>NW_028227270.1:68710638-69310638 GCF_978045245.1 Mus caroli | reverse complement strand
GAGTGATGAGCCAAGACAGGTTCCTGCAGAGTGCGGAGCCGGGCTGGGCGTGTACAAAGTGGAGAGCTTGGTCTGTGGTGCGGAGCTGGCCTTGTCGAGATGCAGGGGGCAGGCTGCCGACAGTCTGTGGGAGGGTCTACTCGGTCTCTCTGACAGAAGCTACCCACATCAAAGCTCTCTGTGGAGCTCTGTGCTGGCCCGAGTCTCTGTTCCACATTCTGCAGAGACTTGCTTAAACAGTGCCTGTCCAGCACAGGCACCATTAAAAGCCTACGTGCAGAAGACATGCAAGGAGCCTGTCCGATTTGGCTCTGGGAAATAGCCAGGTGTGTTTCATTCCAAAGAAATATCGGGAGTGGGAAGGACGTCATCTAGAAGAAAGCCACTGGACCGCCTGTCAGTGTTGGCTAGCAACACTGCTCTGTTTGTTCTGGGAGTTGCTTCAGAGAAACGCGGAGGATGAGACAAGATGGCACAGTATCTCCTGAAGCTGCACCTCGCATGCAGCTCCAAACCCAGGAGGATAACCTTGACTGTAAGAAGCCCCTGTTGAGACTGCTCGCTGTGATTCTGCCCATCAGAGACAAATCCTTCACAATGAAACCACATCTGTCTCTTGATGAAGCATGGCAGCTAGCAGTTCCTCAGCCTTCCTGTGTCCCAGGCATGGGCTAAGGTACTCTGCAGGTATGAACCCTTGACATCTGCTGTATGAGGTGCAGGTTGGAGCACTGGCCTTACTTTACAGATGGTACAGTATCCTGTGCAGATAGGCCGAGAATGGGTGGAATGGGGCTCTGCTTCGAGGACTGCTCCCAGTCCTGAGGCTTCTGGAACTTTCCAGGCTACAATACAGAACTGAACCCTGACCCCCGAAGCTCTTCTTAACACCACAGCAAGAGCTGGGCCCTCAGTGTGGAGGCTGCAGGGAACAGTTAATCCCATCACCCTGGGAGCCCTGACTCCGCTGCTGACATGGCGGCTGTGTGACCTTTGCTCGCTGGCCTCCAACAACAAAAGACATTAAAGTAGCATTACTCCCCATGGGCTGCTTTCAGGAATAATTATGGCAATGCATGTCACAGGGAGTGAACACAAATGGAGCTGCTGTCCAGTTCTGGGTCTCTCGAAAGTGACCCTGTCCTAAAGGCAATTTCATCTCAGGCATAAAACAATACTCGAAGCCCCAATCTTTTACCATTCACTAATTTTAAGACATAAAGACCTGAAGACTCTTACATTGCCACTATAATTGTGTCAACACCCTGCACGATGGCACTGCGAGAGACAGTGGGAACTTAGTTCTGGCTTCCTTAGTTTGAACTTTGCTCTAAAGAACTCACATGTTTTGATTTAAGTTTTTTTTTTTTTTTTCCTCTTTTGGCAGGCCATGCAGGCCTGCTTAGAACAAGGTGACAATAAGGTCAGAGTGGAAGCAGATCACAACACCTCCCTCTCCCAGGCAGCTGCCCTTGGGCCGTCATCCAAGTTGGCAGCAAGAAACTTAACCCGGCCAAGTAAGAAAGTCAGGTGTGTGAGCAGGCTCGACAAAGCCCGGCCGTCATGGCCCAGTCTTCAGCAAATGTTCTGAAGACTCATGGCCTCCTGACCTAAGCTGTGTGGTGAACTCGGCAGAGCCGAGCCCAGAGGCAAGGCCACCCTCTCCTGCCTCCAGCCAAATTCAGAGGTAGCTGCCACCCTTGAGTTATTTTGTCTTATTTCATTTTGAGCGTGTCTGTGGGAGGGTGTGTGGTGTGTGAATGGCCTGCGTATGTGAGTCCAGGTGCACACCTATCTCGGCACGTATGTGGGACTCAAGAGGGCCATTTTCAGGAGGTTTTGAGGTAGGATCTCTCTTGTTTCTTTGTTGCTCTCTACACTGAGCTAGCTGGCCCACAAGCTTCTAGATAACTTTCCTTTTTCTACCTTCTTCAACCTTGTCACAGGAATGCTGGAATTACAGATGTGGTCTGCTGCATCTGCCTTTTTTAAAAAATATGGGTTCAGGAGATCAAACTCAGGCCATAAGACTTCCATAGTAAGCACTTTTACCCAGTGAGCTATCTTCCTGGCTCCCTCATCTTTCTTGAGGATGCTGGCTCAAACAGTAACCATGTGGCATTTGACAAATGCCCCAGATGGTGTGGTCCTTTTCTGCTGAGACAGGTTTTGTAGAACCTGTGAGGGAAAGGTATGGATAGGCAAGAGTCAGAACACCAGATCAGCAAGAGAGAGCTCTGAGGACTGGAAAATCATGAGCAAGGGGTGGGAACAGATGCTGGGGTCTGAGCCCAAGGTCATCATTTAGAGACGACAGTTGGAAGCAGCCAGAGCTGAGAAATGGGAAAGAGGCAGTGATTCTGGCAGTCTGGCTGGAAGCTTGAGATTTTAGAGTGATGTAGAGGGAGTTGGCAAGGGTTAAGATGGGGATTCTACACCAGTAGACATGGTAAAATGTTGACTGTTTCATTATAGAAACAAGGTTAGCAGGGATGTCAGCTAAAGATTACATGGAGAGCAGAATGAGGCTCACAAGGACTCAAGAGCTGATGGTGGGACCCAGTAGGACCTATGTGCAGTCCTCTGGGATTTATGCTCTGTAGGACCAAGTCCAGAACTTCCTAGAAGGTACGCTTGAACCTAATTTGTGTAGCATTGGCAATAGGAGCAACCAGAGTGTTTGGAGTCGGAGAGCCTTCTCCACTGTCAGGAGACCCAGATTTCCCCTGCACCCGATGCTCCTTGGGGTCAGGCATATGAGGCAGCTGCTGAAAAAGTACCCAACAGTGGGGTGCTTACTGTCTGGCATGGAACTACCCAGAGGAGTCCCATGGAACCCAAGAGAGTAGAGTCAAGCGACACACAGAATAATTACGAGTTTAAGTGATGACTTCAATTTCTTATTAAGATGAGATCATTCCCCAAATAAAGTTACATCTCTTTGGCACCTGTCAATCATAACACATGCTGAGGTTGGTATGTTTTTGCCCCTCCCACCAATGCTCATGTGGAAATCTGTCATGGCAGGACTAAGAGGTGGGGCTGGTTCAGAGAAATGAACGCCTGTCTCTTGGAATTAGATCAGTTGTTTTGGTTGTGAGTAGTTGGCCTCGCAGTACTCATTACTGATTGTGTACACAAACACACATACATGCACACACGTGCACACACATGCATGCACACATGTGCACACAAATGTACACACACACACATGTGCTCACACACACACTTTTCACATTTGTTCTTTGCCTTTCTGATTTGATTTGTCACTTGTCACCCTCATTACATACAAGAACTACGAGCCAAATAAACTTTTCTTTTTTGTCAGTTTCCTGTCTGTGCTCAAGGTCACAGTCTTTAACCTGTGTGCTGGCTCATTTTATGTCAACCTGACACTGGCTAGACTCGTTTTGAAAGAGAGAACCTCGGGAAAATGCCCCCACCAGATTGGCCAAAGGCTAAGTCTGTAGTAAATTTTCTGGATGGTAGATGTGAATGCAGGCCCTGCTCACTGTGAGCAATGCCATCCCTGGGCTGGTAGCCCTGGGCTCTATAAGAAAGCAAGCTGAGCAAACCATGGAAAGCAAGCCAGTAAGCAGCACCCCTCCATGGCCTCTGCATCAGCTCCTGCCTCCAGGTTCCTGCCTTAAGCTCTGCCCTGACTTCCGGATGATGGACAACAAGCTGTAACAGGAGATAAGGCCTTTCTTCTTCATGGTGCTTTTGGTCATGGCATTTTATCACAGTACTAGAAACATAACCAACTAAGACAACCTCTAAAGGAGGAGCAGAGCTCTGTCCCCTGCTGTGGTTTTGGTCTTCTCTGACAGCTTGGGTTGTGTGACACGCTTCTTCCAGTCCAACTTACAGTGGTTCACCCTTCCACCCTCTGTGACCCTTTAATACAGCTCCTCAGGTCTGAATGGCCTTCCTCCAACCATACAATTCTTTTCACTGCTACTTCATAACTGTAGTTTTGTTACTGTTACGACTGTAACATAACGGTCATGACCTTCCTGAGAACCTCTGCTCTAAGTTGAAACACTTTTCTCTGGAGGGAGAGGAGGCTCAACAGGCTGGTGAGGGGAACAAAAGGTCACTGTCTGGAAGAAGAGAAACCCGAAAGACTCTTGAGGTTCTCGCCCCAGCCACATAACGAGAGTAAACACTCTTGGAGACTCTGTCTCTGCTAACTGTGGAAAGACAGGTTCTGGCCGGGAAGTTGTCTGCACGCTGCCTTCGTAGAGAGCTTCCTGTGGCTGCGGTTTAAGAGTTGGCGCCACGCTACACAGAGAAACCCTGTCTCGAAAAACCAAAAAAAAAAAAAAAAAAAAAAAAAAAGAGTTGGCGCCACGTTGGCGTGGATTTTCTGGGGGGAAGCAGCAGCTTTTGCGTTATTCCTTCTCCTTGTAGGTAACCTCTCACCCACAGGGCTTTTAATAACCATACCCTGCCACCCCTCCCCCAAATCCTCATTGGTTTCCTATATTGGACATTGGTATAACCATTCTTTGATCAGCTACAGGCTCCATTTCTGGGACGAGTGACACATGTGTGTTCCATCTCCCCAGGAAACATTGTCACCTAGCAACTTCATAGGGATGCACACTGGGGAAAAAGCCTCTGGGCAGGTCTACATGAACTTTCCAGATTGGGTTACTCGCCATATGAAGATTTAGTGTGGCTCATGGGGGTTCTTGAGTCCCTTTGGCACTTTCTGCCTGTTGAACCCTATTCATAAGAGGGAGACTTGCCAGGGTGCCATTGGAGTCAGTCCTGGATGCCTGCTGAGGACTTTGGCTCCTAATGAGAAATGGTTTCTGCCAACTGAGCATCACTGGGAAATGATGAGCCCTCCAGTGGATCCTGGGGACCCCCATTCATTACCTGATGCCCTGGGACCACCATTACCTAATGCCAAGGGGCCAGAGGGGTGACTCTAGGCCAAAGGCTCTCTAGCAAGTCCTAGGCAGCACCCAAGTGTTGAAACTTGCCCTTAAGACTTGGCACCCACTTGTGTCAATCAAGTCAGGAGGATGATGGGTGTGGATTTCCAGACTTGTTGCCAAGAAACGTTTGCATCTGCCCCTCATCCTGCTGCTGCAGCTACTGCTGCTGCAGACAGCTCAGCTGTGCCCCGGTCTGCACAGGTCCTGATGGATGGCTCTCATGCTGAAAGATCTCTTCTCTTCTCTTCTCTTCTCTTCTCTTCTCTTCTCTTCTCTTCTCTTCTCTTCTCTTCTCTTCTCTTCTCTTCTCTTCTCTTCTCTTCTCTTCTCTCTCTCTCCCCCTGTGTGTGTGTATTTGTGAATATGCATCTGTGCATGAAGGTGTATATATATATTAGGTTGGTCTGGTGATACTATATATTCAAACGCTAGATTTAAATTTTGTACTTCGGGGCTGGCAAGATGGCTCAGCGTGTAAGAGCACTGTCAGGATTGTGTCTGTATGTGGAACAGGAGTCCAGGCTACCCTCTCCACTTTCCCTTCAGGTATTGCTGCCTTGTTTCAAGAATGAGGCAAGGATGATGCTTCTGGAAACCAACCGAGGCAGATGCTGGAGGTGGAAGATCCAGATGAGGCATTAAAATGTGCCACTTGAGGAAGTGTCCCCTGAGCAACAGCTGGGCCTCAGACCTCTTTCTTTCTGTCTTACTCCAGAAAGCATGTTAGAGGGTTGGGCAGACACCAATATCTGACTGCCTGCTGGTCACTGATCACAGACCCAGCAGGAATCACAGAGAGGGGAGCTGGTGACAAAGGATGGCCGGAAGTACACCACACAGAAAAGGGACAATGTGAACGCTCTCAGTTATGTTCCTATCTTACAAACTAGACCTTGCTGCAAGAAATCTCACAAGATGGGGACAGTGTATAATGATGAAATGGCAAAAATAGCAGAAAACAGCAATTGCAACATAAATGAACCTAAAATAGGCTCTCAAAATACAAGCTGTAAGAACTGGGCCTTCATCTTCTTGTCCATGGTCTATGCTGCTGACGAAGGCCATGTCTGAGTCCATGGTCCCACTGCACCTGGGAGCCATGCTGATATCAGTGGCCCACATTATCTCTAAAAGCCACACCACAATCCATGGTCTGTGTGCCACCTGAAGCCATGTGGTCCTTGGCCTGTGCTGTCACTGAGGGCTATAATGGTGCCTGTGGCCTGTGCTATCACTGAGGGCTGTGTTTATGTCTGTGGTCTGTACTGCCACCAGAGACCATGCTGAGGTCTGTGGCACATGCTGACACTGGAGACCACATGGATGTCTATGGTCTGTGATGTCACCAGAAACCATTTGGAAACCTGTGACCTGGGCTCCTGATGACAAGGAAGGAAAAGGAAGCTCCTTTTGCTGTGCTGTCGACGACTGCAGAGTCACGGCTGAGAAAGAGGGACACAGAAGGCTTCTGTGACCTCAACCCCCACCCCACAGTAACAGCCTAGACAGAAAGCCATTGAAGAGAACTCTTTAAAACTGTGATAGGGATGCTGAAGCATAGCTCTCCACAATTGATGGCTTCTGGAAGGGTTTTGGGTGGGAAGGACTCAGTTTTCTTTAAGGGGCTGGCCACTGGGAGTTTGGCCATGCTCCAGTGATTATATAGGCAACACAAATTGGGCTGATTCTTCTTCTCCTTCCTCCTCCTCTTCCTCTTCTTCCTCCTCTCCCTCCTCCTCCTCCTCATCTCCTTCTTCTTCAGAAGGAAATCACAGATGGGGGGGGGCACAAACCTAGAAGGACTGGGAAGTGAGTGTGCATGGAGTGCATGGTATGAAATTCTCAAATAATCAGTAAAAATACTATGTTGAAAAGAAAGAAGGAAGGAAGGAAGGAAGGAAGGAAGGAAGGAAGGGAGGGAGGGAGGGAGGGAGGGAGGGAGGGAGGGAGGGAGGGAGGGAGGAAGGAAGGAAGGAAGGAAGGAAGGAAGGAAGGAAGGAAGGAAGGAAGGAAGGAAGGAAGGGCTGGAGATTTTGAGATGGCTCGACTGGTAAAGGCACTTGCTGACAAATGTGGTGACCTGTGTTCAATACCTGGCACCCACATGGAGGGAAGGAAGAACAGACAAAGTTGCCCTCTGACCTCCCTATGTATGGAGAATCATCGAGCGCATGAGCACAGAAGCCGGGAGAGGACATCAGCTGCCCGAAAGCCAGCACAGTTGGCTGTGAGCTGTGTGACATGGGCAGTGGAGAGCAAACCCAAGCTCTTTGAGCACTCTTAACTGCTGAACCAACTCTCCAGCCCCCAAAGGAAAAAATTATTCAAATAAGAAAGAAGGAAGGAAGGAGGGAGGGAGACAGGAAGGGATGGGAGGAAGGGAGAGAGGAAGGAAGGAGAGATGGAGGGAAGGAGGAAGGGAGGGATGGGAGGATGGAAGGAATTATTTAGCTTCCTTATCAAGAAGGAAGAAAAATCCAAACATGATGGCATGTATGTACTTATAATTCTAGCACCCAGAGACAGAAGCAGGAGAAAAGTAAGCTCCAGGTGAGCCTGGCTACAGGGAGGAACCCTGAGTCAAAACCCATGTGAGTGAGCCAACAAACAAAGCTGGGAAAAAGAGAAAGAATCAGGACAACAGTACATGGAAAGAAATAGCCCCCAAGAGTCCAGGACAAGAGAACAAACAGCTGCCTGGTATAAGCCTGAAACAATGTGGCAAGAAATGTGTTTATTGGGAAGAGCAACAGAAGAAAGCCTAGTGGGTCATTGATTTAGAAATCCAGAGAGAAGACATTAATTCCCAAATCAATGGCTACAAAGTACAGTACTTCCAGGTCTCCATTGTTGAAAGAATTATGAGCCCCAGGAAGCCATCTGAGTTCATGCCAGTACTTGGATTGCAAGTGCATGGCACAGCACCTAGGAAGCCATCTGTGGGTCCCCCCTTCCAGCACTGGCTTTGCAAGTGTGTGCTACTGCACCTGGCGTTTCCTGGGGATGCTAAGGCCTCAGACTCAACTCCTCATGCTTGCAAGCAAGCTTGCCACTGACCAAGCCTCTCTCCAGCCTCTCTAAGTAACTTTTAAAGGAATAAAGAAGATCTACATCAAACTTCCATCACATACACCTCAAGTCTCAGGATGGGCTCCATCCTGCTACCTTGAGGATAAACGGAACAAACTACTTCACATCTGGATCTACCATGCTAAAGAAAACCAATCAGCCTCGAGCTGAGCATTTCTTCACAGCAGAATCAATCTTCTGAAAGGGAGCACTCCCCTGTCAACACCTAATCCCATTTTCAGAGAGGCAGCCTCGGTGTGAGTAGCTCTCAGCTCTGCCCCCACCCCTGCCCCCTGCTCCAGCCCCATGCTGAATGTTTGACACTGGTGTTGTTTTTTGTAAACTCTTCTATAATCAAATTGGTTTTGCTCTTAATCCCTCCTAGTAATAAAACAGCCAAGTAAAGTTCCATACATCTTTCCTGACTCTCCCTGCCTGGGGTAATCACATGGCTTCCCAGTCCCTCCCTCCCTCACCTGCCTTATCCTCTGCTCTCTTAGGCAATGCTGTGAAATTGCTACTAAACAGTCAACTACTGGTGTTGGAGTCCGCCAAAAGACCCTCACTCACAAAGACCATAGAGACTCACAAAGACCACAGAGACCCACATCGCTGCAAATCACAAGAGGTTTTTATTGATCCAAGACATTGGGGACCCCCCTCAGCATACAGGCAAGAGGAGAGACCCTGAACAAACAAAGAACACATTTTTTTATACCTTGTAAGGAGCAGATTTAGGCAACAAGGCTAGCTGGCTTATTCTCATTGGTGTAGCCAGTAACCCTTTCAGGCATTGGTTGGTTTGCATAGGGTGACTACCTTTGGCCTAGTGACTCGCTCTGCCTGCCCTGATGGTGGGTTATTATGACTGGTCAGCAAAGCAGCGGTACATTTTGAACTTAAGGGTCAGCTATTAACGTCACAGCTATTAACGTCACAGCTATTAACGTCAGGGGAATTCTAACAACAAGGTCAGGACAGTTTGTGGTTTTTCTCAGAATTCAGTGTGGGGCAGGGTAGGGGAATTTTTCTGGGAGCTGCTAATCTTGTTTTGGCAGCTGCAGGCTTAGTCTGGTCATTTTGACCATGAGTTTGGAAAGTCCCTTCAGAAGGGAGAAGGGGCTAGGTGGTCTTGAATATATTTTGGATTCTACACTGGATGCTCTGTTTGATGGTGAGTGTTCTAAAAGTAAAGTCGAGAAAACAACTATGCTCTCAAAAACATATAGAATACTTTAGCTTAAGTTTAATCAATGAGGCACGAGGCTCATGCAATGGCAACTTCAAATATTATTAAAGGAAATGAGGGGGAAAGATAACAGAATTCTGAACTCATTATTACTAAAGTATGCTTGATGATTAGCCACAGTTAAAAGACTCAACAAATTTTTATTGAAGTCCTGTGTAGGTCCCTCCTCCCCAGTTTAACAAGGTGTTTTTAAAACTGCACACAGAAGGCCAACAAAATGTCTCAGTGGGTAAGGGTGTTTACCACTAACCCTGATGGGCTGAGGTATTGCTGGAACCCAGGCCTCAGAAGACTGATTCACACACTTGCCCTCTGACCTCCACACCCATGCCAGAGCATGGGTGCCCCCTCCCCCCACGTATACAAATTAATTAATTAACAAATAATTTTTAGATAAAAAATTAAGCATTTAGAAATGGAAGGGACTGAGTTTGCTTTAACCAGCGCAAACTAAAGGATCCCCACCTCCTCACTGAGTAACCCTGCACACACAAACCAGTCAGAACTTTGGTCGTCCTGAGGCGAGCACACAGGGTAACAGCATAGAACAAGTAGAACACAGAGACCACAGCAAGCTCTTACACGCGTAGTCAAACGCGTTACAACAGAGAGCCTAGGAAGTTTAACGAGCAACCTGTTTATGTGCGCAGGTCCCTGCGCTTACACAAGCTTTTGTGGGGATGATCAGGAGACCAGAGGTCAATCTTAAGTGTCATTCCTTAGGGGCCATGCCCTTGGTTTACTTTTTCCCCAGAGCCTCGGGCTGGGGCCTCACAGATGAAGCGAGGCTGGACGGCCAGTGAGCCATAGGGATTGAGCTGTGTGCCCACCTCCTCAGCACTGGTGTTAGAAGTACACACCACCACATCCTGCTTCCTATATGGGTTCTGGGGATTGAATTCAGGTCCTCATGCTTGCAAGGCATAAGCTTTGCCAACTAAGCTATCTCTCCGGAGCCCCACTATTCCTTTTTCAACAAACAATACTGCAACAACTCGATAGGCACGTGTAACAGCACAAAGTGGAGCCCACAGCATCCGTGCACCAGCTTTCCTTGAAGCAGATCAGTACGTAAGAGCTAACACTACACACGTTCTGGAAGACCACATTGGAGTAAGACTTCATCGTGCTATGTTGCAAGGATGACTCTTTACTTGGCAAGCCAAAAGCACAAACAACAGCAGCGGATGAACCGGTCTGCGTCAAAATCAAAGATACTTAGGCTGTAAACAATACTATTAAGAAAGCAAGAGTAGAACCCACCGAAAGTTTGAACATGTTCCAAACTATGTATAAGATAAGGAATCTGAATCTACCATATGTGAAGAACTCATACAACCCAACAAAAAGAAGACAACACAAGCCTCAATTTGCAAGTAGCTTGAGCTGGCATCTCTCCAAAGGAAATAAATGGCCAACATACACACAAACGCTCATCACTGTTCCTTAAAGAAATGCCAATCAAAGCACACTGGAATATCACTTCCTACTCACTAAGATGGATCATGACCATACTAAAAAGAGATGGTCCCATCAGCAAAGTGTTAGCTGTAAAGCATGAAAAGCTCAGTTTAATCCCCAGGACCCACGTAGACATGTGCATCTGTAATCCTAACCCTGTGGGGTGGAGACAGGACGGTCCCTGGGGCTCACTGACCAGTCAGTTTAGCTGAGTCAGCACATTCCAGGTTCAGTGAGAGACCCTGCTTCAAAAAAGGAGGGTGGGAGTGGGAAGCAATAGAGGAAGAGACTCAGTGTCTACTTCTGACTTCAGAATGCATATATACACAGGTGTATCTACCTACACACACACACACACACACACACACACAAGAAAGTGTATGGTATTTCAAGATTCATTGTGTTTTAGTGTATTTTTGATATGGAGAAGAAAGTGTTAACATGTTTTGTAATCACAGATAAAACTGTCCTAAATAGAAACCTTCAGCTCCTATAAAATTTACTCAACTTCAGAGATGATCTCCTTTGGGGCAGGATGAAAAGACCACCCTAGAATGGTCATGTAGACAAGATTATGGTAATGCCTGCCCTTCATAGGCTACGGAATATCCTTCTGCAGGAGCTAGAAGTTTCAGTAGCATTCACAAAAGTTTTTCCTTTGCTCTCCTAGTGCCAGCGAATGTCTTGTTGAGGAAAAATGAGCCCCTTAATATTTTGGTACCTTGTTCCTTCTTGTGGCTGAGGATACACCATTCATCAGAGGACATACCATTTTGTTACTCACTTGCCAGCTGACGAACAGGCTGGTGCTTCCCTACTTTTGACTCTTAACAGTGCTGCTGTAACTCATCTTAGCACACTTCTGTGTAGCTCTATCTTCAGTTCTTTTTAATACACTCACAATCTTAAACCTCACATCAGAGCAACCCAAACTCAAGGCTTATCCCCACCCCTGTACCATTACTGTGATAAAATGCCAGAAGCAACTTTAGAAAAAAAAAAGAAAGAAAAAAAAGGGTTTATTAGGCTTGGAATTCCAGGTTATACTCCATCAATACAGGGAAGTCAAGGCAAGAGCACACAGCATCTCATCCACAGTCAAGAGCAGAAAGAAAAGAAACACACACATCCTTTCTGATTGCTCTCAACTAACTTTCTCTTATATTGCTCAGGGACCCTACCTAGGGAATGGTGCCACCCACAGTGGGCCAGGTCTTCCTTCCTCAACTAATAATCAAGTCAGCCACTCAAAGACCAATCTGATCTAGATAATTTCTTATTCGGATTCCTCCAAGATGATCTTAGGTTGTATGGTATTGACAGTTTAAAGTGACCAGTACAAGATCCAAGGGAACTTTTAACTTTTTTGTTTTTTTTTCTATTTATTTATTTATTTATTTATTTATTTATTTATTTAATCACTTTACATTCCAATCATACACCTCTCCCTCCTCTCCTCCCAATCTCACCTTCCCACCCACCTTCTTCCATTCCCCCTCCCTTTCTACTCAGAGAAGGGGATGCTCCTTGAGAGGGTGGTTAAGGATAGAGTTTCTCCAAGTAAACCTGGCTGTCCTGGAACTCAGAGATAGGCTGGCCTCTGCCTCCTGAGTACTAGAATTAAAGATGTGTGCCACCATCACCTGGCAACACCCAAGGAAATTAAAACTACTTCTATACTGTTTTGCCTTCCTCAATATTGCCAGGACTGTATGTACCATTGTTGTGTGTGTGTGTGTGTGTGTGCTCTACAAGGCCAGAAGGGAGCATTGAATACCATGGAGTTGGAGTTAAGAGGTGGTTGTGAGCTGCCTGTCTTGGTGATGGGATCTGAGCTCAGTTCCTGGGGGGGGGGGGGCATTTCGTGGAACAGCAAGGGCTCTTGATGATTGAGTCGTCACCTTGGCTTCTGTACTCTGTAGCCACAGCTTGCACTCAGTGTGATGCTACCTCTATAAAATGCCCAAGGCAGGTCTATTTATACAGATAGGAAGTATTTCAGGGGCTGCTTAGAGGAGGGGCTGAGTAGGAGATTTTTGGAAACTGACTACTGATGGCTCTGGGGGTTTTCTCAGAGAAAAAGATGAAAATATCTTTATTTGAGTTTGGTGTTGCCTGCACAGCCCTGTCATCAGGTTAAAAAACATTTGAGCAGCACACAAAGTGAGTGGATTGTGTATTGGCTTCTATATGAATGGTAACAATGTTTCAAAGAAAATAGCAGGGAGTCCCAGAATGTGAGAAAACCCTCCAGTTCACTGCTCCGGGTCTGAAACCCTATGCCTTCCTTGTTAGACATTTCTGAAACAGCAGCCTCCCAGGATAATAAGTGCTTCTTGTCTCTGGTTGGCCCACCTGACTCAATCCTTCCCCAGTGTCCTTGGTGTCAAGGGATATTGGCATCTCTGAAGACTTCCTTGCTGTGGATGTGAGAGTCCCCAGAATGCTCATTGAGGTTTCCTGGGGCTGAAGCCTGGGGCTGAACCTTGCAGTGGGGCTGGGAAAGATAGAAATGTTACCAGCGGAGCCTCAGCAGAGGAGACAGTGTTTGTCTTTGTGTTTTTCAGAGGACAGGATGACTCTGATGCACATGAACTATATAGGAGGTGGGCAGGACAGAAGCAAAAGACTTGGCACAAAAGCTCAGATACAGCAAGGTACCCCCACGCACCCTGGCAGCCCGTTCATGGTAGGACAAGCCAGCCACAACCGTCAAGAGGACCTATCCACAGGAACTCAGGGCCACTCGCCTGCCAGATGTGAAGCCCGGGCAATGACAGCGTGCGTCATTTGGGAAGACATTCACAGCTATAAAGTTCCCACACCACTTTCCAAGAGTAAAACAGTGGTTTGTGTAGCCTCCAGCCATTCTTTCAGAATATCTATTCCTGGTCTTTTAAAAAAAAAAGAAAAGAAAATGTTTGTCTTTGCAATATTTAATTAAATTTCATTTCACGGTTTAGAGATTTTCTTGATTTGACTTGCCGTCATGCAAAAATGATCAGCCTCGCTTCTGCCCTCTAACCGAGCAGAACCACGCAAACGTTTTGAGTAAATGATCATGTCTTTTGCCAGGAGCAGTTATTTCCCTGGGAGCCAATAGGACTGAATTATCCAAGCAAAACGGAAAGACGCCAACTGCTCGTGGATGCAGAGAGACTGACAGGGGGCTCCTAAGTGTGCCTATTACAAGGCAATCAACGTCATTTTTAAACGGAAGGAAACAACAAACCCTAAAAACCCTTAAAAGTGGTAGGCAAGCCTAGTCATCATCAAGTGCTGGACTAACACGCGTTCTACCGCCCTGTGAGCCATCTTCAGCATAAAGGAAAAGCTCAATGGGCATGTCCCCAAACATTCGACATTTGTGCTTTTCCTTTTGGAATGTACTTCCTACATAAACAGTTTGTTTGTTTGTTTGTTTGTTTGTTTTTTAAATTGCAATGTTTCCGGCCAGCCTACCAGCTCATTTTTTGAGTTGTTGTGCATCAAAACACACATCTGTGAAGGGAAGTATAAAAAGCCAATCACAGCCACGTTGGTGATTCAAACGTAAAAACTATAAAAACAAGAAGAAAAATGATCGATGATCCCTAAGATAGATTCTGTGGAAACCTCGTCCCTCCAGGTGGCTGGAGGTTTTATGGAATTCCAGCATCTTTCTGGACTCTGACCCTGTCCGGATTTGCATGCAATCTTCAGGGGCAACCAAGACGAGGCTCGGAAGGCAGTTCAGCTAAGTTTTGAGAGTCTGACCTCAAGTGGTTTATTTTTGGCATACTTAAGCACGACTCAATTTAGTGAAAATTATCCTGGTGATAATTAAATCAACCTGTGATACACAACAAAGTATACATCAGTCTCCTTGAGGAAGAGATCAGACGTGACTACATCAAAACTCATTGTAAAGTCCATGAAGATGAGTTCTCTAGATTGACTGAGAAAAACAAATTTACAATAAGGGTCTGGGGAAAGATCTGGGTACCAGAAGTCTCCAGCCACACAGCACAAAGAGTCACCAGGTGACAAAGTGCACCCACTCTAGCCTTCTGGGCAGACAGCTGGTTTTGCATTTCTTTCCTTGAAGAAACAACAGTGTGTGCCTAATATTCTAGGATCAATTAGTGCGGTGGTTCTCAACCTGTCGGTTCTGACCCCTTTGGGGATTGAAAACCCCTTTCCCAGGAGTGGCCTAAGACCATTGGAAAACACAAATACTTATATTATGATCATAATGGAACAAAATTATGGTTATGAAGTAGCAACGAAAATAATTTTATGGTTGGGGGTTACCACAACGTAAGGAACTGTGTTAATGAGTTGTAGCATCAGGAAGGTTGAGAACTACCGCCCTAGTATTATGACAGGGAAATGTTAGTGATCCCCAAAAAGACAGACAGGAGCCGATCTGATGCAACTCACAGCAGGGTCTTTATTCTATTTGAGCTAGCCCCCCACACACAATGTATCACCGTAATGCAGGACAGTTTGGGTGGTGGGGGAACCCCAAGTGTCTATTGGGGAAGGCTTTATAGGAAGCAACAAGTAGGGAGTACGCGTGTAAGCATCTGATTGGAAAAGCTACTGTGGCCTTTAACATAATTGGCTGGTGCTGGGAGTCATATCATAAACTTAACCTCTCTCCCCTCTGCATTGGTGATCATCAGGCAGGGGGTGGGTTTGTAGCCTGGGGTTCAGGTTTGTTGGGGGAATCAGGAGACACTGATTTTGCCGAGGGTGTAACCTGGAAACTCTGGTCTTGTTGGGGATTAGCCTAGAGACTGGAGCTAGGCTCAGGTTTTGTTGGGAGGGCAACTTAGAAACTAATCCTAGGTACCAGCCTGTTAGTTTACCTGAGTTCAAACTTAGGTTCTCTAGAATGGTTCTCTAAAACTTTGGTATCTCACTAGTACATGTGTGTGAGTGCAAAGACCACTGTGTCCCCTCTGGGTGGTCCCTAAAGCCAAGCTTTGTGGCCCCTTCCTCAGCATTGACGCATCCTCTTGGTAGAGAGACTAAGTCCCAGGAAGCTCCTGGAACTTACAAGGTTCACAAGGCCCCTCCCAAAAGTTGTACAAATGGCAACAATTATGGGGAAGAGAATCTCCCTCCCTTGAGCAGAGCTGCCTGCACTCTCATCAAGAAAATAAGTCCTCGCCTTGTTGGCTTGTGTGCCTGGTTGATACAATTGAGCCTATAGTATCATTCTTCTGTAAGGAAGCCCAGTAAACGTTGGTCCATCAATTTGGACTGGGGTTGAATTGTTGCTTTGCTCTGTCGATGGGGTCGATCTTATCTAGGATGAGAAGTTTGTTTGTGTTGCCCCTGGGAAGCTCCCACATCACAACACTAGGAAGTTGACCTTAGGAAGCAAGAAGAAGAAGTAGGAAATCGGGGATGAAAGGGGAAAGTGGCTGAAGGATGTGTCTGGAAGTCGTTACTGTTATGGGGCAGTAACCAGGGCTTCTCCTAGTCAGGGCTGCAGGGGACATTTGAGAGAGTCCCACGGTGGATAGGGCATGTCCCCTTCCTGTAATGAACTCCATCCTGAGGGTGCTGACCTTACGGTACTATCAGCTTGCCTGCACACAGGGCCAGTGTTTTGCACCAACAGGAGCAAGCCCCTGGCTGCAGTGTACACTATCTGAGCAGAAAACCAAATAAAATAGTTCCTGTCAATCGGCAACCTCTCCCAACCCTCATCTTCTAGTACGAACATTTTACATCCACGTTACTACCCTGGAACTCTATACGAGCACCGTTCTGGTTCAGCAGCTTCTAGGGGTGTCGGTCTGGATTCTGACAGATACAGGAAGAAATGTGCCATCCTGAAAAAGAATCCAGATGAGTTTTACTGCCCTAAATATCCCAGGTCCCCTGTGGAAAAAAAAAAAAAGAATATATATGTGTATGTATATATATATATATATATATATATATATATATATATATATATGTGTGTGTATATATATATATATATGTATATATATGTGTGTGTGTGTGTGTGTGTGTGTGTGTATCTATCTACATCCATCCATCCATCTATCATCTATCTATTTTTCTATCTATCTATCTATCTATCTATCTATCTATCTATCTATCTATTTATCTATATCTCCCAGGTCCTTTTCACATAGACGCTACCTGTTGCCCCTCAACTCCCAGCAATCTCTGCTATTTTTGCACCCCCATGGTCCTGTCTTCTCCCGAGTGCCATGTTTTTGGAAGGCAGACCTTCACCTGGATCTGTTGACTTGAACAGATTCACCTGAAAGGTTCCTCCAAGGATTTTGTAATTATGTAATTCGGCTTTAAAAAAACAAAAACAAAACCAAAAAACAATTAAGTCAATTTATTGAAATAGTTGGCTCAATCCTGATGGAAGTAATTTGCTTAACAATCTCAGGAGGACTGTGTAAATCAGTGAATAGCTTGTGGATCCTCCATTTGGAAACGATGCCATGTCTTGGAACCCTCACCACGAGGTGTTTTTCTGGTAGTGACGCTCAATGTCTTGGTACGCATGCGCACCGGTCCTTTCACGGTCAGACTCTTTTCCTTTGCACCTCTGACCCTCTCTCTCTATCAACTTCACATTGCTGCTGGTGAGCGTTGTTCGAATTCAGTGAACCACTGCTTCAGGCTCCACCAGAGTCTTTCTGGTATCTTTGAGTGCCATGGCAGGGCCACAGCTTCCTGACCGACTTGTTCCTCAGCAGGAGCCAACAGCGGTGAATCACGACAGAGCAGACTGAACAGCACTCCGCAGCGCGCACCACCATCGCGTGTCAGAAAGAATCTGGCTTCTTTTTATCACTTACAAGAAGAATGGCATTGCCTGTGTCCTGTCTAGAAGCAACTGGGGACACCTGGCTAACTGTGATGCCTGCTAGCATACCAAAAAAGCACATGCTGCGAGTCCTGGTTACAGAGTCCAAGCTGGCTCCCTGGCTCCTCTCTGCTCCTCTCATCCGGCCCACCACCCTAGATTTCGCCAGTTTCAAGGCTTTCCTCCTTCCAGCGTTTCCTGTATGACCCTACCATGTTGATCATGCACTCTCTTGGCTCTCTTGGTTCTCTGTCCCCTTTTGGCCCTCTCCCCTATGTCCTCTCTTCTCTTCCTCTGTCACTGCCCCCCCCCGCGCCCCTCCCCCCCGCTGGCGGCATTTAGTTTACTGTTTTCTCTCCGTGCTCTGAACTCTCCCAGATGCCTCTGACTGCACCCTCTGTCATATCTACAATAAACATATTCAATGTGGCTCTGTCACAATTAGCTTCAGGTGTAAATTTGACCTACATGGGAAGAGGGTACCTCCACCGAGAAGCTGCCATCATCAGATTGACCTGTGGGCATGTCTTCGAGACAGGAAAATTCCTTTTTTATTTTAATTTGGGGGTTTTGCCTACACATGCCTGCCTGGTGCCAAAGGAGGTCAGGAGACTGGCAGTTGTGAGCTGCTAGGCTGGGCTATGTAATGAGACCTTCTCTCAAATGGGGAAAGAAATGATTTGCATATTTAATATTAAGGCATAGTTTCATTTTGATATTATATACAATCACAGCCACAAAAAAATCATGATGTAAGTATGAATTTATTGACATGAATTGAGGCTTAAATGTGTATACTTTTGGTGTAACAAATAAGGTCTCAAAGTAGCATGTGTTTTGTGATACCATTTTTGTAAGGGCATATTTAATAGTCATTATGGATAAAATCAGCTATCTTTTATACTCATGGAATTATATGTATTTTCCCCTTATTCTCATGTATGCATTTTATTTATTTACTTATTCTGTAAAATAATTCTGTAATGAAAGTAAAAGATCTAGGGACTGGCAAGATGGCTCAGCAGTTAAGAGCAGAGGTCCTGAGTTCAATTCCCAGCAACCACATGGCAGCTCACAACCATCTGTTATAGGGGATCTAACACCTTCTTCTGGCCTCTGGAGTACCAGGCATGCAAGCAGTGCACAGAAATACACACACACAGGCAAAACAGTTATACATACAAAAAATTAAATATATGCATATATAAGGCCTAAGGACAGGTGATCAACAGGAAATAGATTTGACAAATATAGAATTGACAAATATAGAATTGATACCTATAACATATAAAAAACATTTGAAATTTTACTAGAAAATGGGCTTAAAATCTCTATACTAATTCATCAAATGGTTTTGAAAAAATGGATAATGATGATCAATAAACATATGAAATATGCTTACCTTATTAGCCAGAAGAAATTTATCTAAATTTTTGTTTTAAAATGAGGGGGGAGGGGAAGACACACTAGTGACAGTGAGAGTTTGGGCCATTGCGAATGTCACCCCTGAGAATCACTACGGTGCTTTGGAAAGCAATCTGGCAGTCATTACTAAAGAATCAAAATATGCCTGCCTTTTGGCCCAGCTATCTCTATTCTCAGAATCTAGCATCCAAAAATAAAAGCACCCGTCTTTGAGGTTGTCTATTGCAACATACATCAAGGGACTGCAGGACATGTGCATAGCAATCTCCAGGGAGACCTACACAGAATGAGTCTAGCTTCTCAGAACAGAGACTTATACTATAAAACATTGTCTGTGGCTGAATGTTTGCCTCTGGTCACACTCTATCAATACCGGAACCTCACCGGGACTCCTCTCAGATACCCTGTTGTTGCCCTGTGTCATGAGATCCTGAAGTTTGGGATCTGTGGCACCAGACCCTTCATGCACTCCAGCAGTTCATATGGGGTAGATGTTGGGGTGGGCCAACTCAAAACCCTGGATCTGGGCCTGAAGGTATCTGACCTGGTCAGCTCTCCAGCTCTCCCACTCTCATGCCCTCTGACTGGCTCACCCACACACAACCCCTGCTACCGGGGCCAGCTCTACCCTGCTGCTCTACCCTGCTGCTCTACCCTGCTGCCCAGGAATGGTACTAGGCCTGATCTCTCAAGTGTTTCAGCCAGTGAGGGAAAGGGATAGTTTTCCCACTCTCATGACCCTAGAGCCAGCTTTCCCATCTGCTATAGATGGCGAGGGGCAAGGAAGGGGAGGAGGGCATCTCTCTCTTGTTTCCATTAGACAAGAGACACAGCTGGCTCACCTGTAACCCCAACATCCAGGGCCAGCTCTACTGTGCTGCCCAGGTGAGGTGCAGGGCTTACTCTCATGAATGCTACAGCTGGTGAGGAACAGGCCCAGCTCTCCTACTCTCATGACCCCAGGGCCGGATCTCCTACCTGCCACAGGTAAAGAGTGACAAGTCAGGAGGAGGGTAGCTCTCCTTTGTCCACACCACCTCATTGATGACAGTGGCAGAGCCAGCTCTCCCATGTTTGTAGCCTTGGGGCCAGCTCACCTACAACTTTTACAATGTGTAGGGAACTCTCTGGAGTACTGCCAACTCTCCTGATTTTCATGCCCCCAGAGACAGCTCTCCCATGATACTCAGATGAGGCATAGGGACAGTTCTGCACAGCCCTCAGACATCAACATATCCCTAGGCAGCAGCCCAGACCAGGGACATCTGCCTGGCCTTTGGTGGGAACAGACCCCTGCTGCTGCAGGGCCAGAGACCCAGACTTGGCTCCCAGTGTTAGCACAGGCTAGGACCTCATCATGGTGCCAGGTGGCATCACCTGCTAGTCACATCAGGCTGATCCTCACTACGCTCGAGTCTCCAGCTCTGCCTCTCTTCTTGTGCCCATATCCTTCTGTTTATTTCTCTTCCATTTCTCCACCACTTGCTTGCTCCTTTAAGTGGCACCTGGGGTCTCTGAGTATTTGGGGTCATCTCAGGAGTGGACTCGGGGATGTTATACCCCACTGGTGCATTATGGTGCCAGGTAAGGGTCATCTTGAGCATGGTCTGCCCCCCATGCCTGTGTAATTTCTGATTGGTTATCTTGGGCTCACTCCTGCCCAGCCTGCTTGATTGGCCCTTGCAAGGGTCATCTGTCTCAGGGCCCATGGTCCCAAGCACGATTTTTCTAGTCTATGGCTTGCTCCTCACCTAGCCTGTCTGGTCCTGCCTGGCACTGGACTGGAGGTTATCTCAGACTCTGCTTTTTTCTAGGAATGTTAGGCTACAGGTCATTCAGATGTTCATAGGTCAGAATACTGAGCATAGAAGTAGCCTCTCTTCTCTGCCACCTACTGACACACACATGACACAGTAGCCACACCTGAAATGCCTCGAGCAATGTATTTTTGATTCACCCATCACTACCCCCTCCAGCTCTACCCAGATGTCCCTTCCCATGTTCCTCTTTCCATTTTATCTTTTTCCCCATCATAACCTAGTGAGTCCAGTGAATGATGACCACATAAGCAAGCATGAGTACAGGGTCATCCACTGGAGCATGGTCACTCTACTGAGGTTCACACCCCTGAAGAAAACTGTCTCTCTCTCTCTCCTCTAACAACCACTATCCATAACTCCTCAGATGGGAGTGGGGCCTTGTGTGACTTTCAAGTATCCATGCCGGGGTGGTGGTAACTGTCTTGGTCTTTGTTCAGGCAACCAACCTGCTGTGAGTTCATGAGTAAGACCCATCCTGACATGTCCAGGAGAGCCAGCCCCAAATTCCCAGCCTAGGGGATAGTGCCACCCACAGTGGGCAGGTCTTCTCACCTGAATTAACCCTTCAAAGGCATGCCCATAGCCCATCTCGATGGCGATTCTGGATCCTGTCAAGTTGACAACACTGTCACAGACATCAATGAAGGGGACATTTAAAAAAAAATGTGGTAATGTGTCTCTCCACTGAAGAATGACCAGGCCTATAAGGTTTTCAAATGAGCTAGTAGTGTGTACGTGGCGGTTAAGGGGGTAAAGGAACTTTCTGAGTAAGCCTAGCATCCTGAGTTTGATTCCCAGAACCCCAAGTGGAGAGAGAGAACTGACTCGTGAAAGTTATCTTCCTCATGTGCCCCTCTGTATAAGCAGGCCTGCACTCACAAACACAGATGCCATAACAGTAAGTAAAATAAAATACTTTAAAGAGAGCTAGGGGCATCCTTCCTCATGGTCAAACCCAGTGAATTTCCCTGACCCGCTTCATCCACACACCCTTCCTAACCTTTCAGTTGCAGCCCCGGTCCCACATCCACTGCCTGGCCTCTCCTGCCTGCACCAAAACCAATCTTCAGGCTCCTTTCTGGACCCTCCCTACTATCCCCCAACCCAGAAGCTGTTCCACATCCAACCCTTCCACCCAGCAAGATCTATCCACACACTCCAGGGATGAGCAGGAAACAGGAACATTCTTTATGCCAGCTCAGCTCTGTTCTCAATCTCCAATCAAAAGACACAGACTGACTGAATGGATCAAGAAAAAAAAAACAAACCTGTTTATCTGTTGTCTCTAAGAAACATAACTTGGCTTGAAAGATAGGTACTGCCTTAGAGTAAAGGATGGATAAACCAAGTACTCCAACCAAATGGGACCAGGAACCAAGCAGGCATTGCTAACCCAATATCCAACAAAAGAGACCTTAAACTGAAACTAATCAGAATAGAGAAAGAGGGAAACTTTATTCTAATCAAGGGGACAGTTAACCAAGAAGGCATTATTCTCTTGAACACTTAGGTACCAAACTCTCTTGCACACAATTTTATAAAAAATAAAGAGCATTACTGGATTGGGCATCAGTTAAATTGAACATCAATAGACAGATCATCTGGGAAAAAAATAAATGGAGAAATATCAGAATTAACTGATATCATATAGCAAATGACTTAACGGGTCTCTACAGGCTGTTTTACCCAAATAGCAAAGAAAACACAATCTACTCAGCAGCATAAAGAAACATTCTAAATAGATCACATCCTGAGACAGAAACTGTTATAAATTCAAAAAGACGGATATAACCCATTGTATCTTATCTAATCACAATGCAATTAAAAAAAATCACGGACATCAAACGCATTTCTAGTAAATGCACCAACTCGGAGATTAAGCAGCTCATTACTGAGTGATGAATGGGTCAAAAGAGAAAGCAATTCTGGCAATTAGGGAAATTCAAATCAAAACAACTTTGAGGTTTTATGTTACCCCAGTCAAAAGAACAGCCATCAACAAAGGGTGTGGAGGGGGTGTCAGGGAACCTTCATCCACTGCTGATGGGATTGCAAAATGCTGTAGCCACTCTGGAAATCAGTGTGGAGGATTCCCAGAAAGTTAACCTATTATATGTCCTGGCTATATCACTCCTCGACATACACCCGCAGGTCTGGAGATCCTACTCCACCGATATTTGCTTGGCCATCTTCACTGATGCTCTATTCACAGTTGCTAAAAGATGGGAACTACCTAAATGTCCTTCAACAGATGAATGGATAGCAAAAATGAGGTCCATACATGCTATGGAATGTAAAGGATGGAGCTAGAAAGACAGATCATACTGAATGAGGTAACCCAGACCCAGAGAGACAAACATACCCTGTTCTCTATCTTCAGAGGCTCCCAGCTCCATATCTTCAGATTTGACTACTTGTCCTGGAGTAATTGCAGAGATTGGGAGAAGGGACCATTGCCAGGGTAGGGGGGTGGAGAAGCAATAGAGGGGGGGAATAGTACAAGTAATTTGACCAGAGAAAGGAAGAAAGGGGGTTCTAATAGGGGGGAGGAATATCCATCTGAGCGAAGAGGGTGAAATAACAATAAGGATTTCTGCAAAAAGTCATAAAAAATCACACTATCAACTATCAATGCCCCCCAAGCCCTAGAATAATCAAAAGTCTATATGTAAATATTCATATATCTTTTAAATAAAATTTTCTCATCTGGGCTGACAACATTCTCTCCAAGAACCAAAGACCACCTAACAAACAAACCTAACAACACTAGCTGTGAGAACTCCCTTTTGAGATGCTGGTCAATGCTGTTCAAGAGACTATGACTATTGCCTTTGGTTGCCAGCCAGAAGTGAAAGGTTAAGTTCCTATTGCTAGGGACACCATGCACTTCAGAAATAGGGCCCAGAGGCCCCTGAGCAGGGGTTTACCCGAACACCTCCACCATGCAGACTAGCAATGCCAGACAAGCATCTTCTAAAAGATGCCAGGCAAACTTCCAAAGTAGGGAAGCTGCTGACAGTTCTAACCAACCATGGCTTCTACAAACCATCGCCACAGCCAGCGTGGCAGTGTTACATTGAGGGTGAGCAGTGGCACGCATGCTACAGTAGTAAACAGTGGCTCTCTAGTTAGACTTAAGACCCATTCAACAAAAGGGAAGCCATGCCTGCCATCAAAAACCTAGCCAGCTACCCAGGCAGAGTGAAGTCTTGGGTCTTGGAAGAGAACCTACATTTATCAATATACTGAGCCAGCGTAAGTCCTACCTACATTCTAAACATCTGTCCTCATGCCCACAGGGGAGTGCAGTCCTGATTACCCACCCATCTAGGAAATGTCTCTCTGCAACAGACAGAAACCATTATAGAAAACTGGAACTGATCAAAATTCATAGCTGTGGAGCCTGGTTCTCATGGAAACATCTACAAAACACACCCTCACTAAGGCTCAGGGAACCTTGTGGACAAGAGAATGGGGAAGATTGTAAAATCAGGGAGTTTGCTGCAAGACCATCTTTCTCTCCTAGTAATGTCAGAAGCTACACCCATAAAGTCTCACTTACATGGGGTGTCTAAACTTGAGCTGACCAACGGCAACAGGAGACATGCTGAAGTGGACAGGGAAAGCCCGAGAGGCCTCAATCCTACACAGAGAACTGCAGGCGACTAAGAAATTCAGGGTGTGGGAGAAGATAGTCTTCTCCTGGGATGATCACACCAACTGGTTATCCACTACGAAACTGTCAGCCCTAAAAACATTCATACATGTAACATTATACAGACTGAGGAGGTTGTATTTAGGAATGTATGTATATACACATGTTACACATACACATGTAACAACAGTTTAGTTAACAATTTAGTAGGCAGGAATGTGGAAGAGAACGGGGACTCTCCGGGAGCATTTAGAGGGGAGACAGGGATGGGGGAAGGCGCATACTGTCTTACATATTGAATCCATTTATTTCTAATGGATTATCTTATCTTTTGAAAACATCGGTCCCAAAATATATAAGCTGATTATATTTTGTGCTTGCATCTAAGGTTCCCTCTCCACAAATGCGTTATATGAACTTTTGTGTTAATGGAGTCTCATCTTTGGGAGATAAAGCTTTAGCATGCCAGAGCCAACCCCTCAAGGGCGACTTAAACTTAGTTATTACTTCTTAGAGAAATCAGTGCATGTCTGCAGCCTGAGAGGACATTAAGGACTAACACCCCCCCACCACACACACACACACTACCACATCATACATACATCATACATCACACATATACCACACATGCACACTACACCACATATTAACACACACACACACACAGAGGCACTGAGGTACTCCAAAGACAAATGAAGTTCCCTCTTCATGTATTTCTTTGCAGCAGTGAGAAAAGTAACAAGTAAGAACTTCTATTGTCCCATCTGAAAAGCAGGGTCATGTGAGTTTGTGTTTAGGGCATGTGTTCCAGGTACAGGGTACCTGCTAGGGCAAGCTCACCACCACAGGGTCATCAGAGCTCTGTGACCTTCTGGGTAAGTTAACCAGCTGGTCCAGCAAGAATCCTAGGGGAAAAGAAGACAAAGTACAAATAAATCACAAGGACAGACCTCGAGGTCCCTAAGGGACACGGTTGACTGTGGCAAGCTATTATTATACAGGGTTATTGGTATACAGGCAGTGCATCTGTTTTCTCTGCACAGTTTTGTGTTCTCCGTGGCTATGAACTCAGTGGACAGGGAGGGAGAGGGCTGCAAAAGTCCAAGAATAAACCGTCCTGGGTGAACTTTTTCCCACCCATAAAGAAGAACTGCTGGAAGCATGCACGCTGGGGTATAAGAGCTAAGCTGGTAACCTGTCCCCTGAATATCTTTGACCAAAACCACAGGAATATAGACTGGAGTCCCTTCCAAGGCATCCTGATAACATGACAGAGAGCAAAGGGAACCATCCCAACAGGCAATGGAGGTTCAAAAACCCAAGTGGGGACTTCTCCCTCCGAAGGTTCAAGTCCTGTCTGGGTAGGTGAGCATGTTGGCTTAGAACTTGCATCATGGTGTTGGACCTGGGAATGGAGCTTGGGCAGCTGACAAAGTCTGACTGCTTGTGAGTGTGTCCTTCATCATAAGGGCTAGTGTCTACAGGCTTTACTGGGGCAGCAGGGTAAATACATGGGAGCTAGAGACTCTGAAAGGGTCTGTTTCAAAAGACAGATACAAAATGGAATTCTGTGGCTGTGGCAGTGTTATACCCAGAAGTCATCAGCTGAGGTACCATCAGTGGCTGTGAAGACCACTGTTCTAGACCATGGGTTTTTTGAGGGTCCAGCTTAGTCTTTTACCAAGGCATCTCTATGGTTCTGCAGTGGTCAAATGGGATGGTGTCTTAGTCAGGGTTTCTATTCCTGCACAAAACTTCATGACCAAGAAACAAGTTGGGGAGGAAAGGGTTTATTCAGCTTACACTTCCACATTGCTGTTCATCACCAAGGAAGTCAGGACTGGAACTCAAGCAGGTCTGGAAGCAGGAACTGATGCAGAGGCCATGGAGGGTTGTTACTTACTGGCTTGCTTCCCCTGGCTTGCTCAGCTTCCTTTCTTATAGAACCCAGGACTACCAGCCCAGGGATGGCACCACCCACAATGGGCCCTCTCCACTTGATTGAGAAAAGGCCTTACAGCTGGATCTCATGGAGGCATTTCCTCAAGGGAGGCTCCTTTCTCTGTGATTACTCCAGCTTGTGTCAAGTTGACA
Source organism: Mus caroli (assembly GCF_978045245.1). Lineage (NCBI taxonomy): Eukaryota > Metazoa > Chordata > Mammalia > Rodentia > Muridae > Mus > Mus caroli. Next base: position 69,284,087 of record NW_028227270.1, on the reverse strand, counting down.
CACAAAACCAGCCAGTGCAGATGGAGATTATCCTCGTCTCTCAGGATGTCCCAGAGACAAGCTGGCCCCTGTCTCTTACCTACAAGGGAGAGGATTCCAGTTGCCCTGTGTCAATCAGAGCCAAGCACAAGCTCAGACTCAAGTGGTATTGCATTTGAGAAAATATCCACTCCGAAATTGTTACAGATGCACAAATTAGATAATTATTCTATCCACTTCCAGCCCTTTAGTGGGAATTCTACAGCTCACTCTGCCAAGACACACACCCACCCCTGGCAAAGGAGACTTGATTCCAGGTTGTGGACAGAGCCTGGCTCTGTTCATCTCAGCAGCCCTGAGCCTTCTATGGTGTTTATCTGGAATTTTTCACTAGTTTTGGATCACTGTTGACGGTTGGTGACTGCCACCACCAGAGGTGGAGTCTATGATGAGACAGGGCTGCTGTTGTCTGCTGCTCATTAACCCTCAGCACACGGACTCTCGAGGTCTCTGGAAATCACGTGATCAAGCTTTCCCTGACCATCACCAAAGATGGTGTTCTGGTTCTTGCTTTAATCCACACCAGGGGACACTTAACAAAGCAAATGGTCTTAACATTCCAGTCTCATGAAAGCCAAGGAGCCAGCCCATCCAAACTCAAGGACACGAAACTACCTATGACGTGAGATCTCAAGCACAGATTTTGTTTTTTTAATAGTGAAGAACATTTGTTGACTTATAAGTATGGGCTAGAAATTAGACAACTTTATATCAATGCTAACTCTCTGATTTTAATACTTGTATTATGTTTTAAAAACACTTTTGTTGTGTGTGTGTGTGTGGGGGGGGTGTCCTGGCACATATATAGAGGTCAGGGGGTGTGTCCTGGCACATGTACAGGGCTCAGAGGACAGCTTGTAGGAGTTGATTCTCACCTTCCACCATGTGGATACTGGGGAGTGAACAAAGATCATCAGTGACACACCTTCTCCAGCAAGGCCACGCCCCTAACCCTTCCCAAACAGTTCTACCAACAGAAGGCCAAGCAAATAAAGGAGCCTATGGGGACTGTTCTCATTCAAACTACCACCAACAGAGACACAGTGAATGGCCAGAGCCAAGAACACTGTGGAATCAGAGTCTGCAAATGAAAGGAGGAGGGTGGTTGGGTGTCGTTTTATTTTATTTTATTTTATTTTATGTATGTGAGTACACTGTAGCTGTCTTCAGAATTGGGCATCAGGCCCCATTACAGATGGTTGTGAGCCATCATATGGCTGCTGGGAATTGAACTCAGGACCTCTGGAAGAGTAGTTAGCGCTCTTCACCACTGAGCCATCTCTCCAGCCCAAGGTGGTAGTTGTTAATGACAACAATCCATGTGTGTGCTTCCCAAAGAGGCCTAGAGACCCACACTGCTGAGGTAAGCTATTCTGCACAAGACAGCTTGGGGAAATGTTGAGGTTTTGATCATTTCCCTGGATCCTCAGAACAGACATTTCCTGACTCAGCTTTAAATGCTCTCTGACCTGGCTGTGATTCTGTCTATTCACTCTGTCTCCCTTCTCACATTGGTGGCTCTATCCCTCCATCAGCCCTCAGTGGTATGTGGACAGCCCTACCTGCCTGACAGCCCTGTGCTCAAGGGGCAGCTGAGGACTAGGAGAGGTGTCCCCAAAGATGGGGATCCCAAGGAGCAGTTCAGGATGCAGAGCAGACAACCCCTTTCCATGGAAGACCTGGAGATGGTGGGTATGTCAGGCTGGAGGCAGCTGGCAGGAGAACAGACATGAGTTGAGTATGGACATAACCAGGTGACAAAAACCTATAAGGACACAGCAGGGAGATGTTTGCTTCTTAAGCTTGCCAGGAAGTGAAGCCAGGAACGGAGGCTGGTCACTGTGGTCATCAAGCCACAAGTAGGAGCACTGCAGGAGAACATGGAGAGATTGCAGTGGGACACAAGATCTCAGAAGACACTGCTCCTAAGAACTTGCTCCCGGTTCCCTTTGTACGTTTTTTTCATAGGGCTCCCCATCACATACTCTAAGCTTGCTCTTCCAGACTTATATAAGCCTAACACATCAGTGTGCTGAAGATATATGGACTGAATTCCAATTTATAGTAGCGCCTCCCCTGGAGTCACAATACCTGGAAGCACAGGATAGCTTAGAGCCACCTCACTCCCTGGAAAGAACATTGTGTTCATCATCAGAGGGTCAGGGCTGGACACTTTTGTCTCTGGATGTCTCCTGCTTAGCCTTCAGGGTCCATTACCATTTGCTTAAGTGGGTGGGTTGAGGGGCAGATGTTTCTGGCAGCTTTGCTCTGTGGCTGTATTGCTCAGCCTCACTGCTTGGTAGGCTATGTGCTATTTTCCCTTTGCCTTGTGTATTGTCTCGCTGGCCTGTCAGTGTGGCCCAACTGTGTTGTGGAAAGTCTCCATGGATTTTGGGGACTGTGCACTGATGTAATGCCATGGGTATCTTATGAACATTCCTTTAGATTACCCTTGGCTGCACGAGCACGGCTGCATTCCTTACCAGTGAACAGGAGGCGGCACCCGGGTCGGGGTGTGTGTGTGTGTGAGTATTTTTAAACTGGTTTCATTAGTAACTCTTCACTTTCTATCACTCTGGGGAGAAGGGGCTTTGAGGGGGCAGCAGACTTCATGGGGAAGTTTTCTCTGGAAGCTGCAAAGGATGAAGCGGGGAAAATCCAAAAATAGTTTAGGAAATTAGTCATCTGTCTCCAAACTGTGTTGAGTTACAGTTTTGGGTTTCACTTAATGGAACTTTAAAAAAAAAAACAAAAACTGGACATGCAGAAAGTTTCACAATCTCTTCCACAGAGGTCATAAAGGTCCATTTTTGTAGCCCCCAAAAGAGGCAAAGTTCCCATCAACTAGAACATGGTTATCACACTTTTCATAATGGAAGGCCATACTCTCGGACCTTGGAAACAACTTGATCTTTCTACTTTCGCTAAGTTTCTCATATCAAAGGTCAATAATTAGATTGTCTTCTGATTTGCTTACTTAAAAGAGGGACAGTATACAGTCTATGCAAAGCATTTCTTTAGCAGACACAAACATTATGAGGCTAATATGATAAGCACATATTTATCCATTAAAAAATATTCCCGAAGGAGAGTTTAAATGGAAGAGCTAACAGTTCTTGTCGTTTAATCTTTGAGACAGGAACTTGTGTAGCCCAGGCTGGCCCCCAACTTGCTAAGTAGACAAGGCTGACCTTAAACTTAAATCCTCTTGCCTCTGCTTCTCAAGTGTTGGGATTGTAAGTGTGTATCAGCACGCCTAATGCGTTACCTGAATACTTCTTCTATCTTATTCCTAGGCCAACCAACGGTGTGGGAATCTCAAGGTAGCTACATAGCTACTTTCACTTTGATTTTGCATTCAAATGTGTCTCAGGCAGTGAGGGTTTTGGGGGAATGGGTGGGGGCGCTTGCTACAGACAGCCCTGTTTTCACGGTCCTATGAATGAATGATGCTGCATCCCAGTGGAAGAAAAATTTCAAGGAAATCCTGAGCCCAGGCAGAGACACAGCCAGGCTACTCTGCATAGCCTGGGGAATGGGAAATCCACAGCCAGTGAGTTCTGGCTTGGTGCTGATGCAAAGCATAAAGTCTTATGGAGACATGTCTTCGGAGAGCATCTCATGGGAGTGTGCCGTAAGCTGATGGGGCATGCAGGCACCGTCTACATGGTCGGATGACCCACACCTTCTGATTTGTGGGTGCTTTGGGTGCTGAGTTACACAGAATTCTCAATGGCTTTTGTTGGGAGTAGGTCCTTTCACCCACTTCCTGGGGACTTTCTGACAACCTTTGGACAGCAGGCAGACTCACACTTCAACCGCAAAAGAGCCACTGAGAGCAGACTGCTGATGGCGATTAGCACTGCCCTGGTGGCCCCACAAAGAAACCATAAACCCAGCTTTCAGGGTGCAGAGGGAAAACAGTGCTGGCCTGAAAAGATCCCCAAAGCAACCAGGAAAAGACAGAAACTCTCTGATGAGGCCTGTCTTACTCAGGGTTTCTATTCCTGCACAAACATCATGGCCAAGAAACAAGTTGGGGAGGAAAGGGTTTATTCAGCTTACACTTCCACATTGCTGTTCATCACTAAAGGAAGTCAGGACTGGAACTCAAGCAGGTCAGCAAGCAGGAGCTGATGCAGAGGCCATGGAGGTATATTACTTACTGGCTTGCCTCCCCTGGCTTGCTCAGCTTGCTTTCTTGTAGAACTCAGGACTACCAGCCCAGGGATGGCACCACCCACAATGGGCCCTCTCCACTTGATCACTAATTGAGAAAATGCCTTACAGCTGGATCTCATGGAGGCATTTCCTCAAGAGAGGCTCCTTTCTCTGTGATAATTCCAGCTTGTGTCAAGTTGACACACACAACCAGCCAGTACAAGGCCCTTTCTTGCCTCTGTAGACACAGATAGAGAAGGTCCTAATTGTGGACTTCTGACATGTTTGGTGGGCTCCTTTGCTGTCTCCTTGTTTTGATGGGCTTAACAGCTTTTCCTCAACTATATTTTCACCTTATCCACACAGGACCCAGCTGGCACCTCTATAAATTCTGGCATTCCTGAGCTGCCACAGGAGGAGGAGCAGAGGAGAAAGAAGAGAAGGAGAACCCAGAGCCTGGCAATGGAGTTGGAAAGTGATGGATTTCCAGTGGGAAACTCCCTGTATCTGAGGCTTTTGCACTAGACTAGGAGGTCACTCAAGCCAGCCTTTAGTGGACACATCCTGACTTTAGCCGTTAAGGTGCTGCACTAGGCTGTGCTTCAGGAAGGAATTTGTCCCCATAGCTGCTTCCATCCCCCAGGAGCCCCTAGGCTCTTACGCTGACAGGTCAGGTGCCCTTTGATCTGCAATATGAGACTATCACATTGAAATTCAAATGTTGGCCATAGAACCCCAAGTGTTTAACAAGGCTTGAGGGTGCTCAATATTGCTAGCACAGGGATTGACTGTATTTGGGGGAATTGTAGTAATTTAAAAATGGATCCTTCTGCACCAAGACTTCTGTAAATTGGGCAGCTCTCTGCTGATGAAGCAACCTGAGAGACAACCAAAGATCCAACTCACCGTTGTCTCTTTGCTGTCTTAGTCCTTTGATGCTGGTGCCCGTCTTAGTCAGTGTTCAGCTGTTGAGAAGAGACACCATGACCATGGTAACTCTCATAAAGGAGAGCATTTAACTGAAGCTGGCTTACAGTTGCAGAGGCTTAGGCCATTGTCATCAAGGAGCAAGGCAGCGGGTATGGCAGGCATGGTGCTGGAGATGGAACTGAGAGCTTCATCCTGATCCACAGGCAGAGGGGAGAGGAAGGGAGGGGAGGGAAGAGAGGGAGGGGAGAGGAGAGAAGAGGAGAGGAAAGAGAGAGGAGAAAGAGAGAGCGCACGCACCTGTAACAAGACCATACCTCCTAATCCTTCTCAAATAGTGCCACTCCCCAGTGACTAAGCATTCAGTATCTGAGCCAATGGGAGACATTTTCATTCAGACCATCACAGTGCTTGTTCATTTCTCTCTTTGTTGTGGCGAAGGCCACATCTATGCCCTGTGACTTTTCCTAGAGAGACACTAACAAACACCAGCCATTGAAACAATGGGAACCCTGTTGACTAAAAGGATCTTCCTATGGATTAGCTAAAGCATCTCCTTTCTCATGCTTGCTCCATATAACACGATCTAGCTGGAAATGAGCTGAGTGGTTAAAGCTCATCTAATTAATAGAGAATCATGCATCTGAACTACATGGGGAAGCATTTGTTAACCATGGTGTGAAAAAGCCTTTGGTACCACCTCCCACAACCTAAGCCCCTGTACAATTCAAAGTATAGTTTTTATTTGGTTCGCATACAGTTGGCCATTGAAAACACTTTAACAACTGAGCATGTTTTCAGTTACCATGCAACAGAAGTTACTACTTTAAAATCAAATAGAGGACTCAGAAGATGATTAATCTATTAAATGTTTGCTGTGCACGTGTGAGAACCGTGTTTAGTTAGGTCTTTGGAAGCCCACGTCATGCTGAGTGGATTTGACAACCTGCCTATCAATCCAGGCTAGGAAAATGGAGACAGGGGCTTCTCCCAGAGCATGCTGGAGAGTGAGGCAGCTCTGGGTCTGATCGTGAGACCCTGCTCTGTGAATGGAATGGGAGGGCAACCAAGGATGAGTCCTAATACCAACCCAGGGGCTCCATAGGCACACACACCTCCGCATCTGTGCAAAAGCATGTATCCTACATACACAGAACAGTTGGAAGAAGAAAAAAACTACAGAATATTTCATCTTTATTATTCTCATGCCAGGCTTGGGTAATTACACCCGCCATGAACAAAGAAGCAAATTCTAGAACAATCATGAAGAAAGGGAAAGAAGCCATCTTGACAGCGATATTGATGTATGTTAAAGCACGTTGTCTTTCAAGACGTTACTATGGGAAGCCATAACTTGATTCAAGAGATGCTAAAACTGCTCAAAAAGAGTTGTACAGTCTGTCTCTGGGAACAGGTTTCAAAGCCTAATTATATAAAGCTGCTGTCACTCTGTGACTATGCTCAAAAATGCAGTAACGAGCCAGAGTGACCCCACCTGCTCTGCAAGTGTTCCGGCAGAGTCAGACTCTATTTGCTCTGGTTAGTTCCATTCTCTAAACATAACCTCAAATAACTGAGCATGTATTATTTTATAATAAGTAGAGTTGGGATTGGAAAATCCCTCAAATATAATCGCATGTGGCAAGGATTTGCTAAGAACGAAACTGCTTAAGAGGACAGGAATTAATGCCATTATAAAAAATGGAATTGCAAAGGTATCAAGTGTTTGTCCTGAGAGAAAACCTTACTCTGAGGGCCGACCGTAAAACAGCGAAGGCTGCCTTCTGCCTGCAGCTAACAGCAAGCGAAAGTGGGAGCTTTTCCAATTGTTTGACACTTATTCGCAAAACAGTGTAGACGACCCCCCCCCTGTGTGTTTGTGTGTGCATGCACATGTGCATGCATGTGTGCATTTGTGTGTGTTATCCGTGTGTATGTATGCCTGTGTTCAGTGCATGTGGAAGTCAGAGATTGATGTCAGGTGTCTTCCTCAATCATTCCACGCCTAAGTTTTAAGACAGGATTTCCTCACTGAGCCTGGAACTTGCCCCTTGGTCTAGCCTGGCCAGCATCTCCCAGGGACCCAGCTGTGTGTGCCTTTCCAGCACCAGGATTATAGGCACACACCCCTGTGCCCTGTTCTCACAAAGATGCTAGAGTCAGAATCCAAGTCTGAGTCATGCTTGCATGCCAAGTCGTCATGCCTACCTATCTTTTAATCATGCAGTCTTACTTCTTGGAATTTTCTTTTGAGATGCTATACTATAAATTAATTCATGCTCAAAGTTATGGATGGTGTCCTGGTGGAAAAGGTAACTTTTTCGTACATGGACAACATAAGTGGAAGACCGGCACAGAACTGGGAACATACTGCTGGGCCAGAAGGCAAGAATGTTTCTGAAGATGACAAAATAAGTCGTGGGCAGCTGGTGGCTGTTTAGTAAGAGAAGCTCCCACCTGACACTAGTGGGAGGTGACAGCTTACAGACATGAAAAAAGACATCCACCTGGAACCGGGGTGAAGCTCAGAGTTAGATGATGTGTTCTTAATACCAGAAACCAATCAACACAAAAACCAAGTGAAAAGGAGACGGAAGATAGCCTAGTGGTTAGCAATACTAGCTGCTGCTCTTTCTGGGGACCTGACCTTGGATCTAAGCACTCACTTGGCAGCCAATGTCCATTTACAGTTCCAGGGAATCAGAGTCCTCTATTGGCCTCCCTGGTACTGCATGCATGTGGAGACACATGCATCCACATGCACACATATAAGCAAAATACTTACACATAAAATAAAGATAACTGAATCTTCTCACAGATTTTATTTATTTTATTATTTTGACAGATATGAGTGTTTGGCCTGCATGTGTGTGTGTGTGTATCTACTTGGTGTGTGTGCAGTACCTTTAGAGACCAGAAGAGGACATTGAATCCCCTAGGACAGGAGTTACTGACAGCTATGAGCTACCACAGGAGTGCTGAGAATCAAACCAAGAACAGCCAGTGCTCTTAACCACTGAGCCATCTCTCCAGCCCCATTTCAGGCAAGTGAAAAGACATACAAATAACTCTACAATCTGCTCATTTGTAAACTAATGGGCTCTGGTTCCCACTGTCTTCCCGAGTAAATAGTAAGACGTCATAGGTACTGCCCTCTGGGTGGATGCAAATATAGAGATGCAGCCAAAGAGATGCTGTGCTCCCTGAGGAAGTACGCACACCCAAGGAGCACATGCCTGGCTGTGTGACCTAAGCCTTTGCCTCTTTCACCAACCATTTGCATGCTAGGAAGACACACTGGGGCAGGGTGGAATTGGTCTAAGGAAGAGTCGAGCTCTTCAGTCCTAGTGCTGATGGAATCGTTGGTACAGAGAAGAGGAATGTCTACAGACAATTTCATTTCCCATCAGAGGTCTGGAATTCTCAGATAATTCTCAGTAAGGCCTCCAGACACGGGCTGGGCTGGCCAACAGAGAATGATGCTCTTGTGAGCACTTGGCAAGTGTTTTTGTCAAGCCGACTTATCAGGACTGCCGTGCTAGTCAGCCCATGACGCTGAGAAGGTATCTCAGGGCTACAAGGCAATTCAGTCAGCCAGTCAGCTCAGTGTCTCACAAACATGACACCTAAGAGCCCAGAACGCAGGCTTTTTAAAAAAGCAGGTTTGGTGGTGGGCTCAATCTTAGCACTGGGGGGAAGTAGAGATTGGTGGGTACCTGGGTCTTTCTGGCTGGCCAGCCTAGCCTGCTTTTTTTCCTTAGAGGGAAAAGGGGAAGGTGGGGTGGAGAGACTAGATGGGGCCTGATATACCTGCACAAACATGAATCTCTCACACACATATGCATAAACACACACACACACACAAACACATTGAGCGGGTGCTGTCTCAATGAGAGATAAAGAGATTTAAGAAAGCAGAGAAGACCTCCCTACTTTGAATGATGGGGCGTTTTGATAACACCCACAAAATCCACCCCTGGGCATGTGTTCTGCATGATTTTCCATAGCTGCTCTTTTTCCAGACTATCACACACTGACTGTGGTGGTTTGAATGTGCTTGGCCCATGGGAAGTGGCACTATTAGGAGGCGTGGCCTTGTTGGAGTGGGTGTGGCCTTGTTGTGGGGGTGGGCTTTGAGACCCTGGGCTCAAGCTCTACCCAGTGCAGAAGAGAGATCCTCTTCCTGGCTGCCTTTGGATGACAGTCTCCTGTTGCTGCCTTTGCATCAAGATGAAGAACTCTTAGCTCCTCCAGTACTATGTCTGCCTGGATGCTGCCATGCTCCCTGCCTCCCTGATGATAATGGACTGAATGAACCTCTGAACCTGTAAGCCAGCCCCAATTAAATGTTGTCTAAGAGTTGCCTTGGTCATGGTGTCTGCTCACAGCAACGGAAACCCTAACTATGACACGGCCTGCGTCACGGTTCCCTAGAGTTTACTCATCATCTCTGCCCTCTGCCGGTCTCAGATGGCTCTCACTTCTGAAGGGCTCCTCCTTCTGCCAACCTGTGAAGTACATTGGTGTGAAGTCACCTTCTTTGTTCTCCAACTTCCTTCACACCCTTCCCTGCTCCTCACTCCTGCCAACTCACCAGCCTCACCCCTGCCCACTCACCAGCCTCACCCCTGCCCACTCTCCAGCCTCAGCCCTGCCCACTCACCAGCCTTACTCCTGCCTGCTCACCAGCCTCACCCCTGCCCACTCACCAGCCTTACCCCTGCCCGCTCACCAGCCTCACCCCTGCCTGCTCACCAGCTCTCCTGAAGACACAAAGCCCCTCACTGGAGTGAAAACATCCACATCAACAGGGAATGCCAGCCGACCTACTGAAGCCAGAAGAGAAAGGACAGATCAAGCAAACCCACCCTGCTCCAGGCTGACGCTCCTGAAGTCCTCTTTCCAGTGTGTCTGCTCCATAATAGAAGTGATTGTGAAGTTTGGTGATTTAAAAAAAATATTATGGGACTAGAGAGATGGTTTAGCAGTTAAGAGCACTGGCTACTTTCCCAGAGATTCTGAGTTCAATTCAGAACAACCATATGGTGTGGCTCATGACCATCTATCTATACTAGAATCTGATGCCCTCTTTTGGCATGCATGAACACAGAACAGTCATATACATAAGTAAACCAATCAATAAATTGTTAAGCTTCTTAAAAATCACAATTATTAATTCATTTATTTCTGTTGTTATTGGAGATAGCAGCCTTACTATGTAACCTATGCTGGCTTGTAACTGGGATCCTCCTGCCTCAGCCTCCCTAGTGCTGGGATGGCAAGCATGTTTCACTACACCTGGCTCATTAATTTGCTTATAATTCTAAAATATTTTTTATCCACAATTTTGCATGCTGGGCAGGGTCTGCTGAGGACAGCTGGACTCCCCAGTGTGGGATACTAGCAGGAGCATTTGACTGAGCCACGTGATCTACTTCCAACATGGCCAGCTCATGTGACTGGACTTTTAGTGCTGGTAACAATGGGCATTCTACCCAGAGCTACCAAAGGGATGCCTTTGTCTCCTTCTGGGAGGCTTCCATGTGTGACAATAAGGGGAAATCTCAGGGAAACCTGGCTTCTTATAACATCTCTCAGAGCTGGAACGAGGAAGCTTTGAGACATTCTTCCTCTTAAAGTATTATTTTATGATTATTTTATACTCACATATTGTATTATGTTTTTATTGTATGTGTATGAGTGTTTTGCCTGCATTCAAATCTGTGCAAAACATGAGTGCCTGGTGCCGAGAAGGCCAGCGAAGGCAGTAGATCCTCCCCTGGAACTGGAGTTACAGGTGGTTGTGAGCCACCATGTGTGTACGGAGCATCAGACCTTGGTCCTCCGGAAGAGCAGCCAGTGCTCTTTACTGCTGATCCATTTCTCCAGCCCCCACTAACCCCCCGCCCCCGACACACACACACACACACACACACACACACACACACACACACACACACACCAAGACTTTCCTAAAGCTAGCAGTGGGCTTGGTGAAAATTCTCTACCAAATTCTCTTTGGCTAAGGAGGGTCACAGGGACCAGATCTGAGGGGAGGAGCTTCTTTGCACTTCCCATAGCTCTGTGTTGGCAGAACTGCTGAGAGGTCTCCTGTGAAGGGTGTTGAACCTAATGCTGCTGACTTCCATGCTCAGTGTTGATGCTCTCTCTTACCGTGGCAGGAGAGTAGGAGAGTAGAGATTGGAGTGGGGTGGGGTGGGGCGGGAATCATCAATATTAGCAAGTTTGCAAGGAAGCAGAGATTCTCAGGCTCCCTGTGAGGGAAGACTGCTCAGACAAGTGAACAGAGAGCTGGAAACCCCTCCTTACATGGGCTTTACCTAAGGAACACAGCATGCAGGACACAGCACTGACATGCAAAAGAAGAAACGTGTGCTATGTAAATGCCTGGTAACAATCCACGTGCCTTGTGGTCCAGGGCCTTTGGGGCTTTCCTCTCTGCTCGTTACCCAGTCCCATTCTTAGGGTGCTTCCCCTTTCTTAATAACTGGCCTCTTTCCCTGAGCCCTAACATTCACTCTTTCTCTGAAGCTCACCCCACCCTTTCCCCACCACATGGCTGCTTGCTGGTCTCCCTTGCTGCTGAACCTGCCTGCTTTCTGGGACCCTAATCCAAAAACTGAGCTCTCTCTCTCTCTTCTCTCTCTCTCTCTCTCTCTCTCTCTCTCTCTCTCACACACACACACACACACACACACACACACACACACACCCCTATCTCCCTTATCCTAGCAGTGGCTGTCACTACAGCCTCCCAGCCCCTGTTGTTTTTCTCCCAAACACTAACAAAATGGTCCCTGAGCTTCCTGCTGAGTCCATGTTTAAATTATCTTATTAATGATACTAGGAATCTATCCAGGGAGCCCGAGTCCCTCTCCTCTCTGAAGGCCTTGCCAGGAAACCTATGCATACCTGAAGCATCCTCTGTGCCCGGGTAATATTATTAAGAACAATATTCTGTCTGTCGTTGATAAATCCTCATTATTAATGGTGCTTCTGCCTTAGTCTCTGCACTAACATGTTCCCTTCATTAAGAAAAAAAAAATCAAGATTTCAAAACTCGGCTGTGGTAGTGTGGCAAATACCTGTAATCTCAGAAGACTGAGACAGAAGGATCAACGTGAGTTCCAGGTCACTGTGGGATGCAGAATAAGCAGCTGCCTATTTTATTTTATTTTATTTTATTTTATTTTATTTTATTTTATTTTATTTGTTCGTTACTGAGTTAGTAGGTTAATTAGCATGTGTGTGTATGTGTGTGTGTGTGTATGAGAGCGCCCACATGTGTTTGCACACTATAGCACACACGTAGACTGCAGAGGACAATTTTCAGAACTCAGTTCTCTTTATCCATCCCATGCAGGTCCTGGGGAATCCAACTCACGTCGTTAGTTTTGGTGTAAGGGCCTTTATGTGCTGACTCATCTTGCTGGCCCAAGCCCTGGCTTTCTAGTAAATAATTAATACTAGAAATACATTCATTCATATACTTAATTATTTATTAAAGTAGTACTTAAATTTTTTTTGCCTAATATCTCTGGGTTTCTACGTATGTTATAAATCTTACAATGGTATAAGTGCTATGATAAATGCTGTTATAGAAATTTTCAAAGATTAAGTCGCCCTAGAGTAAACTTTTTTTGGTTATGGTTTATTTTACTTTTAATACGTGTGCTGGGTTCCACGGTGGAAGAAGAGAACCAACTCCTACAAGTTGTCCTCTGGTCTTTACAAGTCTGATGTCTCACACACATACACACACACACACACACTGCCTGTAAATAAATATAATCAAATCTTCTCTAATTAAATAAAAGTCCTGTTTTTGATAATCCGTATCTCAGACTTTTGCACCAGCAGCAGTGAGGTCGGTCAGTCATCGTCTCCACCATCTTCCTCAGGCTCAGCTCTGTCATCAGAGCGGTGAAGGTGACAACAAAGAAGGAAACCCTGGGCTGAGAGCTCACTCAGTGGTTGAGAGCGCCAGCTGCACTTCTAGAGCTCAGCTCCCAGCACCTCAAGGTGGCTCACAGGCATCTGTAACTCCAGGTCCAGGGGAGCTGCCTCCTCCTCTGCCCCCTGCTGACACCAGCCACACAGTGCATGACCATCCCCCGAGGGCCAGCAGGGGCACGCTAAACATCATCTGCTATACATCTAGGGAATTAACCAGCCTCACAGCAAAGACCTCCACTGTTGTCCCAGGTCTGCCATAGCCCTATAGTGACCCTTGCACAAAGAAACTCGACAGCTTTCTCTCGTGGGAAAATAGGGAGTGGCACTATTAGGAGGTGTGGCCTTGTTGGAGTAGGTGTGGCCTTGCTGGCGTGGGTGTGTCACTGTGGTGTGGTCTTTAAGACTTTCACCCTAGCTGCCTGGAAGCCAATATTCTTCTAGCAGACTTCAGATGAAGATGTAGAACTCTCAGCTCCTCCTGCACCATGCCCACCTGGATGCCGCTATGCTCCTGCCTTGATGATAATGGACTGAACCTCTGAACCTGTAAACCAGCCCCAATTAAATGTTGCCCTTAGAAGTGTTGCCTTGGTCATGGTGTCTGTTCACAGCAGTAAACCCTTACCTTAGGAGGTTTTCTCACTTTTCTTTACTTCCTCATTTTTCTGTAATTCTCCTTCATAAAGCTTGTTTCTCCTTTGCTTACTCCCAGGAATGTCTGCAACTTCAATCATTATTGGCACTGGACAACAAACTTAAGAGTCCCTGTCAACTTTTGATGACGTGTCTGGCACCCCATGGCCTTGGGTCCAGCACCACAGAGGTGAGAGAGATCCTGCCATGCTGTCAACAACCCTGTATGACTCTCACAGGAAAAGGGAACTTTCTAACTTACTCAAATTTTTGGTACAAAAAACCCCGATGAATACCAAAACAAAACAAAGCCAAAAACCCCAAAACAAACAAACAGAATAACAACAAAAAATCAGAATAAAAACAGCATTGACCAATGATCCCAGGCTCATGGGAAGAAGTAGGCCACTATCCCTGCTGGTGCGAACTTCTGTCTCCTCTCTAGGATTGCCACTGTCGTGAGCTCAAGGGTGAAGGAGCCCATCATGGGCAAGCTTGGTGCTTTTCTCCTCATCAGAACCTATTCTGACTATGACAGGATCAAGCTGACACAGGCTAGAGCTGTCTGAGAACAGAGAACCACAACTGAGAAAGTGCCTCCAAAAGAGGGCCTATCAGCAAGCCCATGGGGGCATTTTCTTAATTAGTGATTGAGGTGAGAGGACCCAGCCCATTGTGAGCAGTTTTACCCCTGGGCTGGTGGTCCTGGGTGATATAAGAAAACAGGCTGAGTAAGCCATGAGGTGCAAAGCCAGCAAGCAGCATTCTTCCATGGCTTCTGCATCAGCTCCTGTCTCCAGGTTCTTGCCTTGAGTTCCAGGCCACAAGCTGTGAGAAGAAATAAACCCTTTCCTGTGCTTGCTGCTTTGGTCAGGGCTGTGTGGTCAGCAGCAAAGGGCTGGTATTGAATAGAAACCCTAACTAAGACAGGGTTCTAAGTAGTCCAGGCTAGACTTGAGCTCCGTTCATAGCTAAGCATGACCTTCTCTGATCCTTCTGTCTCCACCCGTTGTAGCTGTGAGTGTGAAGCACCATGCCTGGTCTTTTCAATGCTGGGGATTGAACCCAGGGGTTTTCACGCATGTTAGACAGTCACTCAACCAACTCAGCTGTGTCCCAGCCCTCCCCTCCCCAAACCCCCTAACCTTTCATGGCCTTCTGTTGCTTTCTTGTCTCTTCTTAGACATGTTCTGTGTCCTTTGGGCTCTGGGGTCAGTGTGAGTTTATTTCCTGCAATTCATGGAGAAATGTTGGTTCTAATTTTCTGTCTTTTGGCTGCATTCTTCCTCTGCCTTTGTTGGTACTTCTGTAACTTTTCTGGAGAAGTCCACTGCTAATGAGGACAGTCCTGTCTGGATTGGTGACTTCCTAAGAAGTCAGTGAGGTAGAGCAGGTTGCAGGGGACCCAGGGCTGTTGTCTGGAAAGACTTTTTCACTTGTCCGTGGGCGCAGGCCTGTGTGGTCAGCAGCCAAGCCCTGATGTCTGAGGACAGCTGGGACATAAAGGCAGTTAATGAGGCATGAGGGCTTGCCTCGGGGCAGCCAGCACACTTTGCACAGAGGCCAAGAATCTTCCCTCACCACCTGTTTACCCTGCAATGTCGGATGTGAACACCCCAGGCCAGGATCTTTCACTGGACCCTAGGAAGTACTGTTGTTGCTTGTCTTGAGACAGGGTCTGAAGTAGCCTGGGATGGCCTTGAACTCATTATATAGCCAAGGTTGACCTTTTATTCCTGATCCTCACGCCTCCGTATTCATGTGTTGCCATATTTCATTTATCCAGGTTCTGGGAATTGAACCCAGGGCTTCCTGCAGGCTAGGAAACACTCTACCAACTGTGCTCCATCTGCAGACCCTTTAGCACATTTCCATTTAAAAAGAATAAACCATCCCTTCACCCCTCACCAACTTCAGCAGTTGGGAGAGCTGGCCCTGTCCCTCACTGGCTTCAGCACTCGGGAGAGTGGGCCCTGTACCTTGCTCAGCCCCAAGGGTGTCAGAGCAGGAAAGCTGGCCCAGCCACTTGCCAGCTGCAGAACTAGGGAGAGTGCCCCCCACCCCACGCCCCTCGCCGCCACCCTTTCCCCTACACATCCTGCACTGGCATGGATGAGGGTGAGCTGGCTGGGGGCAGTGCTGGAGGGCTCCCCCTGGTGGTACAGGTGTGGATCAACTCAGCTACCACCCAGGCCCAGATCCAGGGCTAAGTTGGCCCACCCCCAAATCTACCTCATCTTTAAACTGCAGGAGCACGTGAAAGGGCCGATCCTATAGATCTAAAGCTGCAGGATCTCCGTGGCACAGGAGAACACAGGATAACTGGGAGGAGTCCTGGTGAGGATCCAATATTGACGATATCGCAGAAGCCAGAAGCCACGAACCAGACCAATGACTAATCGCAATGAATACTCTCAAGCAAGGATGTGTGGGCAAAAGGGTGCGCTGTGGATCACGCTGTGACACACCACAGCTTCCACGACAAGATATTTCCTATGCTTTTTTTGTTTGTTTGTTTTGCTTATTTTTCATTTTTGTTTTTTATTTCCTTTTCGGGGGAGGTTGCAGAGGCAAAGAGCACAGATACAAAGGGACAGGGAGATGGATGGGATTGGGGTAAGCGATATGAAACTCACGAAGAATAAAACATTCTTTAAAAATCAAAAGTAAAAATAAACCTATAAGCTGGAAATGACTCATGGAAGTTGGTTGGTGGTGACGTGTCTCTGTGTAAGCAGAAACGGATTATTTGGCAGCCGTCCTTTTTAATGTGTATCTGGGTATTGTCCATGAAAACAGAGGAAGAGAAGGCCATCTATTACTCATTTTCTGCTATTTACTAATTGTTCTTTTAGGCAGTTTTAACTGGGGAAGTAAATGAATTTATAATCCTGAGGTGTTTATATAAAATATTAACATACATGTACTCATTTTAGGCTTGGGGCTTTTTGTTTGCTTTGGGTTGGTTTGGCTTTTTGGTGGTTCTATCTGTTTTGAGATGGGATCTCTACATGTAGCCCTAGCTGGCCTGAAACTCCCTATCTAGTCCAAGCTGGGCTCAAACTCACAGAGATCTGCCTGCCTCTGCCTCCCGAGGGTTGGGATGAAAGGTGTACCCACATACTTATTTTTAAAATTCCAATTTATTTGAACACTTCAGCCATATAGTTGTGGACAAATAACATTTCAATTAATAAGAGAGTATCAACCCAGGTCCACACCCTTAATCACAGCACTCGATAGGCCAAGGTAGGAGGATTTCTATAAGTTGAAAGCCATCCTGGTCTACAAAATAAGTTGCAGGCCAGTTGGAGCTACATAATGAGACCCTGTCCAAAATAATCATTAACTCAATTGACATAATATAAAAGAGAGTTACTTAAAGCATGAAGAAACAAAGACACTTAATACCTGAGAATACTTTTTTATTTTTTTAAATCATGCATTAGAAAGTCATTGGAAAAGATCAGTTTGGGATTTCTTCAGAGACACAAAACTGACTAAAATCACAGGCAGGGATGCTTGTGTTGACAGAACCCAGCACAGCACAAGAAAGCTGCCTTCAAGAATGGTGGTGATGTCGCCCTGCGGAGAAACAAGCTGGAGCAAGGCTGGGCTCCCCCTCTGCTGAGGTCAGCAATGAGGAACCGTGTTGCACATCAGGAGGTGCTTGTGCCATGGCACAGGCTGCAGCTTGCTACAGAAGCAAGCTCTGTCTTCCTCTGACCCTTGCTCTCAATCTGTTACCCAACAACGTTCAGGGCTTCCCTGATGTCATCTCATAGGGACGTTTCTCTGTGAGCAGCAGGAAGCCATTGCCTGTCTCAGACTTGGAGTTGATCCACTCTGAGTCTCTGTGGATGTAGGAGAGCAGCCCCGCAGCCCCTTCTTCTATGGCTCCCCCTTCTTCTATGGCTCCATAGGCTGTCAGTGCTGGCTCAGATCCGCCCACAGCTGGTTCTTTCAGATTGTCACTATCAAACTGACCCCAGGAAAAGGAGGAATACATGGACGATGTGTGAAAGCTCAAGTGCAGATTTTGGAGGGTCATAAATTAAAGAAGCTAACTTCTGTGTAAGTCAAGGTGAGACCACATTCAGGGGGCAAAACTCTATAGCTACATGGAGGACAGGGTTGCCCCTCCTTCCTCCTTGACACTGCCTGCAGGGCAAGCTGAAGGCTCGATTCCCCAGTCTCTGTCTAGGAAATGATACTTATGCGGAGAGAGTGCTTTTGTGGCTAGAGTGGAGGGAAGGGCCTTGGTGTGAGGAGATAATCCTGAGTTGTATAGGTGGGACCTAAAGCTACAAGTGCCATCACTCACTCAAAGGTAGCAGAATGGCCACAGGCAGATGGGGGCAGGGATGGAGCTGGTGTGGCCAGAAACTAAGGAATGCTGGTACAGATGAGAGAACCTACAGAGAACAGAGCCCGGCTCATCCTTCAGTCCTTCCTCCTCCTCCTCCTCCTCCTCCTCCTCTTCTTCTCTCCTCCTCCTTCATCTTTGTCTTCTTCCTTCTCCTCCTCCTACTTCTTCATCTTTGTCTTCTTCCTCTTCTTTCCTTCTTCTCCTCCTCCTCCTTCTTTTGGGGGAAGGGTTTGTTTGTGTTTGCTTTGGTTTTTTACATAGAATCTGTCTTTATAAACGTCATATCGCAGACTGACCCGGAACACATAATGCTCCTGTCTCCCTCAGGTCTTGATGACAGCATGGTCTCTACCCCTGGCTCAACTCCTTGGCTTCATCCTGTAGAAGGTAATGTTGAGCTCCTCCCCAGCAGGGCTGTAAGGAAAACCATTTCTGCCTTTCTATGCAAGGTGTACAAGAATGTACTATGGCAGAAACAGGGAGCTAATAGACGTATACCAATATGATGTCCTCTCCCATTACCAAATTATATTAGGGACATTTAAAAAAAAAAGCTAAAACATAAGCTGAAACAGGTGTTTAGGATTTGTTCTTCTATTTTCATTTTAATTTTTTTCTCTAGATGCTGGGAATGGGTAGAGCCTTTGCCTAGCATGCAGGAAGCCATAGGTTTCACCCCAGTAACACATAAAACAAGCATGGTGGTGCACACCTGTAATTCTAGTTCTTGAGAGGTGGAGGCAGGGCATCATCCTCGGCTATGTGTGAATATAAGGCTGATCTGGGATAAATGAGAGTCAGCCAAGAACTAAAAATGGAGAAGGGAGGGAGGGAGGAAGAGAGACAGAGACAGGGAGATTGCCTTTTGATGCATGAGGGCATGCAAAAGCTGGCCTGTGACCTTGTCATTTTTTCCTGGATGTGGTCATGTTCTCTGCTGTGCAACTTATCACCCTGGAAGATGCTGGTGACTGAGCACGGAGCTTTCCTGTTCTGTTCCAGTGACTGCTTATGAGCCAGTACTTATTTCAAACATTTTAGGAAGTTAAAAGACCCCTTACCTGGTCTATCTTTTGCTCCCACCCTCACCCCAAGCCTTCTGCTGAGCTGAGTTGAACAAGTGGAAAATGAGACAATCCTTTTGTTTCTGGGGGGAGGGAGCACCGGCAGTGACTTTAAGAATCATTGAGAGATTGAAGATCTAAGAGCAAGGGGGAGACAGGAAATGGGGCCTGTGATGACCATGCTGCAGTGACAGGGATAAGGGGGTGGGGTGGGGTGGAGTGTCTTTCTGTCCTTCCTGTACTGAGGGTGCAAACATCACGGTTAACAGAGCAGTTTTCACACTTTGTAGCGGAGGCAGTAGAACAAAGCCAGTCCTGCCCCAACATGACCCAGCCTTTCCATCAAAGATGAGAGTGTCTCACCTGGAAGTGACTGGAGAAAAGGCCTGGGTTCTGATCACAGAGACTCCAGGGAGAGAGCCTTCTTTCCACAGTAACATCCAAGCTGGAAAAAACAAAAGCAAAAAAACAGTATTGCCAGTCACCAAAAGCAAAAGGAAGGAGGAGGAGGAGGGCATAGGGGGAGGAGGAGGAACTGCTGAGCTTGGAAGGAATACAGTATATCAGAAAAGAATACCACTCTTCTCTTGTTTTCCCTGAGGCTGATACCTGTGGAACCACTTAGAATTTTTTTTAAAGATTTATTTCATGTTAGTCTATGTATATGAGAGAGTACATATCACGGGTGCAGTGTCCATAGTGTCCAGAAGACAGTGCTAGATCCCCCAGAGCTACAGATGAAGCTGTCCTTGTGGGTGCTAAGAAACAAAGTCAGGTCCTCTGTAAGACCAGCACGTGCTCCTAACTGCTGAGCCTCCTCGCTAGCCCTGACTGCTTAGAATTTTGATAAGGCTCTATCCCCAACTTTGTTCAATAATTGAATCCTAGGCATGTTCTGTAAAGGACCCCACTGTTTCTTCGTGTGTGTGTGTGTGTGTGTGTGTGTGTGTGTGTGTGTGTGTGTGTGTGAGTATGAGTATGAGTATGCACATTCACATGAGGGTGCCTGTGTGTTTACGGGCATGTGTGCATATGCATGCACGCATATGTAGAGGTCAGGGGTCAACCTTGGGTATCATCATTCCTCAGGCGCCATTCTCCTTGGTCTTGTTTTTTCTTTTCAAGTCAAGTTCTCTAAATAACCTGGAATTCATCAAATAGGCTAAGCTGGCTGGCCAGTGAGCCTGGAGCATCTGCCTGTGTCTGTGCAGTACTGGGCATCTGGCTGCATCTGCGCGGTGCTGGGTCACAAGTGTGTGCTATGAGATATAGTTGTTTACATAGGTTTTGGAGAATGAACTCAGGTCCTCAGGCTGGCTTAAAGCAAGTGCTTCACTGAGTGGGCCATCCACCCAGCACACAAATGTTTCTCTTCAAGCTACCCTTGCAGTTAGTGTACCCATCCCTCATAGTCCAAACTCAGCTCTAGACACCCTGTGTACATCAGTAAACAAAAATGGACATGGATTTCCTATTCATTGGAGCGTATATTCAAGGAGGAATAAGCAAGCAAAAATAGTAAGCATGGAAAATAAGAATTATAGGAAGCAGCAAAGGAGAGAAAAGGTTGGCATTCAAGCAGACTTTGAAGGGGGTGAAGAGCTAAGGGATGAATGTGTGGAAGAAACTGGAAGTCAAGAAAGTCTACGAATTGCCCTCAGTGCAACCATGTCAGAGAAAAGCGGAGACCCCACGTTCTGGAGTGTGGAGAGAGGTGAGGCCTCTACATGAGAGAGAAAACTGTCTTCAGTGAAAGAAAAGTTGTTTCGTTCCTGTTACTACTTCTCAAATCTCACGCAATAAAAACAAAACAACCAAAAAATAGAACTACCTTAGGAGAATAGAGAATGCTAGGATGGGGCTTCCATACTGGTATTCTGGAAAACTTGGATAGCTAGCTTCTAAAGAGGGGCTGGTTCCAATCCTCACAATGCTTCTACATTTCTTTGCCAAGGTTAGCATCACACAAATAGCAAAACCAGAAAATGATGGGGGAAGTTGGAAAAGACCAAACAAACAAACACACCCCCCCACACACACACCAATGTGAAAATCCCTAACCCAAGGCTAGCAAGTCTAAGTTCAAAGGACTTTAGAAGAACCAGTGGTTGTGGCTAAATGTGACTTGCCTCTGGATGGCAAGGATAGTTCAACTGTCACAAAGCATCAATGTGCTGTGTGAGATTTACAGAATGAAGGAAAATGCTCCTCTCTCAGCAGAAGCAGAAAACATGTTTACCAATATCAACACTCTTGTGTGGCAGACTTATTGAGTGTTTAAGTATGGAAGGGATGTACTTCAACATAACAAAGGCTGACCTGGGAATTGAACTCAGGATCACTGGAAAAGTGGCCAGTGCTCTTAATCTCTGAGCCATCTCTCCAGCCCAAGACTGTGAATTTCAAAATCATTACAACTAGGCTCCAGTCTCTATTCATCAAAATAGCAACTATATAATCAATACACCCTTGCCAATAAGAAGTGTTTGTTTATTCTTGTACTGTAAAAATCCCTGCTTTAGAATTTGATAGACACTTGGAAAGCCTTTCTGCAGCTTGCTGGCTGTGGAAGTGATTTCCCCGCAGAGAGCCATCAAGGGGCTGGAAGGAGTAGTTATTGGGGGAGAAGTTAGATGAATATGGTAGGTGAGGCAAACTTTCTCCATGTCCATGTGAGAAATTGCTTTTATAAGCTCAGATCTACTGCTGCATTGGGGCTCAGGCACTGCCTCAGATTCTCAGAATCCCTCTCTCGAGCCTTGGACAGCAGCAGCTTTCTCAGTCTCCCTTGACGTCTCGGGATGAAGCATGGCCTTCCTAGAGTGTGATGTGGAATTATTAGTCCATGCCATCATCACAGAAGGCCGCCTGGAATAATTTATACCATTTGCACTCTCCAGTGGGGGGCCTCCCCAGCTCTCTCCCAGGATCTGGGCTCCCAGCCCTGTCTGTTGGGTCACCTGAGCTTGCCAGCCTCCATCTCTAGTGACAGATAATCACAACCCAGCACTAGGGTCGGGGAGTGTTGTCTGGTCTTGCCCCGCCCCAACCCGCCCCACCTCACCCCTCCACCTGTGTCCCTGAATCTCACTCTCTTCTACCCTCTTCCCTTCTGATCACACTCTTCTGTATTTGGGAAAATGAGTATACCACCCCAAGCTGAATGGAAAGCTTGAAGCACGGACATCTGGTTTATCATTGGAGATAAACTGTTAGGAATCATTTGCTCATTTGCATAAAGTAAGTAACTAAATATCTTTCCTCAAATGCATGCACCATTGTAATTCATTTACCCACTCATTCCTCATTGATGGCACATCCAGTTACCATTTTCTTTTGCCCATCCTCATACTGGCATGTGGCTGATTAAGGACTATTTTATTGCCAGACTGCTTTGACTTGCCAGCCACCCAAGTAATGACACAAAGATCTTTTATTAATTATAAAAGCTTGGCCTCAGCTGGCTTCTTCTAGCTTGTATAACTTAAAGCAACTGGTTTATACTAATCTATGATCTGCCACGTGGTTATTTTTCTTCAGTACCAGCACCTGTTTCTTCCTCCATTTCCGACACAGCTTCACACAGTATACAAAAAGATTATCCCAACACTGTTTGGTTCCCACAGGTCAAGTTGCTAGCTCTATCAGCACCATTCCGTTTTCAAAAAGCAATAGCTAGCTGTATGAAATAGCAATCACCTCAGCCTGTGATTGGCTACACGTCCCAAAGTCCTCGTAAGAATGACTTGGTCAAGTAGAGCAAATTGTTCTTCTGTGACCAAAACACCAGATCTACCAAGTGCAGGTCAGACCTAGCAAGTGTCAGACGGAACAAGTTCCCGGTAGAACCACTTGACCTCTGTTGAACCTGTCTGTGGCTTTGGATTTCATTGTTGCCAGAAAGCCAATGGAGACCCTGGCATTTCTCACAGACAAGATGAAGGGGGTAGAGCAAGGAAGAAAAGAGACCTTTGAGTGTAGCCTGTTCCTCAGGAAACTTCAAAAGTCTCACAGGGCAATTTTGCTTAAATCTGGTTAGATAGAGCTACAGTAGAGGACCTCTTTGAAGAGAGAGACAATTTGAAAGGTTGAGGATGTCACCGCTGTGAAAGCATCAGGAGTGTTAACAGTTAGGCATGCTTGGGTGATGAGGGAGGTGCAGTCTGAAAAGAAATCCAATCTTTCTTTTAAATAGGGTGCGCATGCTTGCTTAGCATGCCCCCAAGGAAGTCACCCGAGCCCTTCATTGGTAGCCTTTAGATGTCACATTAAGTCCGAGAACAGAGTGACTTGGTTTTCTATTCATTGAGATTTCCCCTTTAACTCATTAGCAATGTTTGCCAGGTTTGTCCGAGCAGATCTGTTCTCAACAATACAGTCAGGAGTTGTTGAACAATGCGGCTGTGTTCTGAGACAGCATCTTCTCTGTCCCAGCTTCACACTGTGCCTTCACAGCACAGAGCTGGGGCCGGCACTGGATGTCTTCTCTCCATGCGGTCAAGGCATGCAGAGCCTTGAAGTGTTTACAGCTGCTGCCAGCTGCTGAGGCCCCCTGTTTACAGTGACTGCTGCCTTTAGGAGGAGGACGGTAAAATAAAGACTTGAAAGGGGAGTAAAGCAGCAGCCAGGAGCTGGGAACGTGGCTCAGTTGGTAAAAAGCGCGCTTAGCATTCGTGAAGCCCTGAGGTCCCATCCCCACCTCTGTCCAAACCAGGCACGCTGTATGTACCTGTAACCCCAGCACTCGGAAGGTGAAGACAGGAGGATCCAGGAATTCGGTGCTATGTAGCAAGTTTGAGACTAGCCTGGGCTGCATGAACCTAAAAAAATAAAATAAAAATACAAACAAACAACAAAAGAGACAAATAAACTATAGTTTCCTGTAAACGTTCTGTCCACAACTGTATGCTTGTGTTCCTGACTGGAGGCACAGTTAGGGACTTTGGACTAGCACCAACTTATACACACATACATACATACATACACTGACACACACAAACATACACACATATACTGACACATATACATACACACATATAGTAACACACATACACTGATACATACACACATATACTGACACACATACATACAGACATGACATGCACATACACACATACACTGACATGCACACACACACATACATTGACACACAGACATGCACTCATACAACACACACACATGCACATGCACACACAAGAGAGGGAATTTGATACTGACTTTACTTTGGCTGTGACAACTGCACAGTCATCTCACAAGCCCACTGTGAGACATGTTCCCTCAGTAGCCACAATGCTGCCATTGCTTTTATTACACTGTGCTCTTTTTTTCTGCCTTCCTGTCCGGCTTCCTATATGCCTTCTTAGATGACGCACTGTTCCAGTTCTGATGTGAACCATGCCTCTCATTTCTGCTCTATACCTTTATGGGGGCAGCTGGGGAGATGGCTCAGTAGGTAAGTGCATTTACTACACAAACATGTGGACCTGAGTTCAAATCCCTCCAAGCAACAGTAAAAAGCCAAGCATGGCTGCTGCACACTCTTATAGCTCTCATGCTATAGAAGTGAAATTCCAGGGTCACTGGGGCCTCGCTGACCAGTCTAGTGCCAGGTTCAGAGAAACCCTGTCTCAAGAAAGTAAGAGAGAGAGTGGCAGAGCAGGACACCCAATGCCCTCATTTGACCTACGTGCAAATATGGGTGCACACACTTGCATGGACATATGCATGTGTGAACGTGTGCACACACAGTTTTATTGGAAACCACAGGCTTAATCAATTTCTTGGTGTTATTCACTGACTCACAGTCTTCTGTTTATTATAAGTGTCAAATTGTAGCAAATTGGAAATAACATAATAACATACCCGTTTTGACTCTTAATATTGTGCTGCATGAACTACATGGAAGGCAGAAAGCCCTCTCCTTTTTTGTCTAAGGTTATTTCATGGACAACTTTAGCAGTTTCTAGCTACACTCACCGAGAGTAAAACTGACTTCCCAATTTCTATATCTAATGCTCTTTTCCCATTTGACTTCATGTTTCTGCTGTTGTCATAGAGTCGGGTTATGATTTGTTCCGTTCTTTGCAGTAAGGATGTGGGGTGAAAATGTACCATCCCTGAAGGCTCTGCCCCAATCACCTGGATAATGAGGTGGCACCTATCATCTACTTTGTGGGAGCTTTGTAAGGACTGTTTTAAATCATTTTAATGGAACAATTGATCATTCTGTGTCTTCTTGAGTTGTGTTGGCAAACCGGGACATCTTAGACACTTGTCAACCTTATTTCCTTATTTATTTATTTATTTGCTGGAAGAAAGCTGAAATTTTCCTTCTCCCATTCCTTTTCATCTCCTCAGCCTCTGAATCACACCTCTGGTGCTTTTTTTTTTTTTTTTTAATACTCTCTGTTGGGTGCAGTATCTTTCTTTTTTCCTCTTTTTTTCTCAATCAAGCTATCAAACCTGTCTATTTCTACAGCCCATTGAAGGAGTTACTGTAGTGTTGAATGATGGTTCCCCCTAAGATTGTTCCATGCTTTGATCTCAAGAATTGGGGAACGTCACCGTCTTTATAGAAAGTCTTTGTAGACGGTTCTAGTTTGCTTCTCTATTGAGAGGAGAAAACACTGGCCAAAGCCAACTTATGGATGGGAACTCCCAGATCATAATCCATCCCTTAAGAGAGGTCAGGGTAGGTTTTTGAGCTGAAGGTAGGGCTCTGAAGGCAGGAGCTAGAGCAGAGGCCATGGAGGGGTACTGCTTACTAACCAGCTCCTTGTGGCTTGCTCAATCTGCTTTCATTATAAAACCCAAGACCACCAGTCCAGGGATGGCACCACCCACAGTGGGCTGGGCCCTCTCTCATCCATAGCTAATCAAGAGAATGCCCCACAGACACGGAGTCAAGTCCTCAAATGAGATTTCCTCTCCCCAGATGAATCCAGCTTGTGTCAAGCTGACAAAAGCCAGCCTGCACATGACGATGTTAGATGATGACTGTCGGTCACATTAAACCCACAAGCATCCCAACATGAGGCGAACAGAAGGATTGGAATAGAAAGGGAAAACTTAAGCCAAAGGACTTGGTGACAAGGGTGGTGACCTCAGGGCTGTGGCCAGCAGCCAAGAAGGCTACAAGCACTCAGGGCAAGAAGAATCAGACATTCTCCAGGGAGGCCGTGGCCCTGCTGGCAACAGCAGATAGAAATCAGACAGGCACTGTAGAACAACCACTCTTAGAGATTCTTGTCCTTGGCCTCTCCACAGCCAGAGCCTTGGAATGGTATGAAGGGCTCTGGCTGCTGTTCTTTGGACTTCCTGTTATTTTTGGATAAAGATTATAACACTTGGACCAACACCATACCCAGAAGGTATACTATGAGAGGGTTCACCTCAACACACCTTGCAGGGGTCAGGGGAGAACAACTGGACCCACCCTCTCCATGATTCATGCCAGTTCCTGTTAATTCCTATATTAAAAAACACTCTCAGATTGACATCTCTGTGGTGTTTGGGAACCTGTCCTGCTACACAGGGTCTCTGCCTTTCTCTCTCCTAAGTTCCCACCTGTGGATCTGTAAGAAAACTGGTCTAAACTCATTGTCCGCAAATTTCCCTCCTCAGAATCAAAAGACAGGAACCCAGAGGCTCCTGACATAAAACCCACCTGAGGTCAAAGGGAAAGCCCTGATGGACTCAAACACACCCCACTTTCTCCAAATCACCGCAGCAGCCTGGATTTTAAGCCTGAACCTCAGAACTATAGAGACAAGTTTCTAGAATCTGGCTCACCAAACTTGTGAGGATTCCTGGCAAAGCCTCCGGGTTTCTTCTGGATCTCAGGTGTTATTAACTTTGCCCGACTGCATTGCTAGAACAGGATTTTATCATCTCTGCCTTTTACTTTATACACGCTTGAGTTTGTTTATCTTTTGTAAAATTGTAAAAGGTCAAACTTCACATCGTTTTTTCCAGAGACTCATATTTCTGTTTATCGGCATGGTGAAGTCTGAACCTGGGAACCTGACAAGGTGCCAGGTTGGCAACGAGAAGACACCAGTACCTCTCCCTTCTGTTTGCCAAATTACTGAAACAGCATCCCTGAGAATCTGGAGCCTCCCGGGAGCCTCCTGCTGGGGGAAGGGAAAGACTGAAGTCCTTGCCAGTCAGAGGGAGAAAGCATCTCTCAGAAAGATTCCCTATGACTCTGACAGCCCGTCACACTACCATCCAGAAGAGCCTAGAGCCAAGATAATGATGGGTGATATGCAGGACCACATTATGACAGGACTTTTAGCTGGCAAATAAGGTGCAACCACCTAAGGCCATGATGAGATCTTGGCCCAAGATGCCTCCAGGCCCAGGTCTGGATCTGTGGTCCTGCTGCAGCTGGGATCTGTGTCAGTGCTGTAGCCTGAGTTACCACCAATGGCCACGCAATGTCCATGGTCTGGACTGCCACCAGAGAGAGAGCATGTAGATACCTGAGGGCCATGCTACCGCAAGGGGACATGCTGATCTGAGTGGTCTGTGCTGCCATCTGAGGCCATGGGAACACCTGGGCCCATGCTGCTACCCAGAGCCAGGTCTGGGTCACTGATCATATTGGGTCGGTGTTGATGTCCCAGGCCCTTTACTGCCAAAGGGCATGCAGATATCCTTGCTCTGAAATGCTGCCTGAGGCACTGCTGGGCTGATCTTGCTCCTTACCGGCCACCACACTCAAGAGAGCTGGTCCTGCTCCTTGTCGGTGGTGGGGTGGTATGATCAAGGGAGAAATGCCTTTTCCCCCCACTTAACCTTCACCACCTGTGACAGGTAGGTGAGCCAGCCCCAAACTCATGAGCACAGGAGAGCTGTCCCTGACTTTCACCAGCTGTGGCACTTGAGAGAGCAGGCCCTGTACCTTGCCTGGGCAGCACAGTAAAGCTGGCCCTTGTGGTGTAGGGGTAGGTGAGCTAGCCTAGAAGGCCCAAGAGCAGGAGAGCTAGCCCTGCCCCTTGCTGATTGCAGCATTGGGTGAATTAGCCAGGCAGTGCTGGAGAGCTTGCCCCAGTGGTGTGGGTACAAAAGAACTGACAGGCTGACCGACCAAGTCAGTTACCACCAATCCAGGGCTTTGAGTTGGCCCACCCCAATATCTACCCATCTATGTACTGCTAGGGGCTGTGAAGGGGCTGCCCGGCCCCAGAACTCTTCTTAAGAACCATACCTTTAGCCGGGCGTGGTGGCTCACGCCTTTAATCCCAGCACTTGGGAGGCAAAGGCAGGCGGATTTCTGAGTTCGAGGCCAGCCTGGTCTACAAAGTGAGTTCCAGGACAGCCAGGACTATACAGAGAAACCCTGTCTTGAAAATTCAAAAAAAAAAAAAAAAAAAAAAAAAAAGAACCATACCTTTTAGTTTGTGTACTTGTCCTGCAAAAGGTACAGTCACTGAAAAACATCATGAATGGAAAGAGATTCTACCCTTTACTTACCTGCTGTTTAATCTTGGTGAACGATACTGTTACCCATACATAAAATGACCTTTTATGGCATCAGATGATAAATGAGTTCTTCAGGATTCATTTTAACATTTTAAAACTTCCTGGGCAAAATAAGAGACCAGGAAAATGTATCTATTGTCATTGTGTATATGAAATGTTGTGTCTTGGGCTTTAAAATTCTATCCTCTGTTCTTTACAAAGTTGCCATTTGTTGGGCTGAGGGTATAGTTTGGCAATAGAGCCCTTGCCCAGATGTACACAAGTGCACGACCTTGTTTTTTCCCTTTCAGTGCAGAGTGTGGGTGGGGGCGTTGGGAATGAGGGGGTGGTTGGTAGGTGAATTGGGGAGAGAGGATGGGACAGGACATACACACTCCCCATGGATAGCCCTGGCTGTCTTGGATATCGTTATGTTGACTAGGCTACTCTCATATTAAAACTGATGCCACGCGTGCGTCTAGAGATTAACATTGGGTATCTGCCTCAGTTGCTCTCTGCCTTGTCGTCTGAGAAAGGTCTCTCCCTGAACCTGGAGTTCACCCATTCAGATGATCTGTCTCTGCCCACTCGCTACCCCTGGGCTGCAGCTACAGGTGCATGCCACCATGACTGCTTACGTGAATGCAGGGCATTCATTCTTGTACAGTCACCTCCGCCTGGACCACTAGCCTGCCTAGTGTTGATTTTTAGGAGAAGAACTTCAGGATATGTGGCACCATGGAAATTCCTGAGTGTCAGGATCCAAGGAAACCCCAATTCCCCAAACTTGAAAATGCAGCCCAAATATCCAGAAATGGGCCCAACCTGGCCTCTAGGAAGATTCCTGGAAGTTAGATAAAAACCAGCATTCTTAGAAACTTTGGGGAAGCCAGTTCCCCTC
Organism: Mus caroli; assembly: GCF_978045245.1. Lineage (NCBI taxonomy): Eukaryota > Metazoa > Chordata > Mammalia > Rodentia > Muridae > Mus > Mus caroli. Next base: position 69,254,551 of record NW_028227270.1, on the reverse strand, counting down.
TACCAAAATGAGTCATTTACTTTAACTCTAGCAAAGGGTCTATCACAACCTCTGGTGCCTATTAAAATATCAATACTGATGGCCTCCAAGCTCCCTCAGTATCACAGCTACTCTGTTGCCCAAAGTCTATGCTAGCATCCTAGTCCTTCCCAGCTTCCTTTCCTACCCTAGACTTCCCGCAGCTCACAGGCTACCCTCCCCTCAGCAACTCATTCTCCTCCTCTCTCACAAAGAGCTTTGGTCAGGTCCAGTCTGCTGGCCATGTTCAGTCTACTTCTTTCTCTTTCTGCTCTGGACTCTTCCAGATACCTCTAGAACAAAATGAAGGAGTGTAAAGGAAATAATTACATAAGATTCTCTCTCTCTCTCTCTCTCTCTCTCTCTCTCTCTCTCTCTCTTTCTCTCTCTCTCTCTCTCTCTCTCTCACACACACACACACACACACACATACATACACACACACACATAGACTCACATACACTAATGAAATAACAAGAATAATACTTTTTAAAAGAATGGGGTTTTGATCCAAGAATATGCTTCCTACAAGAAACGTATAGTAGATTCTTTTAAATGTGGTGTGTGTGTGTGTGTGTGTGTGTGTGTCCACCTGTGGAAGCCAGAGGTTGATAGTGGGAACATCACTTTTCATTAAGGCAGGGCTTCTCACTTGAGACCAGAGCTTGTCTATATGGCTAGTCTAGTTTGCCAGCTTGCTGTAGGAACCTCACCTATTTCTTCCAAGCACGGGAATTACAGAGAGACTGCCACACCCACCCAGCCTTTATATGGGTACTGGAGATCTAAAGCGTGGTCTTCAATGCTGTCCAATAAGCACACTAGCCACTGTGCCATCTCCCCAGCCCAGGAAACCTACATTAGCTTTAAGGAAGCAGCCTGGGGGTGGGGAGTCAAAGATAAGTGATTTTCCCCCACGCAAATGGTAACAAGGAAAGGTCAGAAACCTTCAAGTCAAAACTGTCAGAGACAAAAATGCCACTAGTTAATGGTACACTCGTCAAGTCTTCAAGAGAATTATAAATACACACACACCCAGTATTGGAGGACGCAAATGCATAAAGCAAACATTAACGAGTCTAAAGGAGCACGCCGTGGGAGATAGGAGGCTTCTCAGGGGAGAGGTCATGTCAGCAGAAGAGGAATAAGGCAATGTCTGCTTTTCTTATTTTAAATATCTGTTTTCTTTCTACTTATGCGCATGTGTATTTCCCTGGAGCTGGGGTTTCAGGCGAGAATGTGAGTCCAGCCCTGTACAGCAAACACTCTTAAACTCTAAGACATCTCTGCAGCCCCCAAATTCTTTATTACTTTAAAAAAAATTGTGTATGTGTGCATATACATACACATGCTGTGGCTCGTGTGCAGGGAACGGAAGACAACTTGTAGGAGTCAGTTTCTGCCTCTGTCACATGGACCTCAAGGTCTGAACTGAAGCCATGAGCCTTGGCAACTAGTGCTTTCACCTTCTGAGTCACCTTGCAGGCCCTTTGAATTGCACTTTAAACCAAACGGCCCTAATTGACATGGTCAGAACACTCTGTGCAGCAGCAGCAGCAGCAGCAGCAGCAGCAGCAGTAGAGAACACACTCTTCCCAAACACTGGGATGTTTTAAAGGCACAAAACACGTTTTAAAGGCACAAAACACGTTTTATTTAAACAAATCTTTTAGGGAGTGAAACACTCACATTCGGCTTTTGTTGTTCGCTGCTGACATACCAGGCTAGCTGATTGTGAGTGCCCAGTAGTTTAAGTAGCAAGAGAAAATTCGTCTTCATTGTATCAGTCATTTAAAAACAGAGAGAGAGAGAGAGAGAGAGAGAGAGAGAGAGAGAGAGAGAGAGAGAGAGAGAGAGAGAGAGAGAGAGAGCTGGTATTAAAATCAGTGAGGAAAACCTAAAAGATTTTCCAGCAAGATCCAGTCCAAAATGAAGACAGGAAGTCCTAGATGGAGGAATCCACTGAACAAAATGGGAAAACCAGTAAAGAAACCAAGATTAAAGCATTTAAAATCACAAAAGAAGAATTAAGAGCATCTCTACTTGCATACGATATGCCCCTGTGGGTGGCCATTCCTCCAAAGAGTCCACCAGGGACAAGACCCTCTTAACAACTAGGGGATGAATTCAAAACTAAGGGAACAAATCAACGCATGAAAGCCAGTGTCACTTTTTATAAACTGTGTGCAGCCTTTGTTTGTACTTGTGTGTGTGTGTGTGTGTGTGTGAGAGAGAGAGAGAGAGAGAGAGAGAGAGAATGAGAGAATGCTTGTTTGCTTGTTTTCTGGTTTATGCTTTTTCTGTTGGATGATTGGTTATTAGAAAGTCCAAAGAGCACCCGACTGCTCTTCCGAAGGTCCGGAGTTCAAATCCCAGCAACCACATGGTGGCTCACAACCATCCGTAACGAGATCTGGCGCCCTCTTCTGGAGTGTCTGAGGACAGCTACAGTGTACTTACATATAATCAATAAATAAATCTTAAAAAAAAAAAAAAAGAAAGTCCAAAGACATCCTTTTCTGGAGTGATGATCTATTGTCTTGTTATATTGCCCAGGCTAGCCTTAGGTTCCTGGGTTCAAGCAATGTTCCTGTTTCTGAGAGAGCTGAGGCCCCAGACATGTGCCACAATGCCCGAGTCCCAGTAACACTGTGAACAAAAATAGAACGAAACCAAGGAAATCCCTATGGTATCACACCAGACACAGACTGGCAAAAGCAGTTCTGAGGAAGAGAAACTAGTGGGAAGAATCACCCTCTGTCTTAGTCAGGGTTTTACTGCTGTGAACAGACACCATGACCAAGGCAAGTCTTATCAACAACAACATTTAATTGGGGCTGGCTTACAGGTTCAGAGGTTCAGTCCATTATCATCAAGGTGGGAGCATGGCAGCATCCAGGCTGTCATGGCGCAGGCAGAACTGAGAGTTCTACGTCTTCATCCAAAGGCTCCTAGTGGAAGACTGACTTCCAGGCAACTAGGGTGAGGATCTTAAGCCCACACCCACAGTGACACACCTACTCCAACCAGGTCACACCTATTCCAACTAGATCACACCTCCAAATGGTGCCACTCCCTGGCCCAAGAATATACAAACCATCACACCCTTACTGATTTAGATTATATTAGGAGGCTAGAACGATCAAGGGGGTATGACCTTAACATAAGAACAGCACCCATACACAGGGTAGCTGGGTACAGACACACATGCCGAGATCGGAACACAGGCCAAACAGAAGTGGACACAAAAGCCTATATACACACATGCCCACAGGTTGGTGAAGGCAGAGATTCTAACTAAGGCTCAGACCTCTGACCTCAAAGCCATATTTATACATGACCCACACAAAAGTGGCACGCCTCCAAAACTGGTTATATAACAGATGACATCACTGTTTACTTTCAGGTTTCCCAGACATCCAGTGTCAACCATTTGGTGCTGATTCATCCTGTCCCATCTATGTGTAACATTAGCCATCTTGCTGCATGAGGGATATCTGCATCAGCCCCATTGGTGGACAAAGGGGAGGAGCTGTGTTGGTAGTACTGAAGCTGGGAGGCCTTCTGCAGCCAGGAGTCCCTCTCTGTATGTGGGCATGAGCAGCAAAGGGAACTTCAGACTCTTGATGCTGCCCCACTACACAACCCAGCTTCCTGTTGCACTGAAGTCCCTAGGAAGGAACACACACACACACACACACACACACACACACACACACACACTATAAGCATCTGTTCCAAGAGAATGGGATGCACCTGAGAGAGATGACGCAGGGATGAGCAACCCTGAAGATCTTTCATTCAGATTCCCAAAACCCAAGCAAAAAGCCAGGCACCATGGTACACACACACTGTGGAGACAGAGTAAGGTGTGTGTCAGGTACTCACTGGCCAGCTGGTCTACCCAGTAGGTGGACTGCAGGATCGGTGAAAGACCCTGTCTCAGAAAAATAAAGTGGAGAGCAACTGAAGAGGACACCCAGTGCTGGCCTCCATCCTCCGTGTGAACACTCATGGCTTCACACACAGCTGCACACACAGAGAAGCACTCAAGGGAAAGGAGAGAGGAGAGGCAGGACCACACAGTGTGGTGGTTCAAAATAGAGACAGGGGCAGGGTGGCTAGTTCATCCTGTCACAGTATTCAAAGTTCCTGAAATCCCTGTCCAAATGGGATGTTGGTGACCCCACGTTCTGATGCTGATGACATACTGATCAATAACAAATGCTGGAGAGAGAAGTGCCCTGTCCAACAGGAGGCCACCCACCTTATCCAGACCCCAGGCTCAGACCCCAAGGCCCCTTTCTTCATGGTGCCAGGCTCAGAAGTGGTTGAGTAGTTGGTTACAGCTGCCCTACTCACGGGGATACGGAGGGGATTTCATGTCTCTTCTCTGTGACATCAGAGGACCGAGGAGTCCCCAACTCTGAGCAGACAGCAGGGAGGTAAGACCTAAGAAGAGAGTTGCAGGTAGAAACCTCAGCTATCTCTAGGACAGCCTGGGGCTGTACTTGGTGACAGAGGCAAGCATCCCTCAGTGCTTTCTCCTCCTCAAGCCCAGGAAGTGGTAAAGGGTGTGGTTAGTGTTGGTTGTCCACTTGGCAGAATCTAAAATTATCAGGCACAAGGGCCTCTTAGTATGTCTGTGAGAGATGAGCTTGATTGTGTCTACGGAGGTAGGAAGACTCTCCCACTGTTGGTGGGTCTGAGTGGCCACGGGTTCCTGGGTTCCTGAAAGGAAAGCTGGGGGATGGATGGGAAGGACGGTGAGAGAAATAACGAGCCAAGACAAAGTTCTCTGATGGAGGCGCAAATTGTAATGTATGGCACTGAATATATATGGGAAAACCCAAGGACCCATCCCTTTGTTTCCACTGGGTTCTGTGGCTTGTTTCAGCTGGAGTGAGTTGCAAAGTAGGCTCTTCAGAAGCTCAGCAGGGCCAGCAGTTCTTCGTTCTCTGGCAGGAAGATGTAATGTAGCTAGGCCAGATGCCTGGCTCCAGTGTCTTGTTCAGCTAGCTCAAGGCTGGGGGACGGGGAGGGGGGGGGGCACACTCAGTCACTGTTCTAATGCTGTGATGGAACACCATGACCAAGGCAACTTATGAAAGGAAGCCTTTAACTGGGGGCTTGCTGGCAATTTTAGATAATGAGTCCATGATGATTATAATGGTGGGGGAGCATGGGAAAGGACTCCTAGCACTGTACTCTGATCTCCAACGATTTTCAAAGGCATCTGACTCATGCCCTACTATGGTTTGGTCCCAGATTTTTCTTTTCTTCTTTTTCTTTCTCACCCCAAGGCCTTCCCATGGCTGTTTCTTTTGTTTGAAACATTGTATCCAATGTCTGCTGCGACTTTCTCCTTTTCCCTGCAAGTCTCAAAACCCAGCCCCAGTGACACACCTCTTCCGACAAGACCTCACTTTCTAATGTTCCCTGAGCAGCCTACCAACTGGGAAGTAGACATTTACCCAAGTACGTGTGGGAACCAGTCTCACTCAAACCACCACAGGGTGGTACCATTGTTTGGCTGGGATCCTGGAGGAAGCGGGCAAGCTGAACAGTAACAAGTTCCTGGCTCTCTGCTTCCTGGTTGAGGATGCGCTGTGACCAGCTATGTGGAGCTCCTGCTGCCTTGACTCCCTGCGGTGCTTGAGGCACTATGACTGATGGTATTGGTTAAAGGTCAGGAACCAACTTATCTTTACTCCTTGCTTCACATAGCCACCAGGCATTCGAACACCATCCACAGGATACCTGGATGATTCTTGTCTACAGAGATTAGAAGAAAACATCCTACAGTACTGCATGACCTCACCCCCTACAGGAGCTCCAGGGAGCACCAGGCACAACCTTTCCACACAGGAAACCCGGAGTCTCGCCATAGATAGATAGATAGATAGATAGATAGATAGATAGATAGATAGATAGATAGATAGATAAATGGAAATGGCGTCTGGGTAGACAAACACCAGTCTAGACCTGAAGATCAGATGTGTTATAGCTAAATGCAGGGAAAAGGAGAAAGTCGTACCAGACATTGGATACAATGTTTCAAACAGAAGAAAGAGCCTTGGGATGATAAAGAAAAAGAAGAAGAGAAAAATCAGTGTTTCTGGGACTAAACCATAGTAGGGCGTGAGTCAGATGTCTTTGAAAATCGCTGAGGCTCAGAGTACAGTGTTAGGTGTCCTTTACATAGACACCGTGGGAGCACCAGTTGCAGGGATGACTGGGACCCACTTGATGTTACACTACACGGTGTCAGCGCTGAGAAAGGTTAAAGCAGCTCCACCTGAGGTGGAAGGAAGTGGGCAGAGAGACATGCCCTCTCCACGTTCTGAAACCAGAGACCGCTTTCTTATTCACTGCTTAAATGAAGTGTGTAGTCAGTGATGTCACTGGTCACACAATCACACAAAAATCACAGACAAGACAACTGGGGCCCGGAGGAGTCAAGAAATTTTCTCAAAAATCACACAGCTTGTAAGCAGCATCAAAGCTCCGGGCCACACACTGTTCTTAGTCACACAGCACAATCTTTCTTAGTATCTCTGGTTCTAGATTAAAAAAACAAACAAACAAACAAAACACACACACACAAAGCAAACCCAGAAACTTCTTATGTATATATAAAAAAAACACTTTTTTAAACAAAGAACCAAATAGTAGATTTTCAGAATGGGTTGAGGTCCAAATTTTAGAGAATTTTATGCAATGTAACATCTATGATGTAATTCAAGAAATGCAGCAGTAGACCAACTACCACTATAATAAGATGACTGCATATGAGCGAAACAAACAATCAAAGATGAGGTTAGAAGTTTGTAGGAGAATGCAGTGAGGGGTTCAGAAGGGATTGGGGTGTAGTGGGGAACAGATATCATCAAAATACACTGGACACATGTGTGAAATTCTCAAAAAATAAGTAAATTTTTAAAAAAAAAACTTTGGGAGCTAGACAAATGGGTCAGCAATTAAGAACACTGGCTCCTCTTCCAGAGGATCCAAGATTTAGCTCCCAGAATCTACATGGTGGCTCACAGCCATCGTCACTCTGGTTCCAGGGGATCTGACACCCTCTTCTGGCCTCCACAGGCACCAGGTATACACATAATGTGCATGCATCCATGCATGCAAAACACTTATACACATTAAATAAAAAATAAAAGCGGGCATGGTGGTGCATGCTTAGCACTCAGGGTTACTAGACAGGCAGATCTCTATGAATGTCAGTTCGAGGCTAGCCTGGTCTACAAAGACAATTCAAACACAGCCAGGGCTATTACACAGAGGAACCCTGTCTCAGAAACCCAAAAATGAGTGAATGAATGAATGAATGAATGAATACCTTTAATATAAGCTTTGTGTGGTATACATTTTGTTTCTCTGGGTGTGCATGTACATATGGTACTGGAGGTGAAACCCAGGTCTCTTGAATATTAGTAATTCTATATTCTGTATTCAGTAGTAGCAAGTATTCTACCATTGAGCTTTGTCTCTGGACCTTGTGTATGTGTGTGTGTTATTTAATTTGAGGAAATGTCTCACTATGTAGCTCTGATTGACCTTAAGTATATTATACAGACCAGGCTGGCCTCAACTCAGCTGCCCACCTGCCGCTGCCTCCCATGTGCTAGGGTTAAAGGTGTGCACCAGCAAGCCCAGCACATGTGTGTAGTTTAACTTCTCAGAAAGTGTCTCCTGAAAGAGAAAGGTTTTGCTATGTATCTCAGGCTGGTTTGAACTAAATATTCTTCTGCCTCCACTTCTTGACCCTGGGATTACAAGAGTGTACCATCGTGTCAGTTGTTGAGCTATATAATAAACATTACAGAAAAATGTATAATAAATGACAGACCCTCCCTGCTTAGGACCCAGAAGGAGCCACCAAGAGCCACTGGAGATATATGCATATGCATATATATATGCATATATATGTATATATGTATATATATACACACATATAAATACATATATATATAATCTGATTATAGATAGATAGATGATGATGATAGATAGATAGATAGATAGATAGATAGATAGATAGATACAAACATACATACATACATACATACATACATACATACATAGATGTGGGGCAGTGAGCTGTGTACAGACAGCCTGGTCCTGGTTGAACACAGGTCTGGAACCTGGATACCTGGTGGGCAGTGACTTCTGCCTTCATGGGATGGTTAGGAGTCCGGCAACCCCTCCTGGGCCCCTGGCCTTTGTTGCAGTTACAGCCTCCCACAGCCCCCCTGTAGAGAAGTATGTGGGCCATCAGTCACATAGGCAATACCCCAAGCTCCTGGTATCCTGTCTCAACTCCACTCCCACAGTTACTTGACAACAGCCAGGATAGCCCCAGCCCACTATAAAAGGAGCTGCTTGCCCTGTACTCTCTCTCTCTCTCTTGCCTCTCTTACCCTCTTGCACTTAGTCTTGCTCCCTCGCTCCCCTTCTCTCTGCCTTCCCTTCCCTCCCCACCTCTCTCCACGTGGCCATGGCCGGCCTCTGCTTTTCTACTCTCTCCCTCTCTCTGCCTTTCTACAATAAACACCTTAAAACCATGGACTGTCTCTTCTCATCGGGATCCGCTGTGCTGGAGCAATGGAGCAGGTCTCCCTCTACAGAGCAGAGCATCTAACCTCCTGCAGGGAAGCCTCCCTGCACTCCACTCCACAAGGCTGCCAGCCAAACCAAGCAGCCTACTGAGCTAGCTGTTTGAGCTAGCCAGACTCTCTCCTCCCCAAGGTAATCTGCCAGAGCTCTCCTCCTACCCTTTTCCCTTTGGCCCCGGGCCACAGTCCACCACTACAGGTGCTCACTCGCGGATATCCCAGACTTCACTGTATGTCGCAGAAGAGCTGAGAACATGTGGGGACCCTCAGGTGGACTGTGGCCTCCAGGGACCCCAGAACCCACTCTTCTGAGGTACCCAGTGATGTATGTGGTGCCCGAGAGTCTGAGCCCAACTCCAGCAGTTCCTCAGGGTCCCCAGACTGCACCTTCCTCACCCCCAGAGTGAGATCCCTGGGCTTCTCACAGTCCAATGCCCGCCCGGCAGTGGCCACCTCACCCAGGGGCCCTAGCCTCCAGCAGACATGGGAACCTATTTCTACCCCATACAAAGATACATAGATACATACATAGATACACAGATAGATATGTAGATACATAGATACATACAGGGATACATACATAGATACATACATAGATAGATAGATATGTAGATACATAGATACATACAAGGATACATACATAGATACATACATAGATATGTAGATACATAGATACATATAGGGATACATGCATAGATACATACATAGATACATAGATAGATATGTAGATACATAGATACATACAAGGATACATACATAGATACATACATAGATATGTAGATACATAGATACATATAGGGATACATGCATAGATACATACATAGATACATAGATAGACATGTAGATACATAGATACATACAGGGATACATACATAGTTTTGTATAGTTCTTATTGTATGTATGTATGTATGTATGTGTAGATAATTCTCTTTTGCCTTTACAAATAGCCACATAGCTTTCCTGCCTGTTTACACTATACATTTCTCTTCAGCACCATTCAGATCTACTGATAATCCTCTAAGTGGAGCCAGCATCTATCTAGCTAAGAGACCACTGGTGGCAAAGGGCTGGCTTTCCATCTCTCCTCTCACAGATAACACTGCAGAAGCAGCCTTGTGTGCGTTTTTGCTCACTCGGATGATTATTTTCCGAGGCAGATTCCGAGCCACAGTTGCTAGCTCTGCCAATGTGTTCTCAGAAGTTAGTTAAGGGGTAGACTCAGTTTCATACCTGATGCTACTGCCCCAGTCACCAGAAGAGGGTCTATTCATTCCCCAGCATACTGCCTTGCTTGTTTACATAAAAGCCACCTCAGAGCAGGAGACAGGGCTCAGTGCTTAGGAGGGCTGAGTTCAGCTCTCAGCACGCATGTCAAGTAGCTCACAACTGCCTGTAACTCCAGCTCCAGGGGATTCAGCTCCCTCTTCTGGCATCTATGGGCATGCACACATATGTGGCAAGAACACACACACACACACACACACACACACAAATACATACATATGTAAATATTAAAAATAAAATTATTTTTCAAACACCTTGTTTTACTTCCATGTTTCCATTATTAATGAAGTTGCTCTGTTTCCCTATATCCTTCAAAGTTCTTTGAACTTGACCTACAAACTTAATTAATTTGTATCATTGACTGAATTTAATGCCGGATACCTTCTTACTCTTGTGGATCTACCAATATATTGCACTTAAAAAATAGGTTAACATATTTTCCACCATGAGAATGTTAACCTTTTGTCTAGAAGTAAAGTTGTAACCTCCCTCAAGTGTTCATTTTAACAATTAAGAATTGTGGTAGTTTTATTTGTGTGTGCACACACGCGCACACACACACATTGGAACAGTACCTGTGAAGGCCAGAAGAGAGCGTCAGATGCCCAGACTGGAGTTACAGGCAATTGTGAGTGGTTCAATTGAAAATAGGTCCTGCACAAGTGCAGCAAGCACTCTTAACTGCTGAGCCATCCCTCCTGCTGCAGCTTTTAACAACTCAATCAGACAAAAGCCAGTTGATTTTACTTGCTCAAGTTTGTTTATCTTTTTCGTAGAGCTCCAGTTTCACTATCACACCCTGGCTTAGAGTTCACATCTGGCTTCCCTTGGTTTGGTTTAGAAACTTCATGTGTAATTTGGTCTCTTCGATCTTTAACTTGTGGGAGTATTTTTCTGTTTGGAATGAGGTAAAAGTCTAGCCAATGGTCCAGACAGGATGAGTTTGTCTCTGTGTTGATAGATACCCTGCCTCAGATCTCTCAGTGATCTGAGAAAACTGACATGCTAAGGACTCTTCCAGGCTCTCCTGAGCCTGAGGCCCTGTGATCTGACAGCAGTCACAGCTAGGATGCACTTGTGAAAGACTTAGGAAGCAGGAGTGAGCCATCTCCCTCTGCTCTGTGGCTCCTGCACAGTACTGCTTGGGAGGGAACTCAAAACACGTGGCTTGGGGGTCCATAAGGAGCAGTGTGAGGGGCAACATTGTTGTGTGAGTCACAATCCCAGTCCACAGCTCTGAGCTCCATGGTCCAGATTCCTGAACCAGCGAGCTTCTGACTATGCTTCCTGTTTACCGCCAAACATTAGTGACAACATGTGGAGCCATCAGAAGAGTGGCCAATGGTTGCCTATCATGGTCACAGGTGTTGACAATGACCAAGCCCAACAAAGATCACCTTCAAACAAGATGCCCACATTAACATCTGCTTCCTACAAAGGCCCCGGCTGATGTGCCCTTTGATTTTAATGATTATTTTTAAAATATTTCGTTTTTAAAATGTATATGCATGTGTGTGTGCCCACATGTGCTTATATGTGCCATACGCATGCAGTAGTCAGCAGAGACCAGAAGAGGGCATCAGATCACCCAGAACTGGAGTTACAGGGTGTTGTGAGCTGTCTCACGGGTGCTGGTAACCAAACTCAGGTCCTTTTCAAGAGCAGTGAACTCTCCTAACCACTGGGCCATCGTTACAGCCCCTGATTTCAATAATGATACTTATTATCATGTATGTTATGTTATGCGTTAACCTATTTAACCTATTTCTAGAATACCTATTCTGTTTTGTTAATCTTCACTTCCTTTCCAACTCCGTGTGTGTGTGTATGTGTGTGTGTGTGTGTGTGTGTGTGTGTGTTTTGAGGTCCTGAATTCCAGGACTCATGCTTAGAATATACCTGCCACTCAGCCTCATTGCCAGCTCCTTCTACAACATAGTGCTGTTTTAGTTAGTTTAAATGTTTGGAAGCTGGTGGGAAGGCTCAGAGACACTTCCGTATAATCATTATCTCTAGAACCCACAATCTGCTCAATCTCTTCATTTATGATCCTATTTTCATGTCACTATTCAATGCTTTATCACTTCTTTAAAAAGTGTTATATTACTATTGTGTGTGTGCATGACGTGGGTGCGGGCACATGTGCCACAACCCACGTGTGGAGGTCAGGGGGCAACTTTGTCCGGTTGGCTCTTCCATCTTTATGTGGGTTCCTGGGGTCAAACTCGTGTTTGAGCAAAATCAAGGAGCTTATGTCACTAGCACCATCCCCTGTGTCCCCATCTCTGTCCCTCCTTCCTTTGCATAAATTAGTTTGACTTTTCCATTTGACATGACACTCACCATAATAGTTTTCATTTTTACAAATAACATATCTCCCTGACTATATTTAAAAAGTTCAAAGATATCTGAACCTATAATAAAAGCTACCATTCATTAAACACTGCTTGGGTATGGGTTGAGGTGGCAATGGCCCAAAGGTTAAAAATACTTGCTGCTCTTGTAGAGGGTCTGTGTTCAGTTCCTGACATCCATACCAGGTGGCTCCCAGGCACCCATAACTCCAGATCCAGTGGTCCAATGCCCCTGAAAGCATCAGAATACATGCTACGTGCTCTTAGACACAATGAGAATGCATAAATAAAATTTAAAAATTAGAAACATTACCAAGGCAACAGATGCAGTATTTGTGTTACTTGACTTGTGTAAACACAGATAAACTTCTGAAGGTCACAAAAAACCACTCTACTGAAGGATGGATACACTGAGGCCCGAGAAGCTGGTGGTTGTGTGCACTGAGAGCATCCACTGGTTCTGCCTGTCACAATGGATGCTGAGATCCCAGCCTCACACATGTTTTCAGTACAGAATGGAATACAGGCACTCCCTACAGCTTCTATGACATCTCTTTAGCCTGAGCCTGACCAGTAAGTCCCTTGCCACTTTTCCTCAGGACAAATCTGCAGAAATCTTCAAAGCCCAGGGTAGATACAGACTTATGAATGAACTTAGAGTTGGGTGTTGGACGAGTTAAACTGCTGTGACTTCCAGTCCTGACATCCTCACCAAAGCCTTCTAGGGCTGGGATGCCTGAGGTTCCAGATGTGTAGAAGAAACTGGATAGGCATACATTTTTTTGCAACCTACTTTTAATAAATGTTGAGCCTCTCCTCTTGCCCACTACCCACCAGAGGTAGTGGAAGAGATAAGTTATTGGGGCATAGGAGAAGTGGACCTGTTTAGCAATAGTTCTTTGGGGGCGAGCTCAATCTTTCCCAATATTCAGTCCCATAGCAAACACCATATATGACTCAGCAGCTGCAGACCAGTCCCCCTAGGCAGGCAGACACCACACAAGAACCAGCAGCTGCAGTCCAGTCCTCTCAGCAGATAGATGCCACATGTGAACTAGCAGTTGAGTTCAATCCTGAAGAAACCACAAGGCTTGCCAGGCATTAACACATGTGGAGCTCAACAACACTATGTAAGGCGAACAGAAACATGCGTGTTGTTATCGAAGAATAGTGAGGTGGAGCAGACCAAACCGGTGCTCAGTGCTCATTGCCCACTGTTTGTGGGGTCATAAAGCATCCTTTCACCTGTGTGCCCCAGAAAAACATCATTTGACATAACGGACTTTCCAAGCAAACCAGAAGCTCCCACTTTAGCGAAGGGTCCCAGCTGCTTGTTGTGGTCACATAAAAGCAACCATGGGATGCATGCCTTAGCCATTCTCCGACAAACACCTTTCTGACATCAGAAGATTTCTGCATTCAACCTGGCATTCAGCTCCACACCTGAGTTCCCCCTGGGTACATTTCAATATCCTGCGTGCATGAAGGGACACCATCATAGGAGTCCTGTCGTTCCTTTCTTCCTTTCTCATCGCACTGGTTGCTGTCTTCAAAGGGCTATCAGGCGATTGCTGATTTCATGTTCGTTTCCCCAAGAATATGGAGGTCTTTACTATTTCCTTGTTACACTTGTACAGAGAGAGGGAGGGGGGGACTATATTGAGGCTCCAGGCTGAAAAACTGACTCAAGTGCTTAAGAGAGCTTACTGCTCCTACAAAGGACTTGGGTTTGATTGGTTCGAAGCCCACAGACAGCTCGCAGCAGCTTGTAACTCCAGCTCCTGGGGCAGCTTCATGTCCTCTTCTGGCCTCTAAAGGCACCTGTATTTACAAGCACACACCCCTCACAAACACACACACACACAATTTTAAAGTTAAAATAAATATTTTTTAAAAAAAACTCTATGAAAATAAATGCATGAGTCAGGATTTCCCTTTCCTGTTGGGATAAAACTATGCCCACAATCTGGAAACAATAAAATAACTTTTTCTTTTTCCTTTTCTTTTTCTTTTTCTTTTTTTCTTTTTTCTTTTCTTTTCTTTCTTCCTTCCTTTCTTTCTTTCTTTCTTTCTTTCTTTCTTTCTTTCTTTCTTTCTTTCTTTCTTTCTTTCTTTCTTTCTTTCTTTCTTGCAAGTGCCATAGAGCCAAATTCAGAACAAATTCAAATTTGTGAAAGTGTACACTCGAGCTCTTGGTCTGGATACTGTTAGCTAATGTGCCTCCTGACACAGAACACTTTGAATAAATCTTGAGACATCCCATCAATTAGATGCAATTAGATTAGCACATTCAAATGTTGCTTCAGGTGAATACACACACACACACACACACACACACACACCACAAAAGGATCCAAAAGACATTTAAAAATTGTGCTTCAAATAGCCAATAGTTGGAGTAGATGATTTTTACTAACAAGAAAGTTTCTCTGGTCTGCTCTGCACTGCCCAGACCTTCCTGTTTCACATTAAAATATGTACACAATCTCATTTTACTACGCCCTGCCCAGCCAAATTACCACAACCCAAACCAAAAACCCCTTCTCTAACGTCTTCTCATTTGTGCTTTATGAAACATGTCTTTTCAGCTCCACCTCTTTTTCTTTAATGTGTGTGGGGGCTGGGGGTACACGTATGTGCACATGAGTATGCAGGTACAAGTGTGGGTGCAGACACCTGGGCGTGCTCAGGCGGAGGCCGGAAGTCACCACAGGCGTCTTCTTCAACTGTTCTCGGCCCTATATTTTGAGACAATCTATCATCCAACATGAAGCTCGCTGGCTAGACTGGCTGGCTGGTGAATCTCAGGTTTCTTCTTGCGCCTGCCCCACCCCCATTCCCAAGCTGGGCCCACAGCACTCTCAGCCTTGCCTCTGGACAGCACAGTTCAGAGCTGAAAGAAAGTAAGTAAAGTTCTTGTAATGTGTTGGTTTTCCCACGTCAGGAAGGAGTTCCCTAGCACTGACAGCGATTCCCTGCAAGAATGAAAGACCCCGTGCTTTTTGCTGCTTGCTGTGAAGGATTTCTTATCAGGAAATTTATTTTCCAGAATAGAGCTGAGTTTGACATCTGTGTTTTCAGAAAGAGTGAAAAAAAATTGGTTGGGCCTGGGTTTCCTAGAAATGGGAGCTCAAGTCAGAAGAGTTTCAGGGAAGTCTGATTCTAGAACTGCGAGGAGGACAGGATTTGGTGCCTTGCTGACTACACCTTCCAATGACACAGGACCCGGTTTTCCACCCTGCCAGACCCTGTCAGGTGACACTTAACATGCTGGCTTCTGTCTTTCATTGCCTAGTGATGCTCTGTGGTCCCTGGGAACACCAGTTGCCCAGGAAGTGCCCTGTCTTCTACGGGACCTATAACATCCAGCTTGCTGCAGCAGGAAAGCCGAGTAAGGCCAGCCAGAGTCAGCAGGGCTGGTAGTGATTCACGAGGTTAAGGTTCCAAGATGGCTGCCCTCAGAGGGCAGGTGTGAAGGCTCAGGATTGCTTGACCTAAGGGGTTCAGGGAGAAGCATGAAAGAACTTGACACAACCCAAGTGTCCTGGCTAGTTTTATGACAACTTGACACAAGCTAGAATCATCCGAAAGGAGGAAACCACAACTGGGAAAATTCCTCCAAAAGATCTGGATGTTGGACATTTTCGTATTTAGTGGTTGATGGGGGAGGTCCCTGTGGTCCCTGTGGTCTCAGCTTTGGCCAACTTACTTTAGTTACTTTTCTTGTTACCACAACAGGATGCCGGACAATACACAGTTTAAAGAAGCAAACATTCCTTTTGGGACTCGGTTTTAGAGAATACAGTCCACCGTGGCGGGAATGCATGGCAGACAGCAGGAGCCTGGGGGCTGTGGTCATATCTGCTCTGTAGTCAGGAAGCAGAGAGAGTGAAACGGAAATGGGCCTGCGCTAGTAAACCTCAAGGCCCACCCACGGCACCCCACTTCCTCCAGCAAGGCTCCCCTTCCTAAAGGTCCCACAACTTTCCGAAGCACGGCCACTAGCTGGAGATCGAGTGTTCAGAACCATGAGCTGACAGGATGACGCACATTGAGATGGCAATACTACCTGGGCCACGACTCCCGTCTCCAGTCGAGATGGCTTCCTACCGGAGCTTCTCCGCTCCAGCAATACGCAACTCCAGAACTGAGCCTTCTTCCTCTGACACCCATCTACCTCTTTGTGGAGTGGCAAAGGACGGGAGTCCTCGTTATGTGGGATGCCCTGTTAGGGTGTCAGCATGTTATTGCTTCCTGGGCAGTTCCTTACCACAACCCCTGCGCAGACGAAACTGAAGCACAGACACAGTGTGCAAGGCTCTACTGTACAGCTCCTCTGATCGTGAAATTGAGGCTTCAGGATTTCAGGTCACACAGAGTCCCAGCTAAGTCCCTACAGTGTTTCTGTTATTTGTTCTCTGGTGTTAGCGGTGGAATCCAGGGCCCTGTACATGCTAGGCAAGCATTCTACCACTGAGCTCCAACCTCAGAGCCACTCCACGGGTTCTTACTGTGCAGTCAACATTCATCATTAAAATGCTCAGGTAGGGACCAGTGAGATGATGCAGTGGCTAAAGGTGCTTGCCCTCAACCCAGATGATCTAAGTTCAAGTCACAGCACCCATCCAGTAGAGAAAAACAGTCAACTTCCACAAGTTCTCCTGGAACCTCTATGTGAATGTCATAACACCTGGATGGATGGGCGCACAAGCATGCACACACACACACACACACACACACACACACACTTAATATTTTAAAATAAAATGAAGTCCAGATGCTAAAGGGCTTATCTGTTGTATATGAGGCCCTGGATTTTCTTCAGCACTTGGTAAGCTAGGTGACATAGCTCACACCTGTAATCCCAGCATGTGGGCAGCAGAAGCAGTTGGGGATCAGAAGTTCAAGGCCAGCAGACATCATGTTACATGAGACTCTGTCTCAGAACAACTAAACAAATTAGCAAATGTGCCTCACGCAGCCCTGCTGTAAAATGTGCTCCCGAAGCCATTGGCTTTCCCATGTGACTTGCCCATTCAGACCTTGGACAAGGTCTAATACCTGCTGCAGACGATGACGTCATTCTCTCTTATATTTGCCATTTCATTTCATGTGTGCCTCTGTTCTCCAGGGACTGGATCAGCCCTGTCCACCCCTCCCATCACCCCCAGCATTCCCAACAAGTTCTCTGTGAGCCTCATAGCTCTCTCTTTCTCCCCAGGCTTTTCTGTGGTACTGGCCATGCTATCTCAGCCACTTCCAAAACTTGAGACAAATCCCTCCCCTTCAAGAAGTGCTTCTGCTCACTGCCATGGGATGAAGGCTCTATCCTCTGAACATCAGAACATAGCCTGGGCTTTTAAGTGACTGTTATCACACTGTGAGAGCGATCTGGTTTGCTCTTAAGCCAGCATCCCCTGCATTCTTCCACTAGTCTCTATGGACCTGTCTTGGCCACATGAAATGAAGTGGCAAAAGAATGATGTCATTGTCTACAGCAGGTATTAGACCTTGTACAATGCCCAGGAATGCCCAAGACCTAACAGGAGCTCAATATGTGGAAGAATCGCCCCCCACTTACCTCTAGGGTGCAAACTTGTTGTTATGAATGCTCACTGGTTCAGGGGAATTGAAGGGGACTGGGAGTAATAGAATTTACTGTTCATGTCTAGTCGGTCTGCTCTCTCTCTCTCTCTCTCTCTCTTTCTCTCTCTCTCTCCTGTAATCACACACACACACACACACACACACACACACACACACACACACACACACCTGTTATTGCATGTGTACGCATGTCCTGGTTGAAGATACAGTTTCCTTGAGAAGACTGGATGCTATTTGTCTAAACAAGATCTCTCACCCAAGCTGACCCAGAACTCCCTCTCTAGCAAGGGTGACTTTGAATTCTATCTCCTCTTACCTCTACCTCCTGAGTGCTGGGATTTCAAGTGTGAACCACCACAGCAGTTTGTTTCAGTGTTGGGGATCAAACCACGGCCTCAGGCGTTACAGACAAGCACTCTACCAAATAAGCTGCACCTCCAACCCCAGGCTGAGCTTTGAGGGAGCTGAGGGTGGCAACCTAACACTTGCCAGTCTGTGATGCAAGCCCCTTCCCAAGCAAGGGTAACATCAGCCACTGTACTCTCAAAAGATATCTTGCAATCGATATTATTATCATAAATGACTACCAGGAAGGGAAACCGAGGCAGAAAGCCATGGAGGAGAGTGGCCTATCTCAGCAGTAGTACTGGTCAGTGGAGTCAGGGAGTTGAGCTGAAGGCAGGGATTTCCATTTCCGTAGCCACCAGTGGGCCCTGTTGCAGCATCCTTTGGTGATAGCCAGAGCCTGATTTTCCATCACTCTAACAGTACACGGTCTGATAAGATGTCCCTAATTGTGTGCGTGACTGTAGCAGGTGTGACTGTCTGCAGCTGATGCCCCTGAGTGTGTGTGTGTGTGTGTGTGTGTGTGTGTGTGTGAGAGAGAGAGAGAGAGAGAGAGAGAGAGAAAGACTGTAACAGGTGTGACTGTCTGCAGCTGATGCCCCTGAGTGTGTGTGTGTGTGTGCACGTGTGTGACTGTAGCATACGTGATTGTCTTCATGCAGCGACAGCTGAACCCTGAGCACTTCTGCAGAGTTGCTCAGAGCTGATGAAACTGGAAACTTCTCAGAAGACCAGAAGTGTGGTCAAGCACCCGGCTTCCTGGCTTCTAAGAGCCTTTGCCAGACAGAGTATTCATCAGTACTCCATGAAAACCAACTACAGAAGACAATTTCATCTGAGTCTGTCGTTGTGCACTGTTAAACAGAGGCATCATGAAGGGTTTGAAGGGAGCAGCCTCTCTGCAAAGCCCACCTCTTCAGTCTCCCTAACTATACCTTGGCAGGGACTGAAGCTCCAGGATCACTTCTGCCTACTTCTACTCCTCCTGGGCTGGAGGAGGGAGCAGGCCTTCAGAGACTTGAATGATCCCCTAGATGAGACCCGAGTATAGAATGTTCTAGAATCCAGGCCTCTGGTTGGCAGCCATATCTTCTTCCAGTAAAGCACTCGGGGCAGAGCTTCATAGAAGCGTTTAGATAAGCTTTGCACCTTCTTGGTCTGAGTTGTATCGCAGAGTGGATGTGTCATCTCTTGTTCTTAGTAAAATGGTTTTCGCTAGGACATGTTTCACAATTGTAGATTTCACATCTTTGAAAGCCAGCTAGCTCTGTTTTGGTTGTCAACGGCTGCCGCAGGCTTGCTCCATCAACCATGTTTTGCAATGGATGCCATCAGCTGCTTCCAAAGTCCTGACCATATTTAATGGAGCCCCCCACCCCATCCTGACCATTTTTAATGGAGCCCCCTGACTCTTGCCACCTTGGGCCTGTCTCCCTTCCTCCTGCACCCAGAACTCCCTACATCTCCTGTTGAATCTGAGTGAGCAGAGGAACACTCAGTGCCTGACATGTACACCGTGTGCGGCTGAATTTGAAGACACGCTTCCTTTTTTTTTTTTTTTTTTTTTTTTTTTTTTTTGCAATACTGTGCTTACAACACATCCCTGAGTCATTTGGAAAGCCTTTGAAATGCCTTCGAACCCTCAGCGGCTCTCCTCTGGGGAGAACCTGTAAGCAGTGTAGAGACTTTTCTTTCTTAGCTTGGACAGAGCTATTTCACCTACTGGCTCCCATGCATTAAAGCCATCCTTTCTCTGGGGAGCGGTATTTGACCCTCTTTTATTACTCGATTTCCTCCCCCAAAACAAAACCGCTGAATCAGTTTTTGGAGAATTAGGCCAGGAATTTTTTTTTTTTTTTTTGAAGTATGGATGAAGGAACCGCACAGCAGGAGCCTGGCAGGAGAGGAGGGGGTGGGGCTAGGGGATAGCTTCTAAACTTCCTACTCCAGCTTGAAAGGAGCCAATGCCTGGTGGGATAAAGGAGTCCAAAAGTCAAAGCTGAAGTTCCATCCTAGATTGCCGGCCCCTACTGTGAAATCTTAACTGAAAGCGCACACAAACGACACCTTACAGGTCTCTAGGAGCTGTCTGCTCTTCTGCTCTGCAAATTTTAATTAAAAGGTACAGGATGGAGCAGAGCGGTGGGAGCATCCACCCACCTTTAAGCCCAGCACTCGGGAGGCAGAGGCAGGCAGAGCTCTGTGAGTTCAAGGCCAGCCCGGTTTACAGAGCTAATGCCAGGACAGCCAAGGCTACACAGAGAAACCCTGTCTTTAAAAAAAAAAAAAAAAAAAAAAAAAAAAAAAAAAAAAAAAAGGACATGAGATGGGGCTTAAAGAAGTAGCTTACCAATTAAGGGTACTGACTGCTCTTCCAGGGGACCTGGGGTTTAATTATCAGACCCACATGGCAGCTCACAAGCAGCTGTAACTCCAGTCCCAGGGGATTGAATGTCCTCTTATGGCTTCTGTAGGCACCAGGTACACATGTGGTGCATGAACATACATGCAGACAATACAATCATGCATAAAATAAAAATAAATAAAAATTTTAAAAACTAGAGACAAATAAGAGGTACTAGATGGTCAATAAGCACAGTACAGTGGTGGGTAGTGAGTGCTCCCATTGGCCATGGCCACCAAATAAGGGGTAGGGTCATCAAAGAGTGCATAGCGAATGAAACAATTCCACAGAGAAATTCAGACATCTGGTATACAGAGCCGAGAGAGTGAGAGCTGTAGACTTGGCTTGTCATTAGCCTGTGACTGTCCTTCCAGCCATACTCACAGGACTTCATTTTTCCATCTCTAGATTCCAGCCAGATAAGTCCTAGACCAATTCATTCATTCTTTCAGCCAGTCATTTGACCATTCATTCATTCATTCATTCAGACATTTATCCAGTCAATCAGTCATAAATAATCTCACATTGGCGGAGGCTGACGTTACAACTGAAAATGACTGAATGTCTGATCCTGCTGCCTGCACCTCCTGGGTGCTCGGATGGCAGACGCGCACTACCAAGTCTGGTTCATATGCTTCTGGGAATTGGACCCAGGCGTCTGCGCACGCTAGGCAAGCACTTTACCAACTGAGCTACAATTAGCCCAGTGTTTTATTTATTTTTAAATATATTACATTTATTTATCTTTTATTTATGATGTGTTGTATGTGTGCATCCACTCAAAACTACACCATAGTGCACATACGGAGGTTATGGGGACAACTTTAATGTCTCAGTTATCCCCTTCCACCAGAGCTCAAACTCAGGTGTCAGGCTTGGTGGCAAGTGCCTTTCTCCACTAAGCCATCACTTTTAAAGAAAATTAATTCCTTGCCAACATCGACAAGCTCGATATTTCTCACACTCATATACATACATAACACACACACACACACACACGAGGTATTTTTAATGTCACCTTTTGAAAACTTGGAGCCACAGTCCCCTGATCTGGTATTGTAATAGTGAAGGCATTTTCTCTTTGTGTCAGAGTCCACGGGTGGCTCACCTCCTGAACCCCCATAAAATACTAGGTGTATGTATCAAGGCCCAAGCCAAGAGCTTCTGGATACTGGGCTGAAGTCGTGTAACCAGGCTTAGACCTGAGTTCGATGCCGGGCGCCTCGAAAGAAAAAACCCTCGGGATGCGTACATCAGAGTACTCTCGACCCTCCAGCTGGACACGCCCTGAAACTTTTCTCAGAGAGAGCCACATCCTCCACCTGCTCTCAGCTTACACCTCTTATATTGGCTGCTCAGAGTGTGCTACAGCAGTGTATAAACACAAAGAGATTCTTAAATGCTTTCTGGTCCAGATCACCTCTCCTTGGCTCCTGCATCCAAAACCAATTCCCGCTCTGAAACAAACCAGCCACTTAGTGTAAGAACGTTTTGAGTTTGGTTGAGAAGGTAGCTTACCGATAAACCACTTGCTTAGCACGTAGCAGTCCAGGGTTCAAGCCCCAGCACTTCTGCAAAAACTCGTTTGAAAGTCATACTTCAATTAAAGTCCTCCACCATTTCCCTATTCGGGAGACCCTACTTACAGCCTGTTCAGTAATCAGCACACTGGCGACTTGGGGGAAGTTCTCCCACCCCAGGGTTATGTTTCAATTTTCTTCTAGTTCAATTAATTGCAAGCACTTGCCCACTAGATGGACCCCCAGGGTGTAACACCAGACGCATTGTCACCCGAGTCCTGGAGACCGAGCCTCCATCACCTTGTTGAGCTGTTTTTAAGCACCAGGGGGCGCGAATGAGTTGTTTTCCAAGTTGATATCAGAGACATCTTTCACACTTCCTCTGATTTCCAAGTTAGATGACAATGACGGAAGCATAAATGTGGTGGAGGCGCAATGTAAACTGCCCCCGGGAATGAAGACAGGCATCAGATTTCAAAATTCAGTATAAAGAACAGCTTCGTGGGTCACAGCAGTCCGTTCTTCCGCTGTCAGCCTTGGGTGAGTCAGGCAAGTTTTTTTTTTTTTTTTTTTTTTTTTTTTTTTTTGGTGAAAACGCTACTCTCCATTCTACCTACTTAGGGATCCTGTGACATCAGTAAATCCGAGAAAAGTGGAACCGATTAACCAAATCAAGATTCGTTTACATCAAGGTAGTTAGTTCTTCGGAAAAACAAAACAAAACAAAAAACAAAAAGTCCAAACAAAGTGTAAAGGGGGGAGGGGGTGTTCCCTGAACTGATCAGCACCCGCGAAAGGAGATTTATCCTCTATTGCCTATCTGTGCTATGGGGGCTTTATTGGTTAAGGGGTATTTTACCAGCTAGACTCCATCATTATTGCCCTGTGAAGGCGTCCAAAAGTCCAACGGTGAATGGCATTTAAACCACCACTGAATGTGCTTCGGAGATTTCTGTGGAGTTACTGTGTGTTTGGAGTAAATGGAAAGAGATCCACTTGGTGAGATGTTCCGGGTGGGGGTCCCGCACACTCATTCTTTATTTGGGGGTTTGCTTTCTTTGAAAAATTAGAAAGGAGGGAGTTGAGTGAGGGAATCATTCGAGCCCAGGTCCCACAGTCCGAGCTCAAGGACCTTGCCACCTGCCACATTCCATATTTGGGCAAGCGCGTGCGTCACTGTCAGGAATATGGCTCCCTTTGCCAAGGCCGGCTATAATCTTACGTGTCTGTAAACGCGGGGAGTGTTTGCCACGTTCCTTTACAATAGCCAACCCGATGACTGACTTAAGAACATGCCACCAGATGCTCTGTCTCCCATTTCCTTATGTCTTTTGTACATCTCAGGAATTGGGGAAAGGCGGGTGGGGTTGCGGGCTGGCTGGCGTGTTCACTGGGAACCGAAAGGAGAGGAGAGCTACTAGCTCAAGATGCTTCGGGGAATGCCCTCCGTGGCTCTCTCTAGCCTGAGCACCGAAAGCGGGTAGGCTTCCCAGCCGAGGACACCGAGGCCGCGGACCCTCAGGTCCTCGGAGACAGTTGCGACCTCTCCACGTGGTCGGGGACACAGACCAACCGCGTCTAGCTTGGTTTCCCAAACGTGTTACCCAACAACTTTGTAGGGGTCGTCTTCGCCCTAATTGTGTCGGGAGCGCTGTTTGTGTTGCCGTTGCGGCGCTGCCCGGGAGAGGAGCGGGACATTTCAGTCACCGCGTAGCCCGGCTGCCGCGCCCCTTTCCCGGTCTCAGAGGGGACCGTGGGCACAAGGAGGCCAAGGTCCCCGCCACGCCCGTGTCCCCATAGCCCTCGCCCGGGGTTCTATTGGCAACAGGTAGCCCGGCCCTCTGTGGCTCTCCGGGAAACAAACAAACAAACAAAAAAGGTGCTGGCACCACGGAGCGAGCGCAGCGACCCGGAGGGCGCGGCCGGCAATGGGCAAAAGGGTCCTGGGCTCCTCTTAGGCGTGCCCCGGGTTGCTCCGCGGTGCGTCCCGTTGCGCAACATAGCGCTCGGCGTGGGTCCCCACGGACAGCGGGTAGCAGCTGCGGCCGCGGCCAGAGAAGGACGCGGACTGCCAGTGGCGCCGCGGCGGAGAGGACGGGGCGGGGCGGGGCGGGGCGGTGGGGAGCCCGCCCCTGTCGGCGCGGCCAGTGGCGGCGGGCCGGGGGCGGGCGCGGGCGCGGCGATTGGGGCGGCCGCCGCCCGTCACGGCGGGGCTGGCGGGCGGCGACGTAGCGCGGCGCTCGGAACTGACCTACTAACACACATCTCTCGGCGCGGCCACGGCGCCCGCGGACCCGGCGCGCCCGCTCGTCTCCCGCGCCGCGCCCTCGCCACCGCCCGCTGAGGGCCCGGCGGAGCTTGAATCGCGCCCCGGCGCCGCCAGCCGGGTTACAGCCGCCCTTTCTTTTCCCCCTCACGGACTAAGGATCAGAACCACGGTAAGCGCTCCGCCCACCGGCGGCCCCGGGGGCCCAGCTCTGCTCCGTGCCCGCTCTTGGAGCGCGCGGCCGGCGGGCGTAGGGCGCGGGATGCGTGCGGGCGCGGCGCAGGGCTGGCGGGAGGCGGCGAGTATGCGCGGGGCATGCATTACATAAACTTTTGCTGCCTTGGCAGGAGGGGGGACTCGCCACCTTAAGGTAGCTGCTTTGATTGCAGCGCCCTGGCGCCCGCACGTAGCCCGGGCTGCCGCGCTCTCCCTCCTCCTCCCCGCTATTGCATAATGTCTCCGGATTTCAGGAAAATTGATGTTTCGGTGGCGAAGAGCGCGCCGTGGAGGCGGAGTGGAGGCCGATCCTTTTAGCAGCCAGACGACGTGCCCTGCTCTCCGGGGTCTCACCGCGCTAGTCCCCAATCCGGGCCAGCTAGGGGGAGGGTTGAGTCTTGATTTGCTTAGGAGGATTGGAAGTACCAACAGTGACGGCAATCGGAGATGCCTGCGCGGCGTTTGTTTGTGTCAGGCGCTGTGTAGGCACCGACGTCTTCCAACCCGTTTGTCGTCACCGTGTTTTACGAGCCCTCGGGAAGGTGGAGGGATGTGTCCTTTCTTACATTGCATAATGGGCCAGCGATGAAACGTGGGCACCGAGGACGAACTGATGTGAGAATGTGAGCGTATGATTTGTGTGCAATGATTTGGGCATTTTAGCGCAGCGTTGGCTATTAGATCCTTATTGGTACCTCTGTATCGTCCCAAATACGCGTATTTTTAAAACGATTCTATGGAGTTCATTATTAAGAAAGAAGAAATCCTAGTCTTGGACACTAATGCGCGCGGGGAAGTGGGGGTGCTCCTTAAATGTTCCGAGGTGTTATTTTTAAAACCCGGACGAGCCATTGTGACGTTTGCCTCCCCACTTTTCCCAACTGGAATGCGATGCGTTTCATCAGCCTTTCTTTTTCTTTCTTTCTTTTTTTTTCTCACCTTATCGTCATTGGCTTTTTTTTTTAAAGACACCACAAGACAAATCATTAATAGATTCCTGGAAATGTGAGGTTATGTAACTGCCGAATTTGCTGGCTGTTGAGCATAGAAAGGGAGCTAATTACGTGATTTTATAATCTTGCCACAAAGAAAGTAGGGCAGTCTCAGCGTTGAAGAATGTCACCATCAACAGGGGTTTTGTTGGTTCTTTTAAAGGATATTTTAAGCCGGAAAGTGACGACCGACTAAGCTTTGACATAGCTCATGCTTGCCAAATGTGTGTCTTTTACCCTAAAAGAAATGTACGTCTTTCTAAATATAGCCCTATCACATTTTAACAATCCTGGCCTCGGTGCTATTTCTGGTTTCTCCAGGGCTGTGTGCAAATACGAGCTCAAGGCCATTTGCTGTAGTTTTAACTCCACGCCTTCCAAGACCTCTGATAAGACTGTATTTTTAGGAAGGCATTTCGCAGCACCCAGAGACTGCTGGTGAACGCGGGGGGGGGGGGGCATTTATCATTTTAAAGGACACTTTGGAGGAACTGCTGCGTTCAGAGGCCAACAGGGAATGGCCAAGTGTCACCTTCTTTTCTGGCTTTTGTAAATAACAACGGCTAATGAGGTCAGAAGTATTTATTTCACATCATAATTTCCCCCAGATCAGATGAGTTATGGGAAGTATATATAGGTTAGTAGATTGTATTTTTGCCTGTATAACCTAGTTTTATTCTTGGAGATAGAATAATATGGTAAGTATCCGGATATTAAATTTCTTCCCGGATTCTTACTTACTGTAATGATGTGTGAATATACGTATTTAATAGTGTCTGTGAGATATAGTTTTCTTAGCGTACCATTTACATAATTGAACTACGATATTATTTTAGGGGGCGGAGACATTCTAGATGATGACCCCTGGAACATATTATCCCTATTTTAGCCGTTTTCCAAGACGCTGCAGTTGCAGTAGGCCCCCCAGCAGCAGACCCTGACCCACTTTGCGTGCTGGGCTGGGAGACCCAAGCCTGCAGAGGCGGGGGCTGGGGGGACTTTGCAGCTCCACCTTTCATCTTGCGTCCTTGCACCCCTCGCTGGTCCGGGAGACCAGGCACGCGCCTGGCAGTGGCAGGCAGAGACCTCGACCCAAGGCGCTCCCCTTGGGCAGCGACTGGACGCGCCTCGCGGTGGCCCGCGCGCCTCCTCAGCCCCTCCCGCATTCCTTTGTTCTGGCGCGGGGGTCCTCGCGGCGCCGAGGCCCCGCTGCGCCGCCCACCCGGCGGGGGGCGGGCCTGGGGAGCGGCGCGGCGTGGGGGCGCGGCCGCGGAGCGGGGCGGAGGCTTGCAGGGCCGAGTTCGGTGTGCTGCGCTCGCCGCCGGGAGCCGGGTGGCCTGAGGCGGAGAGCAGGCT
This sequence comes from Mus caroli, assembly GCF_978045245.1. Lineage (NCBI taxonomy): Eukaryota > Metazoa > Chordata > Mammalia > Rodentia > Muridae > Mus > Mus caroli. The sequence goes on along the minus strand of NW_028227270.1, from coordinate 69,227,562 downwards.
TGCCTCCTGGGCGCAGGCTCTGGTGGCCTTGGGCCTCGGGACAGTGCAGCCTCAGGCAGACCGAGCCAGGAGCTGACTCTACTCCGGAACACCGCTAGCCTCGATCCTCGCAGATATCTTTGTTTCTGGAGTCTCCGTTGAATTTCAGAGGCAAGCTCTCTTCTCCATTCACGGAGTGAAAAAGCAGGACATCTAAATGGCTACAGAAAGAAGGGAGGGCAGTCTTGACCGTGATGGATAGGAGGGTCTTTGCTTGAACGTGGACAGTGGAGCCCAAGTTTTTATTATTTCTTATTGTAGCTAAAGTTTATTTGATCCAAAGCCCGGGATGATATATATGGCCAGGAGTCCCTAATTCAAAGTCACCCACATAGATGTAGCTGTCTCTCCTGTAAAAGTACCTCTCTACTTCCTCTCTCTACTTCATCACAGCTCCATGTTTCTCCGGGTGGCCTTCTGAAGCCACTGGAAAGCCTCCTGGTGTTTGGAGGGTGATCAGCTCAGGCTGCTCTCTGTGGATGGCAAACCTGGAATTCAGGGTCAAATGATGCTCTTGGATACCCTAGGGACCCTCTTTGGGAGTCTGCTTTGGGAGTTGCAAAAAAGGCAGGTGTAGGTGCTACTCTCTCCCCAGTATATGATACTCTCTCCCCAGTATCTGATAGACCTTCACTGCCTTTCAGGGAAACTTGAGGGGAAGGAAGCCTGTGGATCGGCACAGTTAAGAAGGAGCTCAGTAATGTTTCCAGAATGCTTATGTTTGGACTGGCTTTCCTTTACTGAACCGAATCTCACAGAAAGAATGAAGTCAGGTTGGTATTGGGCCTGTAAAGATTCACCTTCTCTTTTACCCCTGAATCCCCTTGCCTTGTGCATGTTACTTAATGTTTGCACCAAGATAATTCTTGAAGCATCGAAGTGCTTCAAGGTCCCAAGTAACTGGGACCTTAGGAAGAAATGGAGTTGACGAGGTCCCCACAGCAAGAGTAGCTTGGCCTTTTCCAGATCCCTGGAATTTTCTGTGACTTGAGTTCTCTAGCCTGGCTGATCTCTTCCTCTAAACCATTAGCAGTGGGCATTCTCACCTACACTTGTGCACATGCACGCTATCTTAGAGAGAGGGTATGGGGAGCTGTGTGGATGTCAACTAAAGCCAGGCACCATTAGACTGATGACTCTTGACCTCCATGAAGAAACCTAGGCCCGAAGTACCCAGAGCAGTCTCAAAATAGTGCCTTGCAGAAAGGGCTGGAACCTGGAGTCCTCACTGCCTTGATTCAGAAATATGAAGGGCAGTTACTAAACAAGGCAGGACCCACTGGGCACCACCCCCACCCTCCACCCCCACTTTACAAAACAGGTGCTCAGAGAAGCTGGGTAAGCAGTCCAGCGTAGAGTTTCAAAAGATGGGAGCTGTGGTAGCTGTGTTCATGCTCCTCCACCGTTCTGCCTGTCCCTCCAACGAGAGTGAACACAAGCTCACTGTACTTTGTGAAACAGTTTCCTTTTCTGTGTTGAGGGCTTATCTTGGCAATTATAACATCACCATGATGCAACAGCCTGCAAATTAAAACCCTTTGTGAAAGGCTGAGCACAGAGTTGAGCAAGGCCCCTGACTCACTCCCGCCAGCGGAGATTTCTAGCTGACCTAGCCGTGATCATCAGTGGGTTCCTGGGTTCCGAGATGTAGGTCTGATTGAAGCGTGGGCTGGAAAGGCGGGGTCAGAGTGCTCGGCGTTATTTTTACCCGGCTTCGGAATAATGAGGCGCACGCCTCATTATTTCCATTGTGACCCAGATGGCATTGATGCTGTTAAGAGCTGTTTATTTTTAATTTGTATTGAGGAATGAGAGCACGCTGGGGATTCAAGTCAAACATAACAAACAATGTAATTGAGGTTTCCCCCCGCCCGCTGATGCTCACTTCTTGTTTTTGTCAGGTATGCCCCGAGTTTCACAGGGTTAGCACATTGTTTGATATCCTGTTATTTTTCTCGATTTTATTTGAGTTGATTTTTATCCAGATTGGACTCACAAGCGAATGTTGAAAGACACTGACCTTTGCCCACAGGCAATTACATAAGAGGGTTTTTCAGTTTCAAAATGAGTTTTTATTGCCACCACCCCCACTTACCTCTCACATTTCTTTGTAACTAATTTTCCTGTAGTTAGAAATGGGTTGTGGTGGGGGAGGGGTGGGGGGAATTTTTGTTTCTAGTATGGCTTTAATTAGAGTTTGGGCTTGTTTTTGAAGTTTAGTGGGGATTTGCTGGATGCCATTCGTTAATAATCCGGGCTCTGTGGACCTGGTTTCATTGGAGTTTGGGTGTTTATAAGCCTTTCAATGATCAGAACACGGTGTCTTTTATTAACTTTCTAGGGATCTTAAATGTAATTAAGTAGCCTTCAAATAAACCTTCCACTCTCTTCCTAAGGCACAGGGCACAATAAATGGTACTTATAGTCACGGGCTGATTAGGAAAGTGAATGAGAATGTTAAAAACCAGGCTGGGGAGATTGGGAACATTTCTGCCATCCCAGGTCCCCAGCACACACCCTCTTCTGCAATGTTGTGATGTTGTTCCCCTTATGCTCTAACTAGTCAAGGTTGTGACATTTGTGTCCCTAAGATGCAGAGGAGACTAGAGCTGTACCTCAACTGGTAGCATTTGCCTAGTATTCCCAATGTCCTGGGTCCTGTCTCCAACACCCCATACACCAATGTCAGAGTAGATACCTACAGTCCCAGTGCAGAAGAAGAGGTGGACGCAGGAGGATTAGAAGCTCATGGTCATGGCAAAGTCAAAAAGAAAGACTCCGGGGAACTTACTAATTTGATCAATCAATTATATTTTCCAAAAATGTGACAAATAGGGGCCGGGATGATGACTGGGCTGGAGCCCTTGCTACTGCTCCGGAGAACATAATCAGGCAGCTCACTACTGACTGTTAACTCCAGCTTCAGGGTCTACAGGCACTGGTTCAATGTGACAGATGTTCACACAGTAGCACATAAATAAAAACAGTATCCTCTCTTCAAACTACAATTTCACAGGCATAATGTTCCCATTTTGAAGCTTCTCAACTAAGGCTTTTCAAAATACATTTCTATATATACACACACACTCGTATATTCTCTCTGTGTGTGTCTCTGTCTCTACTCCCCCCCTCCCCCTTACTGTTGTGTCTCTGTGAGCTTCTCCACAAGCTGTGAAGTTGCTTTAATGGGTGCCCCTGTGTCTCCTGCTTGTGCTGACTTCAGACTTGCTATATAATGTTGCAAACCCTTGCACTGTAGAGATTGCCAATTAAACACTAGTTCATGTTTCAATCAACAAAGTACAGGGTGGGCTAATCAAATGTGGGGTTGTCATCCAATTCATTAAGGTTAAAATCTAATGTTCAAGTAATCCCTTGTTGAACTTGGAATCTTTTCTGTTCCTGTAAGCTGAATCAGGTTTTGACACATTTATTTACAGATGCATCCAAACAGAAAAAGTGGGTCAGTTTGTTGCCGAGATAGGGCTGGTCTGGCAGTGAAAGATGGCTCATGTGTGTGTATGTCCCACGTGTGTGTCAAGCACGTGTTTCTCCTGGCCCTGGGTGGACTTTGGACTGCTGAGTGACTGCAGGCCCTGAGCTAAGCACTCAGGAACTAGAGTGTTTTGTTCTTGATGTAAAATGTCAGTGGATTAAAGTGCTTGCTGTGCAAACCCAATGACCTGAATTCAGTTTCCAGATCCCACAGTGGAAGGACAGAACCAACTTCTGAATGTTGCTGGCCTCTGATCCCCGACATGGACCCACATGATAATAATTAATAAGATTTGTAAAGATAAAAGGCTCAGCTGCTGTCTGTGGAGGTGATGAATTGATTGGTTAACTTCCACAATTTTCACAGATAGAGATTGGAGGGATGGCTCCCTGCTAAGAGGACCCGAGTTCAGTTCCCAGCACACACACACACACACACACACACACACGGCAGCTCACGACCAGCCTTGTTGTGGACTTTTTATATTTATTTAGTTAGTTTTTTGAGACAGGCTTTCTCTGTGTAGCCCTGGCTGTCCTTGAACTCACTTTGTAGACCAGGCTGGCCTCGAACTCAGAAATCTGCCTGCCTCTGCCTCCCCAGTGCTGGGATTAAAGGCATGCGCCACCATGCCTGGCAATTTTTGATATCTAAACAAGGACGATGTTCTGTGCTCTGTGCAGAGGGCTTATTCATTTCTGTTTCTGTAGAATGTGAACTGCCACAAGTCCTCTCTGGGAGGTCAGAGGTTGGAGATGCACATGCGTTTCTATAGTAACCATCGGGGAACACCTGCAGGATGAACTCTTGTCTCAAATTTATGTTGTCTATTTGGATCCTTTTTGCAGCCTTTTCTTAGGTCAGGTCTTATTTTAATTGCCAAGTATTTAGGTCATCTGACTTAAATATACTCAAGGATCTGGGCTTATGAAATTCAGCTCTTGCCTGTAGCAGGTTATAAAGAAAAGCACGTGGTAACAGTGATAGTGTCTTCACAGTAGGCGTGGGAAAGTATGTCAGCTGGCATGACGCGATGCCTGCTCCCCAATTTCTCTTTTTTATTTGTGTCTTTAAGCAGTCCTATCAGCTAATGGGTGTAATGGAGTTAATGGCCCTAACAGGGGGTAACATCATAGAATTGGCATTTCATGTCAGTTATTCACCAAAAAAAAGAAACATAGTGACTAAGGTAGCCCAGCGGTCTGTGTTGATTTCAAACAGTGACACACCGGTGAAGTCATGGCTAGATTAGTCATGAAGTGAGAAACTGGGATCCGAAGCAGTCATCATGCACACTGAGGGTTTTGGAAGGTGGCCTCAACTGTGCTGAGGAGGTGGCTCACTGGGTAAAATGCCTGTTGTGGAGTATGAGGACTTGGGTTCAAATCCCCAGAACCCATGGGGCAGTAGCACATGCTTGGATCCTCAGTGCTGGGGTGGCAGAGAGCAGAGACAGGCAGATCCTGGGAGCTGTAATAAAGGCAACATCCCAGTGTTAGCCTGCAGCCTTGACACACACATGCACTTTATGAATATTATAATAAAATAAAAATATTGTCAGCTGTGTTTTCCCTGCATCCATTGTTGAGGAACACAGACCCGAGAGCCATCTTTGGTTTTAACCGCTGTGATCTCTGGCTGGTGGCTCAGTCTTTTTTTGGCTGCTTCTTCCATGTGGGTCTACTTAACAAAAGCTAGAGTCACCAGAGAGGACTGGAGAGAGAATAGCAACTGAGCGAATTCCTCCCTAAGATTCAGCTGTGGGCCAATCTGTAGAGCATTTTCTTAATTAGTGATTGGTGGGGAAGGACCCAACCCATTGTGGGCGGGGCCAACCTGGGCAGGTGGTCCTGGGTTCTGTAAGAAAGCAGGAGGAGCAAGCCAGTAAGCACCGCCCCTCCATGGCCTCTGCATGGGCTCCTGACTTCAGGTTCCTGACCAGTTTGAGTTCCTGCTCTGATTGCCTTTGATTCTGAATAGCAATGTGGAAATGTTAGTCAGGTAAAACCTTTCCTCCCCAAGATGCTCTTTGGTCATGGTGTTTCATCACAGCAGTAGAAACTGTAACTAACACAATGTACAATGTTGAAATAGATATACTTTTGGTTTTGTTTAAAAGATAATATAATGGGACTGGAGTGTTGGCTCAGCAGTTAAGAGCACTTGTTGCTGGGTTCAGGTCCAAGAGATGCAATGCCTTCTGACCTCCAAGTGTACCAGGTAGGCAAAACACTCATAACTGTGTATATATTACATATATATATATCTGTGGGATATCTGTGATATATATATCTGGATATATATATCTGTGAGGATCTGTGAGGGGTCAGAGCAGGGTCCAGGCTAGGTGGAGGTCTCAGGTTGGCTATCACATGAGTGTTGGATGCCACTTGTGCCTGAATATATATATATATATATATATATATATATATATATATATATATATATATTATATGTATATTATATATATATTTTAAGATAGTAAAAGGGGCTGAAGAAATAACTCATCGCTTAAGAATGCATATTGCTCTTTTAGGGGACCTGAGTTCAGTTCAGTTGCCAGCGCCCACGGTGAGCAGCTTACAAAGTGTTGTAACTCTAGCTCTTGGAGGACCTGAAGTCTCTGGCCTTTGCAGGCACTGGCATGTACATAGGCACAAAAACATACAAATAAGCACATATGTTTTTAAAGATTAATGATGATGATGGTGGTGATGGTTGGAACAGGTGTAAGAGGTTGAGATAAGATGATCACAAGTTCAAGGCCAATAGCTATATGTCTTTTTCACTGTTTCAACATAGGTTCAACTCTCAGGAGATTAAAATGTGACTGTGAAATAGCCCAGACCCATTGAGGGCAGCTCCGGACAGTTCTTCTTGGTGTAGCCAACTTGTGGAGTAAGCTCTAGCTAGATCCATGGTACCTTCCTGTCCCTAGAATCACTTCATAATTACATATATGAGGTTCATACCTAAGAGAGGTGGAAGCTGTGTGTGTCTGGGACTGAAAGGTGGCATGTAGAGAGGATCTGTGAGGGGTCAAAGCAGGGTCCAGGCTAGGTGGAGGTCTCAGGTTGGCTATCACATGAGTGTTGGATGACACTTGTGCCTGTGAACCTCTGAAGATGCTGAAGGGGGCACATGAGGTAGGCTATGTCCCCAGTGCCTACGACTTAGCAAATGTCCAAATAAATGACATCTATCTGGTGTGAGTGGAGTCAGCAGGATCCACACTTCAGGTCCCACCGTGATCCAAGTCTGAGCATGTGTCTCTGTCCTGCCTGTGCTCTTCAGTTTGGCCCTCAGCCTGCACAACCTCCCCACTCTTAGAATCTTCAGTCTAGTTCAGTGGTCAGTATACAGTAGGTGTTCCTTATTCGGTGACCTAGAAATCCATAGGTATGTGTGACTGCATGTGCCTACTGGTACATAAGTATGTGTGTAGGGAGGCCAGAGTGCAACCTCCAGGGTTGTTCCTCCGATTTCTATCCATTTTGGTTTTTGAGACGTTGTCTCTCACAGACCTGGAGTTCACATAGTAGGCTAGGTTGACTGGCCAGGGAGTGAGCCCCGGGGATCCTTCCGTCTCTACCTCCCCAGCACTGAGGTTATAGTCTCTGCCACCTTTCCCAGACTTTCTCATAGGCTTTGGGGATTAAACTGCAGTTCTTGGACTTGCAAGTCAAGGGCTTTATCATCTGAGTCATCTCCCCAGCCGTGGGCCAATTGTGGTTAAATAGAATCAGCTACCTGTTCAGCTTGGCCATGGTGGCCTGTCATGACTAACATACACACACACACACACACACACACACACACACACACACGCACACACCCGCACACACGCACATACTCTAACCGGATCCACACAGACATGTGATCCACAGTTAAAACAATGTCTCTGAGCTTGGCTGATGTGGAGACTTGTGGGGAGAGTAGCTCACAGTTGGTGAACTGTGTAAATGAAATACAATGTATGTTTTAAGGAAGAACTAGGTTTTAAAGAAGAACTGAGATAAGTATGTGGAGGAAAACATAAGCACATGGAGAGGGAAAAACATACCTCAGAAAAATAGCATGGAAGGGACTGTGTGGTATTTAAAAACTAGTACCTGTGGCTTGGTGGAGACTTGAAGCCCACAACAGGAAAGGCCAAGGTCTGAATCTTTCTTGGCTGCAGCTCAGTTCCACTTAAGGGCAAGGACCCCATCGGAGTGACTGACTGCACGCTAGCCGCAGCAGGAGGAGGAGCATGCCCAGCACTGTGTGGAGGGACGTGTTTCCAGGTTGGTTGGTTGGTTTTTCAAGACAGGATAGCCTTTGTGTAGCCTTGGCTGCCCTGCAAAGAGATTGTATTTTTGATTGGAGGTTGACAAGCTGTCTTTTGGTCTGCAGTGTCTCCCTCCTTGAAGTGGTGTCTGACGGGGTGTCATTGTCAGAAAGCACGCTGTCAGTGGCCCCTGGGCTTCATTTGAGTTGGGGAACTGCTCCCTGTGGTGGTGGCCCAATTGGATGGGCAGAACCTTGTATGACCTTGACATTCTTGGGACTGCAGAAAAGACAGAAAGTGCAAGCAGGCTTCTATGAGTGAGAGCAGAGATGGCTTAGCCCTGTTGAGGTATCTGGCACACACACATGGAGACCTGATCTCCATACCCATTTATTTAAAAAGAGGCTGGATATCATGGTTCACAGTTGGCAGTTGAGGAGATGGAGAGATGGAGAGAGGAAGGTCCCATGGCTCACTGGCCGGCCAGCCTAGCCTATGAGGCAAGTTCTGGGCCATGAGAGAGACTACTCTATGTCAAAAGGCAAGGTGACAGACAGAGCCTAGGGAAGGATGCCTCAGAGAGTAATGATGTGTGTGGGCTGTGTGTACCTTTGCTTTCTGGAGGCAGTATGGGATCCAAAAGCGCCAGGAAAGGATTTATTGTCTTGTGGCAAAGCCTAGAGTACAACGCTTACTTAGCATTCTCCTGGGTTCCACCCTCAGCGTGCACGTGGGTACACATGCACATGCACACACACACACACACACACACACTCACACACACATGCGCACAAAGTGAAACCCAGTTCATATTATAAATATACTCGGAGTGAAAAACAGTTGATGATTCTATTTTTCGGTTCTTATATTTTATTTGAAACTAATTAGTAAGATCGAAAGAAGGTCTTTCCATAATTATATTCTCTGGTTTTGAAGTAATCTTAACTTTCAAGAGAGCTGTGTTTAAAAAAAAAAAATAATAAGTCCCCTTGAATAGTAACTGTTTTAGTGCAAAAGGACTAAATAACTGAAGTCTATTATGCTGAATTTTAGGACCCCCATAAAGCACTGTGGCTGTCAATCCTGAATGTCTGGCCGGTGAGCCTGAAAGGCCTTGCATTTTGAATTTTATAAGTGCAAGTACTTCCTATAAGGGTAGCAGCTTCATGGTAAGGCCAGAGGAGTTCCCAGGGCAGACTGGGGAGCACCAGGCCCTCAGAGGTGGGACAGCAGGTTAACAGAGTTTGCTTAGCCAAGTTCTTGTATGTACTTCCTTGGCAGAGCCAAGTTACCTATTGTCATTCTGAAGCAGGGCAGCACTCATGTTCTGGTCACCATTGTAGGGCTGTCTGTCATTTCCTCCCTGTGATAAATCATCCTGTATGATCCTGCACTTGCCCTTTATCTCTGTTAAACACAGCTTTCCTCTATCTGACCCAGAGCAGAGGGGAGGGCAGGAGGAAGGGAGGGAGGGAGAGAGGGAGGGAGGGATGCTCATGGGTCCAAGTCTGGGTAGGTGGAGGGAGGGAGGGATGAAGGGATGAATGACAGATTTAGTGACTGGGTGAGTGAGTGACCAAGTACCTGAGCTCCTCTTTCTGCTGAACCACACAGTCCAAGGCAAAGAGGTTCTTTGCCACTGAAGTGGAAGGGTTTGTGTATCTACATCTTTTTCCCCCCGTTTAAAGAAAAGACCTGAGCTGTTTTGTACCAGTACCCGCTGACTGCTCAGCACAGCACCCCCTTTAGCACACAGCTGCCCAAGGGACTCACTGTGATCTCCTTTATTGCAGATAACCCATGAAAGGCTCCTGACAGATTTACCCTGTGCCGGACAACAGAAGGACCCATGGATGGATGAGAGGCTGAAGTCCTTAAGACCTGAAAGAAGACTGGGGCAGTGATTTGTCTCCTCCATCCGGTCTGTAGGACGAGGAGGTCCTTTCTGATGCAGCTGAGAAAAATGCAGACCATCAAAAAGGAGCCCGCACCCCTAGATCCTACCAGCAGCTCAGACAAGATGCTGCTGCTGAACTCTGCCTTAGCTGAGGTGGCCGAGGACCTAGCCTCAGGTGAAGATTTGCTCCTGAACGAAGGGAGCATGGGGAAAAACAAATCCTCGGCGTGTCGGAGAAAACGGGAATTCATTCCGGACGAGAAGAAAGACGCCATGTATTGGGAGAAACGGCGGAAAAACAACGAAGCTGCCAAAAGATCTCGGGAGAAGCGCCGCCTCAATGACCTGGTTTTGGAGAACAAGCTGATTGCCCTGGGAGAAGAAAATGCCACTTTAAAAGCTGAGCTGCTCTCCCTGAAATTAAAATTTGGTTTAATTAGCTCCACGGCGTACGCCCAAGAAATCCAGAAACTCAGTAATTCCACAGCTGTCTACTTTCAGGACTACCAGACATCCAAGGCTGCCGTGAGCTCTTTTGTGGACGAGCATGAGCCTGCGATGGTAGCCGGAAGTTGCATCTCAGTCATCAAGCACTCTCCCCAGAGCTCGCTCTCCGATGTGTCTGAGGTGTCCTCCGTGGAGCACACTCAGGAAAGCCCCGCACAGGGAGGCTGCCGGAGCCCTGAGAACAAGTTCCCTGTGATCAAACAGGAGCCCGTGGAGTTAGAGAGCTTTGCCAGGGAGGCCAGGGAGGAGCGGGGCGCGTATTCCACCTCCATCTACCAGAGCTACATGAGAAGCTCTTTCTCCACCTACTCCCACTCCCCACCCCTCCTGCAGGTCCATGGGTCCACTAGCAACTCCCCGAGAACCTCAGAGACCGATGAGGGTGTAGTGGGCAAGTCTTCTGATGGGGAAGACGAACAACAGGTCCCTAAGGGCCCCATCCATTCTCCAGTGGAGCTGCAACGGGTCCACGCCACGGTGGTGAAAGTTCCGGAAGTGAACCCTTCTGCCTTACCGCACAAGCTCCGGATTAAAGCCAAGGCCATGCAGGTCAAAGTGGAGGCCTTGGACAGCGAGTTTGAAGGCATGCAGAAACTCTCTTCACCCGCCGAAGCGATTGCCAAAAGACATTTTGACCTGGAGAAACATGGCACCTCGGGTATGGCCCATTCCTCCCTACCCCCTTTCTCAGTGCAGGTGACGAACATTCAAGATTGGTCCCTCAAATCGGAACACTGGCATCACAAAGAACTGAGCAGCAAAACTCAGAGTAGCTTCAAAACAGGTGTGGTGGAAGTCAAAGACAGTGGCTATAAGGTTTCCGAAGCTGAGAATTTGTATTTGAAGCAGGGAATGGCAAACTTATCTGCAGAGGTGGTCTCGCTCAAGAGATTCATAGCCACACAACCGATCTCGGCTTCGGACTCCAGGTAAATGGCTACTGACTGAGCTATGCATGGAGGAGGAGGCTTTGGTACCATACTGAATTTCCACTGGACCTCTAAAGTCATTTCACTGTAGTGTGCACAACGGCGTCTGTCTGGGTGTCCTTGTGTACACACGCTGAAGACTTGATGCCCTCACTCTGCCTGGCGTGTAGTCAGATAGCCCCCTACAGAGGCTGTACATACTGAACGTTATTTTTGCTCTATTATAAAGTGTGTATGTTGCCAGTTTCAATAAAGGATTGGTGGCAAGCACAGCTCCCGGCTCTGTTCCACTTGATCGGATGGGAAAAGCAAAGGCCACTGGGGTTTCTTAAGGTAAAAGCTGAGGAGATGGATGCCTCAGTTGGGGTAAGGCACCTCCCAGTTTCCCTAGCATGCATATAAAAAGCCAGGTGTACCGGCACACACACCTGTATCTTCAGAGAAGGGAGACTAGTCGGGGACACAGCATACAGGAAAATCCCTCCCTCCAGCCTATCCTTCAAGTCTTCAAGTTCAGTGAAAGGCCCTGAATCAAAAAATAAGGTGGAAAGTGACTGAGGAGGACACTGGACATCGACTTTTGACCTAACACACACACACACACACACACACACACACACACACACACACACACACACACACACGGTACCAGCAGGCTATCTCAATTAGGTTTTTTTTTTTATTGCAACGAACAGACACCATGACCAAAGCAAGTCTTAAAAAGGACAGCATTTAATTGGGGCTGGCTTACAGGTTCATTATCATCAAGACAGGAGCATGGCAGCATCCAGGCAGGCATGGCACAGGCAGAGCTAAGTTTTCTACATCTTCATCTGAAGGCTGCTAGGAGAATATTGGCTTCCAGGCAGCTAGGCTGAGGGTCTTAAAGCCCACACCCACAGTGACACACCTACCCCAACAAGGCCACACTTTCTAATAGTGTCACTCTCTGGGCAAACCATCACAACATGGGCATTCTACATTTTACTTACTGTGGAGTAGCTGCTTCCCCAGAATGAGAGAAAACTGATGCCCGCCCACCCACATCCCCACACCAATAATCATGTTTACAAACCTAATGAGAAGCATAGCAAGGGCCTGGGACACTTGCCCGTGGAGCCCAGGGGAGCAAGGCGAGGGTAGAGACGGTGAGCACCCCTGGACTGGGGGACTGGATTATTTAATTATTCCCCATTAGGGGGTTTTCCTTAGGTCTGAGTTTTCTCTAATGTTCTTTGATGGAGACTCCAAGCGGTTTGGTGTCCGGCCTCTCCTTAGTCACCTCCGTTTTAAGTGTGACACATACTGCAGTGTTTGAGACACTGACCCACTTTACTGGATGAAAGACCAGTTTTAAAAGCAGATTTAAAAAAACAAAAAACAAAAAAAAAAAAAACAGGGAGGACGTATATTTTTGGTTTTTGGCCTTTTTTTTTCTCTTAACATTACTCTAAAGCTTAACAGTTATAGAATGTAACCATACACAGACAATATAAGCCAGTTAAATGTCATTAAAGGAATTTCTAAGGCCCCACCAGTTACCACATACAATATCCAGTATATTTAATGACTTGTTAAAAGACTCAGTTGTGGCATAGCTCGAGGTATAGTTCAGTGGCAGAGCATTTGCCTAGCATGTGTGGGGCCCTAGTCTCCATCCCACCACCTCTCAGGGGGGAGAAAAGATCTGTGAATGAGAAATATTCTGAGTTTCCACGTCCAGCCCAGTGCTTCTTCTAGCCTCTCTATCTTTTGGATATTAGAATTTATAACACACAGGTATAGAAAGCATAATCCCAGCCAGCTAGAGAGAAGACCACACCTGGTTATTTGTCCAGAATTCTCTGCTGTTCCAAGAAGCAAGTGTCACGAGCCCCATGTGCTCCTAGGTGTGGGTGGTTGGTGTCCTGTGTCTCTCCAGTGGAGTGGGTGGGGTGGTAGACAGCATTCCTGGTAGGTCACTCGTTGCCCAAGCCCTGTCTCCATACTGATCTTTCTGTGCTGGGTATGGGGGGAATATTGCACTGATTCAACCTTGCTCTTACCTGTGCCCATGTCAACCCCATGGCCTGGAGGGAAAGCAGGTGGGCAGTGTGATCACTTTGAGACTTTCAGAGTCTCCACATCCAGGCCAGCCCAGTGCTTCTTCTAGCCTATGTTCTCAGCATCTTCATATTTAACACACTGGTGCTTTGTGTTTCAGCGTGTTCCTTAAATACCAGCACACATAAGCACACAAGCACACATACACTGGCCTACTTTGGCCTTTTAGCTATGGTCTTCACTTCCATCCAGGTTTTTCCAGCTAGAGAAATGTATGTCTTGGAAAGGTCCTCTACCTTTTTCAAATCTTGTTACAGACTGAGTTGAGGCCTGAGACAGTTGACAGGCACCCACAAACGCTGGGAAGCGGAGAAGCAGGCTCACAGACAGAACAAAGTCAAAATACTTTAACAGCCCAGAATGGACAGGATGAATCACAACATGAGCTGTTTGCACAGTAGACATAGCATATAGGGTTTTCCTACATGGTAAGAGGTATCCAGGGCTGGGCTCGTAGCATGCCAGTGGGGTACTAAACTCAAACGTGCAAGGCCTTGGATCCAATCCTCAGCACCACACAATGAAAGTCACAATAAGGGGGAAAAATCGAACAGTTGCATGGAGGGGAGAGGGATTCCTTGAAGCTTGTGTGAGTCAGAGCCCTGGGAAATAGGAGGTTGTATCTGTGCTGACACATCCAAACACTTGTCCCCTGTCTCTGCAAAAGCAGCCAGAGGCACAGCAGAAAGCAGTCTCCGGCCATACTACCTTGGACACACCCAGTCTCATCTGATCCCAGAAGCTAAGCAGTGTTAGTCCTGGTTGGATGGAGAACATTCTCTAGGATCCGGAGGGATGGCTCAGAGCAGTTAAGTGTTTTTGCTTAACTGTTCTTCCAGAGGACTCCAGTTTGGTTCTCAACACTCATGTTGGGCTGTTCACAACCACCTGGAACTCAAGAGACATAGCACTCTTTTAGCTCAGACACCTACACACACATGGTGGGCACACACACACATTCATAAATAAATATCAAAACATGATGGTTCCTGACAAGGTGTGGACAGGGAGCATCAAGAGTGACAAACGTTAACAAAAGTACTCGTCAATTATCCAGAGAGATGACGAGCTGACACTCGGGTACCAAAGGACATCAGGAACAGACCAGGCACACAAAGAGGAAACCTTTTTTGTTTCAAAGAATATTTTTCTTCCCCCAGAACCATGAAGAAGAATGTTGACTTCTTCCCAACACAGCATCTTCCCAAACTTGGTTGCTAATGTTTCAGGTTGGGCTTCGGGAGTGTAGTCCTACAGGTGTGGCCTTCCATTCCCAGCTTGTCTCCCAGGTTTATTGACAAGTAGAAGCAGTCATTAGGGGTGCTACCCTGATCATTTTCTCTCTCTTCTTGGTGTCCCTTTGCCTTGGCATTTCAAGACCCTCTGTTATCTCAGTGTTATACCTTAAAAATCAAACAAGCCCCATCAATATGTAAAGACCCAAAGAAATTGTACAGTAAACAAGCATTAATGTTACAGGCTAACAGGAATCCCTGCAGCCGCCCCCCCCCCCCCACACACACACACTTGCTCCCCAGAGTCCCCCAGAATGATAGAAAATGGGGTTGGGAGGAAGCTTAGTTGGTAAAGGGCTGGTATGCAAGCATGAAGACCTGAATCCCCAGAGTCCACAGGAAAAACCAGATGTAAGATCTGGCATAGGGGTGCATGCCTTTAATCCCAGCACTTGGGATGCAGAGAGACAGATGAATCTCTGTGAGCTCGAGGCCAGCCTGGTCTATTAGTGAGCACCATGATTACATAGAAAGACTGTCTCAGAAGAGAGGGGGGGAGGAGGGAGGGATGGAAGGAGAGAAGAGGAGGAGGAAGAGCAGGAAGAAGAAGAAGAGGAGGAGGAAGAGGGAGGACGAGGAAGAGGAGGAAGAGAAAGGCAGATTCAGTGGTACAAGCCAGTAGTCTCACAGCTATTGGGAAGAGGGCACACAGGGATCTCTGGGGCTCACTGGCTGGCCAACTTGGTCTAATAGATGATTACCAGCTTCAGAGAGGAAATCCTGTCTCAAAAAATAAGGTAGATGACACTTGAAGCACACCTGACATTGGCCTCTGGCCACACTCACACATGCACACACACAAGCAAGGAGACTTACAACTATGTTTAGTATGACTATCAAAAGATAGGGACTATACACCTCAGAGCACCAAGAAGCCTCAGGAATATCCAACAGGTAGCTCTTAGGTTGCTACAGAATGAAAGGAAGGCACAGCCAGACACACCCAAAGGTGCTCCCCAGCGGCTCAACCCCAATGTGGCTCAACCCCAACACTCAGGTATGGAGAGGGATGGCTGACAGTTCCTCCCTGGAATGCAGACAGGTCCTCCACATGGCCTCCTCACTGTGTGTGTATCCTGTCTTCATCGGTTCCTCACCGTGTGGGATTTGATTGGTTAGAGTTGCTCCTATCACATGCCCTGATCCTACGGAGATGATCATATAGTACCTTTTACAGTCCCTGTGGATTCCCGAAGCCATAGGAAGTGACCAACTCTACACAGACTGGATCTTCCCTACACGTGCAAAGTTCCCTATACAACGTTTAATTTATTAGTTACACAGTGGCCGGGCAGTGGTGGCACATGCCTTTAATCCTAGCACTCGGGAGGCAGAGGCAGGTGGATTTCTGAGTTCGAGGCCAGCCTGGTCTACAGAGTGAGTTCCAGGAAAGCCGGGGCTACACAGAGAAACCCTGTCTCAAAAAAACAAACAAACAAAAAAGTTACACAGTGCATGATGATCAACAACTGAAAGGGAATAGAACAATAGTAGTGTAATAACAGTTGCTATGGTTTAATTTATTTTTAATTATGCGTATGTGTATCATGTGCACAGCATGAGTGCAGGAACCTTTGCAGAAGTTTGAGTTCCCTCGAAGCTGGAGTTACAGGCAGTTCTGAGTTTGGAAACCAAACTCAAGACTTCTGCAAGATCAGCATGTGTTCCTACCCACTAAACCATTTCTCCAGCACCTAGAACTTGCTTTTTATGTGAATGGTTTAAGGATACAAGCAGGGGTTAAAGATCATCCCCAGCTATTTAGTACGTTTCAGGTCACATGAGATCCCCGAACACAAACAAAAAATGAATTTCTAGGATTTCCTATTGATGACCAATACCACAAGCAACGGAGTCTGTGCAGAAAGAGTGACCACTATGCCAGTCTCTTGTAGAAGCTTTCCCAGAGCCAACAGTACAGTGTCCAGGATCCAAGCCCTGTGCCTGGATGAGGAGAGAGGGCAGGAGCCAACATGGGGCACTTCAGAGGGTGTACTGGCTGGTTTTATGTGTCAACTTGACACAGGCTGGAGTTACCACAGAGAAAGGAGCTTCAGTTGAGGAAATGCCTCCATGAGATCCAGCTGCAAGGCATTTTCTCAATTAGTGATCAAGGGGGAGGTCCCCTTGTGGGTGGTGCCATCTCTGGGCTGGTAGTCTTTGGTTCTATAAGAGAGCAGGCTGAACAAGCCAGGGGAAGCAAGCCAGTAAAGAACATCCCTCCATGGCTTCTGCATCACCTCCTGCTTTCAGACCTGCTTGAGTTCCAGTCCTGACTTCCTTGGTGATGAACAGCAGTATGGAAGTGTAAGCTGAATAGACCCTTTCCTCCCAAACTTGCTTCTTGGTCCTGATGTTTGTACAGGAATAGAAACCCTGACTAAGACAGAGGGGCAAAAGGGGTCTACAAAGGAAGGCTTTTTCTTGAGAAGTAGAAAGAGAGCCATTAAAGCTAAGTACCTGATACACACCTATAATCCTAGCACTTAGGAGGCAGAGGCAGGAGGATTGCAAATTCAAGGCCAGCAGGGACTCCATAACAGGAACCCATCAGAATGAAGAAGAGCAGCAGGAAGCTGGGGTTGAAATGACTGGTTTTCTATTGTATAATAGTTGAATAATGGATTTGTCTATTAGCTGCAAAGAAGGAACTATTTCAAAAAATAAAACCAGCTCACTTGTGTGTGAATTCCGGTGGCTGCCTACACACATGGCCCTCTGAACAATTGAGCCCTCATCCATTGAGACCTTTCTGCCACACAGGCATTTTGCTGGTTAAAAAAAAAAATGTTTAATGTCTTGTTAGAAGTTAGGAATGTGGCTTATGTGATAGAGAGCTTGCCTGGAATGCACAGAGCCCTGGGTTCCATCTCCAGTACCACAAAACCCCTGCCCGAATGGGCGTTCACACCTGTAATCTCATCACACAGAGACCAAGGCAGGAGAATCAGAACTTCAAGGCCGTTCTTGGCCTCATTGTGGGTTTGAGGTCCGACTGAGTTAGACACCCTTGTCTCAACACACACACACACACACACACACACACACACACACACACACACACAGTTAGATTTTTAAAAACAAAACAAAACACCTGATAGCTATTAGAGTCAATTTTGAAAACTAGAAAACCTTCCTAGTTGGAGGGTTGCTAATAGTCTCAGATGGCTGAAAGGGACAGGAGTCATTGAAGTTATTTAGTCACCAAGGATCTGGGCTGTATCCCATTTCCATTTGGGCCAGAAATTTTCAAATGAGGAACATTTGCCACTTGAGCCCCCAGAATACCGGTAAGAGTAGAGGACTGGGGTAATTCTGGATTATGAACTACAGTCTTAGAAAGGGGAAGTAGGGTGTCATGAGAAAAACATTTGGAATACAGCTGGCCTTACCCTTTGTAGGTGCCCTATAGAAGAAGCTAGTGTGGATTCTAGGGGACTGAAGGAAAGTCTCAATTCAGGAAGTGACAGAGATAGATAAGGATGAGCAGGTAACTGTGGGAGGTGACAGAACAGCCTGTGAGAGATCCCCAGGGCTGCTGATGGGGAGCAGAACACATCTCTGCTCAGCCAAGTGTCCCCAGCACATCCAAGGCTACATCACCCACTTATGAAGAGCAAGGTGACTTTGAGAGACAGTGTTTGAAGACAGCCCAAAACTCTGCTGTCTAAGAATAAGGTCCCTTTGGAAGACAGAGTGGGGTTGGGCAGTATGGCTCAGTGGATAAGGGCACCAGCTGCCAAGCCTGACAGCAAGAATTGACCCCCCCTGGACCTACATGGTAGAAGGAGAGAACCAACTCCTGCAAGCTGTCTTCTGACCTGCATACACGTGCGATAACATATACACGGGCATGTACACACATATCACAAATAAATATATGTGACAGATAGATAGATAGACAGATAGATAGGTAGATAGATAGATAGATAGATAGATAGATAGATAGATAGAACAAAGCAGGGAAGGAAACAAGGAAGAAGAAGTAGGAGAAAACAGGAGGCTGGAAAGAAGGATAAGGAAACTGTTGACAACAACATGGAACAATGGAAATGGAAGAGGAAGACGCCTGGAAACCAGTAACCCAGGAATGAGCAGACATCTTTGGTTCTACAGCTTTGTTGTTGGGTTTCCAGTGTGTCTTAGTCAGGGTTTCTATTCCTGCACAAACATTATGACCAAGAAGCAAGTTGGGGAGGAAAGGGTTTATTCAGCTTACACGTCCATATTGCTGTTAATCACCAAAGGATGTCAGGACTGGAACTCAAGCAGGTCAGGAAGCAGGAGCTGACGCAGAGGCCATGGAGGGATGTTCTTTACTGGCTTGCTTCCCCTGGCTTGCTCAGCATGCTTTCTTATAGAACCAAGACTACCAGCCCAGAGATGGTCCCAACCACAAGGGGCCTTTCCCTATTGATTACTAATTGAGAAAATGCCTTACAGCTGGATCTCGTGGAGGCATCTCCCCAACTGAAGCTCCTTTCTCTGTGATAACTCCAGCCTGTGTCAAGTTGACACAAAACTAGCCAGTGCACAGGGACAAGAAACTAAGACAAGAGCAGGAATCCCAGTGACAGAAAACTGGTCAGATGCCTTGAAGAGAAAAGAGGGAGGGATGGAGGAGTGAGGCCTGTTCCTTGGAGGGGTCCAGGAGGGTAAAGCTGGAGGATGGCGGGACTAAAGAGACCCACTGTGGGTGGACGGCTTCAGGACCCTGAAAGACGACTGACTGTGTGACTTGAAACTCTTTCCACAACTTGGTGGAAACAGGTAAAAATATTTAGCCACTCCTCCTCAGTTTTTTCAGTAACTACTAAATCGGATGCTTCTGGGTATCACCTTTGCTGGACTATATATCTCAGTCAGCATTCTTTCTTCAGAGTAAAGCAGCTCCCTTACTGCAGAACCACCCCCCCCCCTCGCACTCTCCATCCTCCCTCAAACCATGCTATGAGGGCTGGCTTCACTCAGCAAGTATAGGAGCCCTGGACTTTGATAAACCACATATCCTAGTTAGCATTAACTTGTCAGCACAGCCTATAATCAACTGAAAAAAGAGACTCAATTGAATAATTGTCTTTAACAGGTTGGACTGTAGGGCAGTATCTGTGAGGGATTGCCTTAAGGACCCCAACCCACCGTCGTGGGTAGAACCATCCTCTAGGCGAATGGTCCTGAGCTGTGTAAGGAAGCATGTTAGCCACAAGCCTGAACAAACCAGAGAGAGAGAGAGAGAGAGAGAGAGAGAGAGAGAGAGAGAGAGAGTCAGCAAGCAGTATTCCTCCATGGTTTCTGCTCTACATTTCTATTTGTCTTCATACCCTGACTTCCTGCCATGATAGATTACTACCTGGAAGTATAAGCCAAACAAACCCTTCCTCCTCTGCATTGCTTTGGTCAGAGAGTTCATCATTGCAAAAGAATGACACACTGTATCACCAAGATGCAAGAAGAACTCTTACTTGAAGGTCTTGCTAGCTACTAGTGTGATGACAGAAAACTAGCCAAGAAACCTCTGCTCTTGAGGAATTTTAAAGTCACTGGTAGAAGAAAGACCAAAATACTAATGGTAACAACAGCCAGGAGAGAACGCTAGCAAGAAAAGTATGGAAAGAGCATGCCTGTTACAGAAGCCATTAGGGTCAAAGCCCAGGCCCTGGCAGCCATAGTAAGACAGGGTAAGCCAGTTCCTCAACAGGACAATTAGGGAGACTGTGAAGGATCGCCTTAAGGACCCAACCCACCATGGGTAGAACCATCCCCTAGGCAAAGAGACAAGTGGCAATGACAATCGGAGAAGGAGATGTATTCTATGTGGGCACATTGAGAAGAGAAGCAAATAGTGGGGTCCAGTGGGAACCCCCACTTGCCCAAATCCACTTTCAGGCTCCTGACATGAAGTCCAGGTTGAAATGGAGGGCAAGAGGTATGCATAGCTAAGCAGTCCTGGTCAAGGTGTGGCCCCATCTCTCATAATTGTCTTGGTTCTAGACTCTTCTGTAAGGTCGTCTGACGTGTTGTCAAAACCATGTGAAATCTCTTCCTGGGAAGTAGATTCCTTGGAATGACAGAAGCGTCAGCCTTTGCCTTCCCCCAGTGTGAGGCTCTTATGAAAATTTTAGTTACTTGAGGTCTGTTGTGCCAACAGTCTGATAGTCAAAGGGAGGGACACCAGTGGGTCTGAATATCTCCTCTCTACCAGTGGGTTGATTCAGCTCTGCAGGTGTGAACAAGGAATGAAAGGGCATGGGGCAAGTGAGGAGCCTGGGCTAGAGATCAGGACAATCAGCTTGAAAGGAGACAGAGCAGGGAACACAAGCAAGCCACAGAGCGATGTTTGGGTCAACGGTGGACTGAAATTCAGTGGTAATCTCCTAAGGTTATTGCTGTGTGACATCACAACCATCATAGTTTGTGTAGACACACACACACCGTCTGATATCCTCACAATACCCTCGTTGCCTAGCAACACATTTCTCAGTATTTACATCAACAAATGCCCTACTACATACTATTTGTCTTGACAGAAAAATATACAACTGAGGCATTGTATATCACTGACATGAACTTACCTAGAGGCTAAGTAACAAATACAACTCAAAGACTGGACTGGGGAGATGGCTCAGTTAACTCGAGTTTGCTGTACAAGCAGGAGACCTAAATTCAGGCCCTCAGCAGCCACATAAAGATACAGGCATGGCTGCATGTGTCTGCTAAGTCACGTTGCAAGAACAGAGTCAGGTGGATCTTTGGAGCATCCTGGCCAGCCAGGCTAGCCAACAGGTAAAACAGGTGACTAAGAAAACCTCAGGCAACAACCTTTGCTCTCCATCTGTACCAACCCTGCCCCCACATACACGCAAAATCACAAGTAACCACAGGTCTGCTTCCCATTGGACATTGGCTTCCAGCCTTTGTTTGTTGTTTTCTGTGGGTTTTTTTTAGGGGGGTGGTTTTTTGAGACAGGGTTTCTCTGTGTAGCCCTGGAGGTCCTGGAACTCACTCTGTAGACCAGGCTGGCCTCAAACTCAGAAATCTACCTGCCTCTATCTCCCAAGTGCTAGGATTAAAGGCATGTGCCACCACTGCCCGGCCTTGGCTTCCAGCCTTAAGAAATGGCCCTTGCCAGGTGCAGTGATGCACTTCTGTTAAGTTCTAGGCATCCACAGAGGTCAAAAGGAGAAAAAAGGCATGTCTGCAGGCATATGAGAAGGTCTTGGAGATTCCTGGGTGGGCCTAGTGCTTATGTTTCCTGTTCCTCTCAGTCCCTTCAGCATGAAGTTCTGTCCAGCCAGCCCTGAGTCTCCCCCTCCCATGAAGAAGGCTAACCATCAGTGCTACCAGTAGGACTGAGGAACATTCCAGAACACTCCCTTATCCTGTTTACGAGACTGAATATGGCCAAAAGTGCACTCCTCAGCCACTGACCCCCGTTCACCTCGGAGTTTGGCTTTACTACTTCTTTTTCCTTGTCCTTTGCACATGGGTGCTGGTTGGTCCATGGGGGAAAAATGAGAAGAGCATTGGAAGAGGCGGGCATAGTTGGAGGGAGAGAGATGGTCTTGTGTAGAGAGGAAGAGAAAGAATGCAGAGAAGACGTAGAAATGAGTTGGGCAGGAGGGAAGCAGGTCGTGTTTCTGGATGAGAAGGAAGATGGTGGAGCCATGGGCTGACAGAGGTGAGCGCTGGGGGAGGGGGGAGGGGGGAGGGGGGAGGGGGGAGGGGGGAGGGGGGAGGGGGGAGGGGGAGGGGGATCAAGATGGACTCCAAGTGCTCCCGAAGTACAAGCTGATGGTGAGCATGGAGAAGAGGTCTGTCTCTTGTGTCCACAACTTATCAAACTCTTAAGTTGCCACACAAACAGCATTCTCGATTGAGTGGCTCAGGATGCTAATCTCTATCAGTCCTATTCAGGCCAAAGAGCTGGGTAGTAAAGAGTGTCAGGTTTTCTTAGCAGTCACCTCATGTGGTTTCCACGTTACCCTTTCTCAGTCATGAGCAATATGCTTAAACCCTCAAGGGCTAGGACCTTCTCCATCTGGGAGTGAAGATAATCTGAAGAGAGACTTGTGGTCCTTCCTTTGGCTGTCAGACTACTAAGACAATGAACGGATGCCGGGAAATTGGAATTTTTCAGGAATCACATGCTGAGAGAAGGGGAAAGCCAAAATCTGGTACCAGTCATCTTGTCTCCTGGAAAGAGATTTCACACAGTTCTGGCAATTCATCAGACCACCTTGCAGAACAAGCCAGAAACATGATGCACAGGAGCATGCCTTGACCCGGACTGTTGAACTATACACCCCCAGTCCTCTAGCTAAAGGCAAACCTCAAGGCAGGACTCTGAAGATGGACTCCAGGGTCTGGATCTTTGTTCCTCTCTGGATGTGGCCTCACAGAATCAATATCCTTTTTCTATTGTTTTTATGTTGTTTGTTTCATTGGCTTAGTGAGGACTGGCAGCCAAGCCTCACTGTTGCTGAGAGCCCTGGCTCTGACCCCCAAAGTAACAGGAATAATGCTAAGGACGTAGACAAATAGGTATCCTCCCCTCCTGAAGACTGAATGCTGAGCCACTTGACAGTAGAATTGGTCCTTCACGTGAGAGCAGTCTACAGCTGGAGAGTCACCCAGCCACAGATCAGAATTACTTTGGAGATAAGTTGTATCCGTGTAATGGTTTGTATATGCTTGGCCCAGGGAGTGGCACTATTAGGAGGTGTGGCCTTGTTGGAGTAGGTGTGTCACTCTGGGGGTGAGCTTAAGACCCTCATCCTAGATACATGGAAGTCAGTCTTCTGCTAGCAGCCTTCAGATGAAGATGTAGAACTCTCAGCTCTTCCTGCACCATGCCTGCCTGGATGCTGCCATGCTCCCACCTTGATGGTAATGGACTGAACCTCTGAACCTGTAAATCAACCCCAATTAAGTGTTGTCCTTTATAAGACTTGCTTTGGTCATGGTGTCTGTTCATAGCAGTAAAATCCTAAGACAATCTTCCCTTAACATGTAGACTTCTTGTTATTTTTTCTCTGTGATGGTTGATGTTGCCTGTCAACTTGACATGATTGAGACTCACCTAGGCTATGAACTTCTGGGTACATTTGTGAGGAAGTCCATAGATTGAGGTAGTTGAGGTGGGAAGACCCACACTGACTCTGGGTAGCATCACCCGTGGACTAGAGTCCTGGTCCGAATAAAAGGGAGTGATAGGATATTTCTCTGCCAGCGAAATGAGCTGGTTCAGGCTGGATTAAAGTACACAAAGGCAGGTTTATTGAGAAGCCATTCTCAGGGGGTTCACTGGTGCCAAGGAGAGTCCGGGGAAGTTGCCATGGGGAGGGAGACAGAGGGAAGGAGAAAGAGAAAGAGAGAAAGCGAGTGCAGTGAGAGAAGAGAGAGGGGTTGGGGGACCAAATTATCCGGATTATCTAGGGAAGAGCTCTACAGAGAAGGAGAAGTTCAGCCCCTAAGCTGAAAAGTTCAGGGTAGAGGCAGGGTCTGCCAGGTAGGGACTGAGGGATGCTGGGGGAACCTGGAGGCCAGGTCTGGTTTGGCAGGTTAAATATGTACCTCAGTTGCTTGTCCTGGGTCTGATTCCTAACAAAGAGGTAGTGGACTGAGAACAGCTCCCAGCCCCCCTGCTGTGTGTGTGTGTGTGTGTGTGTGTGTGTGTGTGTGTGTGTGTGTTTGCTTCCTGACTATAGATAGGTACTATGCAGGCCACCTCATGGTCTTTCTGCCATATTGTTGGGAGAATTCCTCTCTTGGGGGTGGGGGGCATAAACGATATCAGCTCCCTCCTTAAGGTCCCAAGGACAAAGTGAAGTTCACCCTGGAGCCAGTGAGCTTCCGGATGCTCACTTACAGAACGTGGGTGAGAGGCACTCGCTGACAGGAGGGTGAGCAGCCCCGGAGGAAAGTCTTCACCAAGCTCGATGATGGCCTCCCATCACATAGATGGTGCCCCGTCTCAAATTCCCCAGCTTATATTATCTTTGTCAACACCATCTGAAACCAGTGGTTATATGCAGTTAGGGCAGAAGAGCATACAGGTGGCTGTGGGTGTGGCTAGAGTCTCAGGTAAAGGTCCAATGACCTTCCTACCCTCGTGTTCTATGATGGCATGTCAACAGTCAACAAAACAGATTGTGATGGACTCTTGCCAGTGGGCACAGAGATGTGATAAAGGCTATAGCTCTTCTGCTGGAAGGATCCTGTCCTCCTGGTCCATGGGGTACCCTTAAACTGTGAGCCAAAGTACACCCTTCCTTCCTCGAGTTGCCTTGGTCACATACTTTGCCTTATGGCAGAAAACTAACAGATGCCTTCCTTTAAGCAACACAGCATCCAATTGCTACAGCATCTTTGCCATGTCAAGGGCTGTACAGAGTCTAGGAATGATTGGTGACATATAAAAGTGATATGCAAATCCTGTGCTGCTTACATAAAGACATGAGCATCTATGGGTTTTAATTTCCTTGTGGGTCTTTGAACTGTTTCCATGGATACCCAGGAACAACTGTAAAGCTCTTTAGAATGCATCTGCCCATGAAAGAACGAGGCTTTCTCCAGATGCCTCAGCATCAATGCACAAGCCAGGCCTGGTTTACGAAGAATGGGGGACATGCTGGAGATATTCCCAGTCATCTTTAAAGAGGAATACATATCACAAGTTATATTGGTTTCTTTGTTTTGTAGCTGCTTTTGTGTTACATGCTTCATGCAGCGGCATCTGAGATAGCCTCTCCCACACTCCAGGACAAAATTAAGACCATTATTTGTACAATTCAGGTGAAAGCAGTGATTCTTTTGAGATTATAAATGAGTGTGTTTTTAGAGAAATCAAGATAATTATCTGTGTCCTCCCCTTCACTGGCCAGGAACATGCAAGGAGGGATAAACCTTGTGACACATACATAAAACTCACTCTCTCCAGGAGGATGAAGCATCTTAACACTTACCTTTGACAGCGTGCAACAGGGCAGAACTGAGAAGAGTGCCGTTCTTCCTGTTCATTGAGTTTGAAAGTAAATTCACCTCGGGGCCAGACTGTACCACAAGGAGGCAAAGTAGGCTATAATAGCTGGTAAAAAGCCACAATCCCGCCGGGAAAGTATCTGGGTGAGAATGTGCTTGCTTAGCCATGCCTCCTTGAAGTACAAACAGAAGAAAAAGAAAAAAAGAGAGAACAAAGAAAAGCATCTGTGATGGTTTATAAATGCTCCGCCTAGGGAGTGGCACTATTAGGAGGTGTGGCCTTGCTGGAGTAGGTGTGTCACTGTGAGTATGGGCTTTAAGACCCTCATCCTAGCTGCATGGAAGTCAGTCTTCTGTTAATGGGCTTTAAGACCCTCATCCTAGCTGCATGGAAGTCAGTCTTCTGTTAGCAGCCTTCAGATGAAGATGTAGAACTCTCAGCTCCTCCTGCACCATGCCTGCCTGGATGCTACCATGTTCCCACCTTGATGATAATGGACTGAACCTCTGAACCTGTAAGCCAGTCCAATTAAATGGTGTCTTTGTAAGACTTGCCTTGGTCATGGTGTCTGTTCACAGCAGTAAAACCCTAAGATAGAATCAAACAGTAGCTAAGCAAAAGGAAATGCCAGGGATGGCTGGAGTTGTGCTAATCAAGTTCTCTCAAACCAGCAGAACTTGGATCCTCTGCAAGAGCAGCAAATGCCTTTAACCACAGAGCCATCTCCTCAGCCCTCTGAGGTTCTTCTTGATAGCTGAGTCCCAAAGACATACATGGTGTCAGATGAGAAACGTGTGCCCATGCGCAATGTGCAAGTGTGTGTGTGCTTGCTCGGATCTTCCTCCCTCTTATAAAGCCATAAATCCAATCACGAGGCTCCACCTGATGACTTTATCTGAGCCTCATCACCTCTCAAAGGCCCATCCTGTCAACACCACAGAGGGATCGTTTCCACCCTTTCAGCTTCTCACGTTGGGGAATAAATACATTTCAACACCTGAAGCCTTCCGGGACTTTTTAAAGCCACATCCAAACTCTTCCCATCCAACAGAGCTCTGCCCTAAACATGCAGTAATACCTTCATAATGAAGCCTGACAAAGAGCAACAGCAGATCATATTGTTGAGTTTTCATGGGAACTTGAGATATATATAAATGCAGTTCTGTGGAATACAGAGATGGGAGCTCCAGGCATATCTCTGCAATCCTTCAGAGCCATGATTGGAGAAGGAGGGGACAGGAGGCTGAGGAGCCTGGGACAGCAGATCTGGAAGCTTCTCAACAACAACAACAACAACAACAACAACAACAACAACAACAACAACAGCTCTGCCCAGGCAGAACAGAGTTGTTCTCCATGCAGAACAAGTGTTTGTGCTTGGGGGAGCACAGCAGTGCCCCTCATCTACAAAGCTGGGATAGTACCAAACCCGAGATACAGTTTGAGATACAAGAATATATATGAACACAGATTTCTTTTTAACATAACTCTTAGTAAGACTAAGACACAACATTTCAATTTTCTCATTTTATTAAAAGAATGTTTTCCCTTGCATTTAGAAGAAGCATGAAGCTGAGCATGGTGGCACACACCTTTAATCTCAGCACTCAGGAGGCAGAGGCAGGAGGATTTCTGAGTTTGAGGGCAGCCTGGTCTACAGAGTGAGTTCCAGGACAACCAGGGCTACACAGAGAAACCCTGCCTCAAAACAAAGCAAAGCAAAGCAAAGCAAAGCAAAGCAAAGCAAAGCAAAGCAAAGCAAAGCAAAGCAAAGCAAAGCAAAGCAAAGCAAAGCAAAGCAAAACAAAACAAAACAAAATAAGAAAAGGAAGAGAGGCAGGAAGAGAAGGGGGAAGATGAAAAGGTGAATCCATGGAATTGGAGACATCTACACTTAGGTGTTTATGGTAGTTATTAGTAAAACAGAGGTTTCTTACATAGGAGCACTCTCTACAATAACGTTGAGTCTGATGGCTGAAGCAGCTACTACGTAACTGGCAGGTAGGTAGCAAATACTGTATGGACACGAAGGACAAAAGGGCGGTTCTTACCCAGGGGTGGATGGAGTCAGATGGCCTGCAACCTGAACTGCTCTTATTTATTTAAGTAGTGAACATGAAAACAAATGCAAACATTTATTTGATGTTTTTAGGCAGTAGAAGATCCCAGAAAGGGAATCTTCACTAAAAGGCAGAGTAGAGCTGGTGAGCTGGAACTGTAGGGAGAAGTGTTTGCTGCCAAAATCACAGAACCTATGCGGCCGAAGGAGAAACCCAGCTTCCAAAAGCTGTCCTCCATACATGAGCTGTGCCACATATATACATGTACTCAGGCACACGTGCATGTAACACACACACACACACACACACACACACACACACACACACACAGAGTAAAAAACAAACAAGCGATCCAAAAGCAAACAACCAGCTAGCATGTAGCCCTCTGTCCTGTGTTCTCTGTGTTCTCTTCTGTTATCGGTTGGCCAGGACACAAAGTCAATAGCTAAGGAGCAGGATGTGACTGTAAGAGCCATACCCACAGTGGCCTCATTGGCTCCAACTTTCTGCTGATCCTAGATATGGGAACCAAGGTGGGAAGCAGCCCTCCTCCACCACTGATGGCTCAGCTCTTCCCCATGAAGAATTATAGTGTCAGGGATAGCTAAGCCTGAGTGTGGGGGCCCATTCCTGTGGTGTCAGCACTTGGCAAGTGGGGGCAGGAAGACCACACATTCAGCAGCATCATTGGATATATAACCAGTTTAAGGCCAGCCAGGACCACATGAGACTCGATCAAAAAAATAAAGCAAGACCAGCAAGATGTCTCTGCTAGTAAAGGTTCCTGCCTGAGTTTAATTCTCTGAACAAACAGGGAAGGAGGGAACCGGCTTCACGAAGTAGTCCTCTGACCTGTACACGTGTGCTCAGTGTCTACACACATGCCATCCACACGTGCAATATTAATAATAATTTAAAAATCAAATACAAATGAAAAGTCACTAGTACACTCTCATACTTATCAATAATAGTGGGCAGCCTACTGTGGGGGAACTAAAGGGTTTATTCGGCCTACTTACACAGCATGGGTGAAGGGTCACTGGCAGGGGCACGGGTGACCCTAAGGCAGCCACACTGTGAAGTCTTCACCCAGCATGGATTGCGTTTTTTTCTGTGAAGGTGGTGGCAGTTCGGCTCAGAGAAACAGCGCATTACCAAGGCTCTCTTGTATGGAATTTACCCCCTGGGGCTCCTCTCCTGTCAATCTGTCTCAGTATGACTCCCATCCATCCCAGACATTGCCAAAGATTTGATGGAAATCGGCCACCATTTTGAGTATGAGAAGAGAGCATAGTGATACATTTAAAAGGCAAGAATGACTGCCGTTCCGTGTTGGGGGCTGGTCTGGTGCTATGTATACAAATGTAGTGGTAAATATTAAAAAATGGACCTGCCAACTCTCCTCAGGGTAGGGCCACGCTCCCACAGTCCTGCCACCACCACCAACTCTCTCTACCTAGCCCCTTCTGCAACTGATTCATTTGTCTCGGGGACCACTAGTTCTTCTTCAGCCATAAACCCATGTAGTCCACCATTTCACATTCTAATAACTAAATATTACTGCCAACCTCGAGGTTGCATCTCACAACACCCAGTAACCAGGTAAAATCAAGACTCTTTTTTTTGTTGTTGTTGTTTTGGAGGGGGGGTGGTTTTTCAAGACAGGGTTTCTCTGTATAGTCCTGGCTGTCCTGGAACTCACTTTGTAGACCAGGTTGGCCTCGAACTCAGAAATCCACCTGCCCCTGCCTCCCAAGTGCTGGGATTAAAGGCATGTGCCACCATGCCTGACTCAAAATCAAGACTCTTAAAGCTTAATTAGCCAGTCAGATTTGTGTGTCAATAATATCACTATTTACAAGATGTCAATACAATAATTTTAGAGCCAACTGATAATGATAAAAATTTTATCCCAATATTTGTAACCTTGTGAAATCATAGCTACTTGTGGCTGGTAAATGCCACGCAGGTACATGTCCACGGCTGTTTTCCTTCTCCTCCTACCCTCTGTTGACTCCCTCTCTCTGTAACTCCTAGTTCTGCCTCCCTTTTCCCTGTCTAATCACAGACCTCCTCTGCACGAATGTAATTGCACAGGGAAAATCGTACGACATACAAATGCTAAGTTCTGAACTCCAAGATCAGAGGCTCTCCCTATGAGTGCATTCTCATGTATACTAGCCTTTGTTGTGTAAACCTTTCTCCCTGGTTTAAAGTTGATTGGGTAATAAAAATGCTGGACAGTCAATAACTGGGCGGAAGAGAAGAGGCAGAGTTGAGGTTCCTGGGCTTGGGGTCAGAGGTGGAAGCAGTTGGGAGGGAAAAAGGGTAGAGGAGAAGGAACCAGAGGAGAGGAGGGAGAGAAAGAACACGGCCTGATGGAGCAGATCCAGCCCAGACAGCACAAATATTGACAAATACCTTGGGGTATGTGGCCCGGAGGTAGCCAGATTCACTTAGAATATTAGTTTAAAGGTATCTGCCCAGCTATTTCGTTGTTAAACTTGTTTGAATAAATCATTAGGCTTCTGTCCCAATGACCTGGGAACTAGGTGGGTTAGAAAAAGATATCAAATACTAAATATTCAATTCCGGGGTCATGAGATCTGCATTCAACATGGCTCTAATCCCAATGTTAGTGTCTCTTATTGGTGTCAGGCACATCGAACATGTGAAAGACACACATCTATCCCATGACAACAGTACTTCTAAGAGTCCTGGGGTTGGAAGGTGCCTGGCTTCTGGGAGGCAGAGGAAGGGAGCTCGGGGCAGGCCTTGGCTCTCATCCTGAGATCACTCTGCTTCTAATTCCCCACTGTGCTGAGTTTGAACTGCCATTCTTCCAACCTGCACCTCCCAGATACTGAGATTTCAGGCGTGTTCTTCCAGGCGTTACATAGTGCTGCGGATTGAACTCAAAATATCATGCATGCTAGGCCACGTACTCTGCTGCCTGGCCCCCTGCTTCACACTGTAAAGGCATGTTTTAGCATCTCTGTTTTAAGTGCTTAGATGTTTCAGAATTTCAAAGATGAGTGCAGTGTGCATCTCTGGTTCTTCCACCTCCCGTCTCTCAACAGAGCTTCACTGGACTTTTACAGCTTTGAATTTTTTGACTCCTGTACTAACTACACTTTGTAAGTAAGGCAATTTGGACTTCAAAGGGTACCTGAGTCTTGCCTGTTATCTATAGGTGCACAGACCTTCCTGGGTTTTTCTTCCATCAATACTGAAGTCAGCTGCCTAATGTTGTCCTATTGCTGAAAAGAGACCAAGGCATGACCAAAGCAACTTATAGAAGAAAGAATTTAATTGGGACCTTGCTAGCAGTTTCAGGGAGTTAGCCCATGATCATCATGGTAGGAAGCAGACACTCATGGTACTGAAGCAATAGCTTGAGAGCTTTCTATATGGATCCACAGGAAGCAGGCAGAGACACTGGGCCTGATATGGGGTTTTAAATCTCAGAGCCCATCCCCAGTGACACGCCTCCTCCAACAAGGCCACACCTCCTAATCCTTCCCAAATACTTCCACTAACTTGGGACCAAATGTATGACCCCATGGGGGCCATTTTCACTCAAACCACTACATCAGCTATACACTGAGAAACTATGTCAGAAATGGGGTGTGGCCATCAAGAATGTTTATTTGGAGTACTAGATAGCCCCCTTGGAATTGAAGGCCAAAGGACAGAAAACCCCCTTAGGAGTTAAACATCCTTTGGAGGTTGGTCAAGTCACCTTGGGGAAAGCATTCACCTACTCTATTCATTCTGGGGAGCATCTCTGAGTTAAACACAGGACTGCAGCTGACCTCTGAGCACAGAGCCGGCTTACAGGAATGCTGACTCAGCACTGTTCTGCTTTGCAGTTCTTTCCCTGGGCTTCCAGCAGCCTTCACCACATTTGTAAGACTCTAAATCCACCATCGGAAGCGGTAAATCGTTCATTCCCAGGTGGGTATGCATCACCACTCGTCCAAATGTTTTGGATCCATGGACGAAAGGCATGAATGAAACACACAGTCGTGTACACACACACACACACACACACACACACACACACACACACACAGCCTTCTACTTTAATATGCCTTTAATTGCACAATGGCTGGACTACTCCCTAGCTCTCTGTGACTAACACACACTCCACTCAGATATTTCTGAATTAACACTTTCTAAATCTACATATTTTATCTTTGCTGCCCTAGAATCTGCTGGGCAGCCCTCTTGGGGCTGCTTTCCCTTGTACCTACATCTCTCCCTCCTGAATCTTTCTGGCGTGGTTCATCTCCTACTCCCTCAGGATCCCCTCTTCCTCCTTCCTCGCTCCCTTCCCAGGAATCCTAAAAGACCCACCTCAGATGCTCACAGTCTCATCTATTGGATGGAACACAGGGCCCCCAATGGAGGAGCTAGAGAAAGTACCCAAGGAGCTGAAGGGGTCTGCAACCCTATAGGTGGAACAACAATATGAACTAACCAGTACCCCGGAGCTCTTGGAGCTGCATATGTAGCAGAAGATGGCCTAGTCAGCCATTATTGGAAAGAGAGGCCCCCAGGTCTTGCAAACTGTATATGTCCCAGTACAGGGGAACACCAGGGCCAAGAAGTGGGAGTGGATGGGTAGGGGAGCAGGGTGGGGGAGGGTATAGGGGACTTTCGGGATAGCATTTGAAATGTAAATGAAGAAAATATCTAATAAAAAATTGGTAAAAATTAAAAAATAAAAGTACCACCTCTGTCTCACTGCCCAGCCATTGGCTGCTGGTAACTTTATTGGCAAATCAAAAACCAACTGGGGACAGGCTTCTTTTAGTCTTTAGTCCAACAGGACACTGCAAACAGGTTTTTGGGTAACATAATTAGTATGAAAACATGAGCCTCTATAACCATCTGACTTCGTTGTCTTCATCTACCTGCCAATGTAATAAAAGTTATCAGTTAAAGCAGTGTAGTTTGGTTGTTTTTGATGGGACAGGGTTTTGTGAAGCCCTGTGGGGCCTCTACTTCACCAGTTAAGTAAGGATACCCTTAAAATTTTTTTTAAGTCTTACTTTAAACAATGTTTGTTTTAATTGCATGTGTGTACCTGTGTTGTACATACTTATGCAAGTGCCCTCGGGGGCAAGAAAAGGTCATTGGGTCCCCTAGAGCTGCAGTTACAGGTAATTTCTAAGCCATCTGATGTCAGTGCTAGGAACCCAACTTGGATCTTCAGCAAGAAGTCAACTGCTGAGGTAGCTCTCCAGCCCTTGACCTTAAACTTCTGATCCTCTGGTCTCTGCTTCCTGAGCACTAGGATTACAGGCAGGTGCTACATTTGCCTTGATGCAGGGATGTCACCCAGAGCTTCCTGTACAGCAGGGAAGCCCTCCGCTAACTGAACTGCCACCCCAGTTCTAGGTCCTTCACTTACAACCTTCCTAGTGCCTTACGTAAGTCTTTACAAATTAATCCTTATTATGACATGAAGGAAAATATGTTAATTTGTTTTTCCACATTCTTCTAGAATGAAAGCGGCCCCTGAACGTTCAGTCTTCAATGGTAACAGCATCATTCGGAGCATCTGCTTGGTTGTTAATTTCTAATAGACCTCACAGGCAGCAATCTGTTCTCCACGCACAGGCCTTAGCCATTCTTCACGTCCCTGAGAAGGGATGGCGCTGAGCCAACCGCTGCTGGTTTGCTTACATTATTTTAAATTCATTTTATTTATTTATTTGCTGTAAACAGTCTGCCATTCAAGCACGTGACTTACCTAAACACATCTCACTAAAATTCTATTTCTACTAAATCAAGACTAAGATCTGAGTTGGGGGGAGAGACAGACACAGTGAAATTCAGAGTGTGTCTGCTTTGTGAAGTTTTGTGGTATTCTTTCCAGTTGAGAAACTCCTGAGATGGATCAGACAGAGGCCCAGCAGGCCGAGTTGAAATCAGCTTCCACAGCCCCTATACTTGCAATCACAGAACACTTCTTGAGACATTAAAGCAAGGCAAGTCACTCACAAGCCACTGAGCCTGTGGCTGTTGGACCTAACAGCTCTCTTCTCCTGCCCCCTTTCTCCGTTCCCTTCTCCCTTCCTCCCACCCACCCCTCCTACCCTCCATGGTTAAAGATGCCCACACAGGCTAGAGGTACGTTTAGTTGACCACTTGTCATGAGATGGTGGTTCATTTACTTATTCCATCTGTGCCTTAGTTTCTTTATTTGGAATCTCTGATGCACTCCATTGCACTTGATAATCCTGAGGGTAAAAAGCAAAGAATTATGGGAACTGTATGAACACCAGTAATACTGGATAAGAGCCCATCCCGGTGACCTCATTTTAAGAGCTAAAATGTTAATTTTAAGGGATGGAGAGATGGCTGGCTGCATAAGAACAATATCTGCTCTTGCAGAGAACGTGGAGTTTGGTTCCCAGCACCCACAAGGATCTTGTAAACTAGCTCTAGTTTTAGGAGAGCCAGTGTGCTCTCCTGGCTTCTGAGGACTCTGCACAGACATAGTACACATAAACACAGGTAGGCAAATATTCATACACGTAAAATAAAAGTAAGTAAATAAAAGTTGAAGTGCCGAACAAATGGTTAAAGACGCCAGCAGCAGTAGCGTTTGCTTTGAAACATCCTATTATAGTGAAGCTATGCTAAAGCTAAGCCATGCCTCTGTGGGTCCAGCTGGCAAGTGAGAGGCTGAGTGTGAGTTCCCAGAACACAAGTAAAATCCGTGCTTATAGCATGAGTGTCTATGCTTCCAGCATTCCTATGATGAGATGGGAAATAAAAATGGGAGAATCCCAGGAGCTCTCTGGGCCAGCCAGTCTGGTATCCACAGTGGCTGCCTCAAACAAGGGTAGAAGGGAGGACTGGAATTCCAGGCTCTCCTCTGACCTTCATACATTCACTGTAGCCCATCCATGTACACACACACACACACACACACTCATTTTAAAAAGAATGGAGACATGCCTGAGACAAGCAAGATGTGGTTATCTGGCTTTGCTTTCTGTCTAAGGCAAACCCACAGAGCCTGGGCAGCTTAAACAACACACATCTATTTTCTTAGAGTTTGGAGTGGGGGAAGTTCAAGTTCAAGTTGAATTGTGAGCAGGGCATCTTCTCCTTGTACCCTCACACGACTTCTTCTCCTCTCTCCTCCCTCTCCTCTCCCCCTCCCTCTATTTCTCCTCCTCTTCCACCTCTTCCTCCTCCTCTTCCTCTTTCCCCATCTCCTCTTCTTGTAATGATGTCAGTAATGTTGGATTGGAGCCCACCTTGTGACCTCATTTTAACTGAATCCCTTCTTTAAAGACTCTGCCTCCAAATATAGTCACGTTCTGAAGTGCTAGAAAAGAGGATTTCCAGTTAGGAATTGGCAGTAAACAGCTCAGCCTTATCAGCGCCTTATCTGACTGTGTAGAGTGCATCTCTGGCAGATGGCGTACACACCTAGCACACCTCCTACATGGTGCTTTCAGGTGCTGGGGCTCCCTGTGTTTTCTAACAGTAGGTGATTTCAGATGGTTGACACCCACTGTGGGTGGCATTCGACTCCAACTTGACTTGAACAGACAAAGAGGTTTTCACAATATTTTTAAGATCATAGACCGTGGAAGAAGCGCAATGCAGAAGCACAGAGAAACACCAGTCTTCCCGTCGTCTCCGTTCGCTCTTCCTGCAGTGACCAGTGGTCTATGGTCTGTGTGTAGTTTTCCATATTAAAGCTTATGTATGTTAGACGTCTTCTGACACGCATGTTCCACATGAGGCTCTCACACCTGCCCCACTACCTTACTTTTGGCTAATCTCAGTTAAAGGCACATATCACCACCACATTTCACGAGCCAGTATGTAATGGGTAGCCTGCCTCCCATTTATTGGTAACAGCAAAAAGTTCCAGTGTCTGTCTGTCTCTGCCTCTGTAACTGTCTTCTTCCTTTTCAGATGTTATCACTTGGTCAGTGTCCTGGCTAGTTTTCTGTGTCAGCCTGACTGGGCTAAGGGTTGACCAGATAGCTGGGAAAACATTGTTTCTGACTATGACTGAGAGCTCTGTATCTGCAGATCCGGCTAACACTCGAGGGTTACTTGCGTTGAGTTGCATTGAGGTTGGAAGGCCTGCCGCCCACTCTGGGTGGTACCATCTGTGAGTCAAACGGTTTTGTCTTTAGTCGATTTTCCTGTCGCTATGATAAAATCATCTGACAGAAGGGACTTAAGGGAGAAAGAGTTTGTTCTGGCAGGAAGCCAAGATGGGACGAGCTTGACCTGTTTGGTCATGTTGCACCTGCAATCTCAAAGCAGAGAGTGATGAATGCCTGCTACTGCTAACTCTACCAATATCCCAGCCAAGGAATGATACCACCATAGTGGGCAGGCTTTCCTATCTTAATATGTCCTCTCATGACGCAATCAAGACAGCTGCCCACAGTCGCACCAGAGGCTTGTCTCCAGGCTACTCTACATTCTGTCAAGTCAACAATTAACCCTAATCACCACAGGCTGATCTC
The DNA here is from genome assembly GCF_978045245.1 of Mus caroli. Taxonomy (NCBI): domain Eukaryota; kingdom Metazoa; phylum Chordata; class Mammalia; order Rodentia; family Muridae; genus Mus; species Mus caroli. Next base: position 69,191,469 of record NW_028227270.1, on the reverse strand, counting down.
AGTCCCTTCCTTCCCCCTGCTAGTCGGCCACAGAAGGCTGCATCTGACTCTGCTATATCCTGGGGACAATGGGCTACTGAGAAGAGATGAATGGCCTACTGAAGAGAGATGGAGTGCCCAAAAGAGCATAGAACTGTGCTTCCTTCTTGGTTTCCACATATAGGAGAGAATGTGTGGTATTTGTCTTTCTGAGTCTGACTCGGTTCACTTAACACAACGATCTTTAATTCCAGTCATTTTCCTGTGAATGACATAATTTCTTCTTTACAGCTAAATAAAACTCCGTTGTGTATATATTCCATAATCTCCTTATCCATTCATCTGCTGTTGCATCCGAGGCTGCTCCTATTTCCTGGCTATTGTGAATAATGCAGCTATAGTCAGGAATGTTCAAATGTTCAGTGTTCTATTTTGGTGAAGAGATGCCATGACTATGGTAACTCTTGTAGAGGAAAAGCATTTAACAGGGGTTGGCTTACAGTTCAGTCCATTACCATCATGGCGGGAAGCATGGCGGCATGCAGGCAGACATGATGCTGGCGACTGAGCTGAGGGTTCTACATCTGGATGCACAGGAAGCAGAGAGAGAGGGGGAAAGAGAGAGAACACTGGTACTGGCTTGAGCTTTTGAAATCCCAAAGCCTACTCCTAGTGACACATTTCCTCCAACAAAGCCACACCTACCCCAACAAGGCCACACCTGCTCCAACAGAGCCATATCTCCTACTGCCACTTTCTAAGCATTCAAATGTATGAGCCTATGGGAGCCATCCTTATTCGACCCACCATAAGTCTCTGTGGCTTGTTGACTTCTGTCAACAAGTCCTTCAAGTATATATTCAGAAGTGTTATGTATCCAGATGGTGATGTGGTTCTATTCTTAATTTTCTGAGGAAGCTTTACTTTGCTATCTGTAGTGATTGCACCACTTTCTATCCCCACCGAAGAGGATAAGGGTCCTGATATCCTCACAACCTCACTGGCAACTCTTGTCACTTGTGTTTTGTTTTCTTCCAGATAGGGTCTCACTATGTAGCTCTGGTTGTCCTGGACCTCACTATGTAGACCAGGCTGGCCTCAAACTCACAGAAATTGGACTGTTTTTGTCTTGAGTGCTGGGAATAAAGACATAGTGATGCCCAGCCTTTTGTTGTTGTTGCTTTTTAAATGACTTTAAATTTCCTAAAATCATGTGTATAAGTGTATGTCTGTGTGTGGTATGTGCATGTGAACGCAATGCCTATGGAGGCCAGAAGAGGGGTCGGGCCCACTGAACTGGAGTTACAGCTTTGGGTGCTTCTGGGAAGCAACTGGGGTCTTCTGGAAGATTACTGTGAGCTTTTCACCTGTGAGTCATCTCACGTCTCATTTCCCCTACCCCACACCAAGGAGGTCTCTGGCAGCCCAGACTGACCCTCAACTTACTGTGTAGCTGAGGATGACTCTGAACTCTTGACTATTCTGTCTCTGCTTCTCCAGCACAGGGATTACGTGTGGGTTCCTCCGTATGTGGTTTACAAAGCATTGGAGATCAAACCCAGAGCCTCACAGGATGGTAGGCAAGCACCCTACCAATTAGCCACATCCTCAGACCCCATTTCTTTGAAAAGAATGTAAATATTGCCACGAAAGTCGCACTCACATCTTGCTGTAACCTGGCCTCAAAGTGGCAGGAGAACTGGTTTACCAGAGGACCGCAGCGGCACACAAATAATGGCTGTAACACAGTGTCCTCTCGGGCCCCATCCTTCCCTGACAGCATGCACTGTGACATCAGCTGACCTGGTAGCTCCCTATAAAAGGGAGGCAGCCTGGCTGATCTGTGGGGGTGTTTTTGTAACTTCAGCTTTGGCAGTCAGCTGTTAGTTGTCAGTCACAGTGGCGACCTGCAGAGTTTGGCAGCAGATAACAGGTGTACGTGTAGCCAAAGTACAGAGCTTGCTTAGCACATCTCCATCCTTGTATGTCCCTGATTCCCGTGGCTCTGACCCACAGCTGTGTCGAGCTGCGTACCAATGCGTATATCTCCTTTCTATCTAGTTTCGGAATCTCTTTGAGTTGCCCCATGGATGTGTCTGTTGACACAGATGGAGCCCCCTCCCACCTTGTAGCCACCTGACCTTGGCAGAGCAGGGCTGCTATCTGCTTCGCACAGCCTACCTGTGCAGGGGCCACTCTGCTCAGGCCTATCCGTGCAGGAACAGCACAGGGCTGCTCCCTCGGTGATCTAGAAGCAGGAGCTGCTCCCTGTTATTAAAGGCCCAGCAACCAAGAGAAAGAAAATGCTATTATTGTGACCTGGTTTGTGCCTTATTTTTCTGCCTACCGATGATAAAACGTGGTTATGGGCTGACATTTTTGCTCAATAATTTGGAGACTAACCCAGAACAGCAGTTTTATGCCTTTTTTACCCAACAAGTTCTGGTTATTTGAAATAGCTTCTCGACCAGCATTATTCACTCTTTGCCCAAACAGACACTTTTGATTCTTGGAGTCTAAGGAGGGTTAGGTCAGCCATTTCTATTCACTGAATAATCTCAAACACAAGGCACAAATGTTCTCAGTGTCTGTCCATGTTGGGACATGCACAGGACTGGAAGTGCTGCTTGGTAAAATGGAGGTGCAGTGGCTTGTTGTACGCAAGCAATCAAAGGCCAAAGCATTTTCTAAACAGAACTTCAGATGGTCTTGTAAGTTATGGTAGAGACACCTGATGGGGGCATATGCAATGTTTTTTAAATAATCCACTGGATGCATGAGTTCTATGTTTGGATGTGGGTTTGCATGTCCCCAGGGCTTCATGTGTTGAAATCTATTCCCTATTACAATGTGTTATGAGAATGGAAACAATCTCACCATGTGTTTACAGGAGGAATCATTCAAGGTAACTTAAGGTCAGATAAAGCCATTGGGTGGAGCCTTGTGATCCAATCCAGTGGCCTTGTAACAGGGAGCGAGGAAGACCAGATGGAGGATGTTGCAAAGTGCATTCGAGTGTGTTCAGGTGCACACACACACACACACACACACACACATACAGACACACAGAGACACACAAACAGTCACACACACACACTCACACACACAGACACATACACACTCACACACACACATTCACACACACAGACACACACAGACAGACACACACAGATACACACACACTCTCACACACACACACACACACACAAACACAGTGCGAAGATGCCCACTCCCTAACTTTCCTCATCTGACAAAATGAATCACTTTGGGTCTCAGCCAACTAGAAGCTCACACTGAGCAAAAGTTTTGATGCTGCGTGTCTCTATTTTAATTTATTAAACTTAATTTTAATTGATTTATTTATTTTAAGACAGGGACTCGGGAAGTTCCAGGAACTCACGATCTAGCAGAAGGTAACCTTATGCCTTATGCCTGAATCTCCCTCCTGAGTGCTGGGCTGACAGGCAAGTGCTCCATTATGTCTGGCTTGTTCTGCATAAGAAGTCCAAAGCAGGGAGTGTGTGTGTGTGTGTGTGTGTGTGTGTGTGCACACGCTAGATAAACACTCAACCAACTGAGCTCTGTCCTCTCTGTCTCCATTCTTCTGAATGTCAACAGCATACTGCTTTCACTTAAGAACACCCCAAAGTCAGTTGTCCAGGATGACAGTCACCCTGCATCAGCTTCCAAATAGCAGCCACTCAGAGGTGTGACATGGGACGAATGTACAGGAAAGACAGGCGTTCCTGATGCTCACTGCTGCAGCTGGGTGGGAGCTAAAGACTAGATGCTCTTCTTCAGCCTAATTTAATCAGCTTCCTAATTTACAGATAGATCATCCAGTGACTTCAGGGGGTTGGCATATGCAGAGCGCTTCTGCAGCCAAATGGCAGTAATGATGCTGATTGAAAGGAGGTCCTGACTTGTTTCCTGAATTATTGATAAATTCTATTGCTTAAAATACACTATGGGTTATAGACAAAACCCTGTGCAGGATCTAGTGATCCCACAAAGGGATTTGCAGTCATTGCTGTGGTGGAGAGTAAGCATGTCATATTGGCCTTAGTTCAAGATAGGAATGATTGTACACTACAGTGTAGGCTGCTAAATGTTAAATAATTAATTAATGAGTTGAAGGTATCCTGGTCTGCGTGGAAGAGACTTCATTTTGATTGACAACCCCATCCTTCCCAGAAGCCAAAGACCAAGGGTGTTTAGCGGCTCTGGTTCCTAAAGGATTTCAGGGCTGTCTTTCCAGAACAGGCTGGGTGTTAGAGTAGAAGCAAAGACCCCTTAAGAAAAACTCATGGTCAGGAGAACAGACTGCACCCGGTAGCGTCCTGACATTCCCGTCGGTGTGGTCACTCACTCTGTAAAGGGTCTGCTGTAGGGAGTGGTCTCACCTTAGGCCATGCTGACAGGCAGAGGAATTTGTCCTTTAAGGAGAAAATGAACTTTTTCTTCTTAGAATCCCTGCCTCAGGCACGGTCGCTCCCTGGGCTAAAAGCGGTTCAGCTTTGTATGTCTACTGAGTTGGGACACTGCAACTTGTCCTTACTATTCTTGTCTAAGCATGCTTTCCTTGTCACTTTGGGCCTCCTTGTCAGTTCGAGCTTAGTTTTTCTCTCAAGCTCCTTTCCCTGCCTCGTGTCTGCCTGCCTGTCTGCTGTGTGTCTAATGGCCATGTCCTTTTTAAATGGCATAGCTTTTTTTTTTATTCTTATCCCTTGAACCAAGCGGCTGCCAAGGTTCACACCTTGCTTGTCCTTGCAGCTTTTCCTTTTAAACTCTAATAAAAATTTCCTCTAGCTCTTCAAAAAAGACTTCTTTGTGAGGAAGGAAGGCTATAAGATGTTCCCAGTTTTAAAATTAAATCTCTGAGCCGATACTCTCCAATTCCCCAAAATCACATAAACCAGGGGTGGTGGTGCCCACCTGCAACCTCAGTCTTTGGATGCTGAGGAAGACAGACTCTTGAGTTCTAGGTCAGCCTAGAACACATAGCAAGTCCTGGTCTCTCAAAACAACAACAGAAAAAAAAAAAAAACAACAACAATTGCAAAAGAACAAAACCCATATCCCACCAGTTGAAGAAGATTGTAAACATATAGTTGTAAAAGCACTATAAACCCACATTGTCCTAGATAGCTCTAAGGGCCAACCCAGTCTACAGTCATCTAACCAGAGGGCTTCTGCTGAGGATGTGTTCAGACCAGATTGGCCCGTGGGCATTCTGGTGTGGGGCTTTCATTTTCCCTTGAGACTGGTTTTCTTTGTGTAGCCTTGACCTCACAGAGCTCCAGCTTCCTTTGCCTTCTTCCTGCTGGGTTAAAGGCTAGCATCACTCCCGTCTGTCCATGGGAGACTATCTTGATTGTTAATCGGTGTAGGAGGTCCCAGCCCACTGTGAGCAACACCATTTACTGGGTTGTATAAGGAGCCTGTGAGCAACGCACAAAGCTAACCACCAAGCCATATTACCATAGTTTCTGCTTCAGGTTCCTGTGTTGACTTCCCTCAGTGATAGACTTTGACTTGAGAGTATTAGATGAAATAAACCTTCCTTTTCCTAAGTTGCTTTCGGTTAGAGGGTTTTATCATAAAAAGAAAATGGAAACCAGAACACATAGGTGTGTGTGTGTGTGTGTGTGCAGGTGTGGGTAGTTATGTATATACACGTAAAATCTATAGGTAGAGGAAAAATATAAAAAGAAGCCCTGTTATATTTTCTCACCCCAATATATATTGCATGGGAAGTTATTTCTTTGTGCTAAAGTTATTAGATCATTAAAATAATAATAGCAGCTACATTTAGCATGGGGGTATACGCCTTTGATCCTGCAGCCCTTGGGAGGTAGAGACAGCATGATCAGAAATTCAAGGTCATCCTCACTGTCTGATTTTAAAACTGACTTTGCAACAGTGACCTTAGTGTTTGCAGTGTATCTTTAATTTTGTTTTCGTCGTTTTAAAAAAAATGTATGAAACAACAGAATATGTTGAGAATTAGTTCTAATGCTTTCTCTTAATTCGGCTCCCAAAAGCTGGGCTTCCAGACAGTGAGGGTCCTGCCTCCAGACGGCTCGGATTGGTAAGAAAGAATCGCTGTACAGCCATTGTCTGGGCAAGGAGACAGACAGAGCTGGGACTTTTAGATTGCGCGGGCAAGGGACCAAGGGGGAAGAAGAACAGAGAACCACCATGACAGGGAGCAGAGAGATCAGAATTAAAGGCCTGTCAACGTGTAAGAATCCAGGGAAGTCGCCCTAGGGGACACTCTCCTGCTTGGGTCTGGGGAACTAAATGACCGGCAGGGGGGTGGGGGTTGGGTGGGGAGGCGATAGATTTAGAAAATGTTAATTCAGGAATACCAGAGGGGAGTGAGTGTTATCCATGGGGAGATTTAGAAGTGTCCAGCCATTGAGCTGATTAGGCATATTAAAAATGAAGCTGACATGTATGTGTCTTTCATGTGTGAATCCAGAGCTCTTGGGAGGGTACAGAGCGCAAGCACTCTCGTGACCGGCTGGGAGCACTGAGCAGCTTTTTAACTATTCACCACTATACAGATAGAGTTCTAAAGATCCATAGGGATCTCTCTTAGGGTTTCTATTGCTGTGATGCAAGAACACAACCCATAAAGGCTTATTTTGCTTATGCTTCCACATCCCTGTTCACCATCAAAGGAAGTCAGGACAAGAACTCAAGTCGAAGTGGAACCTGGAGGCAGGGGCTGATGCAGGGGCCATGGAGGGGTGCTGCTTACTGCCTTGCTCACCCCAGCTTGCCCAGCCTGCTTTCTTATAGAACCCAGGACCACCAGCCTAGGGATGGCCATACCCACAATGAACAGGACTCTCCTCCATCAATCACTAATTAAGAAAATGCCCTTAGTCTTGCCTGCAGTCCAACTTCTGGAGGCGTTTTCTCAGTTGAGACTCCCTCTTCTCTGATGACTCTAACTTGTATCAAGTTGGTATAAAAATGGGACAGGATCTGAAATGCCTGGAGGAACCAGGAAAACTCATCTATGTCCCTAACTTGAGTTTCTAGGTGGCTAGTTAAACAATCTTGCAGCCCTCCGCACCCAGCATAGGGTGCATCCTCTCTTATCAGTACCGGCTGTGTTTGTCTCTTGTTTGTGACTTCAGCAGAGTTCTTAACAAACCAAACCTACAGCCTCTGGACAAGACAGAAGAAACGAGAACCCAAAGGCACTGGGAAGAAATCAGAACAGAAGAGAGTGGAGAGGACCTCACACTTGGAAGAAGTGCGTACCACAAGTGAGTCTCTTCTCTGAGTTCAGGCCAGCAGTGGTTTGCACTCTATACAGAGGTCAACTCTCAGAAAGCTACAGCCACACTAGTCCAGGGGTCAGAGGACAAAGGTTTCATGACTATTGAGTCTGGAATATACAGGAGTGGGGAGGAATCTCGGAAAAGAGAGGTATAGAATAGAAGTCTTGGTGAAGTATGGGAGGTCTGCCCAAATCCCAGGGAACTCTGGGTTCTGTTCCTCTGGGATGCATGGAAGACTCAGCCCAGATACATAGTTAAGGTGAAAAGAACTCATAAGAGATTTCAGAGCCGGGCAGTGGTGGCGCACACCTTTAATCCCAGCACTTGGGAGGCAGAGGCAGGCGGATTTCTGAGTTCAAGGCCAGCTTGGTCTACAGAGTGAGTTCCAGGACAGCCAGGGCTGCACGGAGAAACCCTGTCTTGAAAAAGAGAGATTTCAGAAATGCCCACTGTGTACACAAAGAAGATAAGACTCTGCCAAAGTGAGACAACACTACCCAGGGCAAATATGATTTATCTATAACATACCATTGTAACACCTAACCGGACTTTAAATTATTAACTGGGTGTGGTGACACACACCTTTAATGGGTTCTCTTGGGAGGCAGAGGCAGGTGGATGTCTGTGAGTTCCAGGCTAGCCCATGGGCTTCTGGATTGTTCTTCCATCTACCTCCTACCTCAGAGTAGGCTTGCTGGGATTGTAGGTATGTGACAATGATTCCCACTTTTTGTGTTGACATGGGTTCCAGGGGTACAAATGGGGGTCACCAGGCTTGAAAAGCAAGTGCTTTACCTGCCGAGACATCTCCTTTGCCCTAGGGTATTGAAGGTTGGTTGCCCTGTGGAATCTGGAATCAAACAGTATTCTCCTATATTTGATCTTCAAGTCTGTTCAGGTCTATTGTTCTGTATTGCATTTGGAGAGGATATTTATGTGTGCTATTGTCAGGTCCAAAGGAAATTCCATTTCTCCAAATTCAAAAAGACAGAAGACACAAAAGGCTGTGGTGCCTACTAGCATACCAAAGTGCATGCTGGGTATCACAAGTCCCTGTTGCACACCGCAGAGTCTTTACTAGCTAGCACAGTACCCTTCTCACCTCCACCATACCATAAGCTCCCTTCAGCTCCTGAGGTTCCCCTTCCCAGCTCCTCGGTCTCCCTATAACCTGGCGATTTCGGATATGCTCTCTTGGCCTTCCTCTTCCTGTCCTGAGTCTCCCTCTTCCCCTGCTCCCTGCTCTCTGGGGATATTCTCCCTCCTTCTATTCCTTCCACCCCCCTACTCTTGCTCCTCTCGTGGCCAGGTCAACTCTGCTGGCCATGTTCAGTCTACTACTTTCTCTCTCTGCTCTGGACTCTTCGAGATGCCTGGAATGCTCTCTGTCTCTGTGTCTCTGTCTGTCTCTGTCTGTCTGTCTCTCTCTGTCTCTGTCTCTGTCTCTGTCTCTCTCTCTCTCTCTTTCTCTCATCTACAGTGGAAACCTCCCCTTTAACCAAACCACAGAATGGTCAGGTCATCAGTTTATACAGTTGTCTCATGTGCTTTTATTTGACACACGGTCTCAAGTAGCACAGGCTGGCCCTGAACTCACTGTGTAGCTGGGGATGACCTTGAACTCCGGAGCATCCTGCCTCTCCCTCCCAAGTGCTGGGAAGACAGACGTGAACTACCACAAGCCCAGGGCTTGCTTTTGCAGTGCTCTGTGAACACCTTTCTAATTGAGCTAAGACATCCCCAGCCTTTGTGCCCCTTTCTAACCTTGAGATGTGGGTCCACACCACCAAGTAATGTTTTAAAAGTACCCAGTAAGCCACAGGGAGCTTTTCCTACCCTCCCCCATGATTTCTGGATAGCAGATGAAAAATAAAACCAAGGAACGGGGTTCTCTTCTCAGTACAAAACTCTGTTTAACTTGAGCATTTTTTTTTTAAATGACAAAGAGTCTCACCAAGTATCTCAGACTAACCTGTAACTCCCTTAGCACACCAATCTGGATGCACCTCACAGAAATCTGCCTACCTCTGCCTCCCTCCAGAGTACTGAGATTAAAGTCATGGGCCACTACTCCTGGCGGCATGAGTGCTTTTAACAACAGGCTTGCATGGGGATATGGTGAGTACAAATAAAAATAACAAGACCACAGAGGAAAAATCAGCTTGTAAGGGATGGAGACCTGACCTCAGGGAGCCTGCCCCTCCCCTGCAGGGCGACGATGGAATCACGGGGCTTCATCCTGACTTTGATGCAGCTCTGGTAGGCTCAACAGAAATGCACCATGATTTTTCTTGCTGCGATGTTCATGGGCAAATGCTTTATTCAGAGAGACAGTTATGGACCTGACACAGGAGTAGCGAAAGAACGGTACTTCAAAGCCCTGCAGTACATTCTATCTGCTGCGGCTGGGGGTGGGGGTGGGGGTGATTTCTGGATTGTCATAAACCACAGAGAGAGACTGACTGAACTGTCATCTGCTGCTCTATTATGGACCGTCTAAAAGCAGTGGCTTAGCTATTGGAGATGGGGTCTCATGTAGCCCAGGCTGGATTTAAACTCACTGTATAGCTCAGGATGGCCTACTGAGTTTACTGAGTGTTGGGATTGAAGGTATACCATGCCTGGTAAGTGGGGTCTAATCTGAGAGAAAGGGAAGCCACTAAAAACAATCTAGATGGATGTGCACATCTAAGTAGTTCCAGTAAAGGTGTGGTCCTGCCCACAGTATCTGGGCTCCAGAAGCAGCAAGTAAAGTAGTCTAACGAGTTGTAGGACTGGGTGAAATCTCTTTCCAGGAATTAAGTGTCTTCTCTCTCTGGCACCTTTTCCTTCTCCCTGGGAACCCCTGGGGAGAAATCCCCATGTCTTTGGGGCCCATTGTTTCAATAATCTCAAGGTCAGATGGAGAGACACAAGTATCTGTTTAGAACACCCTCATTCCTGCCAGGCCAGCTCTACACCTGGACTACAGCCTTCTCAGCAGAGGAAGAAACACCAGGGACAAGCACATACAGTGGAGAAGTAATGTGGGGACAAAATGAGAAGGTGACCATCTGCCAGCCTGGAAGATAAGCCTCAGAAGAAACTGACCCTGCCAGCACTGTGACCTTGTATTCCCACCTCCACGTCTATGAGGAAATCAAATCTGTTGTTTAAGCCACCTGATTTGTGGCAGCCAGAGCAGTCTGGACACCCTGTCCTGTCCCCCTTCGCACCACAGGAGGACAGAAGAGCTAGAGGACATTATACAATTCTACCTACTGGACAAGGGCTTAAAGGACAAGAAAGAATGAATTCCAGGGGTATAGCAGGATAGGAACCAGGCTCTAGATTTCTGGTTCTCTAGCAACAGAGAAGGGACTTCTACACCTCTTAGGAGAAGCAGGAGGGTATACTCTTAGGCTCATAACGTGAAATAGAGAGCTTTGTGGCAATTCTCATCCTTATTTGTTGGGGTAAGTTGGGGGGATGACCATATTGTTATCAACGGATCCAGGTGCTCCTTGCTTCTTGGCAAATCCCACCTCAATAGACACATCAGAAGCTAAAAATATCCTGCATCAAAATGTGCTTAATACTTCCCAGGTGCTAAATATGCCAGCTTAGCGATGTGGGACTCTGCCCAGTGTCCCTTGGGTTGTCATGATCCTGGGCTGAGCGGGAGATGCTGCTGCCAGCCTTTGAAAGGATGCAAATTCACAATCGATTTTTTCATTTGTGTGTGCATGTATGAATGTCCAAGTGTGCACACATGCATGTGTGTGTGAATATCCAAGTGTGCACACATGCATGTGTATGTGAATGTCTAAGTGTGCACAATGTGTTTGGAGGCCCGAGAACCTCCACACCCTCAAGTGGTGTGCCACTTTGCCTGGCTGTTCATTTGTGCCCTTTGAGATGTTCTTTGTAATGAGACTGTCGTGGACATAAAAGACTTACCTCACTTCTGTGAGCTACTCAGAGAAAAGAATGACCCCGAGGAAAGGGTGTTTGGGAGCTGGTGCAGAGCTGGTTGGTCAGAAATATGGGAGGCCTCGGATCTCTAGTTGGTGGCTAACCTGGGCAGTGTTGGGTGGCCTCATATAAAAAGTCAATTGGCCAAATAAACAAACTGGGGAAAACCCAAAGCCTTCCCAGTGCAATGAAGTCTTGTGATCTGATGTTGTCTCTGCATCTGTCTTGGACACGAACTTACCTCTCTTACCGCTGAGGTGGGGCCCAGTCACCCTGATGCAGTTGGTTCGCAGTTCTCTGCCTCCCCGGTTCTTAATTTGCTCCATTCGGATGTCTGTCTTTCCTTCACTGGGAGAGCCTGAAGCACTGTCCTCACTGATTGTCACACCTTATGTTGACTGCCAGGGAGGCAGGGATGCAGGGATGCAGGGATGCAGGGATGCAGGGATGCAGGGAGGCAGGGAGGCAGGGAGGCAGGGAGGCAGGGAGGCAGGGAGGCAGGGAGGCAGGGAGGCAGGGAGGCAGGGAGGCAGGGAGGCAGGGAGGCAGGGAGGCAGGGAGGCAGGGAGGCAGGGAGGCAGGGAGGCAGGGAGGCAGGGAGGCAGGGATGACCCTCTCACCATAGCCGGACTCCAGGGGCTTGCTCTAAACCCACCAATTAGAAGCCACCATGCTGGCTGGCTTTCATCCTTAATCAAGCTCTCTCTCTCTCTCTCCACACTCCCTCTCCCTCTTGCTCCTTTCTCCTCCCTTCTCCCCCCACCCCTATCTCTCCCACTAGTTGGCCTCCCTATCACCCCAACACCTCCTATCTGCCTAGAGACTTCAAAACTAAGTTGGAGAAACAGTAACAGTAACAATCTCAACGCTTTGCGAAAGGAAAATTGCGATCAGAAAAAAAGACACAATGTAACTTTCAAGAGCAACAACCTCTCCAGCGAGCAGACACTCAGGATTCCACTGGCTCTCTTCCTTTGGACCAAAGCCAGCAGGCAGAACACAGAAGGGACTTGGGACTTCAGATGCTGAAGGTAAGTATACAGAATCTCTTTTTCTTTCTTTTTAAAATAGTGATTTCTTTTTCTGGGCTTTAGTGGTCTGCCTGCTTGTTTGCGTGAGGGTGCCAGATCCTCTGGAACTTGATTTACAGACAACTATGTGCTGCCATGCAGGTGTGGGGAGTTGAACTTGGGGGTCCTCCGGAAGAGCAGCAAGTGCTCTTAACCACTGAGCCATCTCTCTAGTCCTTATATGGGAATTTATATGGTCAGAGTGTAATTTGCTTGTCTGGAAGGACAGGGAATACTCTAAGGAGACATTCTATCTCTTCTTTTAGATTCAGACTAGGAAGGAAGGCTCGTTCCTCAGGGAACTGGAACCTCCCCCTTCACTCCCCCCCCCCTACTCCCCCCCCCCCCCCCCCCGTTCTCACAGTGGAGAAGGAAAAGCGTAAATTTCTCACAGATAGTGCTGGGTCAAAGATGAAAGGGACCACACATTAACCTGGGCCTGGCTATGCATGATTTTGGATTTCTACTTCAACTTGTGTGAGGCTTCTGTCTAAAGATAGGACCTCTGACTGGCCCTAAACTCCCTCATCCTCACATGGGATTCAGGGAAGAGGGGATGGAGTCCCCACTGTTAAAGACCTTGTGGACTTCAACAATCTGATGGTATACAGGGGAGGGGAATAAGGGTCTGTCTTTCGAGTATCTTTCTTCCTTCCGGGATGGTCAGTCACAAGCCTACTATGGACCAAGTGCATGGAGGCAGGACCCTCTTGTCCCCTTCGTTTAAGCGTTTCCACACTTTAAAGATGCCTTCTCCTTCTCTGAGCTAGCAAAACATTAATGCTACCGAGGCAGCCTAGGCAAAGAGGGCCTGGGCGGGGCCAGACGACGAGGGGCGGGGCCAAAGCGACCGACGCCTGTCGTGTGCGTGCGCGGCTCCAAGCGGGGGGCGGAGCCTGGCCGCGGGCGCCCGCTGTAAACATACAACATGGCGGCGGCGGCTCCAGGCGCTCTGGGCGCCTTGAGAACCGGTCGCGTCCGCCTGGTGGCCGCGTGCTGCGCGCGGCTCGGCCCCGCGGCCTGGGCTAGGGGTACCGCCCCGAGGAGGGGCTACAGCTCTGAGGTGAAGACGGAGGATGAGCTGCGCGTGCGGCACCTGGAGGAGGAGAACCGAGGTGAGCTGCGGGCAAGCGCGGGCGAGGCCGCGGAGGTCCTCCCCGGCTGTCACTGCGGCCCCGAGGGTACGGTGGCCTTCCGGGTTCATCCTGCACGGTGATGATGCTCGCGCCTGGGGTCTCTCCAGCCAAGGTCAATGCGGAGCGTGTAGTACAGGGCCAGGGTTGCTTCTTGCTGTGTAATAGCTCCCTGCTACCCCAGGCGTCAGTGCGAGAGTTGTAGGAGCTGCAGCGGGGATGCCTTTTTATTATCCGAGAGAAGCTTAAATTAGAAGCATCCTTTTGCACATATTATCTCGGAGAGTTAGTTTTGGGGGGCTGTTGCACTTCACTTAAAGAATTTTGAACTCTTTTTAAATTTTTTGCCTTGCTGAGCTCCGTGGGGGGTAAATAATGAGGCTATTCATCTTGCCCTTGGGCTGATTATGGTGGGAGGAGACAGATATATTAGTGCACGACAAAGGGTGGAAAGCTATGAAAAGGTAAGATGCAGAGGAATATTGAGTTCCCTTTAGTTGCAGTGTCGGCTTAACTATAGTGATGGAGAAGGTGGAAGAAGGTATTGCCCAGGGAAGAGGGGACCACTGAATGCATTTTGACATCCATTTATAGGATGCTGGAATCTGTTAAATATCTGGAAAATAAGTCTTTTTAGAAGCTGTCTTTTTAGAAGCTCTCCTGTGTATTGAAGGTCAGATGACGCTTGCTTCAAGGCTTGTTGAGAACCCCGAAATGCCTGCAGGGTTTATCTCTCACTGTTATAACCTAGGCTGCCCTGGAAATTAAGATCCCCAGATTTAAGAGTGCTGGGATCACAGGGCTGAGCCACAGTGTCTACTCCAAGGCATTCTGTAGGCAACACGAGACTGACAGTTCTGACGCAAAGTTCCCTGTGCTCCACCCATCGAATATATCAAACAGAATGATAGGCACTCGATGAAGTGGTTGTGGAGATGGGAAGGTTACTGTGTATTGAGGGTTGAGCAGCCTCTGCAGGGTGCTCAGAAGTATGCGGAGTCATTTTGTTTCTTGCTCACTCAAGCCTTCTGAGACAGCAGAATGGTCAAAATGATGGAGATATTTATTTGGGAAATGGCAGAAGACAAGTATGGTGTGACAGAGTTGTAGGAAGCTAAGCTGGGGCCTTAGAGACCTGGAATCATTAAAGCCTTGGATGCCAGTCTTTTTGGGTAAGCTTAGTTTTGCTGGCGTTTCAGTTATGTTATACGCTCCGGGGGTGTGTTACTTATGAAGGGGTTGGGAGTGTTGTTAGCTGCATGTATATGCTTTAGTGGGTGTTCGTGTGTGTTTGTACGCAAGTTCACTCAGAACTTCCTGGAAGTCTTTAAGTTGGGATGCGATTGGACTGCGGGGGAAGATACAGCCCTTGGAAGATTATTTAATATTTCGATAGATAAACTGTAATGTTTATCTTGAAGGCAGATATCAGTAATTAGGACATCCTGGCCTAAAGACTGACCCAGCAGCCTTTGAGGATTGACAGAAGTGACCGTGCAGGCTTTGCTTTCTTTTTATGTCTGAGCCAACTTATAAGTAGTGCAGAGGAAGATGCGAGGGCCAGGGTACTGCAGATGGAGTCTCTGAAAGGTGGGTGATACAGGGACACCGAATCAGATTGTCACTAGTTTAGTTACTAGTGGCTTGCCATGGACAGACAGACAGACGGCAAACAGCATGGCAGGGACTCAGGAGAGTTCAAGCCCTGGCACCAGAGACAGACAACATTGAGGGAGATCTGAAGAGTGGAATCAGGCCTTATGAAGCAGGAGCTGTGGTCTCTTACAGATCTTTGAGGAAGGATAGGTGTAGTTTCTCAGCAGGATGGTCTGTGTGTGTGTGTGTGTGTGTGTGTGTGTGTCCGTCCATCAGTATCTCCTTTGATGTAAACTCACTTCTGGTGAGAAATCCCAGTGTTCTCAGCAGGGCGCATGGTGGTCTGTGAGAGGGAAGGGGCTGCTGTGGGTATCGTGGCCCGAGTGGGAGTGGATTCTGACGTTACACTATCAATAGTCTCCTGATGCTTCTGTCAGAGGGATGAGTCCAAAATGTGATGCTCTCAGCCTTTCACGGTGAGAACCCTCTGGGGGCAAAGAAGGACCAGGCTTCGTTGGTGAGGTTTAGGCTGGTGACCGGGATAGGCTCGCAGGACACTCGAGGCTTGCAGCTGTTGTCAGGGCTGTGTTTGTGATTTGCAGCGCAGATCCTCGCAGAGAGCCATGTTTCCCCAGCACTTACTACTTCTTACGTTGTCGGTCATCCTTTTTAGTTTTAGAGTAGCCTAGTGGGCTTGCAGAGGCCTCTCTTAGTCCTTCCCCCTGGCCTCCTGGCTGCAGCCACCTTGTCCCCACATGACTCTTCACATTGATGAGCTGGGAGTCCTTTGCTCACAGGTCTTCTCCACCCCTGCCACAGCTCACACACCCCGCAGCTTCACCTAAGCTTGTTCCTCTGCAGTCCTTTCTGCACGCACTTCCCAGACTGGTATCTCCCTACTCTGAGGAACTTGGGCTGTAATATAACCCATTTTAAAGATGTCTTTGTGAAACTGTTGGGGGGTAGTTTCTGGCAGACAGAACAAAGAAGCAAGTGACCAGAGCAGTGGTTCTTAAAGCATGGCCTTCATCCTTCATGATGCAAAGATCTGTTGAGAGATTTCACTGAAACCTTTCACGCCCTTTACTTATGCCAGCTTCATTCAAATGAGAATGACATGGCCGGCATCTGCTAGCACACCTTTCTCTATGTACTAAAAAGATTTATTTCCATGCAATTTTATGAATATGTGAACTACCTAATAATAAAGTTATAGTGTCTGGGTTCAAGCCGCTGATGTCGGTGCTGGGAACTGAACTCAGGTCCTGAGAACGGCAGGTGCTCTTGACCACCGAACCATCTCTCCAGCTTCAGTTTGGAACATATAAAAAAAAAAAAAATCAAACTCAAATCCTTTAGTCTTCAATGGGACACTTCATATTCCCCCTCCCAAGACACACCATAATCATTTTGTTTCCATAAGTTTGTGTGCACTGACTGACATTTCTGCTTCTTCTCTTGCCAGGAAGGGAATTGTTTTGCTAATTTCATTTTCAAGCTACTCCTTGCCTGTGTGTAGGAATCCATGGGAGTTTTGTCTGTAGGCATTGTATTGTGTGCTTGGATAGTCTGTCTTCTTTGCTTTGATACTTTGTATACTTCTCATATATGGCATGTCATTTGCACGTTGAGTGGCTTTGCTTCTTTCTGAAGGTCTTCATTCCTTTTTTCTTGCTAAGTTACACGGCTGGAGCCTTGTCTGGCTGCTCTTGATCTGTGGAGGAAAGCTTTGTCAAACTTTGCCCACTCAGTCTGATGCTAGTGGTACCCACGTTTGTTTTGCCCTTTATCAGTTGAGTGAGGAGTTTATAGAGTGAATTTTTAGCTCATTTTTTATCTTGTTGAATTTTGCTAAATGCTTTTTCTGGGAGGATCTTGGCTTGTCTTGCTTTTAGTTTGTTAGTGTGATGAATTATTTTAAATGCCTTTCAGTAATGACCCCCACCTCTATCTCTGGAAGTCAATTCCAACCGGTTGGGATAGTTTTTATGTATTGTTGGAGTTGATATGCTTATATTTTATTTGCATCTATATTTACGAGAAATACTGGAGTTTAGTTTTCCGTTCCTGTAATCTTTGTCCCATTTAGTGCTAACCTTGTAGACTTGGGTAGGACATGGTCCTTCTGTTCCTGATTTTCATAGAGACTTGAGAATTGCTCAAGTGTCTTTGATAGAGGCTTTTCAAATTATTCATCTTAAAGCAAAACAAAATAAAACAAAACAACATTTTGGGGGACTGGGAGATATAGCTCAGGGTGTGACGTGCTTACTGTGTGCATGTAAAGCCAGGGGTTTGGACCGTCAGAAGCTATCCAAATGCCCGCTGGCATTAGTGACTGTAGGTTTTGTAATTTCATTGTGTTAAGAGGCAGAGAGAGGGAATCCTAGAGCTGAGCTAGCCAAAGCTGGCTGACACTTGGTTTAGATGAGGGACGTCAGCCTTGGTTCCACAGACAGACACACATATGTTGCTGTATTTGTTTTATTATTTTGTTGGGTTCTTCTACATCTTCCTTCCTTCCAACTTTTAGTCCACCATAATCCCTCCCAACCCCTAACACTAGGTGGGAAAGAAAGCTTAGAGGGGGAAGGGGACAAAGACCTCTTTCAGCTAACAAGATCTACTACTTCTTGCTGATTAAAGGCATTGGGTTCCTTGAGGCAAGTCCAATTTTCATTGTCAGGATATCCAGCAGCCCAGCAATAGCAAATGCAGGGGTAGCAGCACCCACCTTCTTTGGAGCACTGGCGCCCCTCTCGGGACTCTGGTATTTATTCTCTTTCCAGAATCCTCAGAGTTAGACTGCCTGCAGCAGACAAAAATCATGGCCCTTTTAGAGTATGAGACAATCATAGTTGGCAGCTGTGGACAAACTGAAGCAGCACGTATCCCACACCTGGGATTAAACCAAAACAATATAACTGGGTTTTTAAAGAAACCAAAACTCACACCACACACTCACTCACTCATGCGCGCGAGCACACACACGCACGCATATGTTTTTGTTTCGTTGAACTTTCTGTGCTGATTTTTGGTTCCCAGTGTCGTGGATTCTGGTGCCTTTTGCCTCTCCCTTCCTCTGCATTTAGTTTGCTGTCCTTGTTCTTTTAAGATAGTTTTGCTGGCCTGGAATTGAGGTCTTGCTTCAGCCTCCAGAGTGCCTGGGCTACAGGAGTGCACAACTACGTGTATTAAGGTCTTTTCAACCCCAGTGTGTCTGTCCTACTGATGTTCCCTTGAGCTTGAGAAAGCTCCACTGTGACTGGGTGGAGCTTCTGCAGTCAGTGAGCTGCGGCTGGGCCCGTCTGCTGGTAGAAGTGAGTTTCTGGCTGCAGTGCTGTGAGGCATGGGTTTGTCTCTTCTCCACATAGCTCCGTTGGTTCTTCTCCGGGTGCAAGGGCATTGGAGATGATGATGTCTTAAAGGAGTGGGACCCCTGCACTATGGAAGGCTTTCTTTTGGGAGGCTGTGCCTTGCTCTGAATTCAGCTCTCTGTGAGATTAATACACCTGCTCCAGCTCCCTGCCAGCATGATTTATCTTAAACAAATGTGTCTTTAGAGCTAGGCACCAAGTCTTGCTTATCATCCACTCTGATCATTGTATCTATCTACCTGTCCATCTATCAATTCATCCATCCATCCGTCTGTTATTGGTGCTGGACCAAAGTTCATAGACTCGGGGAGGCTGAGTTCACATAGGTCAAGTGTTTCACCTGCTGAGCCATCTCTCCAACCTGGATCTCTAGGTCTTTCAAGCCTGAAGTTACTTCTGAGATGATTGGTTATTTTGTATCACGTTTGTGCCTTCTGTTGTCTTATTAACCAGTTCCTTCACCCTCAACCCTTGGCCTTCTGTATTTAGGTGTAAGTCTGTGTCATTTTGGCCTCAGATAAAACAGAAACAAATTAAAGCAAACGATACATAAAAGAACTACTTACCACAACCATGTGGGAGTTACTCTGGGGATGCAGGTGTGGGTCTTTATTGAAATGCATTTAAAGTAATTCACCACAGGGGCAGACTAAGCAACAAAAACCACAGTTATCCCAACACACTCAGAAAAAGCATTTGACAAAATCCACCACGGGAAAAACTCACTCTAGAAACTGCAGAAAGAGTCCACCACCTATACAGGGCAAAGCGTGGACAGCAGCAGCATCAGACTTGAGTGAGTGGGGGCGTGTAGAAAGGCAGGCTTCAGGAGCCACAGAGTGGCTGGCTGCTCACGAGGTTGCATTACTGTCTAGCATGTTTGTACATTCTGTTGCCGTGTTCAGGGCTCCTTCAGCTCCACCCTCTCCGTGTACGTGTGTGTCCTTTGCTTTTCCCATGAGGTGGCACCTAGCTATCCTAGCACTTTGGCTCCCTCTGCCCCACCTACTTAAGGCTGCTGCATTCTGGAGGAAATCCTCAGGTCTTGTCTTTTGCTGTCCCGTTGAAGGTTGCACGTTGATACTGCTTTGATGACCAGAGTGGTTTTTGTCTGTGCCTCGCACACCTAGATCCTAACTGCTGTTTCATTGTGATGGCTTGGCTCCTTCCTCCTCAGCCCTTGTTCTGGCTTTGGTCTTTTCTTGGTTTTTGCTGCCTTGCTACTTTTCAGGTGGGTTTAGCAGCGCTGTGTTCAGAATCAGGGTGTGTTGAGTGGATGTGAGGGAACTGTGTACGAGCTTTGGCTTACTGTGTAAGGACAAGTTTAACTTGTTCAGGTCTGCTTTTCTGGTTTTCAGAATTGTAAGAAGTGTCTGCCAGTGTGAATTGCCCAAATCTTGCTAAAAGTCAGTCATTTAGTTATTCTTCTGGCCTCTCCTTTTTAGCTGTTTTAGAAATGTGATGTCTTCCCCTAAAACAGGTTTTAGAAGTGTCTCCTTTCTGCTCCCTTCCTACTGGGCTATTTTTTTATGGTTTGTTTATTCTGTCTTTTTGGCTGGGTGGTGTTGGCATACTGCCTTTAGTCCTAGCACTTAGAAGGCAGAGGCAGGTGGATCTCAGAGAGTTGAAGGCCAGCCTGGTCTACAGAGTGAGTTCCAGGACAGCCAAGGCTGCACAGAGAAACCCTGTCTCCAAAATCAAACAAAACCAAACAAACAAAGAATGTTTTTTATGGTAGTGGTGCTTTTTGTGTGTTTGTTGTTTTGGCTTTAATTGTTTCTCTTTTAAGGAATTGCTCAGTTCTAAGATGCCTGTTAGGAAAGCAGCTACAGGGCTGGAGAGGTGGCTCAGAGGTGAAGAGCCATTATTGCTGCTGTGAGGACCCAGGTTCTATCCTCAGCATCTACATGGTGGCTCACAACCTCCAGTTCCAGGGCATCTGATACCCTTTTTTGTGGCATCCAAGACAACAGGTACCCATGTGCACACAGGCGCAGGCAAAACACCCAAACACTCTAAAGTAAGCCTAACAAATTCCAGCTGGCGGGCATGTCTCAGCGTGTTGTTCCCAAGCGTGGAGCTGCTGCTATACGTGGATTGAGGCCACCTCAGAGCATTTTCCAGGCTGTGGGCTTTATTGGGGTTGTCAGGTTCTGTCAGCATTTTTCAGTGGTTGGCTTATTAATCTAATTTTTTTATTAATAGTGGTTATCGAAGTTGGAAAATTTTAAGTAAAAATATACATCTTGATTGTGAGAAGAAAAAGCTTTATAGAAGGATGCCATGTTTTCAGGCACTTTAACCAAAATTAAGACTTTAAAGCCGTTGTGAGTTCTCTCTGTGACTCACAGCGTTTCTGGTTGCGTTTCCTGCCTTATGATTGTTGCTTTAATTTTCAGACAAAATGGAACACCAGGCTCCCTTTGTTTTGTATCAAAAGAGGTCCCTCACGGTCTATAAAAATGTTATTGTAGGGAGCTGGGGTGCAGCTCAGCTGGTGGTGCGCTTGTCTAGCACAAGGGAAGCCCTGGGTTCAGCCCGCACAGATGCATTAAGCAGGGAGTGGTAACCCCATGTGCCTGTAGTAGCCCCAGTTTACCCTCCGTTACATAGTGAGCTGAGGGCCATTCTGGACGGCATGAGATCCAAGTTGCTTAGTGGTGGAGACCTGGGCAGTTAGCTAATTCTGTCACCATGAACTTTGAGATAAACCTGGATGCCCTTACTGATGGCATAGCTTGCTAATGGCATCGCCTACTGATGGCCCAGTTTACCGATGTGTAGCTTCCTGCTTGTCTTCTCCCATGAGTTAATCCTTTCTAGAGTCTCGCTCTCAGGTTGACATGGCTGATCTCCTAGGCGAGCGAGCCTCAGTCCAGCTGACAGTGAAGATCAACCACCACACTTTGCCTACACTGAACTCCTCGGCTGTTGCACCTCATACTTGTGTGAATGAGGCCTCTCAGCTGACCAGTTGTAGTTAGGTGTTCCTCTCTCAGCACTGGTTCTCCTGGAGAGTCATGCTGTGGGGTTCTGCTGAGATACGCCACAATTGTCATGTCAGATCTTAGTTCTCTGATATACTTAAAGATGGTTTATTTTCCTGTAAATGTACGGGCTTTTCTATGCCTGCCCTTGCTTTGAAGAATGACACGGAGACCTTTACACTTATTAATAAGCTCCAGGCACTAAAGCAGGGCAGATTCTGAGCTATTCTAACCTGACTATGGTGGCCTGGCCTACTGCCCAGCAGCTTCCCAGCTGGCCTGGTACCTGCCGCCATCTTAGTCCTGCTCTGGCATCTCCTCCATTTGTGTCCCAGTGGCAACTCTCTGGGTCCCAGCTGAGACCCTTTCTCTCTCCCTTCCCCTTCCCATCCTGCGTTTTCCTCACCTGTCCAGCTACAGGCTGTTCAGATCTTTATTTGACCTATCAGGTGATGGAGAATAATATTTACAAAATACTGAGTCAGGAGATGTTCCTAGTAATGGCAAGAGGACGGTCAGCATCTGAAATCAGCCTCTGAATACTCAATACACTAATTCACCCCCCAACCTTTTCCATTTTCTTTAGTGTTCACACCTTAGGAATGGGTGGTAATTTCTAATGCTGGAAGCAGAGTGGATGGAGTTCCTGTCCTGTGGTCTGATATTGTTACCAGTGGAGTTATTTTCTAAATTTATTTTTAGATGGTTCACTGTTAATGTGTCAAATGAAAATGTTGCTGAATTCATTAATTAGCTCTGTAGGTTTTTCATGGGCTCTCTGGAATTTCCTTCAGAGGGGACCCTGTCCCCTGTCAGTGGACATAATCTTACTTCTCTCTTTCCCATCTTGAAGTCACCATGCTCTTTGTCTCTCTCCTGCCACGATGCCTTCCCGAGGCTCTCAGCACCGAGCTGAGTAGCAGTGGGGCCTTATTTTGTTGTTCATCTTTGCTTGAAGACTCTGTCTTCCTGGAGTTTGATGTCAGCTCCGGTTTGCCCCCATGTTCTTTGTCACATTGAGCTAAAGTCTTACAGGTTGTGTCTGTTGCTTTCTAATCAGAGGGCCCTGTGCCTGTCAGGATCTTCTCTTCAGTAGTAGAGATGGTCATAGGATTTCGAGCACTTGCCAGTGTTCTGTCAGTGTGGCCCATCACCTTGATTGGTGGGCGTTGCCTTTGGCTTGTGTGTAAGGTACAAGCCTAGTTGTCTTTGTACTTTTAGATCTTGATATTTGTTAAATGATTCTGTCTGTCTTAGGGCTTCTATTGCAGTGAAGAGACACCATGACCAAGGCAACTCTTAAAAGGCAAACATTTGGAAGCTGATTATGGGATGGATCCCTGGATATGACAGTCTTTAGATGGTCCATCCTTTCGTCACAGCTCCAAACTTTATCTCTGTAACTCTTTCCATGGGTGTTTTGTTCCCAATTCTAAGAAGGGGCACAGTGTCCACACTTTGGTCTTCGTTCTTCTTGAGTTTCATGCATTTAACAAATTGTATCTTATATCTTGGGTATCCTAAGTTTTTGGGCTAATATCCACTTATCAGTGAGTACATATTGTGTGAGTTCCTTTGTGATTGTGTTACCTCACTCAGGATGATGCCCTCCAGGTAGGACCCAGATATAGCTGTCTCTTGTGAGACTCTGCCGGGGCCTAGCAAACACAGAACTGGATGCTCACAGTCAGCTATTGGATGGATCACAGGGCCCCCAATGGAGGAGCTAGAGAAAGTACCCAAGGAGCTAAAGGTATCTGCAACCCTATAGGTGGAACAACATTATGAACTAACCAGTACCCCAGAGCTCGTGTCTCTAGCTGCATATGTAGCAGAAGATGACCTAGTTGGCCATCACTGGAATGAGAGGCCCATTGGACTTGCAAACTTTATATGCCCCAGTACAGGGGAACGCCAGGGCCAAAAAGTGGGAGTGGGTGGGTAGGGGAGTGTATTGGGGACTTTTTGGATAGCATTGGAAATGTAAATGAGGAAAATACCTAATAAAAAAAAAGGCAAACATTTATTTGGGGCTGGCTTATAGTTTCAGAGGTTCAGTCTATTATCAACATGTCCGGAAGCATGGCATCCTGCAGGCAGACAAGGTGCTGGAGAGTTTTACATCTTGACTTCTGCACTGGGCAGAGCTTGAGCATAGGCCCTTAAAACCCACCCCCACAGTGACACACACTTCCTCCAACAAGGTCACACCCACTCCAACAAGGCCACACCCACTCATGGTGCCACTTCCCATGAGCCAAGGCTATTCACACTAACACACTGTCAGAGTTTTTGGAAAACTGTGTGAAGGTACATTTTAAGGTCTTTGTCCCACCAGAAGTGTCTCTTACACTGCTTGTTGCTAAAGCCAGAAACCTGGTAGATACTGCTAGCCCCACCTTCCAGGGTAACCAGCCCTCAATCAGGTTTGCATTCCCACATCTCGAATACGTCTTAAATCTTTTCAGTTCCCTTGGTTTGTACTGGTGCCAGCCTCCAGATGCGGCAGCCCGGCCCCAGGATCACATGAGTATGTGCATTGTGTAGAACCAGCTTCTGTTAGCTGCTACTCCTTGTTCTTAGGCTAAAGATAGAACTTTGATCTTGGCCTGCAGGCGTTTCTGACCTGTGCTGACTTCTTTACTTGGTTGACCACTTGCTCTTCTCCCCCACTCCCATCATCCACTCTCTGTGGCTGCTTTGTGCTTCCTCCTGTGTGTCCTCTGCCCCGAATTCAGTCTCTCTATTATTCACTTTTCATGTATGTCAAAATGTCTGTATTGTACAGAGAGAATGTAAGTAAGGAAGGAGTTGTTTTGGGGCTAGTGGTTTCAGAAGGTTCATTCCTTGGTGGTTTGAGCCCACCATGCATTTTGGCAGAGCATCATCCTGGTAGGAATGTACCATGGAGGAAGCTGTTTCTCCTCATGGAGGACTGTGAGCTGAGGGAAGGAAGATAGGAAGGGGCCCCCACACTCAGTGACCTATTTCCTCCAGCCAGGCCCCCTCCCACCTTTGCTACTTTCTCATAATGCCATCACACTAAGACTCTATCGGGGGTGCTTTCATTCCCGTCAGTAATTCATAGACAGGCAGCCACCCCTAGAGGTGTCCTTCAGTAGTTCTGGGCATATCTTAATCCAGTTGTGCCTCTTTCCAATGGTTTCCTCTTTCCTACCTGCTCTTCCTTCTGGCTCCTCTCAGTAGTGCCTGGGGGAACCTTTCCTTGACCATCTTCCTTTGCCCCAGGTCATGCCAACCTGACCAGAATCACCAGGTGATTGGTGGGTATTTCAAGTGCCACTGAGCAGTGTCGTGTGGACTCAGCACATCTGGCCTGAGCTGCTAACTTTTCTTCACATGGAAACTGAAGCTTGGATGTAGTGCAGCCACTTAGGTGTGGAGTCAGAGAGCCACCTACACGATAACGGCACATCCTTAACCTCTGCAGCCTACCTGGGGCCGAATGCTGGCTACCTGTCAGGTTGCTATGGGATCAGTGAGCTAGCATACCCAAGGCTGTGGGCCCTGTTGGACCACAGCCCTCAGTCACTGCAGAAGGCCTTCAAATGGTCACAGCCTCAGGCCCTGCAAGCTTGTCTCCACCCCGAGGGGCATCTGAACATGTGCATCTTGCTTTGATTTAAGTCAGGAACAGATAAGGCCCACACCCAGTGCTGGAGAGGGCATTTCTGACTCCCAGTGGACATGTGTGCTTAGGGGGAAGGTCGAGTGCAGGTGGATAGACCCGCAGAGCTATAGTTAAGGCCACTGAATTTGGGTATTTTGCAAATAAGGGATTTTACATAAGTGGTGAATCCTGTGCTCAGACCTGCTGTAGCTGGGGTGGCCAGCCTGGTTTAGATGAGCGTTCAACAAGACAGGGAGTGAGCAGGGAGAGCCTGGGTCTCAGGGGAAAGAAAATGAACTTCATTTTATTTGGGCCGAGTCCTCATTGCCTGTAGATCTGACTAGAAATGTTGTTGGGCAGAGGTCAGGAGGAAGCCTGGCATAGAAGTACTAAGACTGGTTCATCAGCAAGAAGCAAGGAGCTACCTGTAGCTGCAACAGTGCCAGAAAGCAGGGCAGAGGCCTGCGTGCACCCAGGCCCTGCTGAGCTGAGCCAGGAGCCAGGGGCAGGTGGGAGAGTGGTTATCACCAGAAGGACAATGGTGAATGAAGGTGGATCTGCCCGGCTCTCCTGCAGGCTCCCTGGTCTTCTCAGAGATTCAAACGTGGAAAACATTGCAGAGGCCTTTGAACTGAAGGACCCATGACGCTGGCATTCTCCCCTTAAAGTGCAGAGAGAATATTAAGCACCAGTTTAACCTGATAAGTCCTTAGCTACCATATTAAAGAAATAGAAGTACTAGCTTTGAAAAGGAAGCTATAACTGAAAATAAAGTCCCGTCTTTGCCTTGGCTAGGAGGGCAGATCGGCTAGGTGCCAGGTCCGTCCTTCATCCCGACTCTGCAGTCTGCCTTCTGAGCGCCCCACTAACCCAAGCCTGTGTCCTTCTTCTCCCTCCCTAACCAGGCATTGTGGTGCTCGGGATTAACAGAGCTTATGGGAAAAATGCACTCAGTAAAAATCTCCTCAAGATGGTGAGTGGAAGACTAAGCCGTTTGCTTCTAATATTAAGACATATTGTTGGTATGATTTTAAAAATGATTTTTCCCCTTTTTTCTTCCCCCTCCCCCCTATCTTGGTTTAGTTATCAAAAGCAGTGGATGCATTAAAGTCAGATAAGAAAGTTCGGACCGTTATCATCAGAAGTGAAGTCCCTGGGATATTCTGTGCTGGTAGGTAAAATAAGCTCCTGTTGTCTTAAGATTTACTTTCTTCACGTGTGTGTGTGTGTGTGTGTGTGTGTGTCTGTATGCCGTACGCGTGGGTACCTGTGCAGGTGAGGTGAGCAGGGATGACTGTATCGCTTGGGGATGGAGCGACAGGCATTTGATGGAAGCTGAACTCAGGTCCTTTGGAAGAGATGCAGGAGAGCTTTCTTCCTGTCACACTGTCAGCTGGTCCCATACTTCCTTTGCAGTGCCCCATTCTCCATTCAGATCTTCTGTGGTTTGAACTATTGCCAAAACCAATCCCTCTTTGTCTCCTCTTCACAGTTTCATAAGAAAGGAATATTCTTACTCTGTTAGCATTGGAAAGACACTTACAGCGTGTGGATTGTTTCAGAAAACAAAATGCTTGGGACCATTAAGATAATTATTTGAGGTAAATGAACAGACCTGGTGAAACTCTAGCGGGGGGAGGGGAGGGAGAAACCAGGTCTCAGGCCACCGTGTTCCCCGTGCATTTGACTGCTTAGCACCATCTGCCTCCTCATGACTCTTAGGTGCAGGCCTGAGCTCTGAAGGATGGTGTGTCAGTGCCTCTCACACCCTGTGAGTGTGCCCATAAGTGTGCAGTGAGTGTGCCCGTGGGCCGCAGTGGTTTTCACACTAGTGGCACGTTTTCCCAGCATTAAAGATTGTTCTCTTGGGATTGACTTGTTAGGACTCCTGAGCCACGCTGGGGAAGGAATCTGTTTCCCCCGGCAAACAGCCTAGGCGATCACTACTGACACGCGGGTAATGAAACTGAGTTTTTCAGTACACTGTAAATGGGGTGATTCCCCTAATCATTCAAGGGAACCCCCTCTAGTGTTTTCATGATGGCACAGGTGTCTCTTTACTAAGAAGGGTCTGCTCTGCCTGGGCCAGCCTGAGACCACGGGTGTTTACAGCTCTTTTGGAGGCACAGTGACCGTGGCTCCTGCCCCTCATGTTCCCCATCCTGACAAGCCTGGCTTCACCCCAAACCCCAGTAGAAGTTTATGGGATTTAGGCACATTCAGTGCAGATGAGTTACATTTTGGCTTTGGTATGGTTTTACTGCTTCCTTAAAATGTAGCATACCTAAAAAGGTAACATTTTACAGGGTGTGTAATTGAAGAAGGTGGATACTGCCCTCGCATGTGGGGGGTGGTATTCCCAGTACAGGCTTCTGTTCTCTGCCCAGGCAGGTTGAAGGGATGGTTTAACAAAGCACAACCCTGGGTTTGGCCCTTGGAACCCCAGTGGCTGGTTCTAGGATCTTTCCCTGTGATTCCCCCCCTTCCCCAGAACTCCAGTCTGTGTGGGTGCTGACCGTTGTCTTAGACAGCTGCATAGTGTTTGTATCCAATTCTCTCATCTCCCCAGGCACTTTAGATGGTCTCTGGATCACTTGCATTGCCTGATAACAATGTTAATGGCTGTGAAAACCATGGCTGCATGGCATTTAGGCAGTGTATACGTGAATTGCCACAGGTATTTCTGTTTTCTTGCTCACTTGAATCTGAGGTTTTGAAATCGTGAATGCAGGAGGCTTACAGTGCTCAGGATGCTGTAACTCCCTTGTTTCTAAGAACTCACACCCAAAATGTTAGGATTCTTTGTGACTTTCAGGAACAGCTACAGACAGTCTGGGATGGAGGGCTATCAGGGTCTGGCTCTGAGACCGGTGGGGGTGGGGGTGGGGGTGGGGGTGGGGAGCTGTTCTATCAGAGATCACCATGTTCCTGAGGCAGAGCACTTCAGGTGAGCGCACCATCCACCGGTACTGTCTGCCAGTCCTGGCTGGCCTCCTGACTAGCCATCCTTGTCCTTTGTCCTGCATCTCTGGGTGTGATGCTGTTGGGATGAGACTTGAGTGTTTTGGTACAGTCTGCTGTTTCTGTTCCAGGCTATGCAAGTCTAGTGCCATGTGCTAGTTGTTACATTCAAGTCAGCCTGGTTAGCCCAAGTTAGTCCAGTATCTGCTCTGTGTGTGTTAACACTTCTGCATAGCCAGGGTATTTGTTCACATTTTAATTCCTAAGTGGTTTTTGCTTTGTTTTTCCTCTTGTATTCTGTCAAGTACTCAGTGTTTGTACTATAGACAGTTTGGGGGGGGGCAATTTGTTTATTGTCCTGATCTACAGCCTTTCTCCAAAGGGCATCCTTTTCATAAATGTATTTGAGACAGCCCAGAAGCTCTGCTAGTGTTTGTGTGAAATACAGTTCTGTGTCCTAAAGGAAACTCAATGAAGAGGGTGCGTAAGCTGATCACAGCCTGGAATGTAAAGTCTTAATTTCTGCCAGGCTGTGGTCGTTAGTGATGCAACACGTTTAGCTTTGTGTTCTGGAGTACTGGAGGCGGCAGAGCCTCGCAGCTCGGCTCGCATCTGCAAATCCTTGGGGGGTTCTCTGTGCCCCAGAGGCACTGTCTTCCCTCCATGTTCCCCAAAGGTTGTCTTTGTACATCCGTGTTCTACTGATAGCTTGTTCATTTCTGATAACTTGAAGCCTCTGGGGTGGGCTTGCCTCAGATCTCTGGAGCAGGGGAAGCTGTCTTTGAAAAATCCCGTTTTGTGGTCTCAGAACACAAATCGCAGTGGGACTCAGCGTGTGTATTTGCCCCAGCCGGACAGTGCATTTGTTCATAGTGTGTTCTTAGGGGCCGTTGGCTGGCTTGGGTGACTCTCTGAGCATCTCAGACCATGCTCCTGTTTACTGACAGTGTTTCTAGCTGTAGTCATTTGTTTATTTTCCCTTCCTTTTCTTCTAAAATATCATGAAAACAGGCAGTTACTACCTGGGTCAGGAAAAGGATTCATTCCTACCTAGCACTGGAGCTTAGACCGGGAGGCCTGATTTCCCATTTAAATCTCACGGTAAAATTGAAACTCTAGTTTACTTACACTTTAAATCAAAATGTAACCAATAGATTCTGGATCAAAATATTGGAAAAAGTGTACAAAGAGAAGTCTTTCCTCACCCTACATTCCTCTAATAAAGACACTTTATCACGTCTAATTACTAAATACTATTGTATCACTGTGCTAAGCACCCAGATTGCAAGAGGATTGACGTGTCAATTAGGATGTTAAGTGGGCACTTAGGGTGAAGGCGGCGCTGAGACGTGGGGTGCTAGCAGCAGAGAGGGGGTGCACATTGATGTCCCTCCTAGCATCACTCCAGCCGTGTGGACTGTTTACAAGTCAGACCTTGGGTTTATCCTGAAACTTCTGAAACGGTGATCTCCTTTGAAGAAGCTAACTGAATAGTGTATAGGGTGGGTGCCTAAGTGTACTTTCTGAAGTGATAGCTATGGTGGTGCCTGAGCTCCTGGGCTAGTCTAAAACCACTGAAGGAAAAGGCTGAGACCAAAACACGGACTTACAGAGGTTGGACCCTTGCATTATGTAGAGGCGCTCAGGCCCTTTCCCATGCTCAGCAGGGGCTGTACCCCATGTACCCCAGTGTTGTAATGTCAAACCCTCAGGGTTTTTTTTTAACCTCAACTTTTACCCTAAGATCTCAAAGGAACAACCTCCCTTTTCCCACCCTCACCCCCCAACTGTGTGCTTACTGCCTCAGTGGCTCTGCAGACCAGGATGCATACTATGTGGTTCCTTGTAGGTTAAAGCTTCTGGACTCATGGTTGGCCCCTTTGGAATATTGCAGGGGACATTATGTGTGTGTGTATGTGTGTGTATGGGGGGGGGTATCAGCCCTACATAGCTTTGTCCCCTATGCTTGATAGGAATTGTGTATTTGATTTTAAGGTTCACCTCTTTACACATGTATTCGTCCTCTAAAGTCTGTTATTTCCCGACGCTTAGGATCTGTTTAGTTTTAGT
Source organism: Mus caroli (assembly GCF_978045245.1). Classification (NCBI taxonomy): domain Eukaryota; kingdom Metazoa; phylum Chordata; class Mammalia; order Rodentia; family Muridae; genus Mus; species Mus caroli. Next base: position 69,161,413 of record NW_028227270.1, on the reverse strand, counting down.
AATGTCACCTTCGATGAAATGATGGAAAAGCCCTTTAGGTCAGGCTGCACGGCGTGTAGAAGCTGCCAGCAGCTGGTCCCTGTGGTCAGCTGTTATCTTTGCGCCTCTGTTCTAACACCAAGCAGTAAATACGTGGTGGTGTTTTTACCGTAACGTTCTAAAATGAAAACTTAATCAAGCCTCGCTTTTGCCTCATTGCAGTTTCTGGACAAATGACACCCAGTTCTTAGCAGCCGTTGCACTGCGCAGAGTCTAAATTGAGTGTTTCACTGAATTATGCCAGTGTGGGTTTTTTCCCCAAAAAAGTAAAGGTCGTTTCGCTTCTGCTTTTGAATTCTAGTAAATTGTGTTATGACTAAGGCCTCCTCACTAAAACCGTCAGCACGCGTTGTTAAATGGTGTGTGTTCAGATGTCATGACGGGAATCGAGTGTGGGAGCCTCTGACTAATGAAGAAATCTATTTAAGAGATTGCTTCAGAGCCTCGGGGTTTTGCTCTGATGTGTTATACAAGTCAGTTCTGTAGGAGTGAAGGGGCAGAGGGCTATTTTGCTGTTTTGTGTTGCATGCAATGGTTTACATAAAACACTGCTAACTATTTCATTGAGGATATGAACTACTTGGAATGACATTTACCACTTTTAAGTGCATAATTGATGTTTTAACAGATGTTTAAGCCATGGTTTACAGACTGTCCATTTGCATAAATCTTTTTTTCTTACAGTGAAGAACCCTTAAAAGGCTGCTTTATGTCTCCTCAGACAAAGGTGTTTGGAACCTTGCAGGATAGATTGTAGGTCTTTTGTGTCTGGCCTGTTTGATCTACCATAATGCTTTGCTGTTTGGCCGTGAATTTCCGTGGTTTCCATTTTCCTGTGGAGCTGCTGGTTTTCTGCTCAGCACGTGATAGTTGAAGGAGGCTTTCGCTGTTTGGTTTTGTGCGGACCACACTTGCATCAGCACCGTTCAGTCACCGTAAGGAAACAACTGAGGTGATGGACTCTGGCCGAGGAAAGGCTAATTCATCTGGGTTCAGAGGTTTGGAGGCTCCAGTTCTGTGTTTGGTGGCTCCTTGGTCAGGACTATGGTGGCTAAGTGCCTCAGGGCTGGGATGACTTGGAACATCTTAGAGGGAAGGTTCACCCTGAAACTATGGTGGTTTCTGAGACGTTCAGAGACAAGTCTTTGTTGGCGTGTGTTTTTATTCTCTTGGGTGGGTGAGTGTTCAGGAGTGGAGTTACTGGGTCTTCTACAACCGGGCCAGCCACACACAAGTTCTGAGTTAGATGCCACAAGACCTCCAAACTAAGAGGCCAAGAGAGAGAATGTGTGTTTGTGTATGTGTCTATGTGTGCATAGAGAGTGTGAGTGTGTTTATGTGTGCATGAGTGTGTGTGTGTGTGAGAGAGTGTATGTGTGTTTATGTATGCATAGAGAGTGTTTGTGTTTACATGTGTGTGAGAGTGTGTGTGTCAGAGAGAGAGAGAGAGAGAGAGAGAGAGAGAGTGTGTGTGTGTGAGAGAGAGAGAGAGAGAGTGTGTGTGTGTGTATGAGAGTATGTGTGTTTATGTGTGCATGAGAGAGTGGGGGTGGGTGGGTGTGAGAGAGAGTGTGAGTGCGTGAGAGCGAGGGAGAGAGCACAGAGAGAGGAGTGTGCCCTGGTGCTGCGATGCATCCTGCCACTCATGGCATTATGACTCTAGTCTGCATTTCTCTAATGAGTCTAAACGTCTTGTCCTGTGCCCGTTTGTCACAGTGTCTATTTAGATATATTGTCTCCATTTATGTCTTGCCCTGTTCCAGCCCCCCATTCCCCCACTGCCACCTCTTCCTCGCTTTCATTCATGGTCTCCTTCTGTCCCGCTCTCTACACCTGTTCTCATTCACCCTCTCAGGCATGGTTTCTCTATGTAGCTCAGGCTAACCTTGAACTCGTGATTCCCTTGCCTCAGCTTCTCAGAGTGCTTGGATTGTTGGTGTGTGTCACCGTCCCTGGCTTCCATATTTTTATTGAGTGCCCCCTTACTGAGTAGAGGTCAGCGCTCTGCTCTTCTCTGGCATGCTCTGCAAGCGTTTGCCACTCAGCCACGTGACTGTTCTCTTTTTTTGTTGCAGTTTCTTTTCAGCTGAAGGCTGACATCCAGCTTTGTTTCCGATTTACACCTTTTTTTGGTGGCCGCTCCAGAGTCACAGCTCACAGAAGCCAGAAGTGACTCCTGACTCCCGGTACTCTCCTCAGATCTGGGCCTAGGGTGGATCCGCATTAAGTTGTGTGTATCTAGTGACATAGGGTTGAATTGTTAGGGGACAATAAAACACACACACAGTCTCTGCTTCGGTTCCCAGTGTGGCGCTCATGAGCACATGGACACGGTGCCTCACGTTTGCCTGAGAGGTGACCTCCGCAGGTCTCTGAATGGATTAGAGGGCCTGACTGGCACCCTAGTCTGCATCTCCTGACAAGTGGATAGGGGCCAGAGGCTGAGTTTAACCATCGAGGCACCTATTAAAGGGCCTCAAGAGACTTCTTCCCTTGGGGCCCAGCCATGCTGTCAGGGTAGTGATGGATCTGTGTGTGTCTGTCCCCCCTCCCCCTCTGTGGCCTCTGCTGGCACGTTTCTGAGGCTTGCCTCCACTGTAGTAGAACTGGACATTGCCTGAGTTCCTTGAGTTGTTTATAGTGAGTGAGTTTGGGCAGGACTTTGAGGGAAACCCCACATTTATACCATGATTGGCCAGAAGTATGAATTGCCCTTAGGATTTGTCTTGTGATTGATTTTTTTGTTTGTTTGTTTTTGTTTTTTTCGAGACAGGGTTTCTCTGTGTAGCCCTGGCTGTCCTGGAACTCACTCTGTAGACCAGGCTGGCCTTGAACTCAGAAATCCACTTGCCTCTGCCTCCTGAGTGCTGGGATTAAAGGCGTGTGCCACCACCGCCCAGCTTTATAATTGATTTTTCAAGGGAGGACTCTCTGCTAGACAGCCTGTGTGATTTCAGTAGCTCCCCATGACAGAGTTCAATTGAGTTTTTGGATACTGGCTTGGCCAGCGAGCTAGAGAACTGGTGTGGGTCCCTCTGAGACAGCCGTGCTGACAGTCCATGTGATTGATAGGGTGTAGAGCCCACGGAGGGGCAGGCCTGTGAGGGGCGATCTTGTTTGGTTAAATTGAGGTGTGAAGACCCACCCTAAAGGAGCGGTCAGCGCCAGCCATCGTTCTCTGCTTCCAGCTGTCCGAAGCTTCCCCCAGGACTTCCCTGCCTTACAGAGTGTGCCCTCAAATGAATCACACCAACCTTTCTTCCTCGAGGCATTTTATCACGGCTACAGGAAATGAAGCCAAGTTGCCCCCTGCGTCTGCTATAGGATTTATAAGCCAGAAAGTCACTTACCAAGGAAAAGTGAGGTTGCTTAGAGCAGGTGGGAGTGTGACTGAGGGTGCGGAGCCTCCCCTGACTTCTTTGGGCCTGTCACTGTCCTGAGAATGGCCCGGTGTTCTCATCAGAGAGTCCTGGTGCTTAGAGGAGTCAATGGAGGCCTTCCTGTATAGTGTTGGGGGTTAAGTCCTTGCCCATTGGTGATTGAGTAGCCATCCTCCAACCAGCATCCCTGCCCATCCAGGGGAGTAGGGGTGGGGCTGAAAGTTCTTACCTTCTAATGCTAGCTTTACTCCCTAGTCCAGTGCTGAAGCCCTGCCCTGCCCCAGGAGAGTCACATGATCCACATAAGCCCTGGCGTTTGGAAGGGCTGCTTTGAATAACAAAAGGTACTCCAGAGTTCAAAGTTTGGGACTCTGTACCAGAAACCTGGAGTGTAAGCCAGCACAGCTTTCACTATGCCATAGGCTGTTATTTCTCTTTATTTGACTTATTTGTTGCATATGCATATTGAATTTTTCTAGCAGCCATTTATTGAAATGACTTTCCTCCCATCGAGTTATTGACGGACTTTACTAAAGTCACCAGATGCTATGTATTGAGTCACTCTCTTTGCTCCATTAATGAACATCGGTTAATACAGCACTGTACTGTCTCAGTTACTGTGTTAGATTGGGAACACTGTATTAGTTTATTCTGGTGCTATAAGAAAACACCTGAGTTTGTACCCTTTATTTAGTTTTGAAAGCTGAAAGTCCGGGACCTGGCTACACCATCAGGTGTGATCTCTGATGAAGGCTCCTGCTTGCATCACCTGCTAGTGCGTGATATGTAGTGGCCCAAGCACACAGCAGTGACAGGAAACCAGAGGGCTGGTAAGAGCCACCAAGCTTGCCGGTGCATACCAGCTACTCTCCCTGAAACTCACCTGCTCCACGAGAATTGTTTGCTTTTTTGGAGGGCAGCACTCCTGCACCCCCAGTGCTCTGTACCTCTTAGGCTCTTCTCACAAATGCCCAGCACCCCCAAGTACTACCACTCAGGGACCCACCGCCACCAAGACATGAGCCCCGGGGAGCGGTTAAAACTCAAAAACACAGCAGTTATTTAGCTGGATTTATTTTCAAGCGTCCCGTGGTTCTTGTTAATTTCTGATTTTTATTCCTAGCACATGGCAGTCCATACAGCTAGTTTCCTTGATGCCCTCACGTTTTAGGAAGCACCTCAGATCATGTACTTCAGATAGTCGCAGTATCTGCGAGGGAGCTGTGTTTCCCAGCATCTTTGCCTTCCTGTTTCCAGCATCATGTTCACTTCATGCATGCAGCAAGTCGAGTCAACAGTGGCAAGAGCTGTCCTGGTCCTTCCTCACCTCCACAGAAGGCACCGCACCAGCACCAGCCAGCTCGCAGCTGATGATGTCAAAGAGAGTTCTCTAGACCTCCATTTCCTAGAGATTAAAATAAAAACAAAACCACAAACCCCTCATCAGCATGAGTTGAATTCGCCAAACTTGTTAGAGCAGTTATGTGTATCTCCTTTCTGCCGGTTAACGTGCTAGGTTACAGATTGTCAGATATTAAAGAACTCGCTATCCCCAGACCTCACTTCTTGGTCATAGTGCATTCTTTCTGCATATGAGCAGCCTGTGAGTCTCTGATTTGCTAAAATGAGGCAGTCTCCAGTTAGCTCCACCAGGACAGTTGCTCTCTTGAGTGTTTGTGTCATGCTGGGCTCATAAGAACTCTTGACTTCTGGCTTCCTGGAAATGTGTATAGAATTTTTATTAATTCTTAGCAGCTTGGTAAACTTACTGTGGAAGCCAACTGGCCTCTGGGCTTCCTTAGCGGGAAGGTTTTAACTATGAGTGTAACGTCATTAGCAGATGCAGCGGCAGGCCATTTACCTGTTTCTTTTGGGACAATTTTGTTAATTTATCATTTTTTTTTATTTTTAAATGGGAAATCAAGTTTATTAGCATCAAGCTGCTCCCTCCTCCCCACCTCCACCCCCTCTGCTTTTCGTGTCTGTGGAGTCAGCAGTTAAGAGTGTCCGCATTCGGACAGTTTTGTGTTGTGTTTGCTTTGAGGCAGGTTGAGTGCAGTGCTGGCTGGTCTCTGTCTCAGGACCCTCATGCGCCCTCTTCCCTAGCACCCGCCTGCAGCCTCAGCTCTGAGCTCAGCCTTTGTCCTCTCTCTGTTGGTTTCCCACATGGGGTCTTCACCTGTAGATCTGCCCGGCCTTTAACTTTTCATCCTCCTGCCTCAGCTTCCCAAGTGCTGAGATCACAGATGTATGTCACATGCCCAGCTTTTTAAAATTATTTATAACTTTTGTCTTTTTTCTCTCTCTCTTAAAATACAAAATAATCATTTTACTTGTCCTTTTCAAAAGCTAGCTCTTCCTTTTGCCGAGTTATCTTTCCCTTTCTGTCTCAGTGTGCTTGGGACTCAGTCTTCCGTTTCTTTTAGGCAGAAAGAAGCTCAGATCTTACATTTGATCTTCTCCAGCGTGACCTTTTCACGGTTATGCGCCTGCGCTCTCTTCCATCGACCCTGCCAGGATTCCCGTCAGTTCCAAGGAAGTAATTGATTGGCTGTCATTAACTTCTAACTCTGTTTCCACCTCAGCAGACCGGCCGGAATACTGTCCTAGATTTTGTACATACCGTTTTCTTAGCATATCGGAGATACCCGTTAGTAATGACGCTGCTGGCTCATCTTGCCTTTGGCCTGGCCACTAGGCACTTTCCGCACACACGTCAGCACTTTCTGCACACAACCCAAGTGATTGATCTCAGAGCACTGCGCCTGCCCAGCATCGCTGCTGTCTGGAAGGCTAGCTGAGGGCCCAGACCTGCCGGGCTAGCGACCTGCTGCACTGATATGCACAGGAGGCTTGGCAGATGGAAGCCACAGATCTCATGGTGTGGATGGAGATTTTCCTGCTCTGTCCTTTGGGCCTGTGGATGATATAGTGTCCCCTGTTAGGTGGAGGGAGGGGTCTTTGACAACAACAGAGGATGCTGGGAGCCAGAAATCAGTCATGCAAGTAGTGGCCTCAAGCCCACAGAGAGTCAGTGTCCAGACACTGGGAGAGACATGGGCACTTAGCCTACCCTGGTGCCTCCAGAATCACAGGCCTGCCTAGAGAGACTGGGTGTGACCCACTGTAATGGTTTGAATATGCTTGGTCCAAGGAATAGTACTAGTAGGAGGTGTGGCCTTGTTAGAGTAGATGTGTCACTGTGGACGTAGGCTTTAAGACCCTCGTCCTAGCTGCCTAGAAGCCAGTCTTCTGCCAGCAGCCTTCAGATCAGATGAAGATGAAGATGTAGAACTCTCAGCTCTTCCATCCCTGTGTCTGCCTGGATGCTGCTGTGCTCCCACCTTGATGATAATGGGCTGAACCTGTAAGCCAGCCCCAATTAAGTGTTGTTCTTATAAGAGTTGCCTTGGTCATGGTATCTGTTCACAGCAGTCAAACCTTAAGACACTCATCTAGAGATAATGACAGACATGTTTTGTCTGTAGTCGCTTTCCTAGCAACAGCAGGGCAGCTGACACCAAGCATGTTAGGTTTCATCTGCCCTGGCCACAACCTCTTCTGCCCTGTGCCCTGCCTTTGCCCTCTTCTGTCACCTCTGACAGACAGCCCTTACTCTCCGCCTGACAAAGCTCATTCTCTTCCCAGACTCAGTACACCTATTGCTTGGAGCAGACTTGCCTCAGATCTTCCTCCTTCACCAGGCTGCCTTAGCCTTTCACCTGTGACCACTTTGACGGAAGGTTCCTTCATGTGTCTGCCCCAGCTAAACACCATCCAACCGACTTTCCAAAGAACCCTTAAGTTTCCACTTCGGTCCTCAGAGGTGGTCCCCATTCACCTAACTATCCATTTTACTTCTGTAAAAGTCCACCGATGCTGGAGAGCTGGCTCAGAAGTTAAGAACACTTACTGCAGGTTGCAGAGGACCCAAGTTTGGTTCCCAGCACTCAAGCCAGCCTGTAGCTCCTTGGAAGCACACATTTACCTCACGTGTACCTACCATAGTTGAAAATAATGAAAACCAGTCCATCTTTCTGTTTGAGGCTGCTCTCTCACTGAAGCAGGAGCGTATTCATTCGGCTAAGGTGGTCGGCTGCTGAGCTTCAGGGAGCCTCCTGGTGCTCCCCATTATGGAAGTATGCTCCCAACTCAGACCCTTGTGCTTGCATAGCAGCTGCCCGCCCAGCCGCACATCTTTCTCATTCACAGCTTGTTTGTAACATGGCGGATGTAGCTCTGAGAGGCCATACTATTGAGATATACAGGTCCCTAAAGGTACTGTTTTGAAAGGTGTGCGGGATATTTCCCTCCAGTGTGCTTTTGTTGCATCCCAGATTTAGGTTCCTTTTATTGTATCTTATCTTGACTATATAAATGTCGACATAGTTTCAGAAGTTAGAACTGCAGAGGCGGCACCTTAGGAAAGCCTGTGCCCTCGCCGCTGCACCCTTGCTTACGTCAGGTAGTAGTATACTCTGGAAACGGTTCCATGTGAGTTCCCAGAACCGTGAAGGTGACCGCCATGAAAACGGGGTAAGTGGGACTCTCTGGAGGAGCCCTGGTCAGTGTGCATGTGTGTGGAGTCCTTTACCCTATTGAGGACAGCAGGGGTTCAGTGCCAGGCAGGAGCAGACGTTGAGAACAAGCCTGAGGAAAACTGGAGTGAGTCCTGGTGGAATCCTGCACCACAGCTGCCCTGTGCTAGCCAGGGTTTTTAATTGGAAATTTTATGCTTAATTAGCATCCAAGGGGTGTTTGTCCTGGAGGAGATTCAGGCAGCTTTTTTTCCACTACAAGCATTGCTGGGGGCCTGGTAAGTCACCAAGCTCTGCTCTTCCAGAGAGCCTCTCTCCTCCTCAGCGTCACCTGCCTGCTCGCTCTGATTCAGTGTCTAGAAATTTCCTGTGATAACTAGCCTGGTCTATAGGCCCCCACTGATTAAGGTCACATTCCCACCCCCACCCCCCCCTTTTGTGAGCATTACGATAGTTTATGTAGCAAAACGTTTCCTATTAAAATGCATATGAGTGAGACATGATAGTAAAGCAGGCCCTTTGGGGAGCAGACCCGGGCCTCTCTGCTCAGAGGCCATCCATCATCCTTAACACTTGTAACACTTGCTGATCCTGGGGATCGGGATTTGTTTAGCTCAGTGGTAGAGTGCTTGGCTAGCAAGTGCAAGGCCCTGGGGTGGAGCCCAGCTGCAGGGGGAAAAAAGGGTAGCATTTGCTGTCTCCTCCTGTGGCCACTGTCCCTGGGTTTTCTGTGGCTCACTAGTGTCGTCTCCCCACACCCGCTGTTTACAAGATTGCTAAAGGGTTAAAGTTCCTTAGTATTCTTGGAGATCGTATACCAACATTTAATTTCAGCGACCACCTCTTGTCTGGAAATGACTTTTAGCCTTTGAGGGTGGTGGCCCTCGATCATGGCAGCTCCTGGGCAGGCTCGGGGTGAGGCCATGGAGGAGTGGCAGCCATGAACACAGACTGTGTTGCATAAGGTCACGTGCGCAGAGCAGAGAAACATTAGAGTAGAAGCAGGTTATCAGGGTTTGATTCTCCTCTGGATGGCGAGGAGCTTGCGGTATCCTGCAGCAGAAGGCGGCTCACAGGTGATCCCGTCGCCAGAAGCCAGTGACTTCTGAGCCCATCTGAAAAGCCTTCACAGTCGCCAGATGCTTCCGTGGTCCTAGGCCTCCCGCTTGCGTATGGCTTTGATGATGGAATATTTTTGCCCTAATGTAGGCTGGAGCCTTGAGCTGAGCTGGACTAACTAACCAGAGCCTACCCAGAGGGGTCTGGGGTTTGGGGCGTCAGGTTCACATTTGTGGACAGGAACTAGTAAAGAACAAAAGTAAGGAAATGGTGGTGGGAGGGAGAGGGGGATGCCGTGGGAAGAAGACGGCTTGCAAGTTCCTACTGGAAACTTAAGTGCTTCAGGGCCCAGTGTTGAGGGCCGGGCATGGCAGGCTTGGTGGATGGACTGCTTGGTTGTCAGGCACAAAGCTTTGCTTTCACACTTGTGGTGCGTTCCTATAAGCCCAGGGCTTGGGAGGTGGAGATAGGAGGTCGCCCTTGGGACCCAGCACATCAGAGGCCAGCCTGGGCTACACGCGACACTGTCTCAAAAACTCAGAAGGAAGCCTGTGCCTTGGGTCTGAAGCTCGTGCAGTGTTGAGAAGGGGCCTGGGGACTCTTCGAAGTTTCTGAGCCTCACAGATGTCGTTTTCTCCCTTAGTCTCAAGAGCCTCCCCTCCCTCCAGGAGGAGCTATTTCAACTGTGTTCTTTCCGAAAACTTCCCGGGTCTCTCAGTAGGGTACAGGGTTGAGGTGTTCCTTTCTGAGTTTCCCCTCTTGCACAAAGGATGGTCAGTCCCAATCTCTCCTTCACTTCAGGGAAAAGGAAAGGCCTTGAGTTCCCTTAGAGAGGGGCCTATCCCTCTATAGAGGGATGGCACCGGACACTTCATGGGGATCCTTATCGGTGATTTCTAGGTGGTTGTTTTTTTTTTTTTTTTCTCAGCACCACTTGCTGGCTGTTGAGTGGAGTGGATGCGGGCTGTCAGCTCTTTCTTGATTGCTGTGTGATTATCCCCCCACAGCAGTCAGTCGAGTGACCCTGCTGTCACAAAGCTCCTTCCTGCTCACTGTGGAATGTTTTTCTCAGCATGAGTCAAATTGAAAGCAAACTCTGCACCATCCTAGTGAGAAATGGTTTCCATACAAGGATACACGAGCCAGTGAGACTGCGGAAGACGGGAGTCATGGGAAGATGGGAGCCGGCCCTGAACGAGATACATTTAAAACACAGTTTTACACTCAGTCCTGACTAGTGGTTAGATCTGTTGTTTATGTATGATGTGGTCAGCTGTACTAATAGTGCTGGTAATGAAATTCAGTCAGGAACAACTCATCTTATTTAAAGCTACAGGGAACTTAATAACACTTTAGTACATGTTTACTGGCAAAAAAAAAAAAAAAAAATGTGAGCGGTTATGAGTGAAGGTTTCCAAGCACAAAGCCTGATCATGTGGGGACGATTTTAAGCTGCTATGGTGTGACGGTGCTCTGTGGGGGAACCCAGGCTGGTGGCAGCTCTGCAGGGGGACTTTTCCAGGATCTTTCTCTCCAGTCTGTGAGTGAGCCTGAGGGCAGGCTCTTAGCCGAGGGGCCCTGCATTACCCTTGCACTTCCTGCAGGGACAGCGGGCACCACTTCACAGCAGGCCTCTGTCATCTCATTGCTTTCCGCCCTTTTTCCCTCTGCTTCTTGGTACAGGAAATAGATGGATCAGTGACTGAGAGAGCGTGGTTAAAAGTTGACGCGATGGAGCTTTGTCACCTTTATCCTGACGTAGTTCCCTGATGTATTTTGGGCCTTTTCTTACTATGTGAATCAGCAAGTTCAAGTTATGTGGACTTCTGGAAGTGTGTGTGTGTGTGTGTGTGTGTGTGAGAGAGAGAGAGAGAGAACTGATATGCATGTGCCATAGTGTATATGTGGAGGTCAAAGAACAACTCCCAGAAGTCAGTTCTCTGCTTCCACGTGGGACCTAGGGTGGAACTTGGCTTGTCACTCTTGCCCAGCAAGTGCGTTTCATTGTGTCATAGAGCGTGAGAGCCCGTGTCCCTTTTACCCTTTACTTTAGCCGTTCTTTGCCCTTACCTATTTTTTAAGGTGCCACCTTGAAAGCAATGTAAAGTTAGATTGTGTGTGCACACTCGGAAACTGAAGGTGAAGTTTGCCGTTGGTGATGCTGCTGGCGACGTTGCTGGCATGGCCACACAAGCTTCAGGACTTAGTTATGAAGGCAGTAGCAAGGCCTGAAGAGACGCCCGTTTGGGAAGACTGCTGTGGGTGAATGCGGTCAAGAGAACCCTGCAGGCAGGACTCAGTGAATGAGGAGAACTTCAGGGTGTCTTTAAGAATGGAGACAGTTAAGGGCATCATCACAAACTGCAGGCTAGCCTGGTCTACACAGAGTGAGTTCCTGGCCAGCCAGTGCTACACTCCAAGATGCTTTCTCAAAAAAAAAAAAAAAAAAAAAAAAAAGAAACCCTGACCATGAGCAGCTGCTGTTTTGATGAGGTTGCAGCCATAGGTGCTCAGCAAGGTGGAAGGTGGGAGGAGTCCTCCTTGCTGAAGGTTCAGGTGGGTTTGAGCAGTCATAATTTAATGTCAAGTGGGGCCACAGGAGGGAACAGGGGCGCAGGGTGGGATTAGCTAGTGTAGATGAGAGTCTGTAGGTGAGCAGTCTCAGGCTCTGAGTATTCAGGGAAGATGCTCTAAGTGTTAGGCTTTGCTGCACCGGTCAGTTGTTGCCATTGCACATAAGCCTCGTCCAGTGGGTGGGTCCAAGGCCACAGCACGTCAACAAAGCACTCACGCAGGGCTCCCTCCACTCTCTGTGTTGCGACTCGACGCCCTTGCTTGCTTGCTTGCAATGACCTGCTGCAGGGTAGACCGTATCTTTTTTTTATACATCAGGAAATTAAAACCACCCAAGTAGTTTGCTTTGCATGCCAGCCACCCCACTATAGTAGCCTGGCAAAGAACCCAGTGTCTTGAGGTAGAACGGTGGCCGTTGCCTTAGCCAGCCTCTGTCACTGTAACATTATTATTGATTATCCCGAGATAATCAGTTTGTGAAGAGAAAGAATTGTTCTGGCCCAGAGCTTTGGAAGTTTTCAACACATGACTGGTTGGCCCAGTTGGGTTGGGTGGGTGGCAGGCAGCAGGAACACGTGGGCAGAGCTTAAAGTTACTTCTCAGGAAGGAGAGGAGGTTCCTTCAAGGATTTCCTTTCAATGACTTGAAGACCTCCTGAGAGATTCCTGTGGCACCGTCCTGGGGATGAAGCCTTGTAGTGTGTATCCCTGGAAAGCCCCACAAAGGAAGTGAATGTTAACCCTCTCACCCCTCAGGCACTGCTCTTAGGTGGTATTCTTAGTAATGAACTTGAGTTCATAACCCATCCTGTAGTAATGGTGTGTTTCAGAACATCATCTCATGCTTGATAAATGTGTATAGTTTTATCAATCTGAGATAAATTAGTTAATGCTACAAACAAGAATGCAGTTTAAGATGAAAAGCAGGCACAGGGGTTATGTGGGGTTGGAGCTTCGTCTGCCACTGTACCGTGAGGATGGGTGTGTGCTCCAGTCAGAGCTGCCCGAACCATTGCCGTGCTCACGTTGGGCAGCATGTGCTCAGGGTTGGTCCTGAAACATCTTTGGATGCCTGACAAATCTTCATAATAAATTTTTCCATAAAGAATTACAACATAACGAGGAAGGAAGATGTTACCCAGGTATAAAGCTGGTAAGTTAGTTCATACAGTTGTTAAAGGAAGGGTGGGTGACCCAGCTCAGACGTGAGGTGTTCCTTGGCTCTTTTTGCTGGTTTATGATTCTTCAGTTGCTGGAGTTTTGCTTGTTGCAAGTCTTTGTTTTGCAGCTTCCACAATCTTCCCAGAAATGAAGATTGTAAGGGGCCAGCTCTGGTTTGTGCTTGGCCAGAGGGAATGCTGTGTTTGCTTTGATCTTTGGTCCAGACCACTAGAACTTTCTCTGGATGTTCAGTAAAGCATTTTGCTTTTTGGTGTCTCAAGTTACTTAGCCTTTGCATTGATAGCTTGGGCTGACTGATGCAGAAGTCCAGCTTCCCGCCTGTCTTGGCATTCGGTATGGCTTTCCCACTAATGTTAATCATTTCTGGTCTTTTAAAAATGTCTAATTTTATTTTATGAGTGTTTTGTTTTTACCTGCACGTATATATGTGTACTGCAAGCATGCCTGGTGCCCACAGAGGCTGGGAGATAGCATTGGATTTCATGGACCTAGAGTTACGAGCCAGTGGTTGTGAGCCAGCGTTTAAGTATTGGGACCCAAGTCCGGGTCCTCAGGAGAGTAATAAGTGCTCTTAACCATTGAGTCGTCTCTCCAGCCTGACTTTTGGTTTAAATTTGGGAGATTTGTGTCTCATCTCTTTGCTAGAACATTTAGAGGCTCCAGTATACCTATTAATTGATCTCTTCTCCAAATTGCATCTAGGTAAGTTCTCTGTCTTACCTGAGCATGATTGGTGATAGCCCAAAGGGGACAATCTTCCGTGTCATTCCTTAGCCAGTGTCCACCTTACTTTTTGAGACAGGGTCTCTCCCTGGCTGGAACTGACAGTAGTAGACTCAACTGGCCTGTGAGCCCCAGGGATCTGCCTGTCTGCCTGCTGCAGTGGGTTCATAACCACACACACACACCACTTACAAAAACAAAAATGTGGGTCCTGCGCTCAAACTCGCGTTTTCAAGCTTGCAGCAAGCACTGTACTGACTGAGCTGTCTCCCTGGCCTTTGCTTTCTTCACACTGTGTTTGGGTGTAGGTAACGGTGTGACCGAAGCTGTGCATTAGGAGCGGCCACTAGTGGGATTGTTGTATCGGGTGATGTTTCTCATGAGGCCCTTCCGTACATTTCCACATGGGTATGTTAGTGTACATTTTCACTGATAAAATTCAAGGGCTCCCTCTTCTCTACAACCCTTTTGCTCATTTGTTGTGAGGCAGGGTCTTGCCATGCTACCCAGCCTAGCCTTGAACTCCCGATCCCCCTGCTTTAGAGTGCATTTAGTCTACAGTCTGGCATTCATTGTCTTTTCCGAGGTGATGTTGGTGATCTCATGTTGTTGGCTACTTGTATATTGTCCTTTACCCTCCCCTCCCCCAACAGCAACAGCAGCAGCCTGAGGTGACTCAGTGGGTGACTTGCATGCTGCACAAGCATAAAGACTTACGCTTGGATGAGTGTGGAGATGGCGTTGCAATTGTGGAGGCAGGAGGATGCCCAGAGCTCAGTCTATCCACTGAGACTGCCACCTAGTCTATCCCATCATTGAGTTCCAGGTTAGGGGAGAGATACTATCACACAACAGAAGCCAGGATACACCAGGGAAGGCACCCATGGTCAGTTTCTGACCTCTGTGCGTGCACGTGCAGGTGCATCTCTCACATGGTACACACTCATCGTTCCTCTGCTTCTGTCCCCATGCACACATCAGAAAGACAACAAGAACTCTCCGTCCCCATCCTGTGCCAGCCAGCTGTTCTCTTGCTGTTGGGTTGGGCCTCTTGTGTGCTCTAGGCTGTGGGGCAGATGTGGCCAACTGGCACATGCTTTCTTCCATTCTACAGGTTGTCTCTTTGCTCTGCTGACAGCTGTCTTTGCTGCCCAGAGTCCTTCAGTTGGATGTCATCCTATGTGCTTCCTTTTGCTTTGTAACTGGTTGCCATGCTGAGTATCATTCCGTAACTATGTTTTTCCTTCAGCAGGTTCATTTGCATTTATACTCCTGATTGTTTTATTTAAGTCCCTTTCGGAAGAGCACGTCCTAGCTCTGTTGCCATCTTTTGGTGCTGTTTAACTGTTTCCGGTTTCTCAGTGTCCTTTGGCTATACTGCATACCGTTATCTGTGCTTTCGACGGACGGACGGTCTGCCTGAGATCTCAGTGGCATGTGCCCGAGAGCCACTGGATTAAGAGGCCTGTGCTGGGCCAATTCTAATTCTCCTCCCTAGGGAAGGGGTGTGTGTGTGTGTGCGTGCTTAGCATCCCCTGGGCACTGTACATAGTCATATTCTACAGTGAATAAGGAGAGAGGAACAGCCACCTACATGCCTCTGTGCTTAGTTTGTTGTTTCAATGGGACAGCTTTTGGTGAAACCCTGTCTTGAACTCAGAGTGAAATGACCCTTTAAGGAACTGAAATATGTTTTTCTCTGCTCTAAACTTAGTGTTGTGTGATAAAGTCATAATTACGACCTCATCCCTTGGCTTTAAGCCAGCGCTTCTCAGGTTGGATTTGCAGTCACCGTGGTGACTTTGTTGTAGTTGGCCATTTTCACCGCTTTGGCCGTTACACCCACGAGCCCAGAGCAGAGGCGGGAAGATCTCCATGGCTCCCGCAGGATACAGGCGATGGCACCAGTCTGAGTCCGTCTGTGACAGTGTTGTTGTGTTTGTAACTTTTTAGTGAATAGATGAGTCCGTGAAAGGCTTCTTGACTTGAGTTCTTATAGAGCAAAAGTGGTCAGTGGGTATGACATGGAGGGGTGCTGGGGAGCGAAAGCTGCAGGATGCTGCTGTGGAACACGTGATCTTTCCCACGGTCACCAATTTAGCGTATAAATTCCATGGGCCCTCATACGGCATTAGTAAACACATAATTTTTTGCTCTCCAGTTGCCCTTTTGTTACAATCTCATCTGAATACAATGTCTTGCAGGTGCTGACCTTAAGGAACGAGCCAAGATGCATTCCAGTGAAGTTGGTCCCTTTGTCTCCAAGATCCGAGCTGTGATCAATGACATTGGTAAGCACAGCTATGCGGAGGATAGGCTTTCCGTCACGGTTGTCTCTCCCCACGCGGTGGTCAAATTCATAGCTAGATCATCATGAACTGTGGTTGCTTGAGCACTTAAAGTATTTCACTTGGAAAGACACGTGAAATAGGTCAGGTGAGATGGCTCGGTTGGTGAAGTGGCATGCAAGGATGTGGACTTGAGTTTGATCCCCAGAACACGTGTGAGAAGCTGGCTGCAGTGGTGGTGCGCACACAGCTGTGATCGCAGCCCCAGGGAGCTGGGGAGCGGCCAGCCCAGACTAATTGTCAGCTCCAGGCTCAGTCACAGACTCACTCAGAGAGTAAGGGGGAGAGCAATTGAGGAAGATACCTTGCCATTAATCTCTGGCCTCCACACATGTGTGCACACATGAACACCTGCACACATGTATATATATATCCACACACACTTACACACTCTTCCTCTTTTCTCTCCTCTCTTTTTAAATTCTTGACAAGTAGATTATTAATCAAGAGTTAGGCAAGGTGGTGCAGACTTGTATGTCGACACACAGAGGCTGGATGAGGCAGGAGGATTGCAGGTGGGGCAGCCCAGGTTATAGAGTGAAGTTGAGGCCAGACCACCAAACCTCTCTTTCAGAAAATCAAAACCTAATAACCCAAGGAGGACGGGCAGTGTGCCAGCATGGCGTCAGTCAGCATTGTAAGAAAACGAGCACTGTCAGTTACTGCTCCTACCACTGCTGTCTCCATAGGCAGTAAGATGATCCACACTGACAAGTCTGACAGTGTTAGCAAGTCATGTGTCTCTTGCTTTGCTATGAATCCAAAAGGACAAACGGTGATAAGTAATTTTTAACTTTAGGGATCCAAACAGCATGGCTTTGGGGTTTGATTTAACAGACTCACGCCTAAACCAGAAAGTACGCATTATTCTTACAGAGCCTTTGTAAAAATGTGCTGAGCCAGAATCTAAAGTTGGTTACATTTTCACAAAATTGATACATAGAGACGTTGTTCTTGGTTCACAGTACAGGTAAGCTAGAAACAGTACAGGTAAGCTAGAAACAGGATACACAGAGCCTCAAGAATCACGGACTTCCAGACTGAAAAGGAACTGGGAGGGGTCGTGAATCACAGGAGAAGCTGGGAGAGTTACCCGAGACTGTATGTCCAACTTCATGAGACTTGTCAACCACTTAAGGGACATTCTCAACCTTAAGTTCATGTCGGCAAGAGAAAAACCCACTAATAATAGATAGATAGGTAGATAGATAGATAAGTAGATAGCCAGGCATTCTCAGTAGCTAAGAAGCCTGGGACGTTTTTAGGAAAGCAGCTATATAAGAACTGGAAGTGAGTGACATACAAGAAGAGTGACAGTCTAAGCCAAGCCACACCTCACAAGTGTGGAATTTAAGGGTGATTTCCATTGGGAAAACTAATTTAAAGGCAATTAAAATAAAGTCCTATGTTTGCGTAGTGTAGTGAAGAAAGCCTCTGAGAGGTGTCAGCACGTCCTCACGGAAAGGCCGAGCAAACGGGAGTGGGAGGAGGCGCCTCCAGCCACAGCCAGTGCCTGTCTCTTCATGGTGAACCTTTGAAGCTGTCTCCTGAGCCCAGAAGCAAGTCGGGAGAGGCCTGTGGCAGCCTCCCTCCGCATCTTTCTGGAGTCTGCCCCCTGGAGAAGGAGGGGAGAAAAACAAAGACGGAAAAAGAAAAAGCAAAACACCAAGAGATCAGCTTGGTTAAATAGTAGAACACTGTGGTAAGATGGCAGGGCTTGAGACTTGTGCTCCAAATGGCAACCATAGGCTGAAGCCATCACAAAAGGATACTTTTGGCCCTGGAAGTAATAGTGTAACTAGGAGCACAGGAACCATGCAGAGGTGAAACAGCCTTGTAAGATAGGGGAGTGTGTATTCCCTTTAGGGTTCAGTTTCAAGAGGTGCGTCTCATGAATGCTGTAGTTAGATGTACTCAAGCTTTAGGTCTCAGCTTTGATCTGTATGAGGGACACACACAGCCAGAGCCAGAGTCACCAACAGAAAGAGGGCAAGAAGCCTTGCTGCAGCCACAGTGCAGGCTTTATTTAACGAGACACAACTAAAGCATTGGGCTGCTTGCCTAGGCCCTACCTGTGGCCATGTCTGTCTGGCCCACAGGACATGTTGGGGAATGGGAAAGAAAAGATGAATAAGTTCTGTCAACATTAAATGAAGACCACCCGAGGATGTGTGTCTGTGAACACACAGAGGCTTGACAGCCGCAGCCTGGAAGCCCTCGAGAGGACACTCCAGGAAGTGGATGCAAAGCCCACCTCCTAACTAAGAAGCTGTTCACAGTCGATACCGGATGGGAAAGAAGAAATCAGTTTCCTATAGCAGGGTGTCACTGGGCACACCGGCCACATGTCAGGGCAGGCCCCATGCCCAGGAACAGTTGCCAACGCAAAATGAACTTAATGGTTGTTCAGTCGGTCAGTTGGTCTATCTGTCTGTCATTTTTATGTGAACTTTTTGTTTTGTTTTGCATCTTTTGACTTACTGGGTCTTTTTGGGGGGGTGCTGAAGGAGGGAGGGAATGGGTTAGAGAGAGAGAGAGAGAGAATGAAATTGGGTGGGTAGAGAGGTGGGCAGGATCTAGGAATTGATAGACAGGAAAACATAATCAAAATGTATTGTGTGAAAAAAAGAATTTAAATAAAAAAAAAAGTCCCTCACATTCTTGGGTAGTGGTGTTTACTCTTTCTGATGCAGCAACCCTTTAACACAATTCCTCATGTCGTGGTGACTTCAGCCATAAAATTATTTTTGTTGCTACTTTGTAACTGTAATTTTGCTATTGTTATGAATGATAACATAAGTATCTGTGTTTTGTGACCTTTGGTGACCCCTGTGTAAGGGTTGCTCGACCCCCACAGGTTGAGAATTACTGCTTTACTGACTGGGCTTAGGCTCCTTAGTAGTCACAGACTTGCAAATTGTCTCAGTCTCAGTGGGAGGTTGTATACCTCAGATCCCACCCAGACACTGAAGCCTGAGGAGCATTATAAAATGATAGCCCTCCCTGACAAGATGGCTCTGTAGGCAGAGGTGTGGAGTTCAGTATCCCACATCCACATGGCGGAACAAGAGAATCGACTCTGGCAGGTTGTCCCCTGACCTCCACATAGACACCCTCCTCACGTGCATGCGCGTGCGTGGACACACTAAGTAAGTCAGTGTAAGTCAACCCATTGTGTGGCTTTGCATTTTGTGGATAAACTATCAGAGAGGTTACTTGGAAAGACTCCTCTCACAGATGCCTCTGTAGAACATAGCACTGTCCTACATCTTGGTCTCTGTTATGAGGGTCAGAATCTCTGGTATGACATCAGAAGGAAGGAGGAAGGTGACTGAGTTTAAGTGCTGTTATTTATACACTTAACCGTTATGGTCATCCTATCACCATACGGTATTAAGAACATGGCTACTGTCTCTTTCACTGGTGCAGCCTGCAGGAGCTCCGTCTCCTGCACTGATGCAGCCTGCAGGAGCTCTGTCTCCTGCACTGGTGCAGCCTGCAGGAGCTCCGTCTCCTGCACTGGTGCAGCCTGCAGGAGCTCCGTCTCCTGCACTGGTGCAGCCTGCAGGAGCTCCGTCTCCTGCACTGGTGCAACCTGCAGGAGCTCTGTCTGGTGCTGCACTGGTGCAGCAGAGTAGCTGCCATTCTTGTTGCCATTCAGATCTACCCCACCATGTAGGTGTTTGACTTTTGTCCCACTTTATTCAAAACCTCAGCCGGTTAGTGCCACAGCGATATTGCCATGCAGGCAGAAGCCGAGTGCTCCTGTGTTTCCGTGCGAACTTGTTGCCACCTGATAAGTTGGCTTTTGCCTTAACCACATTGTGCTGAGAGCTACTCAGTGAAGAATAGTTTTGTTTTCTTTGGTTTGGTTTTGGTTTTTTTTTGAGGCAGGGTTTCTCTGTGTAGCCCTGGCTGTCCTGGAACTCACTCTGTAGACCAGGCTGGCCTCGAACTCAGAAATCTGCCTGCCTCTTCCTCCCAAGTGTTGGGATTAAAGGCATCTGCCACCACGCCCAGCCCAAGAATAGTTTTGAGTTTGCAGACTGTATGCTCACTGTGTCTTCTGTCTGTGTCTGAGAGCCAAGGAAGAGTCGTGGGAAGGAAGGGCGACTTTTTAGGAGTTATATAGCTAGCTTCTTTCTGAAGCTCTTCTCTCACTGTTGTCTGTCCTGAGAGTCTGCTGTGCACAGCGTGACTCTTGGTCAGGAGCACTCTGCTTGCTTGTTTGCTTGCTTGCTTGCTTCCTTTCTTTAGAGACAGGGTTTCTCTGTGTAGCCCTAGGCTCTCCTGGAACTCATTCTGTAGTCCAGGCTGGCCTCGAACTCAGAAATCCACCTGCCTCTGCCTCCCAAGTGCTGGGATTAAAGGTGCGTGCCACTACCACCTGGCCACTCTGCTTTTAAAGCCTGAGCCGTGAGTTTAAACTGCCAACTTCTGCCATTCCAGAATACCATTCTAGAATCCATCAACACCAAAAAAAAAAAAAAAAAACATTGGTCTTTCTGTACTTCTAATTGCATAAGGAACACCGGATGCTGTGTTTATTGTAGGCGCTGGCAGTTTCTCGGCTGCTGCCATCTTTTCCTGTGTGGTCGTTGCTGTTATGCTGCCTTTGACACTTGTGTACACATGGGGCTCTTCGCTTTGCCCCTGCTGCCTCGTTAAGGTTTTCCTTGGGGCTTGGCTGCAGTGCTCTGTGTGTATGTGTGTGTGTGTGTGTGTGTGTGTGTGTTAGTGTAAATACCCTTCTGAGTCCAGAAGAGGGTGCTGGGTCTCCTAGAGCTGGCTTTCCAGGCAATTGTGAGCTGCCCAGTGTGAGGTTCCGTGCAAGAGCTGTATGTGCTTGTAACTGCAGAGACGTCTCTCAAGCCGTCTGCGTTAACTCTCTGAAAATAATTCCAAAGTACTTTTCTGGCTTGTCCCACACTGTGGCCAGGACTCCCGTGCCTGCCTGGTCCTTACATTCTACCCTGCAGTGGCATCAGCCCTCTCTGACTGTCCTCTGGCTTATTTTGTCAGCAGGTGGTTTCCCCTCCCATCTTCCGAGGCTAAACATCAATGCAATCTCTTATTTTATGTCCCAGTACAGCCTGGAAACTAGGAATGGGTCCTGTGTACAGGTGTGTGAGATGGGTCCTGTGTACAGGTGTGTGGGATGGGTCCTGTGTACAGGTGTGTGGGATGGGTCCTGTGTGCGGGTGTGTAGAGGTAGAACTGGCCCTCAGGAGGTGGCTGTTAACAGAATTCCCCTCCATGAGGAACACCAGAGCCTTCCAAGCTGCCTCCCTTTATTTGAATTTTAACCTGGTGTTAGCATTTAGTTGTCATAGGGGTTTGACTAAGGTGGCTGAGACTTCCAGTCTTGGATCTGGCATCTCTCCCTTGAGGGTGGTGGTGTTTCTCTGTGGCATGCCTGCTGGCATCCAGCAGCACCCTGTGTGGCAGTCCTGGGCCAGCCTTCAGCAGAGCCTACCCAGCCTGCCAGCTTTGCTCAGGGACCACTGTGTTCTGTTCTTGTGGTTTCTTCAGAAGCTAGAGAGAAGGGGGAAAGCATCTTAAGTCAAAAGTACAATTTTAACTGGACCTAGAGATAACTAGGGGTTTATTGTGATTTTGTTAATAAAGATTTCATTTCTATTCTTGATTTTGGTATTCAGACTTTTCATCATAACGTATATGGACCTTCCTGTTAAATTAATGACTTTGCTGTTTTGTAGAGTGGTACTAGATTTTTTTTAAATTGTTTAAAATTACAGTTTATTTTTCATTGTGTGAGGGTCACGGTGTTAATTCTCTGCTTCCACCACGTGGGTCCCAAGAGTGAAGCTTAGATACTCAGTGCTGGCTGCAAGCGCCTTTACCCCCCGAGTCATCTGGCTGACACAGGATGCTGGTCTCGAAGCAGAACCTAGTGTGAAAGTCACATAACTGGCACCAGCCTCCTTCTCACAATCAGATTGTTGGCCTTTCTCGAGGCTTACAATTAGCCTCTGCCTGAGGAGCAGAGAGTAGCCACAACACGTCCAGTACAGTGCTGACTCCAGCCTCGCCAGGCCTGGGTGTGCCAAGGGCTCTGAGGTCCATCACCCACCATGCCTTTTCTTCTCAAAATAGCTTCACTCTTTAATTATTGCTTTAATTATATTTTTAGGAGCATTTCAAAAGGATTATTATCTTCCTTGTCATACCTGGCTCACTTCCTGGAATGAAACTCAAAATAGTATCTGATCCCACTGTTGCGTAACACACTGAGTCACGGTTTCTCGCTGTAGCCGTGGCCCTGGCATTTCATTTCCTGCCTCAAGACCTTTGTAGGCATTCGCAGCTGCCCTCTGGGTGTTCTCTCAGGCCTCCGTACCGATAGTCTGCCTTTCCAAGGGCGTATGGCTTTAGAATTTATAGTATTGTAAAATATTGACTAGATTAAGCTGTTCTAATTAAATCATTTTTTCAGTAGGAAATACTTTATAGCCAGCCTCTGCCATGCTGGTTTCTGTTACTGTTTGGAAGTCCCAGGCACAGTGTGGGCACAGTGTGGGCACAGTTACTCTTCCCTTGCCCTGTTTGGTTGCCATACTGTGCTCTATGTTTCTCAAAAGTTACAATGTTAAACTTGTTGTATTCTCTTTGGAAACATTAATTCCTCAAAACTTAAACGTCAGATTTAAAAAATGCTTTTTGATGATTCCACAATGTTTGATCATCATCGGAAAAGGTTACTACTGTTTGTACCAGATTCTGTGTCTGAGGTCAGTGTCTCTGCTCCTGCCCCCGAGCCAGACTCCTGGTCAGTCATTGTACCTTGCTAATCCAGTCAGCCTGTTTCTTACCCAGTTCTTTCATTGGGGGTTGGGGGCTATACTCACTAACTGACATCACATCGCACTTGTCTGGTTTTGTGTGTGACAGTCTGGCTGTGCAGATGTCTGCCTTAGCCTCAGAGCAGTGCCAGCACCATATCACCCATAACTCCTGCTACAGGGAGCTCGGACACCTCTGGCCTCTGCAGGCAACTACACTCTTGTGACCATACACCCCCTACCCCCTATACACACACACTAAACATTTTTAAAAGTATTCACTAGTGAACAGTTTATATATATTAATAGGACAGATTTCATTGTCAGTTTGTCATAAAAAAAACAGATGATCCCTTCCTAGAAATTTTATGAAAGAGAGTTGCCTTAGTCAGAGTTTCTATTCCTGCACAAACATCATGACCAAGAAGCAAGTTGGGGAGGAAAGGGTTTATTCGGCTTACACTTCCATACTGCTGTTCATCACCAAAGGAAGTCAGGACTGGAACTCAAACAGGTCAGGGAGCAGGAGCTGATGCAGAGGCCATGGAGGGATGTTCTTTACTGGCTTGCCTCCCCTGGCTTGCTCAGCCTACTCTCTTATAGAACCCAAGACTACCAGCCCAGGGATGGTCCCACCCACAAGGGGCCTTTCCCCCTTGATCACTAAATGAGAAAATGCCTTACAGTTGGATCTCATGGAGGCATCTCCTCAACTGAAGCTCCTTTCTCTGTGATAACTCAGCTGTGTCAAGTTGACACAAAAATAGCCAGTACAAGAGTGTTTTCTGCAGGCCAGGGAGTAGAAGTGAGGCTGGCTATTTCATACATAACAGCACAGGCTCATTTCTTGGCCTCTTGTAAAGTCTACGCAGCTCCTGAAGGTTACCGAGAGGCCACAGTTGCTCTGCTATTTGTCTGGAAGGCTTGGGAGGAAGGGCTGTCACACAGGCCACTGAGCGAGGGGAGCTTGGGTCTCAAAGGACCCAAGGGATTAAAACGCCATCCACCACACTGAGGAATAGCAGACAGTCACTTCTTCAACAAGGAAAGGTTAATAGTGCAAGGAAGGGTATTTGGCGAATTTCACCTGCAAACCAGAAAAAGGAAGGGCAAGGGTGGGTTACAGCGGGCGTTCCTGAGGTTACCTAGAGCACCTGCTAGGTATGAGGGTGCTGTGACTTGAACTCAGGTCCCCAGGAGGAGCAGCGTGTGCTCTTACCTGTGAGCCATCTCTCCAGCCAGCATATAATATGTTCCAACTCCTCCCCATTCCCCTCTTTCCCTCTCAGCTTCATGTGTGCTCCCCACTTAAGCGCACAGCTAGGACCACCTACTGCAACAGGCTTTCAGAGCCCATATCCCTGAAGGACTGCTCCTCCCCCACCCGTGCGCATGTGTGCAGTGTCCCTGTCACGTCCAGCCAGTGTTTGGCCGCAGACATCTGTGACCTCTGGCTTACAGTTTTTCTGCCACCTTTTCCACTGTGACTCCTGAGCTTTGGGGCTGTGACATAGATGTCTTATTATGAGTCTCATTCTCGACACATGACCAGCTGCGGGTCTCTCTGTTAATCTTCACCTACTGCAGAATGGAGTTCCACCGAGGAAGGCTGAGAGGTGTACTGGTCTTTGGATATAGCGACCAGAGTGTAGGGGGCACTTTATTATTAAGGCCGTTTAGCAGGGCAGCAGCAGGGGCTTCTCCCCTATGGCCCAGTGAGCAGGACCTGGCATGCATTCTCTTGTGGGGTCGGCTTCATCCAGTCAGAGAGTGGCTGTTTACTACAGCAGCATCCATGCCCCAGTCGTTGTGCCAGCCAGGTTGTTATTGGAGCTCCCAGGCTTCAATCCTGGGTAAGATTGTGGATGTATGTGTTAGATTAGAATACCCATACAAGTCAGGATACTGGGGAAAGGGCTGTGGTGTGGGCTTTAAGGGAAGGGGTTAGAAATCAGGCGGTAGGAAGAAGAAAGGGAAGTGGGCAGGGGATTGGGGGAGGGAGAGGCCAAGGGCAATACAGTTTGAATACCTTTGAAAATGCCATATGGATACCTGCTACTGTCGAAACTTCCAGAAACACTCTCTTGTAGGCTCTGTGACTACCACCCCTTCCCACGTCTACTTCTGGTCAGGATCCCAGAGCTAGAGAAGAGGTAGTCAAAGTGTTTGCACACCAGCTTTCCTTGGTACTGGGGGCCTGGTCTCTGCCCTTTATGGCTGGTGGCATTGTGTGTTTCTTTGAGCAGATGTCTTGTCTTGAGTTGCATTCTAAGCACCAGAGGGCGAGGAGTTCCAAACTGCTGCATAGGTTATCCAGTCTTAGATTTGCATGAGCTAAGCATCTTGTAAAAGACTTTAGGTCCTCAGGATATGAGGCTATAGAATTCAATAAAATAATCCTGAAAGTAGTTCAGGAATATGAGAGGTTCAGAGGTGTTCCCCCATTCAAAGGTAGACTGTCTTCAATTTACACAGAAGGCTTTTGAGGGATGCTGGGAAGGCTTGTGTCCTATGGAAGATGAAAGAGGCAGAAAGTCTTCATGGGACACCCTGTTTAAAAATGTGTGCCGAATAAGCCAGGCGTGGTAGCACACTCCTTTAATCCCAGCACTCGGGAGGCAGAGGCAGTTGGATTTCTGAGTTCAAGGCCAGCCTGGTCTACAGAGTGAATTCCAGGACAGCCAGGGCTACACAGAGAAACCCTGTCTCGAAAAACAAGCAAGCAAACAAACAAGCAAACAAAAAACCCAAATAAAAATGCATGCGGAAATGAGCTGGGCAGAGAGGAATTGCTTTGAGTAAAGGAGATAAACTTGTTCTGTTTCAGCAAACCTCCCCGTGCCCACCATCGCAGCCATAGACGGCCTTGCGCTCGGAGGGGGTCTGGAGCTGGCGCTGGCGTGCGACATTCGAGTAGCAGGTGAGAATTTAATCCTGTTAACACACTTTGAAGAAGGAGCTTGGGTTAAGGAATTATAAAGGGATGCTATTTGCATTTAGAGATTCACATGTTTATTGGAATACATGGGAAGACATTCAGTTTCCTCTTGTGTTTAATCTAGACAAAAAAAAAAAAACAAAAAAGACATGAGAAGGAGATTTTGGGATGAGGAGTGGGGTGTGGGGGGACGAAGGGCGGCGAGGGAGGAGCAGTCATGATCGGAATACAGAACGGGCTCCATGAGAGTCAGGAAAAAAGGGATCTGCTGTTTTGTACAGTGAATATGCTAATGAAGAAGCCTGAGGTCTGGGGCGGCAGGTTCTGGGTTGGCCTCTAGAACACACACAGATGGCAGCAGCGGCGGTGAGGGGTGTGCACTCCTCAAGTCCAGACATTTTTGATCTGCTTCCTCTTGAGTAGAACACTGGAAAATTTCCCATGCAGCCCGGTGTTTGTCGTTCCAGGTGGGAAAACTGTCTTTAGAGCTGAGCATTTGAAGCTCCTTTGTTATCCCTTGTTCAGCCTCAGTAGCAGGACACATCCGATCTGGGACCCCAGGGCTGCTCATTCTAGACTCGTTCTCTATCTACCATTTAAAGTAGAGCACATGCCTGTGGTTGTGTGCATCTTACCCATGGGGTCAGTCAGTAAACACATCTAGTCCAGCACGTAGGGACTTTGTTTCCATAGTGACGACTTCACTCTCTGGAAGTTCTGTCCTTTGGAGTGCCGGCAAGCACCGTGTTCACGGGGTTTGTGAAGAGCTGGGTGCTGACCAGAGGCCAGTGGCCCTTTAGGTGGTTCACTCGCCATCCTGCCTGGAAGCCCTCTGAGTGTCTGAGGGAGCAGGATTGGAGAGGAGCGAGTGAAGGAGCTGGGCACCACAGCACACATGTCTGCCCTGCTCCTAGCAAGGGCCTGCACCCTGCCCTGGGTTTTATTATGAGCACTGTCTCCCAGAGTCTCAGCACACAGGACCCCGCCCTCTGGCTCAGCACTGGAGAAGCAGGAGGGTGGACAGCAGGGAGTCATCACAGAGTCCTGCTTCACTCTGTGGCTGCATGGCAGGAGTTGAAGGCCTGTAGCTTGCCTGTTTGTTGGTGGCTTCATGTGGCCACGTCTTGGGGTGCTTTCCCTCCTCCCCGTGTTATTGTGGGTTCCCGGGTTGCTGTGATGATCTTCACTTGTTTTTCCTGGTACTGGGGGATGAGTTTGCAGCTGAGAAACTGAGCCTTGTGCAGCCCATTCAGAAAGGCCACAGACGGGAGGCAAGGCTATAGGGAAGCAGCCCAAGGGACACTTAAGCTGCGGGGCCTTTTGTCAGAAAGTAACTGGACACTTGGCCTTATCTGACTGCAGATAGAGTCATTTGGTCTGGGGACCATTGGGCAGCTAAGGAATCCGTACTTGTCAGGTGAAGTTTCTCCCTTGATTCTGAATCATGAATGGGATTCGGGCCCTCTTGCTCTGGCAACACCAGATCCAAAGGTGGAACCACCATTTTGATACTTTGACCACTGGGACCTAACTCACTGCCAGGCAGTTTTGTGCAAAAAGTGTCCTGTGTTCTCCTGGGGGTGGAGCAGGGGCGTGGGGGGGGGGTAGAGGGCCATTTTGAATCATTATGTTTTAATAACAAAACTTTTTTTTAAGTAATTGCTGAAAAGTTGTGGTATCAATTTAATCTGTAACAAAGTTTTCAGAGAATCTTACCTTGCTTCCTCAAGTTATCATATTACAAAGTGATGACATGCCTGTCACTTAATTCTCTTTATTTCTTTTTAGCTTCCTCTGCAAAAATGGGCCTGGTTGAAACAAAGTTGGCAATTATTCCTGGCGGAGGTATGAATTGCTCACTCTTCGTCTCTCGGTAGCTTAGATTTGGTCCCCATGTGGGTGCAGGCCAGAGCCCCGCCCATGGGGAAGGTAGCCTTTGGGTTAAAGAGGCAGGTGCTGTGCCGCCCACCCGGCAGCCAGCAGAGCCCCTGCTCAGCATCTGTTGGCCTGCAAGCGTCATCGTCAGGTGGTCTACGTTGGTGTCACCGCTTGCACGGTCTCCTTTCAGAATCACAGCCAGTTTGAAACTGTGCCCTGTGCATTTGAGCATATGTTCCCTCATGCCAGAGTGTCAGGTAACATAGCCAGACCCTGAGTCTAGGAGGAGATGGTGCTTCTGCTGCTGCCCAGGTTTGGCCACCGTGACAAGACACCAGAGGCACGTCTGTGGGAGGGAAGGTTGGCTTGGGTTCAGTTCACTTCTCTTGTTCCGCTGTCTGGGTCTGTGTTTGAGCCAAGCATGCTATCCTTCTGGGAGGTTTGTGGAGCAAACTCATCTCATGGTGAGAGAAAGGGGGCGGAAGAGAGGGAGAAACAGAGAAGAGACCGGGTCCCTTTCAGTACCCCACCCACCAATTCTGTCTCTAGGTGGCCCCTCCTCCTCCCACTTCCTTGTAGTGCCTTGCTGGGGTGTTTGGGGGGGGGGGCGTATTCTGGGTTTAAATTACCCTAGTGGCTTAGGCTCTTGGTCATCTCTCCTCTCTGTACAGTAGGACAGCAGCTGTCTGTATGTGTGTGTTCACATATGGGGTGGGGTGTGGGCCGGGCTGGGCCTTTCCCTTTTTAAAAGTCATTTAAGAATTCACTTTGTCAACATCGATAATAAAACACTTTATCTGCCCCTCCGAATCTGAATGTTCTGCTGTTGTGATTCATGGAATTTGTAGACATTCCCACTCTGCAATGTCAAAGGATACCTTCGAGAAAGGTATCATTTAAGGATGGGTGCAGTGTATTATATAATACTTGATAAGTTATTTCTCTGCTGGTGATCTGAGCCAATTCAAGCCAAATTAGATTATATTAAAGGTAGGTTTATTGGAGGGCTGTGCTCCGGCAAGTTCACTGGCCCCAAGTATTGAGGAGAGGGGAGGGGGAAGAAAGGGTGCTGGAGCAGAGAAAGCAGAGAGAAGAGGGAGGGAGGGAGGGAGGGAGGGAGCACAAAATGTCTGGATTATGTAGGGAGGAGCCCCTCAGGGAAGGGCAGCCCAGCCCCCCAGCTATAGAAAGTTTAGGGTTGGGGCCAGGGTATGCCAGGTAGGGACTGAGGGATGCTAGGAGGAGCTGGAAGCCATATCTACTTTGATAGGTAAAGAAAGTATGTGCCTCAGTCCCTTGTCCCCAAGTCTGAAACCAAACATCCCCAGCCTTTTGTAGATTTTTTTTTCTCAATTTTTTTATTAGATATTTTCTTTATTTACATTTCAAATGTTATCCCCTTTCCTGGTTTTCCCCTGTGAAAACCCTCTCCCCGTATCCCATCCCTGCTCCTCCTGCTTACCAACCCACCCACAACCCCTTCCTGACCCTGGCATTCCCCTATACTGGGGCATAGAGCCTTCACAGGACCCAGGGCCTCTCCTCCCATTGATGACGGACGAGGCCATCCTCTGCTACATATGCAGCTAGAGCCACAAGTTCCACCATGTGTACTTTTTGGTTGGTGGTTTAGTCCCTGGGAGCTCTGGGGTGGGGAGGGATATTGGTTAGTTCATATTGTTGTTCCTCCTATGGGGCTGCTAGCCTCTTCATCTCTTTGAGTCCTTTCTCTAGTTCCTTTATTGGGGACCCTGTGCTCAGTCCAATGGATGGCTGTGAGCATCCACTTCTGTATTTGCCAGGCACTGGCAGAGCCCCTTTTGTTGATTATAAATGAATGAGGGGCAGTGGAAATGTTTGATTCCTTCCTGCTGACACGGGGGCACCTCTGTTACGGGGTATGCACAGAAGCCTCCGTTTTACTGCTGTTCAGGCTCTGGGACCATCTGTGGGTAGGAGTGTGCTGAAGCAGTCTGTGAGACTGGGACAGAGCAACCTGTCAGTAACTGTGGAAGCTCTCCTGGATGCAGATTCTGAGAGAACACCTGGACGTTAGGGGCACAAGATAAAGTTTAGGGAGGAAAACTTTCTCTTGGTCTTTTGGGTGTATATTTGAAATTCTTAGGCCCGTGGTCTTGGTAGTTGGAGTAGGGGTAGGGTGGAGTGTCCCAGGACCAGGGAAAGGGAAAAACAGACCCCACTGTCAGGAGTAGGCAGGTGGGGAGAGAAACAGACTGTTAACTGACAATACTTATCGATTCCATTTGACCCGTGAGAGGCAGATTGGAGTGGATTCCCTGAAGCTTACAAGAATCTTTTTTTAAGTTTACAAAAAAGATAAATCCTTCAAACAGTACCCTTCCTTGGTAATTTTCACAAATAAGGACAGCTTATGAGCCCAGGAGTGGAGCATTCAGCCTGGTCCTCTGCTCTTTAACCCTCCCTGAAGAGTGCATCTGTAAGGCCCGGGGATAGGAAGATGACAGCGCAGTGTACCAGAGGGGAGAGTGCTCACCCTGAAAGCTAATTGCTGCGCCCAGTGCCTTCCTTTGGCCGAGCTCATCTGTACAGGGAGCAAGGAGGATACCAGGAGAAGGAGTCCTGAGAGAGAGGGTCTACCTGTAGATAACTCATGGGATAAAACCGAATTACGGAAGTGTGATTTGTTATGTCTTGGACTTGACTTTTCACAGTGTTGGGGACAAACCCAGGGCCTCAAGCATGCTTGCTCGAGCTCTGCGGCCTAGCTGTACCCCAGTCCTGAGCTTCTTTTAAGGATCCCCTCTTTACTTAGGATGTAACTAATCCTAGAAGGCCAGTGTTTGACTGCTGGGTCCCGCTCCCTCCCCCTCTCCAGTGTGTCTTCCTGGAACCTGTAAATGCGACCTTATTTGGGAAAGGGGTCCTCACAGGTGGGAATAACGGGTCTTAAGAGGAAGAGAATCAGAGTGAGCTCTAAACCCAATGACTCAGACGGAAGGAAGTCAGGCGAAGACGGGGAGTTAATGGACCCATAAGCTGAGTGTTGTAGGCCCCAGAATCCGAGGGCCAGGGCAGGGGATGGACATCCCTACCCCTCCCCCTCCACACATACACACTGGGCAGCAGTGTCTTACTACAGAGTCAGACATTTCCCCACTCTCTTTCCCTTCCCCTTCTCCCTCCTCCCCACCCCACTCTCTTCCCTTTCCTTGTCATGGGTCTTGTTGTGTGTCTTGACTTATGTCTTGCCTGTCATTCTCTGTATCCCTCACAGGCCGTCCTCAGCCCTACCTCCCCCCCACAGCTGGCCTTCCTCAGCTTCCCAAGGGCCGCCTCCAGGTGGGAGCCGCCATACCCAGTGAGCTTGGCGCACATTGGTAGTTCTGTCTCAGAACCATGAGAGAACCCCTTTCTGTTGTTTAGCACTGTCTGTGGTGATTTATCACAGCCACCTTAGGAGACCGGCAGCGGGCTCCCAGTAAGGTGTAAGGGATGCATCTGCCGGATTAGTAGCTGTAGTCGGCCCTGGTGGTGGGCAGTGCTGATGTGGGTATTGGCTGTGTCTTGTACATGAAGCGCTCTGTGAGCTCAGTAGGGGCTGGAGTGTTTGTGTGAGAGCAGCTGCGTGGATAACTGTGGACAGACTGACTGTTCTGAGCCAGGGAGGCAGTGCAAGCCGAAGGCTGGGAAATCACGGTTTTCTCTCATGCACTAAGTTCTTTGGGGGCCTGTCACAGTGAACCACTGAAGATTTGATTGAATTTAGGCTATGTTTTCTTACGAATAGAATTCGTTTCCTGACTTTTACTACATACATTCATAATAAAACTTGGAGTGCACTGGTGTTTTCCCCCTGGGCCTGTGAGCGATGGGGGTCTGTTGTGTTACTTTGTAATGGAGTCTAAGCACTGGATTTTAGTGGCTGCCTTCAGTTTGTGACTCGCCTCTCAGTGTGCTCGTAGGGTGCGGTTTCACTTTGAAAGGGGTTTGTTTCTGCCTGACTCACCAAGATCCTGCACATGGCAAGGGCACATTACTATTTTGATTCTTAAAATAAGGCGCTTTCTGGTTTAAGTTGCAGAATGATTTATTTTAAGGGAGAATTTTGTGTTAATTAAAAGGGTGAGTCTAAAAGCTTGTAGGAGATTGCCCTGAGCCTTTCTACCTGCTGCTGCCTCTCCTCTCTCCTTCCCTTTCATGGCCAGCATCATCTGAGAAGACTGACTCTAGAACATTCTGTGGCCTGAGAGATGGTTCAGCCGGTAAAGGCCCTTGCAGTGCAAGACTGGCTCCTGAATTTGATCCTTGGATGTTGGAAAGGCGGTGAGCTGCTTGTCTCTGTTCCCCTGAGAGATCAGGCTCTCTCTCCTTCCTTCCAGCCTGCAGGTGACAGGATACCTGCACGGCTGACTACCGACACTTTCCTACAGCATGAACAGCACTACCAGATGTTCTTGTGCTGCCAGCTTCCTAACAAATGCCCTTTCTGGTCCAGGATCTGGTTCAGAATTCTCACTTGTGCAGTTGCGTTTGGAGGAGTGGAGTCTTTCCTGTGTCTTGATGACCTTGGCAGTGCCCGACAGTCACCTTATAGGATCTCTATATGCATCATGTTTACCCTTGAGGAAGTTGAGATTGGGCAGCTTTGGTTAGAACATCTGCACGGAGATGCCGGGCTCTTCTTAAGGCATCTGGATGTCTGATTATTGACGACGGTACATTTTTTTTTTTTTTTGTCCTTTAACAGGGTCTTAGCCAGGGTTTGTATTGCTGTGGTAAAAACTGTGTCCAAAAGCAACCTGGGAGGAAGGGGTTCCACCTTGCAGTTTTTAAGTCTGTTGTAGGGAAGTCAGGAGGCAGGAACTGGAGCACAGACCTCAGAAAGATACTGCTTACCTGGCTTGCTCTCATGGCTTGCTTCCCTGTAGCTCTCAGGACCACCTGCCCCATTCACCCTGGGCTGGGTCCTCTCACGGCAGTGAAGAAAATGAGTCAGTCAAGAAACTGCCGACAGGCTAATCTGCTGTGGGCATTTTCTCCATTGGGGTTCTCTCTTCCCAGGTGACTTTATCTTGTTTTTGTGTGTTTGTTTTTTTTGCTTGCTTTTTTTTTTTTTTTTTTTTTTTTTTTTTTTGAGACAGGGTTTCTCTGTAGACCTGGCTGTCCTGAAACTTGCCCTGTAAACCAGACTGGCCTCCAACTCAGAGATCCGCCTGCCTCTGTGTCCTGAGTGCTGTGAATTATGTGTGTGCCATCACCGCCTGGCACTTGTATGAAGTTGATGCAAAACTTGCCCTGTCTGTGGTGAACTTGCCACTTTACCTCAAATCTGCACATATTTATGGCCTGTAATGTGGGTGCTTTGACGTCTGTATACGTGTGGTGTGATTAAATAAAGCCTCCTTAACATTTCCATCACCTCAGTCCCCCCCCCCCTTTGTTCTCTCCCCTCCTCCCCATGACACCACTGAGGCCTGTTCTCTTGCCAGCTTTTAAAGTCTCAATGTCTTATTAATAGCCTTATTACCAGTGCCAGAGACCTACAAAAGGTCTCTAGTATTTCGCTGGCCCAGAGCTTACTGTAGCCTGTGCTAGCCTCAGACTCCCTGTCTTCCCAGTGCTGGGGCCACAGGGTGAGCTGCCACAGCCGGCTGTTCACATACTGGCTTCAGTTAGCATTCCTGCATGCTTCAGCTGGGGTTGAAAAGTCTGGCTGCAGGCCCTGAAAGGAAATGTGTTGCATTTAATGCTCCATCCATCTTGTGACAGTGTTTGGCTAGTTTGGGTTGTTAATCTGGTTAAAGTGGCAACTAATTTAGCATCCTCTTTGCAGACTGACAGGCGAGGCTATATTGCAGAACTCAGAGTGAGAAAAGGAGCCCGTCCGCTCCCCCCCTCCCCCCCCCCCCCCCCCCCCCCCCCCCCCCCGCTGCTCCCCTTTCTGCTGTTTAGGATGAGCGCTGTGGCCTCTGGGTGTGTGTACTTGGCACATTCTCCAGGAGCTCCTTGCTAAGGCGTGTCTCTGAGGTAATGACTGACATTTAAATCCTGTCAGTGTGTTCTGTTGCTAACACAGCCCAGAGTTGGGAAGCTCCGTTTAATCCTTTGTTGCAGCTCCCCTAGAATTTACATCAGAATCGGAGCCTCAGCCCTGAGTCACCGCTACCCTGGGAGGGTGAGCTGGGTTCTCAGAAATAGCAAGAGGTCGGCCTGTGCCCAAGCCAGCAGATAAGGTCATCCAGGAAGGAGAGCCCTGTCGTAGCAGAGTGAGGCCTGAGAGGCTTAGCATCCCAGAGTAGGCAGACAGCCTTGAAGGCCTGTGCTAGTGGGATGCATGGAGGTGCTTCTCTGAGTATTCTAGCAGAGAGCTTTCGGTAGGAATCCTGAAATGCCCTCCAGGGTCGCTTCCTCAGTTCAGTCTGTCCTGGGGCTGGGAGTGGTGTGTGTGTGTGTGTGTGTTGGGGGGAGCTGTCCCCTGACTTCCTTGCTGCGCTCAGGGCTGCTGTGGAGGAAGCACCTCTGTAGGACTCTCTTCTTGCCTTGGAGCGCCCCTTCTGAGATCAGGTAGGAGAGAGTCCACATGCACCCACATGTCTAACTACCAAACTCGCAACCAACCAGAGACAAAGGAATCCAGGACTAGCCGTCCGTTCTGAGTGTAGCGCACTCAGTGTAGGCCGCACGAGGCTTCCTGAGGAAAGTCAGTCGGTTCCAGTTGGCAAGGCCTGCTGCTCTCTGGTCTCCCTCCACCTCATCCTACTCCTGTTCTGAGTCGGGGGCATATTTATTCAACTCACTAACATAGCTCTCAGGTCCTGCCTGTGATGTTGTAGGAGGTGGCTATAGCTGTGAAGAAACAAGCTACAGAGTCGCCACAGAACTTCTTTCGCAGCGCAGGATCAGAGCAGGGGCCTGTCCCCCAAAGTAGAAAATACTGTAGAAAAAACAAGGGACAGGGTCTGAGGAGGATGGGGCTTTGCAACCAGGAGGCCAGAGTCCGTCACTAAACAAGGTCCCATAGGCTTAAGGCTTAAAAGAGCAGGGAAGAATATGTAGACACAGATAGCACCCAGGACCAAGGGCTGAGGTGGGAGAGTGCTTGCAGCCACAGCAGGATGCACTAGAGGGAGGGTACATTGTGCAGGGATTGATCACAGCACAGTGACTTCAGTCTTTATCCTCAGTGAGAAGGAGACCCCGGGGAAGGCAGGTCGGCAGTTTAATAGGTTTTTCATCAGTGCACTGAAGACACACAGCAGTAAGCCGAGTCTAGAAGCAGGAAGCCAGCGCCTGTGGCATGGTTGGCTGTGGCATGGCCTGGACAGGGCTGTGGTCAGATCCTGGGTGTGTTTAAAGACGAGTCTAGAAAACTCTCCTGGCAGGTTGGCCGGGAACATAATCAGGAGAGATATGTGGGGTTTTGGAAAGAGCAATGCCTTCTCCTGAGATGTGGAACTGCAGCCAAGAGTCCTGTCTTGGTTAAAAGCGGTTACTGAATATCTAGATGATCTCTTAAATAAATGCCAAGAAGAGGGGCATGGTCTGGGCTGGGGCTAAAACTATGGGACTTGTTGTTTTCCCCACTAACAACCTGCTCTAAAGAGAAGTCCTGAGCCCAGAAAGCCATACCCTCCATCCCCAGGGCTGGGATAAGTGGGAACTACCCTGGTCTCTTGGAGGAGGAGGCCATGTTTGTCTAACCTTGTCATAGGAGAGAGCAAGCAGGACTTAGGATTGACCACTGTGGGCCTTCAGCTGCTTCTGCCACTTGATACCTTAGGTCTGGGTCTTTTACATTTTGAACACAGTTAAAACACACTGAAATGTAAAAGAGTTTCAGAAAATAAATGAAAGATGAAGCATATCAGATGATTATCTCTTATCCAAAATGGTGGGAGTTGGGAGTGTTTCAGATCCATTTTTCTGATTGTGGAGTGTTTGTATGGATTCCTCAGAAAAACTAAAATCCAAGATGTCCCCAGATCTCCAAGTCTGATGTTTGCTCACCAAAGAGTAGGGCTTTAGAGCATTTCGATTGCTAGGGTGGTTCATCCTGTACCAACAAGCAGAAATGGGAGGGCTGAGAAACCTACAGGTAACCCACTGTGTAGACAGAGTTGCCAAATGCAGCTGAAGGAGACGGAAGAGTCTGAGGTACAAACAGCGGACAGGACAGGTCTGCAGAAAGTTACTCAGAATTAAGAAAGGGAATCACAGTGGTACTGAAAGGGTTAATGTCTAGGCTTCCGAAAGTCCTAGAAGGAAGGAAGAAAAAAGTGAGCCCTTCTAACTGAAAACAGAAATGGAGTAAGAGTGGACAGAGCTAGGAACAAGGATAAAGCCGGCCAACCAGGTGGAGAGCCCGCGGGTCCAGCCAGCTACACCACAGGACTGCAAGTAAAACTTTGTTGGAAGCAGGAGGCATCCGGGACATACATACTTATAAAGAAGCAGAGGTTACCATGGCTAGTTCTCATCAGAAACTAGTCCAGACACCAAGGGAGACATTGTGATTTGCTACAGAGGAGCGCCACATGCAGAGAGGGTGGCTTGGCCAGACCCAGCGGTCAAGTCCCTTGTCTCAGCACTCTGGATTCTGAGGCAGGAGAATTGCTATGAGGTCCAGGCTAGGACTCAGCACCTACCCCCATCCCCTCAAAAAGAAGGTGAAACGAGGTGATTTTTCAGATCAGGAAAACGAACAGTTTATATCTCAGACTCGGTATCTATAATAACGTTCCATGATGGACTCAGCCACATCTAGACGTAGTTGAGAGAGCTGCTGGGGAGCCCTCTCGGGCAAAGATTAGATTTGGTGAAGTTGACAGCTATGTGCAAAAAAATAATAAAGAACTTTGATTTAATCTTGAAAATCTAGGCAAAAACATGAGCTCAAAATAGAACACAGATATAAAACCACATGGAGTTCTGAAATCCTCAGAGGTCACACACTCGTTCCCAGCCTTGGAGACTGAGGGGCTTGGCTCCGGGGGCTCATGGGAGTCTCCATCAAGTGACCTGCACTCTGGAGAAGGTGGTGCTGTCAGTGCCCACCCTCATGGTCATTCCCTACTCCTTGTTTTCAACATGTAGGAACTTGTTATGTTTAAAGCACTTGCTTCAAAAGCCTGGCTACCTGTGTTCAATCCCAGAACCCCGTATAAAGGTGGAAAGAGAATCAGCCCCACCAAGTTATCTTCTGACCCCCACGAACTCACCATGGTGCCTTTGCGTGTCCGAGTTTACATATCTACAGTAATAACAAACATTCAAAAAGTGCATCATTCATTCTATCAGCAACCCGATACATTCCTCTGGTCTGGCCATTATCACAGTAACCTGATTTACATATTTATACAGCCCAGCGTCTATGGATAAGGTTAATAAATGATTGTGTGAAGTATGGTAGAAAGCAGATGTTTGAAAACCAAACTTGTTCCAACAGTCAGGTAAAACATGTTTATCAGAGACAGTAAAAGAAACTACACTAGTTCTGCCTTAGCCCCGAGGAATGTTTTGGTGTGTCCATGAGCACTTCATCTGGGAATTGATAGTGCCCCGATTTGGAATAGGGGGATTGGGAACACATTCCTTTATAGAATCAACACACTCAGCAGCTCAGCTGTCCTATGCTTTTCTGTCTGACCACTAGCCTGTGTAGCTGATGCTGATCCAGCCCGCAGGAGGACAAGAAGGAAGATCCAAGCTGCCTGTTCGGTGGGTGTACTGTTGCTGCCTAGTTGTTGCTTGCTACAATTTTTCTTTAGCTTTAACAGGTTAAAATTAAGGTGCAATAAACAGCACATATTTTAACACACAGCTTGGTAAGTGTTGATATAGACACAGCCATGAAGGCATAACCACGGTGGAGGAACATGCCCTGTGCATCTCAGTGTTCTCATGCAGCCCTGGGCTGCTCCCGATCTGTAAAGTGATGCTTTTATCTTCTCTCACCGGTGGCGCTAAGGGCTGAGCTCAGCCTTGGGTGCCGGGCGAGCACTCTATCAGTGAGTCACGTGCACAGCCTAGCTCATCCTGTGACATCATACGTATGTGATCTTCTCTATTTGGCTCCATTCACTTGCACAGTTATTTTTGAGTTCATCTATACTTTGAATTTCAGTATTGATTTCATTTTTGTTGCTAACCGGTGATGCATTCTGTTCATGTCCACAGTCTTTCTGTCTGAACAGACATCTTTTTTCTTTTACCTTTGGCTGGTGTGAGCAGAGCCACTGTGAGTGGTTGCATACAAGACTCCACATGGCTCCCTGCTTTCAGTTAGCTGAGGTGGATGCTTCTGACTGAAATGGCTCATGCCGTGAGTGTGTGCTTGGCTTTAGTGAGTTGTTACTGGTTCCAGCAGCGTGAGTTCTATTGTGGGTGGCTTCCCTTTTTCGAGACAGGGTTTCCCTGTATAGCCTTGACTGCCCTGGAATTCACTCTGTAGAGCAGGCTAGCCTGAAACTCAGATCCACCTGCCTCTGCTCCAGAGTGATGGGCCTACAGGCGTGCGCCACCACAGCCCAGCAGTTCCCCCATTCTTAACATCAATCAAAGATCTGAATGTGTTGATACTGGGGAAGCCCATCATGTCTGCTCCTCAGTGGGCTGTGCTTGAGCTCCTGTCTCCAGCTGACAGAGACCACGCTGGTTTCCTGCTTTGTTTAGCGTGTTGAGTTTTCTGGCTTTTAATCTGTGGTATAAGGCACATCCCTACCTGTCCTCATTATGCATTGAGAAGACTTTCTCTTCTGGCTTTGGGTCTCTAAGTTAGCTACATCTCCATAAAATTAGATCAGATTGGCATTCTGTTTCATGAGCGTATTTGTCTGGCTTGGTACCAGTGCCACATGGTGAATCTTGAAAACACCCACATCGGTTTTTCTACTTTTTTTGGCCAGTTGTTTTGCTGAATCCTAGTCCTTTTCATTTTCACATGATAGTCAATTTCTACAAATTCATTCCTGTTGAGTGCTGGGGATTAAACTGAGTACCTGTCACATGCCAGAGTCACTAGGCTGGCTACATTCTCCTGTAGAGGACAGAGCACATTTACTATTTACTGTATATACAGTTTTGCCAAAGCGCTCTCAAGCTTCCCTGTCCTCAAAGGTGCAGTTGAGCTAGGCTGGTGACTGCAGGAGTTCCTGGCTGTGGTCAGGGACCACCTTTCCTCTGACTTGGACGAGCTGCTAACTGTCCATGTCTCTCAGAAGTGAGCACCGTCTGTCAGAATTGTAAGAGAAATGACAAGAGCCCCCTGTGCCTGTGTGTGTATAAGTGGCCTTTGTCAAAGAAATTTTTGCCACTTGTAAGATCCCTCTTTGGAACTAGAACGACCGTTTACACTCCCCTGCCTCACTTCCCCTTCGTTTATTTTATTTTTTCTTTTCACAAGAAAGTGGCCTCGAATATATTTTAGGGTCTGTGGGTCACTAGACATGACAGCTGTGTGCACAGGACCTGTGTAGGTCCTGTGTCTGTCTGTCCGTCCATCTATCTGTCACCATCATGGCCTACCCCTCTGACCCCACCCCCAACCCCATTCTTCTGTCCCCACCGCTGCCTCCTGCACCTGCTCCCTCCGCTGTGCCTCCTCAGCCAGGAGACTCTGAGCTCAGGTAGAGGCTCCTACTCAGCACCTTAACCCCAGCTAAAAAGGAAGTGATTCTGATAAACTCTGGCTTGAGAAGCCTTTAAAATGGAAAATACGTAGACATGAATGATACGTGATAGCAAATACAAAACAATCTGGGGAGACTGGATTTTTAAACTCTGATTTATCTTTTTATTTTCCTATCATCACCTTTTTGTTGTTACACACCATTTCTCTCTGTTCCCTTTCTTAGTAAAGGGTTTCTGAAAAAAACCCTGTGTTGCCTTATGTCACTTCATTTTGGTTCAGGCACTAGAGAACTCTTAGTTCAGTAAGTAATGATTTTTGGATAGCTTTCCAGAGTTGTAAGCTGCAGGCACCGCTCTGCTAACACACAAGCTTTTCTCGTCTATGTGTAACTCAGATACAGAGAAGTGTTTTTACCGTAAAACCCTTCTTGTGGTTTTTAGCCCGTGACACTCCTCTTAACTATGATAAGGAAATGTCATGACATTAACGCTAAGTAATTCGATACTTGAAGTGCGTTGTTAGGTTTTCTGTGATGGACGGCTTGGCTTTCCTGGGGTGAGCTGTGCGTGATGACCCCACGTTACTCTTCTAGAGCTGGAACACTCAGATTCCAGGTTTTCTGCGCTTATAGCAGGACCTGTTTTTATAGATGAATTAAATGAATAGGGTTTATTTTTTCATGTTATTTTGACACCATCTTAAAAAGCATTTGGGCTGGGCGTGGTGGTGCACGCCTTTAATCCCAGCACTTGGGAAGCAGAGGCAGGCGGATTTCTGAGTTCGAGGCCAGCCTGGTCTACAGAGTGAGTTCCAGGACAGCCAGGGCTATAAGTGTACTGGCTAGTTTTGTGTCAACTTGACACAGCTAGAGTTATCACAGAGAAAGGAGCTTCAGTTGAGGAAATGCCTCCATGAGATCCAACTGTAAAGCATTTTCTCAATTAGTGATCAAGGAGGGAAAGGCCCCTTGTGGGTGGGACCATCTCTGGGCTGGTAGTCTTGGTTCTATAAGAGAGCAGGCTGAGCAAGCCAGAGCAAGCAAACCAGTAAAGAACATCCCTCCATGACTTCTGCATCAGCTCCTGCTTTCTAACCTGGTTGAGTTCCAGTCCTGACTTCCTTGGTGATGAACAGCAGTATGGAAGTGTAAGCTGAATAAACCCTTTCCTCTCCAACTTGCTTCTTGGTCATGATGTTTGTGCAGGAATAGAGACCCTGACTAAGACAGGAAGAATGACCGTCCAGTCTGTAGCTAGTCTGTGACGTCCTGGAACTCTCGCTTCCTCGCAGTTCTGTATTAAGTCTCACTTGAGTTTTTCACCTTGGCACTTTGAGATTCCTCCTCACAGTGGGTGCACGTTGCCCAGGTTTTCAGATGTCTTAGCATTGACGTTTGCAGCATCATGGTATCCTTAGCCCCTGGGGTCCCTTCAGAGTTCCCGAGTCCTGCGTTTGCAGAGCTGCATGGCGTCTGTGCTCTCTTCTCAGGCCCTCGGCCCTGCTCCCAGCTCCATTAGGGCCGCCTTCTTCCTCCTTGGGTATTTTCATTCCTTTTCTTAAACTCAAAGTTCACGTGTTTAATTTGCTTGTGTTCATTTATCTTTTTAAAATCACGTTATTACAAGGGATGCACAGATCAAAACACTGTGCAGCTAGGTTAAGGCAGCCACTCACACATACACTTGTGCCCACCCTAACCCTTCCATCCCAGTGGCCCTCTCTCCAGTTAGAAGCTGTACTTGGAAGCTGTGGAGCTTCATAGTGGCTTTTACATCTCCATCAATTACATTTTTATGCATTAACTACCCTCTCCCCCTACACACACACGGAGAAAAAGCTGACAGAGCTGGAACCAAGAAAACAGCCTTACGTCTTCTCTCACAACTCATGTGCCCTTTTGCCTGAACAGTCGTTGTCAGTGATGAAA
This sequence comes from Mus caroli, assembly GCF_978045245.1. Classification (NCBI taxonomy): domain Eukaryota; kingdom Metazoa; phylum Chordata; class Mammalia; order Rodentia; family Muridae; genus Mus; species Mus caroli. The sequence goes on along the minus strand of NW_028227270.1, from coordinate 69,120,414 downwards.
AGTGTGCATTTGTGCTAACTGAATACTTGCCACCCATTTTTATATAGCACTATTATTATATTACATTTAAAAGTTCAATTTGCAGTCCCTTGTAGTAAAATATAGTGTATTTGTGTATCACTCACACACACACACACACACACACACACACACACACACACACACCCCTCAAACTACTTTGGGCAGTCTCTACTCTCCCGAAGCATCACACTCTATTCAAACAGTGTCCTCTCAGGCGCTACCCACAGCTCCTGGCTGTGGCTTTTGCTTTGTATGAGTAATGCTTTAATGCCTTGGCTCTTCATTGTGACTGTCTTTTAGGGACCTTAAAAAGAGGCCAGCAGTCATTGATGGCCCCTAGGTCCAGTTCTCATCTCTTCTGTTCAGTTTTTGTCTTCGTGATCTGTCCAGTTAGGAGGGGTATGTTGAGGTGCCCACTTGCTGTGGTGCTGATGTGAATTCCTCATCTCTTACAAAGATTCTCAATGCCGCCGTCTTCCTGAAGTGTCTGGTCTTGCGTAGTCACTGTCTCCAGCGCTTCGGTTCCCCCACGCAGTGTGCTCCCCTGTGACATCCCCGTGACAAGTGCAGTGACTGACTCAATGTGGGGGTGTGTGTCTTTGAGGTGGAGTCTTGCCTTGAGGCCCAGGTTGGCTGTCTGTACCAGCCTCCAGAGGTGCTGGCTTACAGGCTCAGGGCCACCAAGCGCAGCTGCCTAGCTACTGTGTCCCACTTCTGAGCCGCAGAGCTGCACGTCCCATGGTGGGCTGGAGTTTGCCTGTGCTGTGTAGTGCATTTCATCTAGGAGGCGGCTTTACCCTGCCCTCACCTTCCTTACCTGAGCAGAAAGCCATGGAGTATATACTCTGAGTCCCTGTGTGTGTCCGGCTTGTTTCTCACCTCATGTGTTCCGAAGCTGTTGTGTGAGAGGCACTTTTATTTCTTGTTTCTTGTTGTGTTTTTATGTGTGTGTGTGTGTGGGGGGGTGCGTACGCCCTGCGGCATGCCTGTGGAGGTCAGAAGACAACTGTGTGGAGTTGATACTCACCTTCTACTCTGGGACTGGCCTCTTGTCAGGCCTGCATGACAAGCATTTTGACCAGTCGAGCTTCAAGCCCTGCCTTGAAGCCCTCAGTGTGCACCCTGACTGGTTATATTTCTGCGACTGTGAGTGAGTTCTCCACATTTGTCCTCTTTCGTGTCACTGTTATTGTTTCACTTGGTGTTGCTCCTCAGATGTCTCACTGGCAGGGTTAAGTCAACCAGCAATCTGCCTTGAGTTTCTCTCTCTTAAGGTCCAATTGTGGATCACACTGATAACTTAATGTTGCAGACCTCGACCTTCATTCAGCGGCACTCATTTCTGAAATTACAAGAGGCCATAAGATACAGCAAACATTGTCTGCTTTGGCAGCTTGGTAGAGAGATGCCAAGTCTAAGTGCTTGCTGTGCAAGATGAAGACCCCAGCTTTTCATCCCCACACCTCATGCAGTTGACCATGAAAGCTCACACCTGAAATCCCAGCACTGTGGGGGACAAAAAGGAGGACTCTTGGGGTTCATTTGCCAGCAGGCCAAGTCTAATGCACTCCAGGTTTAGTGAGAGATCCCTGGTTGTTTAAAAAAGTAATGTGGAGAACCATCGAGAAAAATAGCCAGTGTCCACCTCTACCCTCAGAGAGTGCATGTGTGAGTATGCACACACACACACACACACACACACACAGAGAACACACAGATACACACATACAGACACACAGACAGACAGACACACAGACCTGCATACAGACACATAGACACATATAGACACACACACATACCACATCACAAGCCAGGTGTAGTGCTTCACACAGGTCATCTCAGTACACAGGAGGTTGAGACAGGAGGATTGTAGTAAGTTTGAGACCAGTCAGGGCTACACAGTGGAACCTTGTTTCAAAGAAAGAAAGAAAAACGTTTTTAAGAATTATGTTTAAATCTATCAAGCCTCATTTAATTTAAAAAATAGAAATAACAATTGAGCTAGCATTAATTTCTGCAGTATAGAAGGGAAGTTGCCTTTTGACATGAGCTCTGGCTGTAGCCTGTACGACTGTTTCAGGAGGCTGTTGTAGTGCTATCTTAGAGGGTAAATTGTGTCCCTTCCCCAGCCTAGTGACCCTGCTGCTGCTGGTCGTCAGGACGCACCAAGCTGTGGCACTTGCTGTAGAGTGTGCTGTCTGGAAGCATGGGGTGGCATCAGCAGGGCCACTCCCCTTTCCCAGGGCTGTACAAGGTCACTAGCATCCCGTGGCAGAGGGAATCTTGAGACAGATGTGGGGGCTCCTGTGGAGCAGGGAGGTATGATGGGATGGAATGTGGCCAGGCCGGGGGTATGGTCTGGTAGAGTGGCTGGCATTTTGTGGAGACTTTTGGGTCAAGCTTCTCCTGGGTATAAGACCCACTCCCCCAGCAACTGAACAAGCTGAGGAAGCTGGGTGCTCCCTGGGTTACACTTCCCCCTGGCTGGCTTTCAATATGTACAGAGCCATTTGCTGTTACGTTTAGCAGCCCGAAGCAAGTGCCCACGAAGTGCGCCCAAACCACATGGCTCTCCTAAGTTAATTGTCTGTGTAATCTGTAGTGAACGCTGCTTTGAGACCAGTGGTATACCAGCTCAGTGTTTCAGAAAGATGGGGACGCTGAGCTACTGCAGAACCATTGACCTGGCCTGATGGTGGCAGTTAGGGGCCTGGAGCAGAGCTCCTGACTTCATGTGCTCGTCCTGAGGCTTTGGGAATGTGACTTGACCCTTGGAGTCTGCCCCATCATGCATGCATGTGTGTGTGTGTGTGTGTGTGTAGCCAGATATGTTTTACATGGCCCTGTGAGGATAGTGGAGGCTTATGTGAGAACAAACTGAGTGTTCTGGCCACTAAGTTCTGCCAGGTACAAGTTGCAGTAGGTCAGCATGTTTTAGCTGTCCTCTCTGGCCTTACTTGTCAGATACACCATTACTCCTGAGCAGGCATCAGGAGGTGTGGCTTTTGTAGGATAGCCCACATGGCCCACATTATTCTGGTCAGTGGGAGCCATTCCAAACCAGCCTTGGTGGGTGGAGCTCATCAGAGCAGGTAGTGGGTGTGGGCCCGTCTCTCTCTCTCTCCTTCCCTCCTTCCCCGCCTCCCCCCTTCTGTGGTGTGTGTGTGTGTGTGTGTGTGTAAGCCATGTGTAGCTATCAGGCGTTTCCTCAGTTGCTCTCCCCCTTGTATTTGTGACAGTCTCTTGAACCTGGAGCACACCGATTGGCCATGCTAGCTAGCTGGCCGGTCAGCTGCTCCACAGGGCTGGCTGTCTCAGCATCCCCTGTTGTTGGTTACAGCTGCACCCATCACGGCAGCTTCCACGTGGGTGCCGGGGATCTGAACTCAGGCCCTCACGCTCCTACAGCTCAGCAGTTAAGAGCATTTGCTGCTCTCCCAAGAGGACCCAGTTTGGTTTCCAGCATCTATACGGGGCAGCTCCATTAGGGGATCTCATTGCAGCTTCTGGGTTCTGTGCCACACACACAGACACATATGACTTGTTTTTTTTTTTTTTTTTCAAGATGAATATTCAAGAGCTGTTTATGTATTTGTGCTTGCCTAAATTTCAAGTGGGTAAAAAGCATTAGTCAAAAGTGTCAAAGATGGTTTTAAAAAGCTGGCCGTTGAATTTTTATAAGTCGGTGATTGCTCTGAATCAAAGCTGCCCCCACCCAGTGCTTGTCATTTGGAGTGCTTATTATTGTTATTATTATTATTATTTTGCTGATTTGCCTCATGAATGTGCACACATGTGCATTAATTTTGGTTCCATAAAAACATTCAGTGACAGCCCTCTTCGTGTGTGACTTTGAGGTATCATTTCTAGCCCCAGTTAAAACTGTAGAACTCTAGGCTTGCCGTTCACTTGCAAGCTGTGGCTTTTCCAGGCCACTTCAGCTGTTGTTACTGTGCTAATGAACAGCCACACCTCCAGAACCTAGTGCTAGGGGACAGCATACTTTTCTCCTGAAGCCCCTGGAGAGCCCATGTTACAGGAATGCGGGGAGGGTCTTGCTGGCACCAGGCCTCTTCTTTGAATCTCTGGGCCGGCCGGCTATGTAAGTTTGAGTCTGCCCACAGGGTTTGTGGCCTTATCCCTGTCTAGAAGGAGTGTCTGTGGCAAGGCCCTTCTCACTGGTGTGAGGCTCGTTAGGGTGCAGTCCTGCCTGAGGAGTCTTTCGGTTTGTGAAAAGATTGATCCTTCAGCATTTCTGGGGTTTCCTGAGGCTGTCCAAAAATCTTCTGAGTAAACACTTCACATCAGTCAGCCAGAATTGTCTCCTTGTTCCCTAGCGGCAGAGTGGAGGGGACTGATGCTTGTGTGCTCGCTGCTCTGCCCTGGACGGTGAGTCAGTCCATGGACACTAACGTGATCACCTGTCTCCTGGATTTTGCTTTCTCTTGTAGCAGTGTCCGACCTGGGGTCCAGGACAGCTGCAGATGCCGCCCAGCACGAAGTTGTACTTAAGACTCTCTGAGGGACTTTGTGTGGTTATCTTCCCTCTTGTAACCTGATTTCATGACTCTGGAGAATGAACTTTATAGACGGTGGTGGTCAGAGAGATGGGCACACCTGCTAGAAGGTTCTGTGCTGACTAACTCTTAGTGGATTTCCTCTTGGTCTTTTGAGACAAGGTCTGGGAGACAAATGTGTGTCTACTGAGTACCAAATGTATAACAACCTTTCATACATGGGCTAGAAACACAGACCTCACTCAGCAAGGAAGGCTATACTGTTACAGTGGGTGTGTGGACTACACTGTTATAGTGGGTGTGTGGACAACACTGTTACAGTGGGGAGTGGAGTACACTGTTATAGTGGGTGTGTGGACTACACTGTTATAGTGGGTGTGTGGACTACACTGTTACAGTGGGGGTGTGGACAATACTTACAGTGGGTGTACTGGATGTGGTATAGAGTGTCGGGGCTCTGTTCCCATTTCTGCACCCATCAGGAGGCCCAGGAAGGAACGTGGCTAGCCCAGAGCCCTCCCAGCTTTGAAATGTCCTTCCCCATGGCCTCCTGGGGCCCTGGAGCAGTGTGGGAGCCGCCTAGCTCCACTTGAGAAGACACAGGTGGAATGAGTTTGAACTTGCAGTTGCTGTAGAATGGAACTTTAAAGAGGGTGTAAGAGTTAGCCTCTATATTTTACTACAAAAGTTTCAGCATGCGAACCATGAACTTGCTAAGCCTGGGCTGAGCGTTGTGTGTGCACATGTCTGTTTTAGCTGTTGCCCTGTACACAAGGAGTCTGGGGCAGCTCCGGGCTTTACTATAATAAGCTGCCTTGGCAGCAGCTTCTGTGTCTCCTCACTTAGCACACAGAACATTTGACACCCAGTACATGCAAACACTGATGTAACGCACAAGGAAAGCCTGGAGATCATAGAAAATCAGTGCATAGCGGGGAGCGTGCATTACTTTATGGAAAAGCTGGTAGAATGCTGTTACTCACCAACCATCTATGTTTACTGAAGTCATTATCATAAGCAAAGCCCTATTAAATGCTCTCCTATACTTCCCACTAAGTGCCTGATGACTGTTTATTTTTGTCTGTGTGAATATTAAAGAAAAGCTAAGCAGAAGCAATCTTAATATCTTGTTGATTACGTTCGAGAATAAAAAAAGGCAGAACATTAAGCCTGCACGCCATTTGCTATAATTACTCCGAGTGAGATGTTGCTGGAGCTGTCAGGCTGTGATTGAGGCTCAGTGATGGTTAGCACCAGCTGCGTGCATTAATTGTCTGCAGCAAGCATGCCCCACATTCACTCACCATTTGGAGGCACACACTTTCCCGTTCCCCCGTGCTGCAAAGCATCTCACGAATGAGTGAGGAGGAATGCTGCTCGCTCCCAGATTCAGCTCTCACCTCCCTTCCACACAAAGTCCTTTCACCCAGCCCCGCACAGCTCTGTGCATGTGAGCTCCACGCCCTGCGCAGCCAAGCATCTGGAGGGGGCACGGGGGTTTATTTCTGAGAGACCTTCCTTCGGAAGCCTGTTTCTGATAAGGTCTGGAGGCTGTGAACGGTTAACTCTTTCTAGGCACACGAATTCTAACGTTGCATTAGTGGTTTTAATAAGGCAGTCTGATAGTGAGACATCTGTTTTCTTCTTCACCCAGCTTCCAAGTGGGCTTTTTCATAGATTTGTAATCCTTGCAAAATGTAGGTATTTTCAGAAGCACCGAGACACATCCATTTTTGTTAAGTGATGAATCCCAGTTTGTAGGTTTATTTGGACTATGCGCAGGTGTTTGTGTGGGTGAGTCACTGTGGCGTCTGATAGGCAGGTACCTCACATAGCAGCATTCGGGTTGTGCCAGTCTGTCGAGTAGAGCTCTCTCTAACTCATCTTTACCTCAGTATTACTTGAGCAAAGACTCCAAGGATTCCTTTATTATTTTTGCCCAATGGGATGTCTGTTTTAAATCTTAAGGGAACCCACATAATGAAAATGTAGTTTATCTGTGTGCTTACACTGGGAAGTATTTCACTGCTGTTGGCCGATGACTCCCGGGGCTCCCTAGCTGCTGTTTGGAGTCCTGTATCTGTCCTGTTTCCTGTGAGCAGTTTCCCTAGAGCACAGGCCTGTGTCTGTTGGGTTGGGACCAGAGCCCCCCTGAGTCTTCACACATGACACACCTCCCTCTTGGCCCTCAGACCTTCCAGTGGTAGGCACCGTGTTGGCAGAGGTCTGCGGGGTACTCCCATGAACTCTGTCCCTTCAGAAGCTCCCTCCTCGGTTCTGCAGACCTTCCACAAGGCCTCTTTTCCTCGTGCTAACCAAAGTCAATTGTCGTTGCTCAAGGACCTTTGAAAGAGTACCATTGGTTTGAGAAGTGTGTGCTTCCCAAAGCCAGAGTGATGTATACATCTGTAATCTTGGAACTCAGCCGGCACACACAGGGAGTTCTAGGCCAGCCTCAGCTACCTAGCCAGCCTCTGCTTTGTTGTAAATTGTATTCATTTTATTGTTGTTTGAGATGTTCAGGAATGTATATATATAAAGTATGTATGTGTCCATCAAATCTGCCCCCCCCATTCCCTCCCTCCTAATGCTTCCCCTGCCTGCCAACATTTTTCTCTCCCAATACCATGTACTCTTTTAGAGTTAAAAAAAAAAAAAAAAGCCTCCTAGGCGCACTCAGTGCTGCTTAGATGTGCATGGCTGTGGGAGCGTCATCTACTGGAGCACGGGCAGTTTCCCCTGAAGAAAATGGACTTCTCCCAGCAGCTCCTCAGCTAGGGGTGGGACACCATGAGCCCCTCCCCTGCTATGCTGGGATTTTGGCCAGCTTGGTCGTATACACAGACCCTGTCTCAAAACACATGAAGCCACAAAACATCCTTTCAGAGTCTAACACCAAGTTTTAATTTTATCGAGCATGGTCTCCCGGCAGGTGTGATAGCCTGGGGCTGTCCCAGGGGCTGGTCTTCCCAAGGCAGGTGTGTCCGTCCAGCCAGGCGCTCACCATCATGCTCTCTGTAGCTTGGATTTGGAGGTTTGTTTTGTGAAGTCTATCTAATGTTGCTTCCCAGTGCCTTAGCATGAAAGGCTGTAGCTGGTTCCTGGATATGAGCCGTGTTTTATAAGCAGGCATTCAAACACTTCAAGCGGGACTTACACTGAATTCTTACATGGTGAAATTTCATTAAAACAAGCCCAGCTTCCTCTGGCTCTTGTTGTATTTAAGGTGGGCCTGTCCAGATGAGAAGGAGAGTATGATTCTTAGAGCATTACTTTGTGAAATTCATTCAGAATAGAGTCCCCCTGAAGGCTTGAACAGAAGCGAACCATGCTTGCTTGAGTAGGAGTTGAGCTAACGTGGAGTGTTCCTTTGCCTGGAGGACGCACTGCGTTCTGTTTGAGTCACTGTCTTTCTCTTGACATGTCAAGTTTTCCTACCTTGGATGGATCCTGTTGGCATTCAACATGTCTAAGTTAACCCATCTTTTGTGAGGGAAGTTCATGAGAAAATATCTTCTCAGGTTTGTAGAAGATGTTAAGCATCTAAAACATGTAATCATAGCCCCTCACCAGGCTACGTCATAGTGTGTAGTCACTCAGACCCGTCCTCAAATGTTGTATGTTGTATGAGGCATCACACCCTTGGGTGTATTTACAAGTATCACAGTAAAACATTCGTGGGTTTACTTAAAACAGAAGCGTTGAAGTAGCTGCTTCTAGTACACGGCCGTTACAACTGGAAGGCTTTGAGGAGTGTAAACAGTCTTGCTTCTCCTAGTACACGGCCATTACAACTGGAAGGCTTTGAGGAGTGTAAACAGTCTTGCTTCTCCCAGAGGTGTCTTTTTTGCATGTCCTCAGAGTTTACAGATGCATCGGGTTTTATGCCCCTTCCCCATTCACGATCGAGTTGTTTGTCCTTTACAGATTTGTCTCGTGGGAAGGGGCATCTGTGGGTAGTGATGAGGCTCGTGTAGGTCGGTGTGTAGGCAGCACATATGTCACACATGCTGGGGTCATGCTCTCATCCGTGGAGATCACACTGTAGGATGAGCGGGTGTGGAGGGAGAGGCGGTCACTGCGCCCACACCAGAGCTCTGCCCCTCTTTAAATGCTTTTCCCACCCCCAGGTGCCACTTCATAATTAAGACTATAAGGCTACATTAAAGTACTATATTAGAAAAGCATACGTGGCTAAATTATCTCAGGCACAACTAATGTAAATCTCTGATTGGCAGATGGTTGTTTAAACTGCCCATTGGAGTTGCTAAGAACGGATGTCTCTCGATGCTGTTCCTGATGATTGTATTTAGAGGACTCAGCACTGACTTAGCAGTGTGAATGGAGTGGGTGGTAGCCGTGGAGTGTCTTCTCCAGTTACTACCTCAGCTGAGCGTTCCTTTCCGAGTCCCATGAGCTACTACTGACAGATCTAGTTATTTTTCACTCAACAGAGAGAAACGCTGCCTCGATTCAGTGCATTTTAGAACTTCAGTCTCGTCTTGTTCAGGAGCATGTTGTTCCTTACGCCTAACCACATTGAAACAGACCAGCTTTGCCTTTATGCCTTAAGTGCTTAGGAAATTGGGCAAATCTATAAAGCAGCTATTTTCAGATGCTAGACTACAGATATTACAGGTGTGTGATCAATAGGAAGATGTAAAATTCCTGTGTCTTTCTGCATTGTGCCATTATGCAGCTGGCCGGAGTGCATTAGGTGGGTGACTGGAGCGGAAGAATGCTGCAGGCTAGAGGGTGTTACTAAGTGGGTGACTGCAAGGATGAATGAAGCAGGGCGGAGTGTCTTAGGTGGGTGAATGCAAGTATCCTGCAGGCTGGAAAACAGTGAAGGTGGGTGATCAGAAGTATGCAGTAGGGCAGAGTGCATTAGGTGGGAAATCCCTGCACCTTTCTGCATACTGTCTGCATGTAGCAGGTGGGAAATCCCTGTGTTTTTCTGCATGCTGGCTGTGTGTAGCAGGCTGGAGTGCTTAGGTAGAGAACTAGAAGTCTGCAGTAAGCCGGAGTGCATTAGGTGTGTAACAGGTAGTAGCCACATAGAAAAGCTCCACAAATTTAAACTAGGGTGACCTTGCATTTGCTACCGCATCTTAGGCTGTTGGCCATATGTTAAAGTGTACAAGTCCAAGCAACGAGCAGTCGGGGACCTGTTAGAATAACCTGCATCCACCGGTGTCAATTGGTGTTGCCCGAGTAATGGCTGAAGAAGCCAGTGTACAACATACTGACAGGAGTAGAGAATCAGAGAGTCAGGGCAAGGGTTCTCTAGATCTGTTCCATCAAAGCTTAAAATTAGGAGACTCCACATACTCAACAAAGAATTGCACGTGGTACACCGTCCAGTTTGCTCTAAGAGACTATAGCATAACTGAGCACATAACAGAAGTCTTACATTGTCCCAGTTAGCTTTTGACAGTCAACTTGACACAGCCTAGATTCCCCTGGGATGAAGTTCTAGTTGAGAAATCACCCAGATCAGACCAGCCTGTGGGCATGTCTGTGAAGGATCGTCTTGATAGTTAACTGATGGAAGAGGGCACAGCCTAGTGTGGGCATCAGCATTGCCTGGGCAGGAGGTTTGGGGAGCTAGCTGAGCATGGGCGTTTGGGAAGGCCAGCAAGCGACATTTGTTCCTCTCTGGTTTCTGCTATAAGCTCCTGCCTATTATGTCCCTCAGTGGTAGGCTGTGATCTGGAAGTGTGAGCCAAATAAATTCTTTCCTTTCCTACGTGGCTTTGGGTCAAAGTGTTTTATCACAGCAACAGAAAGGAAGCCAGCACACTGTTTAACCAATAAAAAAAAATTGTTAGACTCAAAAGCATCTCAAGCAAACATCATGGAGGAGAAAACCTTACAGAAGCTGTGACTAGGCGGTGGACTGGAGTCCTAGCTGGCAGTAGAAGAGGAGACTGCTGACCAGAGTTTTCCAGAATAGGTGCAAACTAATGATTTACTTTAAAAGACTTGCACTGTACACAGTGTACTGTGGGTGGTGTCACTGGGAGACTTAAAAGTACAGATTTATATCATTTTCTTTCAACTTTATTTTTCCACAGAACCCACTGAGAAAGATACTGCAGATTGACTCCTAAAAAGAAAAAGAAAGAGAAGAAAAGCCATTAGCTAATAAGCAGGCAGTAAAGACAGGACAGAAAGGAAAGTGTGACAGAGAGATGAAGATTAAAAACGGGAAGGCTTAAGCCAGGCTGAGTCGCACTAGATAAGTTTTTTTACACAATGCAGTTAAAAGGAAGAAGTCATCAGGCTGACAAAGCAGCTCATTTGTGTGTTGTTTATAGACACGCTTTCCTGAGTAAGGCAGGGCCGGCTGCAGCTAAGGATGGGCGAGTGTGTGCTGTGCCGCTGGCACAGAGGGAAGCTGGAGTGTCAGAGCAGACACTGGAGCTCAGGACAAGGTCGCTCCTGGGGATAAAGGACCACATTTCCTAACAACAGAGTGTATCTGTCAGGAAAATACAAGCCCGTGCTCAGCCAGGCATATCAAAACTTCAGAATATAAAAAGTGAAAACAGAGAAGAAGGTGGAGGGGTGGCTGAGGCAGGAGAGTTGCTGTGAGTTTGAAGCCAGCCTGGAATACATAGTGAGATTGTTTGGAAGGCTAAGAAGCAGAGAACACACTTTTTTTTTTTAAATTAGATATTTATTTCATTTACATTTCCAATGCTATCCCAAAAGTCCCCCACCCACCCACTCCCACTTCTTGGCCCTGGCATTCCCCTGTACTGAGGCATATAATGTTTACAAGACCAATGGGCCTCTCTTTCCACTGATGGCTGACTAGGCCATCTTCTGATACATATGCAGCTAGAGACACGAGCTACGGGGAGTACTGGTTAGTTCATAATGTCCCACCTATAGGGTTGTAGATCCCTTTAGCTCCTTGGGTACTTTCTCTAGCTCCTCTATTGGGGGCCTGTGATATCCATCCAATAGCTGACTGTGAGCATCCACTTCTGTGTTTGCTAGGCTCCGGCATAGTCTCACAAGAGACAACTATATCAGGGTCCTTTCAGCAAAATCTTGCTGGTGTATGCAATGGTGTCAGCGTTTGGAAGCTGATTATGGATGGATCCCCGGATATGGCAGTCTCTAGATGGTCCATCCTTTCGTCTCAGCTCCAAACTTTGTAACTCCTTCCATGAGTGTTTTGTTCCCAATTCTAAGAAGGGGCACACACTTTTTAAAGTTGCTGATTATATAATGCTAGGGTAAGACAGTGTTTGCAAACCTGCCTGGCTGCCCTGTTAGGGCCTGGCTGCTGTCATCACAACACCCCACGTGGCACCGGAACTCAGACAGGCTTGCAAGACACTTGAAATGCTCATCAGAATCAAGTGATGTGCCCTGAGTAAAAACCCTAAGTTTTAGAATTGAAATCGTGCCAGAATATCTACTCTTGACTCCAGCAGCATCAGTGACAGAAAACGGTATGACACAGCCCTAGATTCCTGGAAATGAAAGCACTTGTTAGTCACCTATGAGCCAGAGAAGAATTTACAAGAGACAGTAAAAGATTACTTTGAACTTAATGAAATGAAAACATAGCAAACTGTTCTGGGTACAGCTGAAACTGTGCTTAAAGGGGAGGTGCTTAAAGGGGAGGCACGGCTCTAAAGCCTTAGCTAGGGAAGAAGTCTGGTCTAGCGTCAGAAGGGGGAGAACCGGCAAGAAAGGCTCCAGATGACCTCTGCCTTTGGGAGGGTGAGAAGTGACACAAACTGTGGAAAATTAATAACCCGAAGCCGAGTCTGTTAAAGTGGAAAAGGTGACGACGCCACCACCACCACTGCGCATCTTCAGGGCTGAAGGGAACCCGAGGGTGGGGGAAGCCACCTTGCAGGGTGCAAGGACCACCTCACTTCACTGGTGAGGAGATTCTCGGGGTGTAGTGTGTTCTCAGAAATACCTTCCAGGGGCTTCATTGCCATCCCACAAAAAGCAGAGAAGGTCATATAGAGATGATAATTCTGTGAAAGCATGGAATTCTGAAATGTTTAGAAATCAAATCCACTAATGTGGCAGTCACTACTCCTAAAACTCAGCATGTTAGCCAGACGGGACAAACAGGGTTAAGATCCCAGTGTTGGTAGGAAAAACAAGTAAACGGGAATCAGTATTCATTCAAGATAAAAAAAAATGTTTTTCTTAGAAGCAAGCCTGACAGGCTTCTCCCGGGAAGAGTGTAAGGTGTGGGAGAGCCCACTGCAGCTCCCAGTGGAGCACTGTGAGGCTGGGGTGGGGGCTCCCCCTCCTCTCTGTGGTGCTGGGTCCTTGTCTGCCTCCACTCTGGGCCACTGTGACAGAGACTGCCCATGTCCAGATCCTGGCTTACTCTTCATACAGCAGCAGCACTGGGAAATGCCCCCTGGCATAGGCTGGGGTGCTCAGCACAGTGCAAGATTTCCCAGCATGGGAATGAATGGTCCCACAATACAGTCGTCCCCCAAAGCTGTATGCAGTGTGAACCTGAGGGGAACAGTACCTTCAGCTCAGAGATGAATTCACACCTGGCAGGGAGCACAGCTACCCGCAGGGAGCACGCTAACGGACTAGTATCCCAGCAGTCTCCCACCGCCAGCCCTGGATGACGGTGGGGTGGGACGGGCTCACTGGTGTCTGTCAGGGATCTGGAGCACACTTGTGCACCTCACTAGGTCAGAGCAGTGACAGGCAGGTAGCATCTGCCTATCTTAGCATCACCGTAGTTATGGTTCTCTCGATGTGCTATTTTAGGACAGACTCTATGAAGCATCGTTTTAGGCACTGAACACACTCTGCATGTGATTGGTGCAGTCTGAGCAGATGCACATTTGGTTTACAGTCTAAGCCTCACTGACTGATTTAATAGAGCCACCAAAAGCAATTTCAATCACCCGGACGTACTACAAATGATCAGTCTTTGTTGTTTATAAGACGAAACCTAAATAAGATGTTTATACAATATTATTTAAACTTGATTATATTCAGTTCCTATAAAATGGAAGATAAGACGTCAGCACTTAATGCTGGTCCACTGACAGCTGCACCAGTGGACTTCACTTCCCCAGCAAGCGACTGGTTTTCCAACTTGAGAAAGCAAAGGACTCTTTCCAAAGCTAATTTATATTATATTTGGCTTTTAATAATGAAGGTTGTCATTTCTAAATGATAAACTCCACTATGTGTGCCAAGTTAACATTTGACTGAAATAGAAATGTCATTTTTATGGCTCTATTAAGCTCAAAGGGGCACCTGAATATTCTGTGCTTTAAGAGCGTGCGCATGCACAGAGTACACAGGCCTGCTTACCTGGAGAGATTGTGCGTCAGGACAGACGTAGGAATGTCCTCAGAGCAGCTTCTCATCTGCTTCAGACGTGTGTGTCCATTACTGTGTTTGTCTTTATCTTAATCAGCTTGTTCTGTGAGTGCCAACAGCCCTGTCGCCAGCAGAGTTCCTTGTTTGGTGAGGCAGACTTCTCACAGGCAGAACCAGCCGAGCTGCTGAGGGTGAACCCCTGGGTGAAGCACCCGACATCAGTCACTGGTCCCCGACATACAGCTCCATCGCAGGCACTGAAGTTTTAAAGTTGTAATCAGAGCGGCAGTTGGGAACTCAGATCTTCTCTTTGGGAACTGCCTTCAGCCATACTTTGTTTACTGGTCCAAGGATAAAATGCCAACATGTAGTCTGCCCTGAGAGTGGATGCAGGTGTGTAAGGGCCGCCAACAGGGCGGTTCCTGACGCTGTGTTAACTGGAGGGACACTGGACCTTTGCTGTTCAGAGTTCCCTTTCATTTCCGCCACCACCCCCTCCATTCACACTCAGGATGCCCGCCACCGGGCTGATCTTGCATCTTGTAGCTTACTCTGTGTTCTTGCCCTCTCCATGGGACTTGTGTGCCCAGGTGATTGCCCAGTCAGATCCATCCAGGGATTCACACGGCTTGTCAAAGAAAGCATGAGGCCAGCCTGGCACTGCGTCAGTGTGATCCCACCCTGGGTCTGTGCCCATTCCAGGTGACACCCTGCCCTGCCAGGAAGGCCCTCTGTTCATACAGATAGCTCCTGTCTCCTTCTCAACCGTATCTCTTATTACTGTCTAATCTCAAGCCCAATGGTTCTCAGCCTTCCCTTAATGCTGTGACCCTAATAAAGTTCCTCATGTTGCGGTGAACCCCCAACCATGAGATTGAGCACCCCACGTGTGCTGCCTCCAGTGCCTGGTGCTCAAGACAGAACATTCACAACATTCTTTATGCTGCTTTGTTAGTGGAGGAGTCTTTATGCCAGAAAGGACACTGTCTCTAGTACCAGTTTAATTAGGTAGAAGTGCAATCATCGTCCCTCTTCCTTAGCTTCTTATGTTAATTTCTTCTAACACATTTCTAGTTTTCTGCTTGAGTCCTGCCTAATTCCCTGCCATTAAGACGTGATTGGTGGTTTGCGGCTGAGGAGAGGGCGGTGCCGAGCACTGTTCTGAGGCCAGTGGGCAGACCACTCAGCACATGGTGACAGGCTTAGGCAGCCTTGGTGAGCTGATCTGGAAGGTTTGGAGAGTTTGTTCGCAAGGAGATGCGTGTGAGGGAGGAGCCTTTGCCTCAGCTCATGAGGCTCCTGGCTGTAGTCCTCAGGACCCGGGATCCGGAGGGCCATGAAGTCACTGAAACCAGTTCCCCCAATACAAATGAGAGCAGAGAGGCACTCTTGTGTACTCGGGGCCTGGACTGACTAGCACAAAGTGTGGTCTTGGTCCCCTGAAATAAAAACCTAAGCTTGTATCTCTTCCTGAGGGGTTTGTTTTAGATTTTAAAAATCAATTTGCGTATATGTCTGTGTGGCTGTGTGAGTTTTTATGTGCACCACATGTGTGCAGGTGCCCACGGAGACTAGACAGGGTTGGATTCCCTTGGATCTGGAGTTACAGGCGGTTGTGAGCTGCAGGATGTGTGTGAGGGGAATCGAACCTGGGTCCTGTGCAGGAGCAGCACACATTCCTAACCACTGAGCCATCTCCAGCCCTCCTGGGAGGTCTTCAGTCGCATCAGTAACAAGCTTCCTGGTTCTGTAGGTGCCCTGAGGAATGTGTCTGTACACGGAACAGAACGAGGAGCAGGGCTTCGCACAGACCTGGTTTCTGTAGCAGAAGCCATGGACTTAGGACAAGCTGAGTATCTGAAGTCAGAGTGTCTAACCCCAGATCTCTAGTTATTATGACACCTCATGTACAGCATGGGGAATTCCAATTCTGCATCCTTTCTTCTAAGATCCATTGTAAAAAAAAAAAAAGTGTGTGTGTGTGTGTGTGTGTGTGTGTGCGCGCGCACACGCGCACGTACAGATGCCCGTGGAGCCAGAAGAGGGAGCAGAGCACACATGTGGTGTGCACAAAAGCTCAGCCACACAGACATACACACAAATTGTTTTTTAAGTTTTTAAGTCTAAAACAAGCAAACCTGTGACAGGATTTTCCCTGTCCAATCACATTAGGGCAGCAGGAGGCCTATGACTAGACAGGGAAAAGGGAGGCAGAGCTAAGAGTTACAGAGACAGCATCTCAGAGAATGGAGGCCAAGATGGAAGCAGAGGAATAGGAGGAACCTGAACCAGTGTGGCTTTAATTAGCCGCGGGTGGTTATGATATTAAAGGATAGAATAATTGGAATATTTGTCTAATCTAGGTGGGCAGCTTTTATCGTTATCAGTTGGTTCTGAAATTATTGTATTGGCATCTTGTAAATTGAGAGTTTATTGATACATATATCTGTTTGGTTAATTATAAGCTTCTAGAGTTTTGTTTCTACCGGATGGATGGGTGATGTGACGGCTGGCCCTGAGAACGGTCGCTGTGGGGACTAGCAAGAGAGTTGCCAGAGGCAGGAACTCAGGAAGCCTGCCTGTCCGGCCCCTCTGGAGAGCTGGTGGACAGAGAGCGCCTGGAGCGCGGAGAATAGGTTTCTTTTTTAATATTTCCCGCAACACAAACCCCTCAAGAAGAGATACAAGCTTAGGATATTATTTCAGGGGACCAAGACCACACTTCATGCTGGTCAGTCTGGCCTTGAGTACAGGAAGTGCCTCTTTGCTCCCACTGGAGCCGCAGCTGCAGATGGCTGGGAGCTGCCTGATGTGTGGTGGGTGCCATACCCAGGCCCTCTGCAAGATCAGCTCTCGCTCTCAACCACTGAGCCATCTCCGCAGCCCCCAGTGCATCCTGTTAAACATGAGTCTGTGAGCTGCCAGGTAGTTTTGTCAGTTCCCCCTGGGCAATGGAACTTCTGAGGTAGATCTGTTTATCAGGCGCACATTTCCTGAGAGAATTACCCGAGGGACCGGAATGGTAGCTCAGTCATTTGGGTGCTTGCTGCACGGGCATGCGCTGTAAGGACGGGAGGGCACTGTCAGCCAGCCTCTGCCTCCTGATCGCTGGGATCAAAGGCGTGCACCACCATTGCCCGGCTAATGATGAACTGTTTTCTAAAAAAGTAACAGGTCCCATTACACTTTAAAGAAAATTATACTTGATCTGTCTGGTTGTCTGTCTGTCTGTCTGTCTATCTGCAGCACCAGGATGGACTCAGGGCTTTGATCATTCTTAGCATCTACCTCTGAGCTACAGCCCCAAACCCTACACTAATTTAAAAGAAAAGATTAAGCAAAATAAAACAAAACAACCCCCCCCCCACACACACACAACCCTAGACAACAATATGGTGGAGGCTACAACAGAAATAGAAAGTTGCCTGCTCTAATCACCTAACACACCTCTGTGTGTGTGTGTTTAAGAGAGAGAGAGACAGAGAGAGCGAGCACGCAAGCACTGTGTGACTGCCGTGCAGAAGTGACAAGGGCAGACTGAGATTGGTGAGTTGCCTCAGTCTGGAAAGGTCCCATCTTCACCTCGGTCTGCTTGCGGCACTCTGGTCTGGCTTAGCACATGCTCAGTACCCACACCCAGTACACTCAGTGATATGCTCTTCAGGGCGACTTGTGCTTTCTGTGTCCAGGGGTGGACAGCTACGCGGTTGGCCCCATTGTGCTCCCTGCCCCATGGATTCGGACCCTGTAGGACAGCTTTACAGCCATGTCATCCTTAGAAAGGCATGAGAGGTAGTGTGACATGTGAGCCCTCAGTTTGCCATGCCTGCTGCGTGGCCCTAGGCTCAGCATGGGTAATGGGTACATGTGGGTTTTGAGCATGCATGTGTACGCAAGCGCCTGGCACACATAAGCCCTGGCACACTTCCTTCAGTCTAGCCTCTTTCTCAAGGCAGTTCCTTCTGTGCTGCTGGTCCTCAGTCATCTGTGAACCTTGCTAAAAATGACTCAAAGGAGGGAAGAGATTGATGGGTTAGATGTATAGGTTTTCTCAACAACTTTGGTAGCTCAGCTAGACCCAGAGAACCACTTAACCATAGAGGTTGCTGAAGGAGCTGGAGCAGAGATGTGGCCCACCTGCTTACCACACGTTAGCTGTGTTGCCCCCCGCACTTGTTAGAGGTTGCTTCCGAACCACCCTTCCCTTGTGGAGACCACAGTCTGAGGAGCTCGAGTCCCCTTAGTGAAGAGCATGTTTGCACGGGACCTGCACTCACTCGATGTACTGTAAGTCACCTCACTTACATATGGTGCAGATGTCTGTTAGGCAGGGAGGAGGGACAAGGACAAACGTCTGTGTGCATTCAGTCTGTGGCTGCTTGAGTGTGGGTGCAGAACCTGTGGACATGGGGGGACAGCTATGTAAAGTCACAGTACTCAGGGGGCAATGGGGACCACCCATTGCTTATTCCATGGAAGAAGAATTTGTCCCTGTCCTGAGTGGATTATCAGGGCACCAGTGAGCATGCTCAGGAGTCAGGACAAAGTAGAGAGGCCCTCTGTCCCAGCGTGTACTCCGTCCACACTTGACCCCTTCCCTTCTTTCTTTTACTGGCTCTTTGAGAAGCCGCACCTTCTGGCTTTTGTAATGGGTACATGATTAACTTGTATTTACCACTCTCTAGTGCCCCTGCCCCCCAGCCCTGCTCCTCCTCAGTAAGTTGTGCAGCTCCTGCAGGCCAATCTCCTTCCTGAGTTAAGGCACAGGGTGTGCGCCCCAGGCAGCCTCTGCTGTAGCAGGGCGGGGGAGAGGAGGCAGAGGTCAGATCACTGAGGCCAGCTTGTAAGAGCCTAACAACCAACTTTGCCAGCACACTCCAGATGTTAAGGGACAGGGCACTTATAGGGGAAGGAGGGGGTCAGGTTACTGCTGCTGCCCCCAGGGCACGGGCAAGGAGAGGGGAGGAGCTTCAGGCATCTCTTGGTGACCTCGCAAGCTGACCTCACGTGAGGAAGTTGTCCATCAGTTCTGGAGTGACTTCTCTCTAGCTAGTCCTTTATGGCCTCACAGCAGCCCGAGGTATGCAAGGTCCCTAGTGCAGAGAGCTAGTGCTAGGGTAACTGGCACCTGGGTACTGGGATCATGCAAGTCATGTCAGTCTGATAGGGGCTTAGAGGTAGCTCACTGTCCGTCTGCCGTCCTAAGATGGTGACTATCACCAAAAGGGCATGGCGGAATATGCTGGGAGCCCTGTTTTAATTCAGAAGGTATGGGTGAAGTGATATTTGAGCCCAGGAGTTTGAGAATAGCATAGGCAGCACTGTGTTGTCTCCCATTACAACAGGAAGAACAGATGTAGTGGAGGACAGCCGTGATCCACCACTGTCTTGGTCAGGGTTACTATTGCTGTGATGGAACACCACACTCAAAGAAACCTGCGGAGGAAAGGGTCTATTCAGCTTTCATTTCCACATCACTGTTGATCACTGCTCCTCATCAAGGGAAGTCAGGACAGGAACCCAAGCAGGGCAGGAACCTGAAGGCAGGAACTGTCGCAGAGGCCATGGAGAGGTGCTGCTTACTGGCTTGCTCCCATGATTTGCCTCAGCTTGCTTTCTTATGGAATGCAGGACCATCAGCCCTGGGATGGCACCACTCACAATGGGCTGGGCCCTCCCCCATCAATCACTAATTAAGAAAATGTCTTATGCTGGATCTTATGGAGACATTTTCTCAGTTGAGGTTCCCGCCTTTCAGAGACTCTAGCTTGTGTCACAGTTGCCATAGAACTAGCCAGAGCCGCTGCACACTGGAAGCCTGGGAAAGTCTATTTAATAAGCCCCAACATGGCGGCTGTTTCTTCGGAGAGAAGAAAACAACGGCTTCTCAGATTCCTGCTGTTCTCCATTAGTCACTTCAGGCTGGAAAAGGTGGAACTTTAGGGAAGGTGCACACATTACCAGGTTGTTTTCTAGCTCTAGTGGTGGTCAGCGCCACAGTCAGACACTACCAAATAAGGGGTGGGTGGTAGCCGGGGAGGTGGCTCAGTCCGTACAGTGAGTGCCATGTAAGTCTGAGCACCCAAGTTCAGATTCCCGGAACCCATCTTAAAAAGCAGGGTGTGGTGGTGTGTGTTTGTGATCCCAGCCCTGGGGACACAGAGGCAGGGAGATTCCTTGGACCTCTCTGAGTATCTGGGAAACATCTGTGTGCAGAAGCGACCAGCAAGTTCTAGCCTCTCAGGTGAGCAGTAGGTCAGAACCCGGACTGCGCAGTGCACAGTGGGCCCGCTGAGTGATGTAACTAACGGGTCCCTTGGCAGACCGGTCCAATGTGACTACACAGTTAAAACAAAATGTCAGAGAAATCAGGAGAACCTACAGCCCAGCCCTCGAGTGGCATCAAGGACTAAGGTGGGTGGGTGGGGCTTGTGAGCTGGGGAACCACAGTCTGGATGCATCCATCTGTAGACTCTCCCCCAGAAGGCAAACCCAGGGCAGTTTTCCGATCTTCTGCATTTGATCTAGAATGTGGACTGCAACCCCTTTGGGAGTTGAACAACCATAGGGTCATAGGGTCACCTAAGACTGTCTACGTATCATATATTTATGTTATGATTCATAACCATAGCAAAATTGCAGTTGTGAAGTAGCAATGAAAATAATTTTATGGTTGGGGGTCACCACAAGAGGAACTGTATTTAAGGGTTGTAGCATTAGGAAGGTTGAGAACCACTGACTTAAAGACTTCTCCTCCCTCTCCTTAATTCCTGAAGGACAGGGATGATAGAGACTATATACATTTTAAGGAACCCTTACATTTTCAAAAAAATCTCCTACGGCTGTGTGCAGGCAGCCGACAGAATCAGCCCAGATGATAGGATGATTCTCTAGACTCCCTTAGGACTGCTTCCTGTGTCCTGGCCACGCTGTGCCTCCTGCTGAGTCCTGTCTGGGTCAGTGTTCAGAAACACTGTGTCCTTTGCCTCATTTTCTTCTGTACCATTTACCTGCAGTTCCTATCCCGTGGGCAAGTCAGCTTTGTCACCGAGGGCCATGAGCAGAAGGGTCACCATGCTGATAAGGATGTGCTTGTGTGAACCCCATCCAGGCACGAGGCCCCTGCCAGCTGTTTCAATGCCCACTTGCTGACCTGCGCCAGGCTCCTCTTCCTAGCCCTGTCTGCTGTTCAGAGTGTGGCTCAACTCTTGTGCTCACGTTTCTAATAACTATAGGCATTTTAGAACGTAAGCTTTTTATAGTAAGGCTTGGGTCAGAGACAGCCCGTTGGGAAAAAGCCCTTGTCTGCTCATTGTCCCCATGCAAAGAGTAAACTTCAGCCTCTGTGTCTCCCGGGTCAGAAATAACAAGTGTGGACCGAAGACCCAAGTGTAGAAACCAGAAGTGAAAACTCACAACAAGGGTCAGGGGAACGCAAGCTTTCTGCTCCCAAGGCAGCAAGTAAGATTTCGGAATTATCAGGTGCCAGAAGCGTCATGCATTTGAGAAGAACATAGAAATGTGTGGCCTTCTGCGTCCCAGAGTTTGTCATTACAACTATACCCAACTTGGGGCCACAAACATCAGAGACTGTGTTCTGAGCTCCTGTGGATTGTCTGTCTCCTTGTCGTTCGTCCACGTACGTTACAGAACGGTACCTCCTGCATAGTGTTGCATTTGTCTAATCACCTCCAACAGCCTGTGCATGTGCAGGAGAATTGGCATCCATCCGACATACTGTACTGTTTACACGAGGGACGTTAGAATTTACCTGCAGCTAAACCAGGGGTCCTGGAACCGTTCCCCTGACCTGCAGGGCAACAGCCAGATCCATCTAAATGAAAAAAACTCTGCTATCAGAAGATACTGTTATGGTGGAGTTGGGTCAAGGGTGGGGTGGATGTGTACACTACAGGGGCCTGACTGATGGAGGACCTTGTGCCTGCAATATGTAAAGGACCCTTGAAACTCACTAGGAGGGAAATTAAACTGGTTGAAGAAAGAGCCAGGAGATTGGAGCACATCTCCCTAAGTGGAGGGCGGCAGATAAGAGCATGAGAAGGTACTGAGTCTCTGCAGTCACGGGCATATAGACTCGCATGCAGATGCTGTGGTCAGAGCAGTGGCTGGGCAGACTTGGGTGCTGCCATCCGCAGTCAGGGCTGGGCACTGCTGTTGGTGTGGGGCATCTGGAACTTGGATGCACTGCCTGTGAAATGGTAGACACAATTTAGGGAGCACTTCAGAGTTTTGTCCCTCCACCTGAGCACTGTGGCAGAATCCGGTCTGTGACAGTGGTCTGTGTGAGTCTCCTGCACAGTTATTTTTACAGCTGCAGGAACATCACCCTTGCATTACCCTCCATTACAGCATCCGCGTGCCCCACCCTGTGTAGGTACACATGGACTTTGTTTTCCTTTCTTTGCAGTTAAAATAATGTCACGGGAGAAAGCTTTGCATACTGTGTCACAGTGTGTCACATAGCACGTCCCCAAGACTGGACTAGCCTGAACTCTGAAGGGTAGGAGTTCCAAGGGGCTATGGCGATCCTGCTAGCCTCCTCCCCGACCTTAGGTAGATGCTGGTCTGCCACATGACTAGGCCGTTCAGCATCTGTGTACCTCTCACCTCTCTTCCCTAGCCAGATTGGCATTTTAACGTATGTTTGAGGCTTTGCCCTCTTTCCATTTTAGCCTGCTAGTTTCTGTTTCAGGATTTCTGACTGTGAGGAATCGGTTCCTTGTCTGAATGTTTCCATTGGCAATGCTTTTCTCTTGTTTGCTGGTTTCCCTCTTTGTCTTCTTAAGCTTTACACAGTTTGGTTTTGTTAGCACACAAGCATGCGTTGCTGGTTCCAGTTATTATGAGCAAGTGCCATTGTCTGGGCCCACTCACGTGTCTGGTCAGCCAGACAGTGCAGGACAGCTGGGTGGGGAGGCCCGGTCCCTGTGCCCGGCATCCTCCCGCAGGCTGGTGCTGACACAAGGCCAGAAAGAAGAACACCTGCGGGTAGAGCCCAACCCTGGCTGGGTCTGCAAACGCGTGCTTTCGTACATGGTGGGAGCATCATTGCTGTGGCTGTAAGCAGGAGCAAGAGCAGCCTGGTCAGGGAGGGTAGTGACAGTCTCCACAGCCTGAGGTGGGTGCAGTGTGGAGGGAGGAGCTGCCAGGATCCAGGCTTTGCTCCTCTCAGCTCATGCACACCTCTCACATGACCACTGAGCACGTGACTGGGCTGTGATCTGCGTCTGCCCACAGGAGATTAGTGAGTGAGGAGCGGGTTCCTGTTTTCAGGTGGCATGTATTCACTCTACGTGATTAGGGTTCTGTTGACATTCTGTGTATGTGCCTGTGTGTGTGTGTGTGTGTGTGTGTGTGTGTGTGTGTGTGTTGTGTGGTATAAGTGTATGTATGTTGTGTGTGGTATAAGTGTGTGTATGTTGTGTGTGTATTATATGTGGTATATGTGTATATGTGGTGTGTGTGCAATGTATGTGTGGTGTGTGTGTATGTGTGGTGTGTATGTGTGGTGTATGTGTATGTGGTGTATATGTGTGTGGTATAACTATGTGTATATATGCGTATGTATGTATGTGGTATATGAGTATGCATGTGTGGTATATGTGTATGCATAGTGTATGTATATGAGTGTGTATGAGTTTGTGTGTGTGTGGTATATATGTGTATGATTGTGTATGTGTGTGCATGTGTGTGGTATGTGTGTGGTGTGTATGTGGTGTATTGCAGTGTGTGGTATATGTGTATGTGTGTGTATATATTGTATATATGTATGCATGGTATGTGTGTGTATGAGTGTGTGTGTGTGTGGTGTTGTATATGTGTATGTGTGGGGTGTGTGTGTGTGTGGTGTACTTTGATCGTTTCCCTCTTTTGTCCCCCTCTCTTTCCTGGTAGTCCACTTCCTCTTATAGGGTAGTCCCTTCTGCATGTCCCCTCTTCCACATGAGAGGAGCGCGTGAGCAGGCCAGCGTGCAGTGTTTGTCTTTCTGAGTCCAGCTTATTTCCCTTAGTGTGACATCTCTAGCTCCATCCACCTTGTGGCAGATGCCATGATTTCACTCCTCTTTATGGCCAAATAGCACCCCAGTGCGTGCCTATCACAGGCCCTCTTTATCTGTTTCTCTGCTGATGGCACCAGTGCTGAGGCCATGGCGTGGCTGTTGTGACTGTTGCTGCAGTAAGCACATCTGTGCAGGCATCTCTCTCATCTGCTCCTGTATTCCTGTGGGTGCCATAATGAGTGGTGTGCCTGGGTCACAGGGAAGATGCACAGTCCCCTTGGTGTGCTCCTGGGTAAGCACAGCCCCCAACCCCCAGCGGTATAGAACTCAGAGAATAGGCTGGCACTGTGGCAGGGATGGTACTGCCCTGTCTTCCGGCCTGCCACTCATACACTCAGCAGCGTAGCTAAGGGGCTGGTTGTGAGATGTGAGCAGAATGGAAATGTACCAGCCTTAGGCTAACCTCCAGGTGTGCTCCAAAGGAGTTCGAAATATCAAAGCGCAAAAGCATGAGCCCAAACTGCAGCCTTGCCAACCCATGAACTACCTCTGAGTTTCCCACGATGCTGCGCTCATCTGGGGAACTGAGCTTCAGCAAGGGAACTGTGGAAGGGGAGGATGGGGGCTTCCCTTTCAGCAGTGCGGCCTGGGGTAGGCACAGGGAGCTGACACTCGTGTTAGGCATGGGTTTTCCCATGTGGTGGTTTAGGTGAGGATTAAGGTGCTCTGTGGTCCATTTTGTTCCTGTGTTTGATTAAACTGTAGAATGTTTTTTGCCTTGCTTTTCTGTTTTTCTTGAGATATGACTCAGAGTTTTGAAAACCTGACCAGTAGTTGGATATGGTTTACAAAAATGTTTCCAGTAAGTTCGAGTTGCCTGATCTTGCCAGACTATGCCCCAGAGAATGCTCACCCTGCTTTCTTAATGCAAAGCAGTTGCGGACTGCCTCTGTAGGAAGACTTTCCTGTGCCGGCATCTACAGAGAGCCTAGTGGTTTCCCTGGTGACCAGTAGCCCTGACTGGTCAGGCCATCCCGGTGACCTCTGGAGCTTGGTGCTTGTTGACATTTGCTCGTTTTGCTCTGTTTTTCGGCCGGCAGCTCCACGTGGACTGTTCCCAAGCACATGACCTCAGAGAGTTCACAGTGACAGTGTGACAATGGCCAGGCCTTAAAACAATGCATAGTAGGGAGGGTATGTTCCCATGCAGTGTGTGAGGAGCAGGCTGCCCCCCAGGAGGTGCAGATGACGCCCTTCTCCCCTCCAGCAGCGCTTGCTGGCTGATCTGAGCTCAGCTCTTCACTCAAAGCTTTGTGCCACTGTCCGCGCCATTCCAGGGCTGCCACAGTCAGTTTCAGACTTTCCCTTCATTATGCTCGCTGAGCCTCTGTCCATCCAAGGAGAACTAGATGGGGAGTTGTGAGGCCCTGGCCCCTGATGGTGAGGTAAAGCAGGAGAGCCGATCTCCCACCATCCACTCATGAACACACATACGCGTGTGTGCACACACAGTTTGGTCACTGCAGTTCTTCGAGCCTAGGTTTTCAGTGTGACACGTGAGCACAGTGACAGCTCGGCCTTCTGGGATTGTCACGGACGTAGCTGTGTGGTGTGTAGGCAGCTCTCGTCAGATGCTAGTTTGTGTTCTTGATAATTCTGCTATCCAGAATCCTGCGGTTTTCGCTGTATGACCTACTTTTGTTAGGAAAAGTTAAACCCTTCATGTCTTCATCTCTGAGTCATTGTTTGGTGGTATTTTGGAAACATTAATTTTTTTCCATGTTCCTTTTTTCAATAATATTTTGCTGGCTGGATGGTAACGCCTGGCATTTGTGAGAAGAAAGTATGTAGTGGTTAGATTTGAGGCAGAGTATGTGTCTGCTCCTAAAGATGCCTGGCTGTGTCTTAAGCCCTTAGGCCTCACTGAGGGAAGCTCCCCCACCCACCTCCAGTGCTAATGTAGTAATAGCTCTTCATGTGTGCACTGCGTCATGTCATGTATGCATACTGTGTCATGTGTGTGCACTTGGTCATGCATGCTTGCGTGTGTGCTGTGCACATCACTTCATGTGTGCGCTCCGTGTCATGTATGTGCACCACATCATGTGTGTGTACCATGTAACATGTGTGCACCATGTAACGTGTATGCACTGCATCATGTGTGCATGACAC
Source organism: Mus caroli (assembly GCF_978045245.1). Classification (NCBI taxonomy): domain Eukaryota; kingdom Metazoa; phylum Chordata; class Mammalia; order Rodentia; family Muridae; genus Mus; species Mus caroli. Next base: position 69,094,343 of record NW_028227270.1, on the reverse strand, counting down.
GTCATTTACTCCTCATTGTCACGGGCAGGTCCAGAAGCTGTGCCTTCACCTTACTCTCTCCCTATTTCCTTGTGTTTGAGGATGCGTTAGCATGTTGTTTCCCCTTCCTCCTCAGCCTGGGAAGGACGAGGATCATTGTTGGCTTTTGAAAGCTCTGAAGGTTTTCTAGAAAGAGATGGAGGAAGGGACTCCTGTTGGTGTTGCACGGTCTGCCCTGTTGGATGGGATGATCAGCCCCAGAGGCTTACTCGGTGGGCTGACATCCCCCGGAGAGGTTGTTAGACTGGGACCTCTCTCTCCCTTGTATCTTATCTCTCCTGAGTCACACCATGCCAGGATGCAACCCTCACACCTTGCACATCAGGGTGGGACCCAGAATGTTGGCTGGAGGCAGAGGGAGCCTGCAGCAAAGGCCTGCGACCCCGGGAGGCTTGGAGCCAGACAACAGGCACAGCTTCCTGGGTTCCTGACCTACAGAACCTGGGAGATGAGAGATGTTTTCTTTGGTAGAGTCCTGTGCAGTGCACCATAGCTGACTACCACAGCCCTATCATCTGGCCATAGGAATGAAGAAACCTCTTCTCGGTAAAGAGCTTAGTAAAGAGTTTGGAAATACTATTGCATAATTGGTTTTCAACATTTAAGATGTAAGGGGTGGGGGAGCTGGAGAGATGGTTCAGCAGTTATGAGTACTACCTTGTAGACAGCCAAGTCCACTTTTCAGCACCCAGATGGTGGCACCCAGCTACAAGCGGGTATCCTCTGGTCTCTGTATGTTCACTTACACATACACATACACAGAGGCACACACACACACACCTTTTTTAAATGTAAGGAAAACACAGAACACAGTGATAAGCAGAGCTCTCAGAGTGGCCTGGCCCTGTGACAGCTCATGCCAGCAGTCAGCTATGGTCAGTGTGAATGTTGTGCTTCCAGCAAAGCCACTGTGTCCGAGAACCTCAGGCAGGGCTCCTTAAAGCAGGGTTCCTCTGTGTCATGTTATACAGACAAAACACCTGTTCTATTTGGTAGACTTGGTATTCATCACAGAAAGAGACCCAGTCTCTTGATACTTGAGATAATCTATAACACATTCATGTAAATAGGAATTGAAGTGGGGGAGCGCCACATGGGAGGGAGACATGGCCACAGACATCTGGTGGCATGGTGCCTTATGCTGGCAGCTTGAGGGGGCTAGCTGGTGCCGTACAGGCTTCAGTGGCTCCCTCTTCCTGACTACTGCCCCCGAGAGCTTCAAGCCACGTGGATGATATGTCCATGATAGAGGCCTGCTGCCTGCAAGGTCTCTGCTTACATGAGACTTGCAGACTCCACTTGGCTTGGGTAAGAAGCAGCTATCGTGAGGTAGCCATTTGTTCTCTGGATGCCCCAAAGACCCTCCTGGAGTTCAGCCTGCAGACTGCACGTGGTGCAGAGCGGACTGTGCTGCTGGGTAGTGGCTGGAAATGGTCAGAGTGCGCTTTGGTTGTCTTCTCATAGCTTTCAGAAGGAGGACCATCCATCTGGCCGGCAGCATTGTGCTTTTAGAACATTAAAAGACATGGGGCCGATTATGGCTTAGGGTGTAGCTCTGAGGCCGGGCTCTCACCACAATTAACAAGGTCCTGGGTTAGAGCCCCAGAAATCACAGAATGAGAAGCTAAGACCCTGAGAGCGATGTCTCAGCAAATACTTTTTGTTAAAGACAGAAAAGTACATAGAAACACTTAAGAAGCGTTGTTTTGTCTGTAATATGTGAAACTCCAGTGTGTCTTCCACTAACAGTGTATAGGCACTATTAGAAAGGCTTGTAGTAACGAGTTCTGAAATGTTAAAGCTGCCTTACATCGCCTCATTTGCTGCCAGTTGCCTAGCTGACCTTGTGAAAATAACTGATGTGTAAGCTGCGTTTTTTGGTCCAGTCCTTAAACATTCTAGTTTTTCTAAGTGAGGTGTCGGCAGGAGCCAGGCACTGGGTAGTTCAGGACGTTCTGCCATCTGTCCGTCCATCCATCTGTCCGTCCGTCTGTCCATCAGCCAGTTGATTTTTCTCCTCATATGTTTTGGCATTGGACTCCCCGCACCCATTGCCTTACAACATGCCCAAAGCATGGATTGTAGAGATCATTTGAATGCTCAGCTGGTCACAGATCGAAGGCTACAGATGACAGTTATTTTCATGTGATTGTGGCACACAGAGAAAGTCGGGCGTGTGAGCACGGGGCCTGGTCTACTGAGAAGGCTTTGTCTGAAGCCTCTGACACAGCTCTGTGTGTCTGTTGCATAAAAGGGCATCTGCTGCAGTGTGGGGCTCTGTTATGAGAGAGGACTTATAAGGAGTTCCGGAGTCAAAGGTCACTGCTAATTTTGTTGGTAAAATTTCTTGCTATGCCCCGTGTAGCTTTCAACTCGAAGTCCATGTGCCAAGTGTCCCCTTTTGTTAGGATAGATTCTTTCTCTATGAAGTCAAGAGGAGGGAGAGATGAAGGACAAACCAGCCAGGCCGAGCTTTGACGCTTTTACAGTTTACATTTCATACCAGATGGCTCCAAATTATGTTCAGTTGTTTGTATATTACGCTATAATTGATTGTGAACTGTCAAAGCTTTCTTAAGGGAAGTTGCGTCTGTCTGCTGTCTGCACTTAGCCTTGAGGGCTGCGGTGTAGGAGAAGAGCTGAAGTCTCCACTGTCAGCTCACCACTGACCCGGGCTCTTGACCTGTCTAAGGCAGCCAAGGTTACAGTGGGTGGCAACTTACTGGGCTAAAAAAATCGTATTTCTCCCCTGGCAAAAGCTTGCTCCGCCTGAGCCTCTGCCTGTTTTATGTAGTGGACCCTCAGAAGGCTGCTATCTAGGGTTTTTTTTTTTTTTTGATGCCTTCCATTAAATAATGGAGGTCATCAGTCAGGTCTGACATTTCCAGTGTACTTCCGTCCCACTCAAATAACGTGTAAATGTGAAGTGTTGGGGATGTGACCAAATCTGTCTTACCCATCAAGCTTGTGACTGCTGATTGTCTACCCACTTCCACCCTACCGGAAACAGAGGCCCAGTTTCATTCCTCATGCCCCCACCCCCCAAGCCCCTCCAGCTGTCCGTGAGCCAGCTCTGCCAGTGAGTAGTCACAAGCAGAGGTGACTGGCCATTGTTTCATTCCCATCTCCCCCAAGTCGAGTGCTTCTATTTGCCCCGTCCCTTTCTTTCTGCAGACTTTATGGCAAGGTTTCAGCATCCATTTTGGGCCCCCGAGCTGCCTTAGAGACCAGAAGATACATAGTGTGACTGACAGCAATGAGAAACACATTGGGAATCTGCTTACAAGCTTGCAGAAGTTCTTTGTCATCTTTATGCATCCTTGAGAAAACTGGTCCCCCAAATGTTTGGTTTGGGCTTGCTGGGCTTCAGAGAGCAGCTAAGCCAGGATGGTAAACCATGTGTATGCCTTGCTGAAGAGGCCACATTTAGTGAAGCGGGCAGTAGGAAGGTTGAAGATTGCGGGGATCACATGGAACTCTGAGTGAGGGACCCCCCCTCCCTTGGCTCATCCTGGAGACATAAGCCTCAGCTCCGCACAGAGGAGTGACTGTCCCACATTCTCTCAGGTACCTCACAGCGGAAGTGCTGCGTGAGCATGGGCCAGGACCTCACCAGGGCCCACTGGCTCCCAACATCCGTGGCTCCAGCCTCAGTAAGAAACTCACAGTATTGTCAAGTGTCCAGTAGGTTAAAATCTGCAAATTAGGAGTGATTTTTAAGGATTAAAATGTTCTCAGTTGGGGCCGGAGAGATGGCTCAGTGGCTAAGAGCCCTTACTGCTCTAGAGAAGGACCTAAGTTTGGTTCCCAGCATGCACTTGGGCAGCTCATAGCCACCCGCAACTGGAGCTTCAAGGCATCTGGCCCCTCTTCCTAGCCTTTCCCCCAGAAGATGCTGTAGTGAGTTGGTCTATGGGTTGATGTGTTAGCCCCTGACCTGTGCTTACCTCCAACTGGACGGTTGTCTTGTCTTTCCTTGGCTCAGCTCTTGGAGCCCTAGAGGACAGAGCTAAGACCAGGTGTGAAGTGCTGACTGCAGAGCCGGCTTCCCCGGGAGAGAGGAGAACACATCTGAATGAGGAGGAGAGTGAGAGTGAGTAAGTGTGAGTGTGTAAGTGAAAGTGAGAGTGTGTGAGTGGGTAAGTGTGAGAGTGTGTGTGAGTGAGTGTATGAGTGAGAGTGAGTGTGTGAGTGAGAGAGTGTGAGTGAATTAAAGTGTGTCTGAGAGTGTGTGAGTGAGTTAGTGTGAGTGAATGAAAGTGGGAGTAAGTGTGAGGATGAGTGAGTGAGAGTGAATGTGTGAATATGAGCGAGTGTGAGAATAGGTGAGTGTGAGAGTGAATGAGAGAGTGAGTGACTGTGTGAGTGAGAGTGTGTGAGTGAGAGTGTGTGAGTGAATGAAAGTGTGTGTGAGAGTGTGTGAGTTAGTGTGAGTGAATGAAAGTGGGAGTGAGTGTGAGCATGAGTGAGTGAGAGTGAATATGTGAATATGAGTGAGTGTGAGAATAGGTGAGTGTGAGAGTGAATGTGAGTGTGTGAGTGAGAGAGTATAAGAATGTGTAAGAGTGGGTGAGTGTGAGAGTATGAGAGTGAGAGTGAATGTTTGAATATGAGTGAGTGTGAGAGTGAGTGAATGTAAGAGTATGAGAGTGTAAGAGTGGGCGAGTGTGAGAGGATGAGTATGAGAATAGATGAGTGTGAGAGTATGAGTGAGTGTACGAGTGAATGTGAGAATGAGTGGTGCATGTGAGTGAGAGTGTGAATGGGAGTGGATAAGTGTGAGAGTGAGTGAGCGAGCGAGGGTAGGAGTGTGTGAGTGTGAGTGAATGAGTGCATGTAAGAGTGTGAATGAGTGTTAGTGAGCAAGGGAGCGTCTTCAGCCTTCCTTCAGGAACACTGAAGGGTTTTGGCCTTAGTTGCTTTCATTTCCACTGAATTAGAATGCTCTGACAGTGCACACACCATCCAGGTTTCTCACAAGTTTATGAATTGAACTTGTCAGAACTTGCTAACTTCTTCCCAGGCTGGAATAGAGGCTCCAGGGAACTGTTCCTGGTAGGTGGCTCCCTGGTGGCCCTGATTGTCTGCTGCTGGTTGCTGGCATGGCACTGGCTGTTGCCAGGGCTGGGGAGCAGGGCCTGTCTTTGCCAGACCTGCCTTGCCTGAAGAACGTACCAGATGTCCAGGTGGCCACACCACTCTGTGACATGACGTTCTGAAGTGCTATCCGTGTTGTTGAGGTATTAACTCCAGACACCACAGCCTTTCCTGAAGCGCATATTATCGTCGGGCCCTGTTTTAATTTTAGGACTTACTTCAAATCATTGCATGCTGTCTTTCTCCCCTCCCCCTTCAGGAGGGACACAGAGATTGCCACGTGCCATCGGGATGTCCCTGGCTAAGGAACTCATCTTCTCTGCCCGAGTTCTTGACGGTCAAGAAGCCAAAGCTGTGGGCTTGATCAGCCACGTGTTAGAACAGAACCAGGAAGGGGATGCAGCCTACAGGAAGGCGCTGGACCTGGCGAGAGAGTTTCTACCTCAGGTACCGTGAGAGCACCTGTGTGTGTCCACTCGAGATCAAGCATAGCACCCGCCTCACGCACTGAGGTGGCCCTGTCCTACCTCTCAAGTAAAACAGTTAAAATTAAGATTTGAAAGGAATCTGAGGGTTGCATTGTATTACCAACAGACACATCACTTGTGCTACACACACACACACACACACACACACACACACAGAGTGTAACTTCCTAGTAAATTGTCTTTGCTTGTATACCAACTCAGTACTCTAACCTAAGACATCTCTATGGAGAGAGAGCGATGGGGGGTGGGAGGGGAAGCACTGTCTCACATCCAGGCATGTGGGATGACAGTGTGTCCTAGCAAGTTGGGAGACTGTGTGCACACGCCCGCGGAGGCCAGGGTTTGCCGTTGGTGTCTTCCTCCATTTTCCTCCACCTCATATATCGGAGAGGGATCTCTTTCTTGGGCTTTATAGTTCAACTTAACCTGTCCAGTCAGCGCAGTCTGCTTGTTTTTGCCTCCCTAAGTGCTGCCACGCTAACCTGCTATTCATGTGTGTTGGAGATGTGAACTCCTAGTAAGCCTATTACCCACTAAGCCTTCTCCAGAGCCTCACAATGTTGTATTTTAATATAAAAGGCCATTCACTTCGAAAGTGGATGCTCAACTCCTGAAGACCGATGTAAATCAAGATCAAAGAACTCCGCTCTGGCTGGAGAGGATGGCTGCCTCTAGGGTAGTGGCGGTAGCTGAGCTTCCACAGTACTGAAGGGTGCTGCTGCTCTTCTCAGAGAGGGTGTCTGGTTCTCCCTTCCATAACCCAGATGTACCCGAGGGCACATGCCCGTGTGTCCTGCTGTCACTGCAGTCAGCTGTCCATGCTGACGCAGGAGAGGTACCAAATAAAGAGGTGTGGCTTGGAGCCCCCTTGACAGCTCCAGCTCCTTTCCAGCCTGACCTTCTGGCATTGCTGCTGGTTAGTGCGGTGAGCCAGGCCGACCTCTGTACTCCCCTTGTTTCGCTTGTGAGGACAGTAACTGAGGCAGGCTGGGCACAGTGGACGCCCACCTCCTGCTGCCTTCGAGACCCAGTTTGATCAGTGACAGCCACTCTGCAGTTGAAGCTCAGAAGATGAGTTTAGCATCTCAGCTGCTGTTAGCCAATCCGTGGGTCCAGCACTGGGAATATGTGAATTACACTGAGGAGTTCCTCATCATTTGCATTAAGTAGTAATTAGAGCTTTCTTCTTTACTTTGAATTTCAGGGGCCTGTTGCAATGAGAGTGGCCAAACTAGCAATTAACCAAGGGATGGAGGTGAGTGCTGATGGGGAAGGTGACTGCTCCGCAGAGCCAGTCTTCCCTGTGATTTCCGAGTCTCCGAGTGCAGCTGTTACCATGGTGATGGATGTTGCTGGGGTTCCTCCTAGGGCCATAGCTGCAAAATTCAGGGGACCCCTACAGCCTATGGAACCTTGTTCCTTTTGACATTGCTTTAGTGAGGTCATCAGCCAGGCCCTGGGGAAACAGACTCCTCAGCGAGACCACACTTGTATCAGAAATTCATGAAGTGCGGCTTGGCTCCACGCCGAGTATTGCTTTTTACCTGGAATTGCAGAGTATGTGTGCAGGGAGAGCCAGTGAGCACAGGCTAGTCTTGAAGAGTTTGGGTATCACACTGGTAATGTGAATTCGAAGGAGAAGGGTCCTAGACTAGGAGAGCAGTGGGGAGTGCAGAGTCTCATACACGGTGGGGGTGAGGGACAGAGAGAGGGAGGTGTGTGCGTGTATGTGCGTGTGTGTGTACACACACATGCTAATTAGCTTGCACAAGCATTTGTTTGCACACTGAGACCAAAGAAGAGTGTCAGGTGTCCTCTTTCAGGTTCTATGTTACTACTTTAAGGAGGGTCTTTTCTTGAACCTGGAGCTTGTTGCTGTTGCTGTTTGTTTGTTTGTTTGTTTGTTTTGGGGTCTTGTTGCTGTTGTTGTTTGGGTTTGTTTTTTGTTTTTTTTTTTGTTTTTGGCTAAGTTGGCAGCCAGCAAGCTCCAGTGACCCTCCTGTCTACACCCTCACCCTCCAGTGCTAGAGTGGCAGGCATGTAGGCCCACGCACGCCCAGCTTCTTACATGAGTGTGGGGATTCGAACTCGGGTCCTCATGCTTCCAGAGCAGGTACTCTTAGTTGTGTGAGCCACCTCTCCCTGCAGCTTTGGCATTCAGTTATTGTGGTTGTCTGAAAAAAAAAAAAAAAAAACTCCTCCTTCTTTGCACACAGGGGCCCCCAAGCTTCCTTGGCTGCGAGGCAGTGTCCTGAGAGTGGGTTTGCATGCAGTGAATGCTGTGTCATAAAATTACGAGCGATTGCCTTACTTCAGTGCTTTAATAATCTTAACAATATTTACAGAGACACCTCAGATAGGCCTTCCCCGGTGCTAGGCAAACCTTCAGACAACACTTACTAACCAACCCCTCATTTGGTGAATGCTGAGGCTAGCCGCTGTCAGACATGCCTCTGAAGCACAGAGAGGTCGCGTAACTTTCCCCGGTTGCACAGCTCCCAGATGTGCGTCAGGCTATGAGTCCGGGGGCTTAGTTACAGGTCTCAGGCTGCACATCCTCCTGAGCAAGTGGGCTGTGTGGGAGGACTCGGTTTAGGATGGGGCCATTGAGTTTGAGTGTGCATTGAATCTACCTTATTTTGCTGAAATGAATTATGTTTTCTCCTCAGGTCGACTTAGTAACAGGGTTAGCCATAGAAGAAGCCTGCTATGCTCAGGTATGTAACATGGTGACAGATCCAGAGAGTGTGTACAGCACTGCCATCCTCAGGGGCAGGGCCATCTGGGTTGGCAGGAGTTGCTGCTGAGATTTTACAGGGGTGCCCTGCCATGCTGTGGCGATATTTACAGCTTGATGGCTGTCCCTGGGGTTCTGAGCCTTCTCTCTCCACAGAAAAAGCAAAGTGTATGGTTATATTGATAGACACACATCCCCAGAAGCAAAAGTCTTTGTTAAGGTGTATGTTCTCGATCAAAGCTCTGCCCCAGAGTGCGAGCTGAGCAGATCCCGCACTGACACAGTGCTCTCCGGGCAGGGTCGGGGCAGCGGTGACTCCTCAGTGTCCCCGTCAGCTTCAGGTCAGGAGCTGAGCTCATGCGCCAAGGCAAGACCAAGAAGTGGAGCTTCTGACACACGTCGAAAAGGTAGAAGTGAAGCTACTGACATAACCGTCTGAGACAGTTCCAAAAAAATCAACAATGGAAATCCTCGTCCAAAGTCACAGCAAAGATCACACTAATCCCGCACGCCTGTAACAAGAGAAATGCATGGGTGTGTTCTTCGTAGTCAAAGTCTACCCAAGCTCTAGAGCACAGAACTAGTAAACGCTGGTGGCAGACATCATGATCTGTACAGTTGGAAGTCCGTGTTTGGGGGAGGGGGACTCAGCACCATTCAGAAGTCAGTCCTGTGGGGCGTGGTGGTGCACACCTTTAATCTCAGCAGTCCAGAGGCAGGGGCAGAGCAGAAACAGGCGTGAATTCCAGGCCAACCATGGCCACACAGTAAAGTGAGACCTTGTCTCAAAGCAAAGACAAAAACATCTGACCATTTAATAATGCTGGACATTCTATAACAGCAAGCATCTCGGCTCATTATTTAGTGAGTAAAAGGTTGATTCCAAGTCCAAAGACAAGATGCAGAATAGATATCTGGGTGTGGCCAGAAGATGAAGCTGGGAAACCAAGAGTGCCCAGGTTCAAGGCTCTGTGATGCTGGTGACAGAGCTCGTAAGTCCATCTGGGGTTGAGTTCCGAGACTCACACAGCCCACACCAGTCAAGATACTTTAACAAAAGGACGCCAACCACTCAGTGGAGAGCAGACAGGAGCAAGAGCAACATGGAACATCCGGGCATCCACATATATGATGCACACAGCATTACCCTTTGCACCAAATGTGGTTCCATCCCAGTGGCCAGGAAAGCCGCCACTGTACAGCCGTAGTCGGAAGCTTGGCCTTGGTTATGGTGACATAAAGCCACCTAAGAGAGAAGACAGAGAGAGAGGAGTGGAGGGTTTTGACTCCCTTAAAATTCACTTCTGCTCAGTATAATTCGGCTGAAAGGATGGAAAGGGGTGAGCTGGGAGCCAGCCTTCCCACAGTGTAGATCTGGTAAAGGCCTCACATCCAAGACACCACAGTAAGGTAGTGAAAACCCACTGTAGAAACGGACAAGAGCCCCCGACAAGAGCCCCCGAGTAGCCGCCTCACCGCAGTAGGAGAGCAGGTGACAAACTGTAACCTGAGACTGTGCTACAAACGCCTGTCATTTGGAAGCTGAAATCTATGAAGTATGTGTTAAGTGACCAGAAGTGAAAACAGTGGGCACTGACTCTCATTGTGGCTGCTAGGGTTAGTGGTTCAGTGACCCCAAGATAGATGTCAGTTTGAGATAAGGCTGAGTGTCCTCTGACCACGTCACCCAGCCACTGTGCTCCTTGATGTTTACTGAGACAAGGTGAAAACCTGCTGCTAAACTTTGTTCACAATTGCTAATCTAGAAACAGTCAACGTGCGCTTCACAGTCAGGTCTAGAGGCACAAAGACTAAAATTCAAGAAAGGGCAAGGCTAGCCTGTGGTAACAAGACTTTGAAGATAGCTTCAACTACATAGTGAGACTCTGTCTCAAGAATAAATAAAAAGAGGTCCTTGTATAGGTGAAATACCACCTGGTACATCTGTGTGGTAGAATATTGCACAGCGAGAAGAAGGTGGGAGCTGTCAAGTAACAAAATGGCATAAAGGAACCTTGAATTTACAGTACTCCAGGAAAGGTTTCAGTCTGAAAGTACTGGCTGCTGAGTGACTCCCGACACCCAGTGACACTCTGCAAGAGGGGTTTGGCAGGTTGGGGATGAGCACGTAGAGAACTAAGGATGCTTGGGGCAGCCGAGCCCTCTGTACACTGTGGTGACAGGTGATGTTGCACTTCTTTCAAAACCCACAGAGCATACAAGTGCGTGAGACCACCGACTCCTCACGAGGTAGCCGCTGTGTGCTCTGATCCAGGCCACTGGACGGGGGTGGGGGGGTGGGGCACGGGGGTCTCCACTTGCTGAGCTTTTCATTTGTTTAGCCTCTGGAAATCAGATATCTCCTGTTTAAAGCATAGTAGAAATGGAAAAAAATTTGGGGGTTAAAAATAGTTTGGCCCCATCGTTAGGAGACTTGTTCAAAGGACTCTCAGCCTTCCTAGCAGCTGCTGGTGGCTCGATCCGCTGTTGTGGTTTATATTTTTGTGTGTGTCATGTTTTGTCTCTTAGACCATCTCAACAAAGGACAGACTGGAAGGTCTTCTTGCTTTTAAGGAGAAAAGACCCCCTCGCTACAAGGGAGAATAGGAGGAAAGCCCACCGCAGCCTCCCATAGTGCTGGAAGCAGTTCAGAGCCTCCCCGTGCCGCCACGGGGAATTGCAGTGACCAAAGTGGAGAGTGGGTTCTCACTACACCCGGAGCAGGCCCATCTGTACTCAAGCCACTGTGCGCCATGTCATATTTATTCAGATTTATAAAGCTAGCAATGTCCGTGGTAAAAACACGTAAAAATTAGGTGTATGTTTTTAATATTTCCCGCATATCAGGCTTTGTCGTTAATTTTTTAATGTGAATAATTTATATTGCACACTCTAGGGAATAATTGATTGTATGTCTACCATGCTGCATTAAGAAAATAAAACTATTTCTGTATCCCAAAAATGTGAAGTTATACCAAATGTAGTTGCTGAGTAATTATGTACATGCGAGCATATACGTGTGTGTACATAGGAACACACACGTGTGTACGCACAAACACACACATGTGCTACAAGTGTACAAATGCCCATCGCCACCAGAGGACCTGGGTGGACACTCTGAGGGAAACCCCCCTAGTTTCAATAAAGCCAATGGAGAGTGATTTGAGAATCCGCGTCTTGCCCCTTGCCCAACCTTTCAGAACAGATTTCAGAGTAAAGTCTCTTTGCTGACCCTGCCAAGGAACCATGTGACACGGTCCCAGAACAGGGGTGAAGGGTCAGCCCATCAGTGGTTCTACTTGGCTTCAAGCCACAGTGTCTTCGGCAGAGGTGTCCCAGGCTGGGCCTGGCTGTGCTTTCACAGAGCTTGATGCTTGCTGAAGACTGCAGTGGGCCTCCTGTCCTGCCACACACATGCATCCTGCATCCCCTTCCCTCCCACCACACACATGCATCCTGCATGCCCCTCCCTGCTGCCCTGCCCTCACATCCTCACCCTGAGCACCGATGTGATTCTTAAATTTCGCAAGAGAGAACAATGGCACCAGCCACCACCTCTGCCACTGAGCTGCAGATCAGAACATCTATCCATCTATCTGCTAGCCCAGCTAACCAGCTGACCCCCCTCCACACACACACACACACACACACACCATCTGATGTCAGACTGCCACACCCTTGATCTTCAGCCTGAAACCTTGGCCGGTGGGGTGACTGCCCTTCAGACTTCCCAGGGTCACGTCCTGTCTGTCCACCACACGCTGAACATCTCACATATATTCTAACTGAGCTGGAAATGGTCCTGGTAATGGGAGAGGATGAGGGTTTGGGGTCCAGGTCAGCAGTTGATGATTGATCACCACTTGGTTTCCTAACAAGTTGTGAAGCGGAGAGCAAAGTCCTATAGCAACTTCAGACAGGGAGGCAGCAGGAATCAGTGCTGCTTCTTGGTGGGTTTGCCTTGCCTGGGTTTTCTTTTGCTGGCACCCCTGAGGCCAGCCATTGTGGAGGGCTGGCTTGGACTCACAGACCTTGCCACCCAGCATGGAGTGGCAAGTACATTCATGGTCACATCTGTTCTTTTTGTTGTATTTTTCTGTTTTGAAACAGCCTCGTGTGGCCCAGGCTAGCTTCCAACTTGGCCATGTAGTAAGGGATGGCCTTAAACTTGTGATATTCCTGTCCCCACCTCTAGGTGCTGGAATTGCATGCATGCACCATACCTGGTTTTCTGTAGCATTGGGGCTGAGTCCCAGGGCTTCATGTATGCCAGGCAAGAATACCACCAATCCAACTACAGCCCTAGCACTTGAAATAGCTGAAACTGGTGGCTAGGTCTGTATGTGTGGGCTAAAGAAGGCACAGTTACCCTCCAAGAGGCAAAAGCAAACAAAAAAGCATTTCACTTCATCTCAGCAGGAGACCTGCTGGTTCTAATGGAGGAAACCTACAGAGGACCACAGGGGCCCCTAGTGACTGCTGGAGCACTCATACTTCTAGTACTTGAGAAGCAGAGACAGGAGAATCATGCTTTAAAGGCCAGCCTTGCTCTGCCTCCCAGTTAAAAGTTCCTGCAGAGGACCGGAGCCTGTTATCCAGCACCTCCAATGAGGTGGTCACAGCTGCCTCTGATTCCAGCTCCAGTGGGTTCGGTGCCCCCTACTGGCCACTGTGGGCACCTGCACAATGCTCATCCATGCATGCAGACACTTAAATAGTACATGATTTAGACAGGGTTTCACAATGTAGCTCCAGCTGTCCTAAAGTTCCCTGAGTAGATCAGACTGGCCCCGAATTTTACAGAATTTGCCTGCCTTTGCCTCCCCAGTGATGGGGCTTAAGGTGTGGATTTTCATGTCAGTCCCCATTGTGTGTGTGTTATTCATTACTTCTGATTGTGATTGTGCATATGTGGATGAGTGAGGGTTATGTACAGGTGTCAGTGCCTGTAGAGACATTGGCTCTCCCTGGAGCTTGGTTTACAGGCAGTTGTGACCGACCCAATGTGGGTGCCGGGAATTGAACTCCACAAGAGCAGCAAATGCTTGTCACCCCTGAGCCAAATCTCCAGCATTAAAAAAAAAAAAAAAAAAAAAAAAAAAAAAAAAAAAAAAAAAAAAAAAAAAAAAAAGCTAGAAGCTCTGATTTTGTGTGTGTGTGTGGTTATCTCTTTGACTTCAAGGATCATCTCAGATTTTTGTTTTCTACCCTGAAAGATCTGTTTTCCCCACCAACCAAGACTTACCCCTTTATCAAATACAGCTTTGTCATTTCCCCAGCAGCAATGGGAAGGGTGTCAGTTCTTGGATCCAGGGCTTGGAGAAAACACACCCTTTCAGATAGCTTGTTTGTGCTGGCTGTGGCCCTGTCCTTTGCTTGACCTTCATGTCCACTTGGATGGCGTGACCTCCACCGACTCTCATTTGGAGTCCAAAGATCCTGACAGGCTGACATTTTAAAATAATAAGTCCATTATTTGTCTACCTGACCTAGTTAAATATTAACTGACGAGTATGTCTGTGGTTATTGGGCTTTATCGAAAAGCCAGTTGAGATTATTATTATTTTTTCATACTATGTTAAAAATAACCATGGTACACGTGTCACAAAAGAAAATACGTGAAAGTTGCTAGTTGATAATCTAAACAAATAAGACTATTTTATATTAATGAAGCAGGGCGCAGATTGCGATTAGGGAACAAGGAGGGTCACGTAAATCCTTTACTCAAAATATCTGTGTTTCAAGCCCTAAAATTCCTACGGATACCCAGCTCCGTCTTGTCCCAGCTCTCCCTTCTGGAAAGTTCAAAGCCCGCCTCCCCTCCCTGCTGGAGGACAGCACTTGAGCCTCAGACAGTTGGCGGTTGGTGACTATTTCCTAAATGTTCAGGGCAACAGGAAAGCCAGGGCCTGGTAGGGAAGATGGAGGAATCCAAAGAGAGTGCACAGAGACACTATGGAGGCACCACCCTGTCTCTCGCTTGTTCACATTTTGAGGAGGTGAATGGGAAGGTGGCCCTTCCTTGGCTGGGGACAGATCTCTGGGGACAGCTGCTCATATGCTGGAGCCAGCATAGTTGTTCTTTGTAAAACCCTAACATAAAAAAATGGCATTGGGCTGACAGTGTGGTCGAGTGGTAGAGGCAGGCATGAGCACACGTGCAGCCCTGGGTTCAACTCCCAGCAACACAAAATACAAGTGTTATATGCAGTGCCGTAAGGGTATGTTGACATGCCTTTAAAGTATGTTTATGTGTTTAAGGGTATGTTGATAGGCTTGGGTGGCACATTGTCATGTAGAGGACTGAATTAGGAACCTACCCGGTGATTTTCAGGCCCCGTGTGACTCTCCATGAGTCAAGAGCTCACACTAGCCTCCTATGGTACCCAGGGGAGACCAGCACATTGTCCCAACAAGTCAGGGATTGATCTCAGAACTGGCGACTCAGCACTTTTGTGCTTGCTGGCAGCCAGATGACATAACCGCACCAAGGCTTTGCTGGGTGTGCTGTCTACACAGGGATGCGTGTCCTTTGCCCTGATCGATCATCTCATGACTTGGGGAGATAAAGGAGGTGTGCTTATCGGATGGTGACAGGCAGGCAGGCGGGGCTGATACTCCCGCCCCCCCCCTCCCCTGGTATGCTGCCCATGTTCTCACTCTAGTGTTCACAAATCCCTCAGGAAAAGTATGTTATCCAGTTCTAGTTAAAGAAACTGGGTCGGGAGTGGAAGCTGAGTTAGGTGTCTGTGTGCAGGATCTTGGTGCTCACAGATAGCAGAGTACTCTGAGAGATGTGTGGACACCAAGGGTTAGTTGGCCTCTGCTGTGAAGCCCAGAGTAACCTGGCCTCACACCTCACCGATCCATCACTGGGACAAGTGTCAAGCCCGAGAATCACACTGCTCAAGAAGGGACTCCATCTGTGTTCACCACCATCTGGGCTCTTTTCATCATGGCTGACATGCCTCATCTCTCCACCCTGGTCAGGCTGGATGCCGTACCCAGCCCCCCTCCCCCAACCTGGGACAGGAGTTTATTGTGTAGCTCTGGCTAGCTTTGAACTTACAGAGATCAACTCACCTCCACTTCTCAAATGCTGGGATGAAAGTTGTGCATCTCCATGTCTAATCTTGTATCTGGTTCTTAATGCCCTAGTCATGGGGATGATCATGGAGTCACTGGTTTTCTGAAGGCACCCAAGAACTCTAGAGCAAACTTTGGCTCCCCCGATACCAAGAGCAAAGCCATAGGCCAAGCATCATCGTTTGTCAGGGGAGCCAGTACTTGCTGCTGTTTATAGAGGTCCAGGTACATTGCACCTGTCTTTATCATTGGTTCTGCCTCACCCAGCGGTGTTGATGGTACTGTTCATGTTTCATGTTTCAGAGGGGAACAGCTGGACAAGGAGGGAGGCCCCACAACTGTAGCCAGTTTGGGGCCATCTCTAAGAACAGAGGCCCTGGCCTAGTGGTCTAGTAGTGATGGTGGCGCACATCTTTAATTCCAGCACTTGGGAGGCAGAGGCAGGCAGATCTCTGAGTTCGAGGCCAGCCTGGTCTACAGAATAAGATCCAGGACAGACAGAGCTACATGGAGAATGATGTCTCAAAAAACCCAGGGCCCTGCAGGATGGATTGGGACCCTTAGATGCTGCAGGGTGGGAGGAAGTCCCTGCATGGCAGCTGTCCAGTCACAGGAGGTGAGAATTGAAGGTAGCAGAAGAAGCAGCTTGAGACACCCCTCCGCACAGTCCCTTAAACGGGAAGTGGGTGGTCCCAGGCAGGGCTGCTGGGTGAGCACTGTATTAGGTAGTAATGGAGACCAGCTTTTGTGGAGGGCACCAGCCTGCTTCCTCAGCATGGACGAGGACTGAGATGTGAAGCTCTGCCTTTGTGGCAGATGCTGGCTTCTTGTGGTGGGGGCGGTGGGGGCGGTGGGGGGTTGGGGAGTGAGGTGGGAGGGTCCGGAGTGGGAAATAGGGGACAGTTGGGCCTTAGAATTGAAAACAAGTATGGCCCAGGATAGGTCTGTGCTCCTTGGGGTAATCCAGAGTGGGAGGAGTTTGAGCATGAGAATTGGCACTATCGTGGGCTGGGTAGCCCAGTGGATGAAGACGATGTGAGTTCAGGTCCTAGAGCCCACATTAAAATCAAACCAAACCAAACAACAACAACAACAAAAAAAAACAAAACCAAAACAAAAAACAAAAACCCTCCATGTGGTGGCACGCTTCGATCCAAGTGCTGACAAGTCAGGAGTAGAGGATCCTTAGGACTCTCAGTCAGCTAGCCTGGCCTTTTTGGTGAGCCCCAGGTCAGTGAGTGACCTTGTGTCATAAAACAATATGGATAGTGTCTGTGGAACATTATGGTCAAGCCTGTCCTCTGACCTCCACATGCATAGGCACACCTGAACACTCATGCATGTTCCTGTGCACACACATACCTGAAGGGCATGTTTACAGAGCCAGTGTTGGAGGCCTAGGGATATGGCTTGCCTTAGAGACAACTGTATTTTCTCATCAGCCAGTGGCTTTCAAGCGCTGCTCTGCTGTTTCCTGTGTCTGGTGGGCCACCTGGGCAGGAGCTGGGCTGGGCTAAGAGCACGTAACTCCCCTGCCCAGGGCTCTGCCCACTCTTGAATCTTGCTGTCAAGCTGCCTTCAAGGGCTCCAGCCTCTGAACGTTAAAGTCTAGAGCACGTGGAACCCTTCAGGCAGGGCTCTGCACACAGCAATGCGAGGCAGTTCAGAGCAGACACCTGTACCTCCCTCCCCACCCCCCCCACCCCGCTCCCCTCCAACACACACACAAACCAGGATCCCTGTGTCATCGGGCCACAGCTGAGGACTGAAGGCCTCTGGGTGATGGTGTTCGCCAAGAAGGTTCTAGACACAGTTGAAAGTTGGCAGCTGCGCCCTGTTGACCTTTTCAAAAATAATGAGTCACGTCACTTTCGGCTTCAGAACGGGTTGAATGAATCAGTTGTGCAGTGTGCGGAAAGCCAAGTGTTTGGGCAAGCCAGAGAAGTCCAATGCTGGGCAGCCTCTCCCTCATTGAGTAATATTTCTTTTTAAGTTGTCTACTAAAAAGGCTTTTTATGAAGCCTAGAACTTGCTTATTAAGAGAGCCATCGTTTGAATGCATTAAAACTTAACTGCAAGATTTACGCGACATCTTTCAAAAGACAGGCAAGGACGGTGGCATTTAACTGGATGGGAGGAAATTCAGATGGCAAACAGTTACCATATAGTTTGAGGGATAGGATCACAGGTGCTGGATTTGAACTTACTATGCTTCAGAGTAACCTGAACTTCTGACCCTTCTGCCTTCATCTGCCCAGGGCTGGGATTACAACGCTTCACCACCATATTGGTTAAGGAAGTACTGGGGCTCAAATCCAGGGTGGTGTATATATAAACAAGATAAGGCTAAGCCTCATCTCCAGTCCAGCTTATTTATTTATTCTTAGCACCCCACAGTGACTGTTTGGCATGCTCAATGCATGAAACTAATTCGCTTTTTATCTAGTCTTTGTGGAAATGTCTGATGTGGAAATGACCTGTTAATCTGCTCTTGAGAAATGATGGGGGCAGGGAGTTTATCAGGCCTACCAGTGACGCCACTGCTCCCAAGAACAGCTGTGATGTTGTGAGGACAGACTCTTTGTGCTCACATCACGTCCCTGTGACCTGCGGTTTCAGTATGCCTGTGTGTGTGTGTGTGTGTGTGTGTGTGTGTGTGTGTGTGTGAGCATCCTGTATACAGACAAATGTGTCTCTTGAGTTTCCTGAAAAACAAAAAAACCAAAAAACAAAAAACTAAGCAGGTTTAGAACTTTAGATTGTGTTTGAAGTTTGTCTTAGTCAGGGTTTCTATTCCTGCACAAACATCATGACCAAGAAGCAAGTTGGGGAGGAAAAGGGTTTATTCAGCTTACACTTCCATACTGCTGTTCATCACTCAAGGAAGTCAGGACTGGAACTCAAGCAGGTCAGAAAGCAGGAGCTGATGCAGAGGCCATGGAGGGATGTTCTTTACTGGCTTGCCTCCCCTGGCTTGCTCAGTCTACTCTCTTATAGAACCCAAGACTACCAGCCCAGGGATGGTCCCACCCACAAGGGGCCTTTCCCCCTTGATCACTAATTGAGAAAATGCCTTACAGTTGGATCTCATGGAGGCATTTCCTCAACTGAAGCTCCTTTCTCTGTGATAACTCCAGCTGTGTCAAGTTGACACAAAAATAGCCAGTACAAAGTTCTCCAGGCATAAGAATTGAGTTGCTAAGAAAAAGAGGCAAGTCTCTGCCCTACCTCAGCCCAAGAGGGCACTGGATCTCCTGGAACTGGAGTTACAGAGGGCTGTGAGTCACCATGGGAAGCCCAGGTCCTTTGGAAGAGCAGCCAGTGCTCTTAACTGCTGAGCCATCTCTTCAGCACTGACACTAGTTTTTAAAAGTTAAAAATCAAGGAAAAGTTAAAGTATTCTAAGAGAAACCATAGCTGGGCATTTGTCAGGAGTGGATTGCTTTATTGATAGAGAATCAAGTGAGTTCTTCAGGTGAAATGAAGATGCTAGAGACTGATTCACATTAGCACGAAACAAATGAGCACTGGTTACGGTGCAAAGTGAATACAAGACAGATCAAGCATGTTTTCACCTGTAACTTCTCTTCCTTCCATCAGAATTAAAAGATGTCATTAAGCAGTCATTACGTGGCTGTGCCGATGGCCTCGTAATACACAATGACTTAATCCTGTAACGGTGACCTGCAGAGGAAAGCGAGGGCTACACAGCTGCCTACAAGCGAACCTCTATAGATGGTTGAAATTAAGTTGACATCAATCCAAACATAGAATTTATAAGCTGAAACAGTGATGGTAATTTCCAGAAAGCTCATTAACAAATCAAGTGTATATATAGTAAAAGAAACGGCAAGCGAAAGCTATACACAGAAATGTACAGAAATGGGGAAGAGAAGATGGGGGGAAAGGAATAATGAGGAGAAGGGAGGGAGAGAAGAAAGGATCGAGAAAGAGGAAGAAGAGAATGGGAGGAGAGGAGGGTGGGGAGGAGAAAATGGCAGCAATTGTGGTGACAGATACACAATAGCAAATGCTGCTGTGATAGTTAGATACACACAAGTGGCAGGAGTGAGTCCCACAGTAACAAGAGGGGCTCGGACTATCAGTGATTAAGCTCCCACTTCATAGGCAGAATGAACTGAGTGTGGCATCTAAAAGAAAAGCTCTAAAATACATGAAAAGGCGCCCCGCTGCTGGAGCCAGTCCTAGGCAACTATTGATGGTGGAGTAGTAAATCCAACAATAAGAGTTACAGACTTCAACACCTCGCTTTCAAAAGCTATCAGCACTGGGCAGCTTCATAAGGAAAGGAAAAGATGAAACAAGACCCCAAACCAACTCAACTCAGTAGATGCCTTCTGAGCATCCCACCCAGTAACAGCAGAGCAGGGCACGCAGCCTGTGTGTTCTCCAGGACAGAGCCTACATCCAGCCAGAAGACATGAATCCCTAGAAAGGACTGGAGTTCATTCAAAGTATGCTTGCCAACTTTAATGAGGTGAAATTTGAAAAGTTTAAGAAGAGGGAATTTGGAAATCCACAAATATAGGGTAAACATGATTCTTAAAAAGTATAACAAACATGCTTTGAAATGAATAAAAGTAAAGGCTACCCATGTTGGAGATCTCCAAGACTCCCTGTAGCTCTGTCCAGAGCTGCAGTGTGTGCTCACACTCATGGTGGTAAGTCATTGCAGAAGAACATGTTGCCCAGCAGCAGTGGAGAAGGCAAAGGTCAAAAGTTAGGGGAGACAGGCTACATCCAAGGGTCTTTCTGCTGGAGGAGGTCATGTAGGATGTGTTTAGCTCTAGCAATGGTTTGTATAAAGCTTGCTGGAGCGTTGCCAGCAACTTGCTAGATGTGGAGAGCCCAGGAGTCTTGCTGGGAGCATCACACACACACACACACACACACAGAGACAGAGACAGAGACAGAGAATCTGTGCACAGAACGCCACAGTTGTCTTCTAAAAAGTAACAGGGTGGTATGAGACACAGTATTTGTACAGTTAGCATGGCTCCTCCTAGGATTTTGAATTCTTTTTCTGGTGTCTCAGTTACTTCCTGGACTGTGATTTCAGTTAACAAGGAGCTATGGCCGGACTTTGAAAGTGTCCTGGGACCGGTTTGCTTTTTCCTTTTCGATCTCTGGGTTATGCTCTGTGCATCTGTTGAGATGAACACATCCTAGCCCTTACATTTTCTTTTCTCCATGCTTTTTGTTGGCCACTCTTGCATGGGTCTTCTTAGTAGGTAGTCTCCACGTGGGCTCATCATCCGCATAGTCAGCTGCAACAGGAACATGATTGGACAGTAACCCCGGTATGAAAGTGCAGAATGGGGCAAATGGGAACTTGAATGGCATGCCTATGGGCATGAGGAAGCAAAGGAATTCAGGTCCTCGTAGGTTAAATGGAGCTGAAGGATTAGTAAAGCTGAAGATAGGTATAGTTCAGTAAGAAGAGAGGCAGGGGTGAAGAGTGGCTAGTGCTCTTGAGGAGCATCTGAGTCTGGTCCCCGCATCCACAGGACAGCTGGCAAGCACCTGTAACTCGGGCCCCGGGGGATCTGATGCCCTCTTCTGACCTCCCAGGACACTGCATGAATAGGATACATGTGCATATGCTCAGGCACACATGCACACACACAACACCCCACACTCAGGCCCATACACACACAAACACATATACACATCCACACACATACACACATACACACATACACACAAACACAAACATACACATACATGCATACACACATGTGCATATATGCACACACATGCTCACATGCTCACACACACCAAAACCACATATATACACACACATATGCACACGCATATGTACACATGTGCACACATGCACACGTGCACGTATGCTCACAGGCACATGCACACACATGCTCTCTCACACACACACAGACATACAAACACGCACATGCACACATCAAATGAATGGATAGATGAATTCTTTTAAGGAAGTAAAACATAATAAGGCCTGGAAAAGGAGGAGAGGAGGAAATGACGAATGAGAAAGCAAGAATATAGGTTAAAGGTAAGAGAGATAACGCAAGCACAAGCCATAAAACCTAATTGAGCAATTCAAAATACAGATGCGAAGATTTAAAACTGAAGTGAAAATGAAAACGAAACCAAATAAAATTACTAATAAAAACACCAGGGCTCATCCCTTGAGCTGGGATATGTGTAGGTCCTCATCCCCCAAGGTGTCTTTACAGCCAGCCCCTCTGACGGGAGGACAGCCTGCGTCTGCAGGATCCAGTGGGCTGTGTGCAAGCTGCCATCTCTCTGTCTTGTCAATGCAGATTTCTGCCCAGGAATCGGCCCTCAGGAGGCTCCCAGGCTCAGCATGGAATGCCCCTCCCACGGTGTCTGTCCTGGGCGCTTTCGTCCTCTGGGTTGCATGGGCACACTCTTCACCAGTGGATCTCAGTGTTCCGGCCTTGGGGCGGGGGCGGGGGCGGGGGGGGGCGCTGAGCCTGCACTGGTTTGCTGCTCTCCTCTTAACAGGGTTGGGGTTGCTTTTCTGATGGCGTCCTACTGTGTGCTACACTCATGTGTTTGTATCAAGGTGAACTTTTCTTCTGGTGTCTGTGTGGTGTGCTTCCCAGAGTTGTCATTGTGCTTGAGAGATGATTTGTCTCTGTCTCTTTGTCTCCCTCTACCCTGTCTCTGTCTCTGTCTGTCTCTCTCTTTCTCTTGTATACGTTTGTCTCTCTCTGTCTCTCTGTCTCTCTGCCTCTCTGTCTCTCTCTCTGTCTCTCTGTCTCTCTGTCTCTCTGTCTCTGTCTCTCTGTCTCTCTGTCTCTCTGTCTCTCTCTCTCTCTCTCTCTCTCTCTCTCTCTCTCTCACACACACACACACACACACACACACACACACACACACACACACACAGGATGTAACCCAAACCGTCACACATACAGGCAATACCTGACCTTTGAGCTATGTCTTCAGCCCTCTTTTACTTGGTAATGAAATCTCAGTAACTTGCCCATGATGGCCTCAACTTCCCTCTGTGGTCCAGGCACAATGCTCCTGTCTTGGCTACCCCTCAGGTAGCTAGGAACACAGGCCTGTGTACATCAACTAGGTCTGCCTTGTCTGGCTTTTCCTATCTGAGCTACAAGTGTGTCGGCTGGATAACGCATTCAGTGTGGCTCTCCGATTGGAGCCTGTTTTCCAAACTTCTTGGGTGTGTGGGTGGTGTTGAACTTGGGATCCACTTGGCCACTCTCTTCTTCCTCACCCGCTCCTAGGACTCCCCTCCTTCATGTTGGTGTGCTCAGGGAACCCCACAGGCTTTGCTTTCCGTTGATCTTTCTTCTGTCTTTGGATTTGATTGCTTCTCCTGAAGGCTTCCGGGCTTCCCCTTTCCTCTGCTGCCAGGGCACTGCTTTGGCTCTGAGGGAGCAGTCCACACCCAGTGTAGTTTTGATCTGAGGAACCTTCTTTGGTTCTTCCTCTTCCCCGGAGTCTCTGTGTTATTATTCCTTGTTTGGTCAGACCTCAGTCTCACACTTTCTCTAGCTTTTTGCACATACTGAAAAATATTTTATAAAGTCTCTCTCTCTCTCTCTCTCTCTCTCTCTCTCTCTCTCTCTCTCTCTCTCTCTCTCTGTGTGTGTGTGTGTGTGTGTGTTACACTTTGCCTTTCTGGAAAAAGTTCCTTTGGGCTATTGAGTTGACATCCCATGCTTGGTCATGATAGGACCAGTCCTGAATATGAACTCACCAGACTTTGGGCAAAGTTCCCTGTGCAGATGCCATAGCATCCAAGGGTCCCTTTTAGGAAAACAAAACAAAACAAAACAAAAACCAGGGGGATAGGAACTAAGGGGAGAAGGGGAGAGGGAGGAAAGAAATGAAAGGGAGGGAAAAGAGGGAGGAAAGGAGGAAGGAGGGAGGGGGATGTGAGGGAGGAGGGAGGGGGATGTGAGGGAGGAGGGAGGGGGATGTGAGGGAGGAGGGAGGGGGATGTGAGGGAGGAGGGAGGGGGATGTGAGGGAGGAGGGAGGGGGATGTGAGGGAGGAGGGAGGGGGATGTGAGGGAGGAGGGAGGGGGATGTGAGGGAGGAGGGAGGGGGATGTGAGGGAGGAGGGAGGGGGATGTGAGGGAGGAGGGAGGGGGATGTGAGGGAGGAGGGAGGGGGATGTGAGGGAGGAGGGAGGGGGATGTGAGGGAGGAGGAAGGGGGAATGTGAGGAAGGAGGGAGGGGGATGTGAGGAAGGAGGGAGGGGGATGTGAGGGAGGAGGGAGGGGGATGTGAGGGAGGAGGAAGGGGGATGTGAGGAAGGAGGGAGGGGGATGTGAGGAAGGAGGGAGGGGGATGTGAGGGAGGAGGGAGGGGGATGTGAGAGAGGAGGGAGGGGAACATGAGGGAGGAGGGAGAGAATGTGAGGGAGGAAGGGAGAGGGACAGAAGGGGCAGGAGAAAGGAAGAGTACCAAGAGAAAGATATAGAAAGGAGAAAGTAGGAAGGAGGGTGAAAGGAAGGAGAGGTTTGCTTAAGTTTCATGCTCACTTCTTTCTGAAGTGTCAGAGAACTAAGTCTCTTCCTATTTTCTAGAATGCACACTTGGTGCTTGGCCCTGAAGTATTTTTCAGGCAGAAGTGTCATGGAGAACAAGGTCTGTGTGCCGGGCTTGTAGAGCCCTTTAACACCTCCCTCTCTTGTCCTCCCATCTCCCCCCCCCCACACACACACACAGAGTACATTGTGGGTGCTAATTACTGGTCCACTCCAGTGGAACAGGAGACTGTGTTGATGTTACACTAACAGTTTATGCTCAACAAGCTCTGTGTGCATGTAATAATTACAGCATATTTGTCTTCAGGATTTCGCAAGCATTCTTTCTGGATAATACTGGCAGGATTAAGTAACAGTTTCTCGCCAGCGTGGTTGCTCAACTGCATTAAACGCGGATGGAGCACGGATGGAGCGCTATGACGCTCACAGCCTGGCTCCCCCCCACACACACACACACCTCTGACCTTTTGCTTTTCTTACGTATAAAATAATCTATTGTCTGTGCCTATTGTTCCTATCCCAGATGCCAGGAAGCACTTCAGCAAAACATTTTGCTTTCGTGTTAAAGGACAACCTTTACGGTGGTGAGGAGTAAGATGGGCAGGCAAGCCACCAGGCTGCAAGAAACCAGGGACTTCAAAGTCTTCCTTTGGGAACTGTGGGGGAGCTGACATTTGTGCTTCTCTATATCCAACATTGGCAACATGTGCGGGGGGGGGGGGTTCGAGGGAAGGGGCGCAGGGGGCGGGGCATGGTTGTGATTCTGTCTTGGAAAAGGTCAGCGGGAGACACACTAGCTACATTGTGTAGCCCAGGCACTCTGATCCCAGACCTGTTATGCAACACAGCCCACAGCCTCAAGGCCATTTTGCACAAGTTTCTCCTTCCCCAAGTTTACAGCCTCCTGAGATCATTAGCTCGTGACATAATTCTCGCCCACAAACACGGGCCACTCAAACAGAGCAGAAATTCCAAAATAAAGCGCTTCAGAAATAGCTAAGCGTTTTTTTTTTTTTTTTTTTTTTTTTACCTTTCCTACACGATTCACGACTGTTTTTTTTTTTTTTTAAGCCACTGAGTGAAACAGAGAACCCTACTCAGGGGTTTCTTTTTTTTAAGCGTGGGAGTTTGGTCCACGAAGGTTCCTGTGGGAACTCTCTCTTCTGCAGTGTTTTGATTTTACCTGTGTTCTAGCTTGCTGTTGAAAAGCCAGGTCTACCTCTCTGTCTGATAAGCTAACGACTAACGCACAGTGGCTTTGATAGACATTTTTCAGAGTCACGAGGTGAGGCCTGACATGTTCCCACATACAGTGGAAAGTTACTGTGGTGGCTGTTACTGAGTCCAGGGGACCAAAGACGTAAAGTAAATGCCACGCTGTGGCAGGTTTTTAATGTTATCGAGGGAGTCTGGCCCGACGCGATGATGTGTCAGGATTCTTTGTTGTGAATGGCACAAGTCCAAACAAAAGTAGCCTGGATCAAAGAAAACGTCACTTGGCCAGGAACCCTCAGCAGGAAAGGGCAGGACCATGAGGACATTAGAACCAGGCTCACAGGGCTGGAGGGACACCCTGCGTTTCCTGTCGTGCCTAACGACCAGGGTATAGCTTCACTCTCTGGTCCGGTTTTACAGCTTCCAGCCCACTGGAGTAGAACTCAGGTCCCTGGGTACAGAGGCAGTTTATTGACTCAGCAGTCTCCCAAGCACCACCACCTACCCCAGTTTTGTCTGTGCAGTTCTAAGGGTGGCCTTGGTTGACAGCAGAACCCGGAAGCCTCTGCAGCCTCCACCACAGGGAAATGGGAAGAAGGGGGCCTGGGTGTGTAAAGGCCTTTGGTCCAGCAAGAACCCAGATTAGCTAGAAGTTCTAGCCACTGTTGGAGAGGTCAGGTCAGCCATGGGGACAGAACCCAGTGGAGGTGTCAACCCCTGAATCAGAATGTTGGTGGTTGAGGACATGTGCAGACATGGTTTAGATTGACTAACTGGGAGAGGGGTACTTAGACTCAGCACCTGTGGCTCAGCTTTCCCACCCCTACTCTGTCTGCCCAACACCTTCCTCATGACAGGAATGTTCCTCATGTCCTCATGTCTTCCTCATGACAGGAATGTTCCTGTTATGTCCCAGTGTCCCCACCAGAGAGAGTGGTATTATGTCCTCTCTGGATACCGGAAGAGGACATGGACCATGGCGGGGTGGGGGTGACATGATGTCATGGGTAGCCCTAGTTGGACCCCTGCCCTAGGTCAGGAAGACAGTGTGGGGGACATCTGCCACCCTTAGCTGTGGTCATCAGTACCCAAGTGGGATCTGGCAGGCTCCATCTAGGTTCCTGGATCTCTGAGTGATACACACATTTCTCTGTTCACCTCTGTGATCAGTGTGTTCAAGTCCTCCAGTGGGCAGCTTTTGAACCCCAGGGAAGCCCTTGACTTGTCTGGTATCATTCCTGTTGCTACCAAGGGAAAACTCTTTGACACGCACACTCGCTGTCTGACACACTCGCTGTCTCCTGGTGTTTCAAGAGTGGTTCAAGAGTTTTTGCAAAGTTCTGATTTACCTGGCTGTAGGTTGTTTTATGTGTTCTCTCCGATGTCAGTGTTACTTATTACAAGCTCTTTGTGGGAGGGTGGGGGGTTGGGGGAGGGGGGAGCCTGGAGAGAAGTTCTGGGACTTTCAGAGAAGATGATCTGACCCAGCAAGTGAACTTCTGCTAATACCATGGCCTGTTTCCTAAATAAACTTCTGAGGAAGAGAACTCAAGGCTTCCTTTCTTCTGAACTGTTTGCATACCCTAAAGCTATGTGATGTGGGATGTGCCCACGTCCCCTTTCCAGAGGCCATGTGTTAAGTCCTTTCCCTGGAAGAACATGCTTTGTGCTAATCGGATTGGTTCTTTGACTTGCTCTGGCCAAGGCTGGGTGGGGTTTGCAGGTGGAGAAGCGACCCTGCAATCTCAAAGGCCCTGGCTGCTTCCTGCCTCCTCCAGAGGGCTGCCCACCTCTCTCAGCTTCACAGCAAGTGAACACCGAGGGTTCCTACCTGCCTGGGCCCGACTTTTACATCGTCCTGGCCCCACTGACAGCCAGTAATGGGGTTACACACTGACTTTTGAACCACCCTCTAGAGAGCTGCATTCTGGCTCCTCCTAGCTGAAATGTTTGGCTGGAGAGTGAGGACAGCAAATCCCCTTAGCTGAGGCTGACTATGTGCACCCACGGTGACCTATGAACTGGCTGCTCTGAAAGACCAGTGACAAATATCAAGCTGCTTCCAGGAACGCAAGCCCACTCGAGAAGTCATGTGCTTTTGGCAAAGACAAGCTCCATAGAGGACCCCAAAGCCCTTGGCCTTTCACCTGAGAATGACTCTTGTCCTGGCTTCCCCAAGAAGGGTGCATGCATGTGTGGCGTGTGTTATATGATGGGTGTGTGCATGCTCATGTATGTGTGCATGTGAGTGGTGTGTGTGTGTAAGTGATGTGTTGTGTGTTTTGAGGGGTGTGTGTATGTGGTGTGTACATGTTTGCATATGTGTGTTTGCAGCATGTGGACTATATGGCACATGTATGCCCACACAGGTGTGAATTGTGTACTGAGAGGGTGCATAATTTCCCTTCACAACTGTTTTGGGAAACAGGGCCAACACAACAACTAGAGGCTCCAGTGTGGTGGTTCCTTGCTCAAGGGATCTTGTAATCACATGACCAACAGGAGGGGTTCTGCTGAGATGGCACGGGAGGCCACTGACTGCGTGGTGGTGGCAAACTCCAGGGTTTCGAGACACCAGTGTCGTGTCCTTGTTGCCTAAGGAGCCACTCGCAGGGATGGGTTTATTATCTGGGCTGTAAAATCTTAAATGCCCAGCAGCAGCAGCAGCAATTTAGTATATATACAGTCTTGTGTGTGTTAGCCTTCTAACCTGGAGGAGAAACACGGCATCACAGATGCAGGTTTTTCAAGAGGTAAGTTTAGTGGAAGCTAAAAATGACCTGGACCTGTGGCCAGATGGGCAGGCCTGCCAGGCACTGAGATGTCCCACCCCCTACCATGCCCTCTCACCCGCATGCTACCTGCCCCCAGCCTGAAGAGCCCCACCTCTCAGGGGGGACAGTCTGATTCTTCTAATGTTACCCATATGTCAGATTGCTGCCCTCCTGCTGTGTTTCAGGCCCTGCTGCCTTTCCAGAGAAGAGCATGAGTCACCACAGGGGCCAGAGAGGGAGGGAGGGCCCCGGTCACCGGAAAAATAGAGTGGAGCAAGGGCCTTTTTATAGCTTTCTGAGTAGGCTTTCCTTTCCATAGGTTAATTTTTATCTGAACAGCCCAGATAAGGTTGGATGGCCTTTTTACAAGAAAACTATTTAAATACAAGGGATTGTTTGGACAGCTTTTTAAAAGGCCAAGGGCATTTTCTTGCTTGCTTGTGTGTGTGTGTGTGTTTCAGTTTATAAATAGCATACATTGATAGTTAATGGCAATTTTCAATGCCATGTTTTAATGTATTCCTTCAGCTCTAATTTTGGAGCCCCCCAAAACACAAAATTGTTCTTGACCCAAGGGACTGAAGCCTTTCGAAGGTCAAGGGTTGCTAGCGCAGACCCTTTGAGACCCTGCCCTGTGTTCCAAACAGATGGTGATTTTTCACATCGAATGCTATTCTGGTGTACTGACTTAGGAAAATTATCTTAAAATAGACTTGAATGAGCAGAGCCTGCAAGAATAAGCTGTCAGCTTCTTTTTTACTCCTGGAAGGGGCTGGGGGGGGGGCAGGGAACAAAGCTGTCAGCGATTTCCACACGTTGAGGAATCTGTGTACTTTCTTATTTTAGAGAAAGCTTTTTTTAGTGGGACTGTAATTGAGTCCCCTTACGTCGTTGGGTGTCAACAAATTACCATCTGTTCTGGAGATACTCAGTTGTGAAGCTCAGCCTTGCCAAATACCAAGGAGCAACTGCTCGCCACTGTGAGCGAGCTGGCTGAGCATCTGGACCATGGGAGTGTGGGCAAGCATCCAGCCTCCTTTACTCAGGTGTTCTGTGAGTTCTGGAACCTGAACTCTGCTAGCCCAGGACAGCCCAACCTTAGGGTCCTTGGGCAAGGAGAGGTTGACAGAGCCTGGAGCATCTTCACGGAGCATCATGTTGAGCAAGAAGCTAGATTTGGAGATGCTGAGCGCACCGAAGTGAGAGGCGACCTCAGCCGAGTGAGTGGGGCCCTAGGCGAGTGAGTTCAATACATTGAGTTGCCATGGGGCAGCATGCTGGATTTGGAGGGGATGCCAAAGTGCTCAGCTTTCTCCGCAAAGTGGTACCATCTCGCTCTTCAGATTCCAGGAACCAATCAGTCTTGGGTTGAAGACGGCTCTACCTATAGTAACACTGTAGACTTGGCCCATCATGTCTTCCTTAGATAGAAAAGAGCATCTGTTTGCTCAGCATTCATACCCTCTGAGGTACGACTGGCCATCCGAATATGAGTTACAGCCTCCAGGAGGCTCCGCACAGGCTGCACTTGCAAGGAACTCGAACGCAATGATTTCTATACCTACAGACATGGTAAAACCAGTTCCCCAGCAACACCGAGAGACATCTGAACTTGTTGCAGGTTTTGCAGCAGTCAGGATGATGTGTGACAGGAACGGAGGGCCGGGGTCCTCGGCCTAGTGTGTAAACAGGGTTCTCTGTGACAC
This sequence comes from Mus caroli, assembly GCF_978045245.1. NCBI lineage: Eukaryota > Metazoa > Chordata > Mammalia > Rodentia > Muridae > Mus > Mus caroli. Next base: position 69,064,656 of record NW_028227270.1, on the reverse strand, counting down.
GATCTCAGCATGCTGAAGGGGCTGTAACAAGGAAAAGCTGAGCTGTGACCTCCTCTTCTTGGAGACGGGCCTCTCGAATATGGGACTCAGGAGTGGCCCTCCCGAGTGGGGACTAGGCACACCTAGTGCCCAGATTTGGTCCCCTTTGAAGGCTAAACTGTGACCATCCCAAGCTCCCCTGACTCCTAGTTAGCTCTGTGCCCTCAAGTGAAAGAGGGTGGCCCAGGCTTTCTTAAACTGGAAGGGAGTTGAGTGGCTTGTAGGTACCTAAGCTGAGTCCTGTAGCATGCACCTGAACCCAGGGAATGCACTGGACTCTATGTGCATGGAGAAGTCCCAGCCAGTGACGTCCCCAAAGCAGAATGCTCTCCTATAGGACATCAGATTCTGTTTTCACGTGACTTTGATTTTTTCCCCTGTTCTAACCCCTGCCCCACCCCCATGTTCTATCAAATTAAAGGAAGTGGCCATGTGTGCTGCACGCATAGGTGCACACACTCCTGGCCTGGGCAGAATGACATCTCTGAGGACACAAAGGAAGCAGAGAGACCCATGACTGGATGGATCTCCAAAGGGCCCGTGTCTCAGGGGAGTCCCTCAACCTGGATGTCTGTCATCAGCGACTGGTTGCACTGACAGAGTCACCCAGAACCCCCATGGCAGTTGGGTGCTGCATCTGGCAGGTGCCCTCAGTGACTGTCAAGCCTCGGTGGGACCCATGGTGGCTCTTGCTCTTCACTTCCATGGGAAACTGTTTAGCTTTCTGGAGGTCTCATGTTAGCTGCTGGATCACTTGACCCGAGGCTGTTTGTGAACTGCGTTGATGAGGGAGGTGGGTAGTCTTTACCACGAGCACTTTCCCAAGGCTGAGTGGAGATGGAACCCATAGGCTGCTCCCAGACTCACGCCTTTTCCAGTATGGAGCTTGCGGAACTACCAGGAAAAGCCTCCAAATTCCTAAAATCCTACAGTGTGCTCTGGGCTCTTCCAGACCCTAAGGATGTCAGCAGCTACCCCCTGTCTATACCTGTGACTTCAGACCTAAAGCACATCACAGAAGCTAAGGTTCTTAGATATTTTAGAGCAGTCTATAAAAGGACACATCAACAGAACTAGACCCCACGTGTGCTTTCTTTAGAGGAAAAAATATTAAGGAATAAGGATATAATACCCGAAAAATGCAGTGATCAGACCAAGCTTGCTGTAATGACCTTTGACCCTGAAAAGGCTGAAGTGGGCTTACCCGTGGACCACTCAGTTCCCATGGGGTCAGCCAGCTCACCAACCTGTGCCTGAGACAGGAGATGGTTATGTGTTTCAGGAATGTGTCTCTTAAGAAACAGTGTGGTCATGAAGAGAGGCTCTGAGGGGGAAAAAAGTAGCACACACAGTTACGGTTTGTAATATTTGGCAGGACATTGTCATCTGCAGTGCATCAGTGGGCTGCCTTCACGGCTATTCTGAGATGCCTGTGGATGGCTCTGGGTTAGATCTGTTGCTTTCGGTGGTTTGAATGACTCCTAAGAGTTCATACACAGAAAGCTTTGTCCCCAGGGTGTGGGCATTAAGAGCTGGGGCTCTCTTTAAAAGGTGAGGTCAGGTAGGAGGTGGTGGGTTACTAGGAACACTGTATGTGGGAGGGACTAGGGATCCCAAGCTTTTTCTCTTAAGACCTTGCTGTTATAAAGGACTGACTGTACCTGGTTTCCCTGTGTTTTATTTTATTTTATTTTTTATTTTTTGTCTTCCTGTGTGATTCTTCCTGCCTGTGCTCCTTCTGTGAGGCCATCTAGCAGAGGTGACTGCAGGCAGAGGACCTTCCAGAGCTGCTACCACACTGTCTAAGCTTCCTATCTCCAAAACTGTACATAAAACAAACCTCTTTAAAAATAAATAAGAAAACTTCCCAGCCTCAGGTATTTTGTTATGGCAACAGAAGCATCTGTATCTGGTGGCAGGAGTGTACCATCACTGTTGGTATATGTGTTGGGACTCTTCACTGTAGACCTGGCTCCTCGGGGGTCTTAGACACCAGGGCATCAGTGGAGATCAAACCCCATACCCACTCTGGTCCATAGGGGCCTTCCTGCCATTTCCTCTTTCCATATTCCTGCCTCGCACTTTCTGGGAAGAGTGGGTGTTTTATCCTTATTTTTCTTGCTTAAGCCTCAAAATCTTTCTCCCACCTCTCAGCCCTAGGGGTTTTCCCAAGGCAGCCCATTTCTTAGAGTTTGTGTAGGCTGTTCCTAAACAAAGTCAACTCCTCCATGAAGGTCTGTGGCTGCTGGTGACCTCAGACATTTCAACTCCTTGAGCCAAGTGCTGGGGGGGAGGCACCCCCGGGGACACTCACCTGGTCAGTGTCTTTCTGAAAGAAGTGGAAATGCTGTAGCCTGAGGGAGGGGTCTAGAAGTCAGTCTTATTGTCACCATAATAGAATACTGGACACAGTGCTACTTAAGTTAGGAAAATGTGTTTGGGCTCATGGCTTCAGAGGTATCATTCCACCATGGAGGGCTGGGTGTGCTAAAGAAGATCTGCTGACATCATGATGGCCAGGAAACAGTGGACCAGCAACAGGAAGGGACTGGAACAGTCCAGACAGGCCCCTAGGGGCCTATGTGTCTGACCAGGCTCCAACTTTCCACCGTTAGAAAGTGATCATCTGCTGGCTGATCATCTGTTCCAATGTCTAATCCAACAGTTGGACTCTTGGTTAGGTCAGAGTCCTTTTTATCTGTTTTATCTTGGGAACACCCTCAGAGGCGACATGGGGTGGACTTTATCAGTCTCCTAAGTATCTCTCAGGCCAAGTTAACTGTCACATGGAGGATGGGAGCCCAGGCCTTCACCAAGCCAGGCTTCCTAGGAAGAAAAATGCACACAGCTAGAATTCCGGCATGGTTCCCATCTTAAGCTCAGGGGACTGAACTCAAAGGACAGTTTTGCTCTGATATTTTAGAGCAACTGGGCAACACAGTGAGACCTTGTCAGCTCCCCAAAATGTATTTAGTTAAATTTAAAAATAAAGAAATGAAGGCTGGCCAGGCAGTGGTGGTACACACCTTTAATCCCAGCACTTGGGAGGCAGAGGCAGGTGGATTTCTGAATTTGAAGCCAGCCTGGTCTACAGAGTGAGTTTCAGGCTAGTCAGGGCTATACAGAGAAGCCCTGTCAAAAAGGAAAGAAAGAAGGAAAGAAAGAAAGAAAGAAAGAGAGAAAGAGAGAAAGAGAGAAAGAGAGAAAGAGAGAAAGAGAGAAAGAGAGAAAGAAAGAAAGAAAGAAAGAAAGAAAGGAAGAAAGGAAGAAAGGAAGAAAGGAAGAAAGGAAGAAAGGAAGAAAGGAAGAAAGGAAGAAAGGAAGGAAGGAAGGAAGGAAGAAAGAAAGGAAGGAAGGAAGGAAGGAAGGAAGGAAGGAAGGAAGGAAGGAAGGAAAGGAATAAAGGCTGGAGAGCTAGCTTACTCATCAAAGTGCTTAAAAAAACAACCCACAGAAGAAGCCAGGCATGGCAGTGCATGCTTGCAGTACTGGGGCCAGGCATGGCAGTGCATGCTTGCTACAGTATCAGGGCTGAGAAGGCAGATAAGAGACTCCTGGGCTTTTGGCTGGCCAGCCTAGCATATTAGGCCAATTCCAGCTATTGGACGACCCTGTCTTCAAAAACAAGGCAAATGGCACTTGAAGAACACCACCTGAGGTTGTCCCCTGACCCCCACACATATGCAGATCCTTGTCCTCTATATACATGAACATGTGCACCGGCATACAGATGCAGGCACACATGCACACATTCAAAGGAATGTGTAGCGATTCAGCACGGGAAGTAATATGTCTAATTAAATATGCAAGGGTTGGGTGGGTGCGGGGAGGCTCAGTGGGTAAAAGCGTAAGCCCTCAAGCATGAGGAGTTAAGTTCCAGTTTCTAGCATCCACGGGAACAGTCTGGCATGGCAGTGGGGATGGGGTGGCATGGCCAACACCTCAAGCTTCCAAGGCAGCGAGAGACCCAGTTTTCAAGAAATAAAGCAGAGAGCAATAGAGGAAGACACCAGACACCCTCCTCTAGGCTCTGAGTGCATCTGCACAGACACACACATCTCCAGACCCACAGTCACGCACACCCCTCCCCTACCCACTAAATAGGAATCTGAAACCAAAAGGCTGGACTGGACTAGCAGGTATTCTGGTCTCATCTCTGAATTATGGGCCGGCTTAGCAGCTTGAGAGCCAAGAAGCTGTCTGTAGTATCTTGTGATCCCATCAGTGCTGCTGAGGAGCACTATGGAATTCTATTAGGGCTCGTTCTCCAGGTGGAAAAGCTGAGATCATAAAACCAGACAGCTCTCTCTTTCTTTCCCCTAATTAATGATGGCTTGCGACATCAGGGTGTGGGCTGGGCGTACCTCTTTCTTTCTTTCTTTCTTTCTTTCTTTCTTTCTTTCTTTCTTTCTTTCTTTCTTTCTTTCTTTCTTTCTTTCTTTCTTTCTTTCTTTCTTCCTTCCTTCCTTCCTTCCTTCCTTCCTTCCTTCCTTCCTTCCTTCCTTCCTTCCTTCCTTCCTTTTGCCTTGGTTGATGGCTCCGAGATCTAGGCATTACATCAGGAGCTCAGGTGTGCTGCAGTTCCCGATCTAGGCATTACATCAGGAGCTCAGGTGTGCTGCAGTTCCCGAGACATGTGCTGCTTGTGTAATTCTGCAGAGTCACATGGACCACGCTGCTCCAGAGAGCCCACATGCATCATCTTTCCCGGATAGGAGAACGCCCAAGGTTTGCCTCATCCCCAAGGACAAAGAGATGACTGGCTTTGACCGCTACACCAAGAAACCTCAAAATAAAACTGCTTAGAGAAGAAAGCAAATGAATGCCTAGAGCCCTTTCACTTAAAATGTTCACTTCCTTCCTACTGTGTGTGCGTCTGTGCGTATGCACACGCTGGGGCCAGAGGTCAACCCCAATGTCTTTGCTTGAGAGCTGTTCACCTTGTATTTTAAGACAACACTCCCTAGCTTTGGGGCTCACCAAGCAGGCTAAGCTGGCTGGCCAGTGAGGCCCAGGAACTCTCCTGTCCCTACTTCCCCAGTGCTGGGATTATAGCTGCGTGCTATACCACAGTGGTTCTGTCTGAGGTTCAATCTCAGCAACTCGTGTTTGCAAGCCAAGTACTTTATTGACTAAGTTATCTCCCCAACCTCTATGCTGCTGCTGCTACTGCTGGTGTGTGTGCACGCGCACGTGCAATTTGGCATGTTTAATGACAGTCTCACTATGTTGCCCAGCCTTGGCTAGAACTCCCTGTCTAGCCTAGGTTGGTTTCAGACTCCACCCTCCACGTGGTGGGATCACAGGTTTGAGCCACCTGCCCCACTGGCCAGCAGCATAAGATGAACAACACTGGCCATGGGTTGTAGGGTTAGAGTTAGGGTTAGGGTTAGGATTAGGGTTGGAGGCTTCAGAGTCAAATGGGTCAATTGGCCAACGCTGGCTCAGATTCCTGGTCCATGGAGTGGGTGTCATGAGGAGTAGATACATCTGTGTATGCTAATTTCTCAGTGCTCTCTACTCAGGTGGGTCTCCATCTGACAATACCTCTGTCACCATGGTACTCCTGACCCTTTCTTGTCCTTACAAGAGCCAACACACACACACACACACACACACACACACACACACACACACACCTGTGAACATACCTGTATAACCGCTCCTATCAGCACATGCCCATGAACAAATACAACAGTATGTGCTTCACAGAGGTCTGCTGCTCGCTCCTTAGCAAGTCATAAGCACTCCCTCAGTCAGGAACCTTCCCAGGGGCCTCTCAGATCTTGGTGGCCTGAGGGCCATCCTGGTTGTTCTGAGGCTTCGTTGTCACTTCTCGGCTAGAACGGTCTTGGATCAGCAGTTTCAACTTTCTGTAGCAGGACCAGACTGCTCTCTAGATCCCAAGCTGCCTTGCATCCCCACTGGGAGGACCTCTCTCTCCAGACAGGGAGCACGTGCCACACTGGAGCCCACCAGCTGACCCTTGAGGAATGCACTTTTAACGTGGACTTTCATAAGTATCATTTATGCAAAGATGACTAATTTCTCTGTGCAACATATAAGAAACCAGATGAATAGTGTCAATGTATCTTTTGGCCTTTATATTTTTTTTCTTGTAGCCAACCCCTTTTGTTCTGACCCCAAAGCAGCCAAAGAAACAAACCCAACCAAACCAAAGAATAACTCAGTATTCCCACAATTCCTAGTGTAAGTTACTCAAAGGCATAACTAACCAAATATGCATGCTTAGGCAAAAGAAAGGTTTAAACTTGGGTCCCTAATATTGTTCCACTAGGATTCAAACGCAGGGCCTCAGGCTACGATGGGATCATGTGACCACTGAGCTGAACCCCAAACCTTAACATGGAATATTTTTACACCTGCATGTGTATATGTGGTGTGTGTATACAGATGTGTGCGTGTCTGCATGTGTGTGGGTGGGTGCTTGTCTGCATGTGTGTGGGTGCGTGTTAAGGTTGATGTTCAGAGTCTTCCTTGCTCATTCTCCATCTTGTTCATGGAAGTGGAGTCAGGTTTTAGACAGAATCTGAAACTTGCTGATCGAGCTAGTCTGGCCAGCCCACTGGCTACAAGGATTCCCTGGTCTCCACTTTCTGAACATTGGAATTCAAAGCAGTCAGCATACCAGCTTGGTATTTACACGGGTTCTGGGGACCTGAATGAATGCTGGTCCCTATGTTTGAACAGTAAGCATGTCATCTACTGAGCCGTCTCCCCAGCTCCATGGTTTTAAGTCCTCTATAATACAGATAGCACTGAGTGTTTCATTTCAAAACTGTTTATTGCGTACCCACCCATGCTGAACTCACCATGTCTTTATGTTTTAGTATTCCATCAGAAAAACAAAACAAAAACAAAAACAAGCCAAGCCAAAACAATAACAACAACACCCAACAAAACAAAACCAACAAAAAACCTGAAAAATCTCTTGCCTGTGTGGTGGATGGTTCCTACCAGCCCCTGTCTGTCAGTTAGGTTGGGTTGGGAGTAGAGGTTAGTGATGGCTGCCTTACCAAAGTCCACTATAGCCTGGGGTAGGGCTGAAGACCCAAGATCACAGGGTCCCTGATCCAGGGCTCCGGTGGAGGTCTACAGAATTAATTGACAGGCAGATAAAACTATGGAATGGCCCTCATTCCTGATGACCATGGAGTCACGGGCCAGGACCAACAGACAGTGCCTCCAAAGAACCAGAGCTACTTATCTGGACAGGAAGATGGACCCTAAAGTATCCGCTCTCACATCAGTACACAGAGAACTCGGGACAGTCAAACTACACACCTGCACGTTTCCTCCAGGTAGGTCTCCAAGGTCATCCTTGGATCCAAGCATCCCCAGGCCATCCCCAGTACGACTGTGCTCTAACTGGGGAGGCATGACCAAGGGGAAGATAGTCTTTAGTGTTTCAGAACCTTACTCCAAGTGGTGATTCAATAGAGCCAAGTCGTGTGTGTGTCCGTATCCCCTAAACCTGACAGTGGTCATGTGCAGGGACTGGGGTCATGCCTGAGCCACCAAGGATTTGGACTCATGTCTAACACAGTGACACAGGGCAAGGTGTCCCATAAGAGAGTGACATGCTGGAGACTGAGGGATGTCCTTGGGGTGGTGATGGGCAGGCATAAGGTCTCATTCAGTGCTGTGAGGAACAGGCATGAGGTTCCAGTGGCTGCTATTCCTACTCGCCATGGCAGGCAGCACTACCCTGTGCGTGCTCAGCATTAAACCCTCACTGAATGAGTAGCTGGAAAACACTTCCTTTCAGTTTGCAGGCTTGCTTCGTACCCTCCATCCTTTTATTTGCGGCACAAGAACTTTGTGGCTTGATGTTACCCCGTTGGTCTGCGTTTTACATTTTCTTTTAAGTTTACTTATTTATGTATGGGGCTAGTGAGGTGGTTCACCATGGTTTCAAGCACTGGCTGTTTTCCAGAGGTCCTGGGTTTGATTCCCAACACCCACATGGCAGTTTATAACCATAGGTAAACCTGTTCCAGGAAACTCTCCGGGTATCCGTGGGTTCTGCATGTTCATGGTGCACAGGTACAATTGTAAGCAAAACAGCCATGCACATAAGATAAACACAAATCTTTAAAAACATTAAACATTTATTTATTCTCTCTTTCTCTCCCTCTCTGTCCCACTCTCTGTGTGATAAAGCACACCTAACAGTGGGGAGTCTGAGCTATCCCAGGGAGCTGCCTAGCACTCTTTGTTCCCACTTAGTGGCTTCTCTTACACCTGCACATGCTTGACTGATTTGAGTCACTTTATAGACATGATGTTGACTTCAGGGTGACTCTGGCACAGCCCCAAGTTACTCGCAGATGATTGTCAGCCTTGGGGGAAAGCCCAGAATCCACTGGGATGCACACAAGGGTATTCTGATTGCCCCCAGGCAAGGTCCCCTGTGTCTTGGCTTGCCTCCTGAACCTCCCCTATGCAGTGGGAGAGCACCGAGCAGAGGAAAATGGAAGGCAAAATGGGAAAGGAAAGTAGTGGGAATAGAGCACTGGTTGTATTTCTGGCTGCCAGTGGATGCATACCTACTACATGGCCAGCTTTTTCTGGGGAGAGGGAGGTGGCAGTGTGACTGGCTGTACCTCTGGGTGCCCGTGAATACATGCCTTCATGGCAGACCTCTGCCCATGTCACTCCCCGGAAAGCTTGTCCTTCTCCAACAGGCACAAATGGCCCAGGCTGATGAGCCCAGGGCACTATGGACAGAATGTGATGGAGTCGGGGTGTGAGTTTCTAGAGCTGTCCAGAGAGAACCAGCTACTGCCAACACCCCAGCTGACTGTGATTGCCCTGTGCTGGTCTATGGCTCCTGACCTTGCTCAAGTCCAGGGCCCCTGGAGACCTAATCAGTGGGACTGTCTCATGGCCTGAGCTAAGCGTGTCTTTTCCCAAATCCACCCAACTCAGAATTTCCCCTGAATAGCCACCGGCATGAAGTAACTGATAGGAATGGGGAGCTTTTCTAAACGAGACGGACTCATGTTCCTCCCTTAGCTATTAAAACAGTCTCCAAGGAACTGGAGTATCCTCAGAAGTCTCCTTCTGAAGGGAGGAAGAGACTGAAGCCTGGCGTCAGCTAGAGGAGCTTGGCTCCTTGAATGATACCCCACAGTTCTTATCACCTTGCAGGCAAACTAGAAGCAATGAGAAGCACGGGGCCACTCTTTGACCTGGACTGCGTAGCTTTGCATCCCTCCTGCCTTCTATTGAGCCTAACCCTCCTGCCAGGATCCCGAAGATGGATTAGGGGCAGAGGAGTTGTCATGGAAATATCTTTGTTCCTCTTTCCCAATGTGGCTTCATTTGCAACATCTCCTTCCTCCCTTTCACTGTGGCCTGTCTCTTGAGTTGGCAAATTAAGATGGCAGAGTGTCTGTCATTCTGGTTGCCAGGGCCCAGGCTCTGACCTGAACAACTCTGGTGATAACTCATTTCTGAGTCAACGCAGCCTCAGAGATGGACTCAGGTGGCCACAGGAAGGACTTACGGAGAAGTCTCACCCGATACGGAAGGAAGGCCGTGGGCTTTTTTATCTTCTTTGACAAGGGAGGGAGAGTGGGGTTGGTGTGGGTCAGAGCAGTGGCACTATTGATTCAGAGTAACCTACAGTCCGTTAACCGTAAAGACTTCCGGGAAATAGACATGAGCCCATCACTGCGTACGTGACCACTGGATGCTGGGGCTCCCAGTCGCTCTAGAGAGAGATTATTTCCAGTTTGCATCTGTGAGTAACCACATAGAGGCCTACCCTCCAGGCTGACTCACAAGAGCAACACTGTTTTGAGCAGTCTGGTGAGATCTGAGCAGAGATAAATCCTTTATGCTTCTACGCCTGCCTCCTCCCTGGCGCTGGGATTACAGATATGCACCACCTCCCTTGGTTTATTCGGTGCTGAGGATCCAACCCAGGGCTTCCTGCAGCCTGGGATGAGCTACAAGTCCTATTCCCAGTTAAAGTGTGCAGTTGAATGTTGTTAGCTATCAGGTACAGTGGTACATAGCTGTTGGTGGAAGGGGTGGGGGGCTGAGGCAGGAGGATTGCTTAAGGGCAGGAGCCTGGACAAAGTCATGAGACTGTCTCAAAAACAAATAAAAAAAGGAAAACAATACAAAACAAAAACATATTTAAAGCTTCCAAACCTCAAGGTACACTGTGGAGCTGTTATGCTGGAACACCGTGTTACAGTGACGAGGAAGGTCTCCTTTTTCTAGTTTCTTCTCCCTCTCCCCCTTCCCCTTCATCTCCCTCACTCCCTTCCTCTTCCTTCCCTCCTCCCCTTCCCGTCTTTCTCCCCCTTCCCCTTCATCTCCCTCACTCCCTTCCTCTTCCTTCCCTCCTCCCCTTCCCGTCTTTCTCCCCCTTCCCCTTCCGCTCCTCCTCCCTCTCTCTCCCTTTCCTCTCCCTGTCCCTCCTCCCTTTCCCTGTCCCTCCTCCCCTCCCCCTTCCTTCTCTCCTCCTCTCCTCTTCCTCCTCCCCCTCTTCCTCTTCTTCCTCTTCAGAGGTCCTGGGTACCAGGCATCCTTGGGAATGTTCCTGTGATTACAGATCCATCCTCCCTCCCTCCCTCTCTCCTCCCTCCCTCCCTCTCTCCTTCCTTCCTTCCTTCCCTTGTACTCTTCCTCCCCCTCCTCTCCATCCTCCTCTCCCTCCTCCTCTTCACCCTCTTCCTCTCCCTCCTCCTCTTCCTCCTCCTTCAACATTTTTTCCCCGACACATTGTTAGTGCTATGAATAAAACTCAGTGCCTGCCTCCTGCATTCCAGCAAGCTGGACCACTGAGCCCCACTCCCAGGCCAGGCTCCTGAGTTTTAATTATTAAAGACATCCAATATCATGGATAATCTGAACAGGAAAGTCCCTGGGTTCTTCCGTAGAGACCACAAGAGCTTCTGGTGTAATAGACTGGGTAGGGCCTTCCTCAGAGTCCCTGGGCCTATCCATGCAAGGCTCTTCCCCCATACCAGGGCGAATCCTAGGGGCCCATTTCTCTCTTGGAGTTTATTACTGTCTTCCCTCCGCAGATTCCGCCCGTATCTATACAGCGTCTCCCAGATCTTAGTTACTATCTTTGGCTTTCTGCCAAACAAGTAGTTTGGGTTTTTTTGTTTTTGTTTTTGTTTTTTTCTCCCTGAAAAAATGAACACACCAGCAAATGTTTCTAAGACTATTGAAACACATCACAAGTGAAGTTTGACACGATGGAGTCTTTAGTCTCAGCAGCCTGTGCCCACTGGCCTGGGGGAGTCTGTCCAGTGTGGTGGCATCTGGACCGAATGCCCTAGGCTCTTGGGAGGTGTTAACTCATTAGCTGATGCTCTGACAAGGTCTGCTTGTCTGGCCATGTGCTGTTCTGTTTTGGTGTGAGGTTAAGCTGATCCTATAAAACACAGTGGACCGCGTTCCACGTCTTGCTTCCTGGAACAATCTGTATACCCAAGGCTTTATGGCTTCTCTTAACGTTTGGTGGAGTTCTTGTGAAGTCATCCATCGGCTGGAGTTCCCTTGGCCGCAAGTCTTGTGGCAACAGACTTCAGTTCTGCAAGGAACAAAGCGATCTTCAGATGTTCCTCCCCATTTTGTGTCATCTCTGGAAATTACACTCTGCAGTCAATTTGTTGCTCTTATTAAGTTGCCAAATTGATTAGCATAGTTTAAAAAAATGAGGTTAAGTATCTGTGACATCCGAAGCAATAGCTGACCACCCCCCACCCCCCATTTCTAAGGTTTCTGTTTGTGTGCTGTTGCTATTTATCTTGATCGGTTACAATTGTCTTCATTTTTCTCATGTGTAAAGTAAGATTTGGCTTTGTACTTATTTTCAAATGTTTGCTTTCCAGCTGTGGATTTATTTCATGCCATTTCTGTGGGGTGTGTGTGTGTGTGTGTGTGTGTGCATGTGGGTGTGGGTGTGCATGTGTGTGCATGTCTGTTTCTGTGCACCTCCTTAAGCATGGTATTTTCTGAGACAGGTCTCTCACCACTCTCGGGCTTACTGAGTAGGATCCACTGGCTGGCCGGCCGTCAGAGCCACAGAGATTCTCCTGGCTCCATCTTCTCATCCCTGGGGATGATAAGCCCCAGCCGCGTTGCCTGGATCTTTGAAAACATGGGTTCTGAGAGCTGAATTCAGCTAATTCGATGATCAAGTGAGCACCCTGTCGACCACTGAACTTCCTCCCCTACCCTTTTTATTAAGTTTTAATTTGAAGCAGAGCTCCCTTTGTGTGACTTTGGGTATTTGAAGCTATTTAAGATTTACGTTAGTCCGTCTCAGTGGGTCTCTCATGAGAAACCTGACAGTACCGTCTCCACAGCAGCCAGGTCCGCAGCCGGCGCACAGTCCACCCTTAGTTGCTTGGTATTCTTTCTATTTGACTGTCAGGTTGCTGAGAGAGGAGAGTTAAGTCTCACCGTGATGGTGACACTGATTTTTACAACAAGCTAAGCAAGAGCCTCTTGGGTCTGACAAGTGGTGTCTGTGGAAAGCCTAGATCTAGCAGGACACTTACTGGTGAAATACAGTACTCTCTGTGCTCCAGAACGAGATTCCCCCACCCCAAGTCAGCATTACATTGAGAATCTAGCTGCAACCATAAACCAGAAGAAGACCAGGCTATACACACCCACAAAGACGTAAGGCCTCTCTGATTATAACATTATTTACTTTATTATTTACTTACATAGGAAAACCAAACCTCCTCAAAGACCCTTCAAATCTCTACGAGCTTATTTTACAGGATCTAAAAATAACTGCATATTTACATACATGCAGCAAATAATTGGAAAATGAAAAAAATTAAAGTTCCAGCCACAATAACCCCAAGTAAAATGCTTTAACATATATTTAAGGGAAAGTCTGAGATATCTACTGAATGACACTACCTATAAAAGGCATCGAGTACTGCGGAGAAATGTGTTCCGAGTCTCACTTGGTTGGAAGGCAAAATAGCGCAAAACCATTGGCTGTTCTCAAACTATTTCCTGTGCAAATTGGGAGAATATTCCAGCACAGCTTTGGGTAGAAAGTGAGAGGTTAATTCTCAGAGTGACTTGGAGGGACAAAAGGTTGGCGTCAGTCAAAGCCATTTGAAAATGTTGCAGGGCTGACGCTGGCACCGCCTGGTCCCAGACTTCTTTCAGCATTACAGTAACCACATGGCGCTACTTGAAAAGGAGGGTGGGCATGTGAGCCCACTGGGCATCACAGTCAGAGGGTGGAAGCTAGCTGGTGTCCCCAGATCAGAGTAAAGTGGGGTGGGGGTGGGGATGGGTGTGTGTGTCATGTCCTGTCAACCTTCCTTTACTTTGTCCAAATTCAAATTCACTCAAAATGATCACAGACATAAAAGTCTTAGAAGAAAAAAGAGGCCTTTGTGATCTTGACTAAGCATACTCAGTGGGCGTGTATGTATATATATGTGTATGTTTGTGTGCCCGTGTGTGTGCATGGGTACATACCTAAGCATGCATTTGAAGGCCAGAGGAGAAAGAGGAGCCTCCTCCCCTACCACACTCCTTGCCTTGTTCTCTTGAGGTAGTGTCTCTCACGGGACCTAGAGCTCACTGTTTTGCCAGTCTAGCTGCCCACCCAGCTCCAGGAATCTACCAGTCCCCAACAGCACCGGAGCTGGGCTTAGAAGCCTGTGTTAGACACGCCCAGATTTTATGTCAGTGCTAGAGATCTGAGCTCAGGTTCTCTAGCTTGCTCAACAAGCTCTCTCATTCCAATCCGCTTCTCCAATCCACACTTTTTATTTACACAGTACACAAAATTGATAAAATTAATTTTTTCCCTAAATGTAAATTCTTAACTCTTCAAATGACATTCTTAATGTTGGGTCTATGGAAGCTGAATCAATGCTCAGGAGTTGAGAGCGCGCAATGCTCTTTTGCAGGCTCTGGGCTCAGTTCCCAGTACTGACATCGTGGCTCACAACCACCTGTAGCTTCAGTTCCAGGAGATCTGAAGCCGTCGACTGACCTCCAAGGGCACCACACACACACGTGGTGAACAGACATGCATGTAGCCAAAACACTCACACACAAAGAATAGAGATAGATATTTTTTTAAAAGTTGGGCGTGTGGTTCTGGGCGAGCCTGCAGTCTCAGTGGGCACTTTTGCAGACTGAGAGAGCAGATCTGAAGTAACAGACCAGCCTGGGCTTTGTAGAGAGGTGATGTTTAAAAGGGAACAAATTAAGAAAATGAGAGCGGTTGAGAGGATGTTTTAAAAAAATGTATTTGCAGTCCTGGTGTCTGACAAGTCACTTGTAACCACCACGCACAATGGACACTTAATATTAAAAAAGCAAGTGGACAAATTATTTGAACAGTCAGTTTATCAAAGAGGGTCTATAAATAGCCAACAGAGACACAAGGGTATTGCTTGATGCTGACACCCGGGACAAGCAGACAGAGCTATAGTGAGCAGTCCCTGCACTTTGCTAGGCTGGTAATACACACCAGCAGCAGTATGTCCTCCCGGTGGGACTCTAAGTGCTATAGACACAAGGAAACTATTCCTGGCAGTTTCCTAGAGCTGAGAGTGCATATCTATTAGATGACCCAGTTTTTTCCGCTCCTTGGTCTTTGCCAAAACTAAACAGAACACATGTTTACATGAAGACCTGAGTGTGGACAAATGTTCAGAAGTAGCTTCCCTCACAATAGCCCCAAACTGGAAACACCCTCAACGTCTCCCAGCAAGTGAACAGATAATTGCTTCCTGGTCCGTTTATATGGAGGAATATTACTCAGGAATAAACAGAAATGAAAGATGTAGGTTTGGGGACACAGGCCTGTAATGTCAGCCAGCACTGGGAGCCAGAGACTGGTATATAGGTTCAGGAGTTCAAGGCCAGCCTCAGCTACACAGTGAATTGAGGCCATCTCGGGCTACACCAGAACCAAGTTTTGAGAATAAATATTGAACTATAAATACATATATACATCAGAAAGCAGTCATAAACTATGCTATGCTGAAACTAGATTTTTTTTTTTAAAAAAAGAGTACATACTGATGTATTTATAAAAAGATAAAGAGGTATAAGATGTGTTCTATATGGGGGTGTGATGAAGTATGGGGAAAAGGGGTGTCTCAGAGGGTCCATGTCAAGGTATCCCTTCCCTAAGAGAGAACAGCCACATAATGGTATAGTATAGAATAGAGTTTATTCAGGGCATGGGGAGGAGCGTTAAGAGCGTGGTAGAGGCAGAGAAAGGCAGAGAGAGAGAGAAGTAGAGGAAAAGAATAGAGGCCGGCCATGAGCACTTGGAGAGAGAGGGGGGGAGAGAGGCAGAGCAAGAGAGCAAGAGAGAGAGAGGGGAGGGGGGCAAGCAGCCCCTTTTATAGTGGGCCAGGCCTACCTGGCTGTTGCCAGGTAATTGTGGGGTGGAGATTAGGCGGAATGCAAATACATACCCACATTTATTTCGGGCTCTGGTTCACAGCCCACGGCAGGTAGGATTCTAAACTGGCCCCTGGAGACAGAGGCTCTTGGAGTTATTCGCTGGACCAAGAGATTTTGAAGATATAAAGCTGTTTACCAGTTGTCCAGGTTAAATTCTATTGTCTACAAACACAGCCGAGAGTCAAATAGGAAGAGGGAAACCCAGTTGTGAAGAATTGCCTGGATCAGATTAGCCTGTGGCTATGCCTATCAGGCATTTCTTAAATGCTAATTGATGTAGAAGGCCCGGGTGTGCTGTGGACAGCAGGTTCCCTAGGTAGGTGGTGCTGGGCTCTGTGAGCAAAACTGACTGAGCCTGAGCCGGAGAGGAGAGTAAGTCAGAAAGCTGTGCTCCTCCACCGCCCCAGGGTCCTGCCTTGAGGTCCTGCCCTGACTTCATTCAAGTGACTGCGAAGCGTAAGCTGAAACAAACCTTCTCCTCCCCAGACTGCTCGGGACGGTAGTGTTTAAACCAGTGGGGCCTAAAGTCAGGGAGGTCCTCTGATGGACCTAAGATCGCCAGGAAAGAATGATCCAGGACACTGGCAGATGAGGAGAGGGAATTCATTAGCCCCAAAGGGGACCTTGCAGCGGAGGGAGATGGGAGGAGCTTAGGGAGTAGTGGAGGGAGGAAGCTGTTTGCTCTTGTGGGCCATTTGTGCTGGGTCCTTATCTGCACAGATAGGGGCATTTTGCTGCCTCATGGAGCAGTAAAATTTGCAAGCTTTCTTTCTTGAGACTGGCCATCTGGAATAACGCATGATGAGGTCTTTAGGTGTTGGGCACTGTGTGTTTCTATAAGGTATCACAAATGGCTGGGTGTGCTTGTGTGTGTTAGTGTGTGTGAATGTGTCTGTGCAGACACCATACCACACCACAGGTGTGAGATCAGAGGACAATCTTGGGTTGGGTTTCCTCTTCTTTCATGCAAGATAGGATCTCTCTTTCTGTTGTTCACTGTTGTGAATACACCAGGCTAGCTGGCCCCTGACCTTCTGAGTATTCTCCTGCCTCTGACTCCCTTCTTGCCATAGGAACATGGGGACTGCAGACATATGCTACTGCACTAGACTTTACAGGGGTTCTGGGGACTTAAACTTGGGTCCTCATGCTTGCATAGCAAGTGCTTTGCACACCGAGCCATCTCTCTAGCCCCTGCCGTTCGTCTTACACATGACAAGTTTCTTCCGGCTGGTAATAGAAAGGGACATAGAGAGATTTGAGAGAGGACACCCATGGCTGGCTTTGAGGTGGAGGTGGGACAAGGACCTGAGCCAAAATGACCTCAAGGAACTGAAAACAGTCTCTGGCCCACAGCCAGTAAGAAAAGAGGAATTTAAGGCCCCAAATCTGGTCATCTGTACCAATGGGTTGAAAGTGGCATCTCCCCTGAGCCACCAAATATAAGCATTTGACTTTGTCCTTATAAGACTCTGGGCAGAAAAGCTAATTGACCCACTTGGACTTCTGACCCACAGAACTGTGAGATAATACATGGGTGTTGCTGAAGGGGTATAGGCTGTTATGTGGAAAAGACATTTATTATTTGT
Organism: Mus caroli; assembly: GCF_978045245.1. NCBI lineage: Eukaryota > Metazoa > Chordata > Mammalia > Rodentia > Muridae > Mus > Mus caroli. Next base: position 69,047,572 of record NW_028227270.1, on the reverse strand, counting down.
TATGGAGTGATAAGAGCTTAATACCCAGCTTTGAAAATACAATCTCAGCCATAAACTGTTCCTTCCCATTTTTTATTGCCATTTCCTAGAAAAATGAGTTGTATTTAAATTTCAAAAAAAAAATTTCATTGTGTGTGTCTGTGCTCTCATGTTTGTGTGCCGTGGTATGGGTATAGAAGGCAGAGACCATGTGGGTCCCAGGGATAAACTCAGGCCATTAGGCATGGCAGTAAGCTCCTGTACCCACAGAGCCACTTCACTGGGTCCCCAGTCTCTTTTTAACTTTATTTTTGGTTGTGAGTAAGCTTGTGCATGTGCATGTATGTACTTGCATGTGTGCACACGCACATGGACATACAGCTTGTATGCATGTACGTGGGTACACATGCATCCAGGTGCATGTAGAGACCAGAGAATGTTGTCTCTCAGGGCAGCCATTCATATATTTATTTTGAGATAGGGTTTCACTAGGTAAACCATATTGGCCTTCAACTCACAGAGATGTTACCTGCCTCTGCCTCCCCAGGGCTGAAATTTAAAGGATGCACCCCTATACTGATGTCTTAGTCAGGGTTTTACTGCTCTGAGCATACACCACGACAAAGGCAACTCTTATTAGGACAACATTTAAATGGGGTTGGCTTACAAGTTCAGAGGTTCAGTCCATTATCATCAAGGCAGGAGCATAGCAGCATCCAGGTGGGCGTGGTACAGGAGGAGCTGAGAGTTCTACATCTTCATCTGAAGGCTGCTAGCAGAAGACCGGCTTCCAGACAGTTAGGATGAGGATCTTAAAGCCCACACCCGCAGTGACACACTTACTCCAACAGGGCCACACCTTCTAAGAGTGCCACTCCCTGGATCAAACATATACAAACCATCATACCTGGCTTTACCTTTTTACCTTTTTTTTTTTTTTTTTTGAAACAAAGTCTCTTAGTGGCCTGGGTCATGCTGATGCTCCTAGGCTGACTTCCTAGTGCTGGCACTAAAGCAGGGAACCGACTGTGCCTGCCTTTTTTTCTTTTAACACAGGTTCTGGAGATCAGACTCAGGTCCTCCTGTTTGCATGGTGTGATGTTATTCTGGTCAAGCGGATAGGGGTTAGTTAGCATGGCCTGTTACTTAGACTAGGTTAACGGATGTGGGGGAGATTCACCCTAAATGTGGGTGCTGCTGTTCAGTGGGCTGGGATCCTGGGTGAAATCAAGAGGAAGACGCAAATGGAGTGCCAGCTTGTGTCACTCTGTCTGTCCTGACCGCAAACACACTGCAACGAGCCACCTCAGGCTGCTACCTCCAACGTCTGCCACAAGGGACTGTGTAGTGCCACCGAGAGCCAGGGCAAACATTTCTTTCTTTCTTTCTTTCTTTCTTTCTTTCTTTCTTTCTTTCTTTCTTTCTTTCTTTCTTTCTTTCTTTCTTTCTTTCTTAAGACAGGGTTTCTCTGTATAGCCCTGGCTGTCCTGGAACTCACTTTGTAGACCAGGCTGGCCTTGAACTCAGAAATCCGCCTGCCTCTGCCTCCCGAGTGCTGGTATTAAAGGCGTATGCCACCATGCCCGGCCAAACCTCTCTTTCTGAAGCTGCTTTTCAGTGAGACAGTAACCCACTCATCCAGCAGGCATTTCAAACACAGAGCTCTACATCCAGGCCCCACTCTCTATTTCCCAGGCCCCTTCAAGAATCCAGGTGAATCCTGTCCTACCTTCTAACTACTCGGACTATGGCCTGTGGCCAGTAGTGTGCATTAAGTCTCTGAAGATTCAGTGTACCTTTGTAGAGTTTAAACAGCAACAGCAGCAGCAGCAGCAACAACAAAAGCAAAAACCTTAAACACATACTGCATCACTGAAGAACATGCCTCTCACTCCCCAGTCACCACTCAGTGCCTACAGAGTCTCAGGGATGGCAGAGCCTTGGGAGCTTCTCCCTCTTGATCATTCGTGCCCTTTAAACTGAGACAAGCAAAGACAGATCCCCAGTGTGGGTGTCTGGCTGTGGAGGAGGAGTTTCAACACCCACCTTTATCCCTGTTGGTGCTGTGGTGGGACCACCCCATAAGTACAGAAGAAGAGCAGCCATAGCCGCCACATGGGCAGAGCATCCGCTGGCTTTGTCCTGGGCTGCTGATGGTGGCTTTAGGCTTGGTGTTTAGTGCATTGTGCAGTTTCTCATGTCATGTAAGGAAGGAGCAAGTGTTCCCTCCCTCCTTCCTTTCCTCCCTCCTTTCCTTCCTCCCTCCTTCCCTCCCTCCCCCTCCCCCCTTTCCTTCCATTCCTTCTTTTCCTTCAGGGGCAGAGGTGACACAGATCGTGGAAGACTCATCTGTGAAGCCAGGCTGTTCCCTACTGTTTAGCATCACACGATGTCTCCAGAAATTCAGAACACCACCTGTCCCAGGCTTCTGGGATCAGAATCCACATTTTAACAAGATCCCTAAACAATTAATACTCAAGTTGTAGTGCCAGGGAAGTAGTAGTGGACCCCCCCCCCCAAATGGACAGGAGCCAATCTGATACAAATCACAACAGGGTCATTATTTGAGCTAGCCCAAGCCCCTCAGCCTACTGCCAACACAAGTTTTGTGGAGAGAAGCCGAGAATATCTATTGGGGTAAGGCTTTATAGAAAGCATCAAGCGAGGGGTGACTGTTTCTAGCTTGGTAAGCATCTAGTTGGAGAGCTACTATGGCCTTTAACATAATTGGCTGGTGCTGGGAGTCAAGCCATAAACTTAACTTCTGTTCCCTCTGCAATGGTGGTTGTTAGGCAGGGGGTGGGCTTGTTGGGAATTAACCTGGAAACGGTGGATTGTTGGGGGAAGTTAACCCAGAGACACTGGTCTGTTGGAGTTAGCCTAGAAACTGGAGCTTGACTCCGGTTTTGTTAGAGGGTTATTTGGAAACTGATGTTAGGTACCAGTCTGTTAGTTTACTTGAGTTTAAGTTCTCTAAAAAGGAGCCTGAACTTAAAAGGTGTGGTCTCTCATTGGCACCTTTGACAGTTACCTTCTGCTCAGGTACACTTTGCTCTGGATGAGGAGGGTGTAGAGACTGCATGTGTGTGCATTGTTGTGGTGTGTAGCATGTGGTGTGTACTTGCTAGTGTGGCTATGTGCATGCAGATGCACAAGCACATGAATTCATATGTGTGTGGAGGCCCAGGGCTAGTGCTGGATGGTGTTCTAGGATGGCTTTCCACATTTGTGTATTTATTGAGGGAGGTGCTCTCACTCGACCTGAAGTTCACCAATCCAGCTGGTAGCCAATCAGGGCTGAGGATCTGATGTTTCCAATTCCCCCAGTGCTGAGATTATAGAGGTGTGCAGCCCTGTCCTGATTTTCACACAGGTTCTGGAATTTGAACTTAGGTCCTTGTGTTTGCAGGACAGGGACTTTTTCTACTGAATCATCTCAGGTAAGGGTACTGCTAGGGACCCCGAGGGTGTGTATCACAGTACAGTGAGGGCAAGAACCTTCATCTACATGGGGGATCCTTATTTGAGTTTGCCAGCCGTGAGCCCTACGTGTCCTGGCTGATCTGGGGAGTTACACGGCTCCAACTCTGTTGCTGTATCTAGGAGCATGACGGGGGGTGGGGTACTTTCCTCTATGGTCTCTGAAGTTCTGAGAAGTTTCTGGAAGGTGTGACAAGGATTCTGACTCAGGCTTGCTCTGTGGCCAGGCCAGGGAAGAACAGGAAGAGTTGGGCCTTGTGCTAAGGAAGGTAAGGACCCTGATGTTAACAGGAAGGGGGCTTGATGGAAAGGAATTGTCAAACCCACAAGAAGTACGCTTTATTTAACAAGTTCTTGCGTAAAGCGTTCTCTGTGAGGGCCTCCGCTTGGACAATTTATAGCCATGTGCTCCTAAATTCCTCATCATTTCCCTTATTGATTTTATTTATAGAGGCTCTGTCTCTGCCCATGGTAAAGTAGAGTAAATGTTAGGTCTCTTGGTCTGAGGCTTGCCTAGTGTACATAGAGCACCCTTCCCAAGGGTCTATACAAAGCACGGCAGTGGTTCTCAGCCTTCCTAATGTTAGGATCCTTTAATACAGTTCTTCATGATGTGGTGACCCCCACCCCAACCATAAAGTTATTTCTGCTGCTACTTCAAAACTTTAATTTTGCTATTTTTATGAACCATAATGTAAATATTTGTGTTTGCCCATGGTCTTAGATAACTCCAGTGAAGGGTCCTTTGAGCCCCAAAGGGATCATGACTCACGGGTTGAGAACCCCTGGTGTAAGCGATCAGTTCTTTTTATCCTCCGTGGTCCTGTGCTATGCCCATGCTCTTGGGGCAACAGAAGGTTGGGGAAGGAGACACAGTGTGGAGAGAAGCCTGCTTGCAGGGTCCCAGAGACATGTGGCAGAGAGTGAATGGAAGAGGAAGGTCAGGGCTTGAGGAGGGTAGTAGAGATGTGATCTCACAGGGGTGGACATGAGCAGAGGAGAGCTGAGTAATTCTGACATAGTCTTTGCTGAGCTGATGAATGTCCCCAGGACATAGGGGTCGGCACAAAGTCTACAAAAAATGGGCTGATTCTTTCCACCATGGCCTAGTCACCTCATCACTCACGGGATGTTTATACTCAGTGTGGCATGGAAACTTCTGGAACAGCGCTAATGGCTTAGTAAGCAGTTCAAAATGGGTAGGCACACTTCAGGGGCATGTCCCTGTCCTGCCTGGCATATCCTGTCTAGAACTATATTTTGTCTTCTTCTAGTTCACTCTTTGGAAACAACCTCATGGTCACAAGAATTAAGGGTACTTCCCATATCACTGTTGCATGTTGGACTTCCTTTGAGGGAGAGGATACTGACTGAGACACTGTATGTTATTCCTACATTCTGATCAAAGGATGGGAGACTTCCCTCCCACTCAGAGATTCTGAGCAAGTTGTGTAAATCCAGTTAGATTAGGGAAGTGTTCTCAGTTCCTGCCAAAGGTAACCCTTTCCTGGTTTGGACTTCCAGCCAGGTCCTGTCTCAGCTTATCTTTGTGTTGTACAGAGTCTTTGAACCAGTGCAGGTGACAAGAGTTCCAGGTTCTCTGAAACACCCCGCTCTAGGCCGAATGTGACTCTCTCAAATGGACATGTTTATGTGTGGTAGGTATCTGTGTTCATCAAGTGGTTTTGTTTCTCACTGAAACTGAAGCCCATTGGCTGGACTATCTGGCAATGAGCCCCAGGGGTCTCTCTGCTTCTGACTCTCCAGTGCTGAGATTACAGACCTAGCCTGTCCCACCTGGCTTTTTACAACAGTGCTGTGGCTCCAAACTCCAGCACTCATGCTTAGTGGGTGAGCCCTTCACCTACTGAGCCATCTTCCCAGCCCACGTATGCTGAGATCTCAGCCTTGGCATTAGGAAACAGAGCCTTGCCACATGGCTCAACAAACAGTAAGAACACCGGCTGCTCTTGCAGAGGTCCTGAGTTCAAATCCCAGCAACCACATGGTGGCTCACAACCATCTGGAATGGGGTCTGATATCCTCCTCTGGCATTCAGGTGCATACATAAAAATCAAGAGATGTGAGAGGCCATAGTGGTGCACCTCATGAATGGGGTTTATGATTTCTTATGAAAGAGATCTCAGAGAGATGCCTCTTTCCCCAGCACCTGGGTGGTGATTAGGGTGGGGACACAGTGGGAAAGAACATCATGGAGTCAGGGAGTGGCCTGACTAACCCTAACCCTAACCCTTCCCGACATGGACTCTTCTAGCTCCTTGACTTGGGCCCTTCTCAGCTTCTGAGAAGGAAGCAATACACCACGGATGCTCACAAAGCCCTCCAGCTTACGCCACTCTGGTACAGGAGCCCAAACAGAGCAAGCTCCACCCTCTTCCAGGTTTCTTCATATCACCGGCTGTGCCAGGCTGATGCCAAATCAGACTCACTGGCAAACTCCTTATTATAAAGTTTTCAGTCCTATTAAACCAGCAAAGTCCCTTTTGTTCGCCGTTTAATATGACATGCATCTTCAGGTTCCAGGCACTAGAGCACGGATGGGCACCTTGGTTGGGGGAAAAAGACCCCTTGATGGAGGAAAGCCGTCCCTCTCCCAGCTTCTGCAGGAATGTCTACGAGGACCCACGACATGGGGGGTGAGGCCATGTTGCTGTACCAGAGGAAATGTAAGTAATTTGTCTAGATTTTTACTGTCCCAGAGGAATGAAATAGTTGGTGGTTTCCCAATGAGAAAACCACTAAGCTGCTGCCCTTGATACATGGTGCTCCACACAGTTAGAACATGGAAAGATTTTCATGACGGTACTTTTCCTTAAAGACACCCCGGGAATCTAGAGCCAGATACTGCTGATCTGAAAGACACTCAGGTGGCCTTTCAGCTTCACAAAGGCTGAGAAGTTCCCACTTGGGGGGCAAGAGGGGTATTGTAGCATCCTCTTCTATTAGTGGTAAGAGTCACTAAAAAGGCCAAACCCACAGAGCACAGTGCGGTCACGGTGCTGCAGAGAGGAAGGGGACAGCCAAGGTAAAGGAAACAGAAGTCTGTGGTTGAGAGCAGTTTCAGTATGACTGACGGCATTTCTCCGGAAAAACTAAGTTGTTGTGCTTCAGTGTAGCCGGACAGTGTCAGAAACTAGATGAGTGTACCATTAGGGACCCTTGCCACTGGGGATGCTGAGAATGTGTGTGCATGTGCGTGTGTGTGTGTGTGTGTGTGTGTGTGTGTGTGTGCGTTCACGTGCACACCCATGTGTGCATGCGTGCTTGCATGCATGTTGGGGAGTAGGTCCTAGTTATCCCCTTTATAAAGCAATCCTGAGTGTAGAGGCTTAAGGCTGTCATGTTTCACTGTCCAGCTCTGTGGGTGACCTAGGCCAGCACAGTGCTCTATTGGACTTCCAAAGTCCATTGACTGGTAAATGACAACAGGCCTCCCTGAAGCACCTGTCCCGAAGAGTGAGGTGTGAAACAGGGTGGTGGTCCTTGCAGCCACCAGGGCCTATCTCTCAGGTAGATGGACTTTTAAAATGAGAAAGTATCAAATTTCTATAAAGGCTAAAGACTTCAAACTTTGTAAACCACTCCAGTCTCTACCAGATGCTTCCGACTCCACCCTTGACACCCAGAGGTAGCCACTGAGCAAAGAGGTGTGGTTATGTTGAAAGAAAACCTATTTACAAAACCAGATAGTGGGCTGGACACAGCTCAGGACCATAATTTGCCTCCCTCACTCTTCCAGGCTGGCTCAGGTTAAGAACAGTCAGCCCATACACCCAGGCCAGGTCCAGGTCACTTGTCAGAGTGCAGGTTTGAGTGAGTCACAGAGGTTTGTGATGTAGCTTAGTTGGCAGAATGCTTGCCTGGCAATGCACGAAGCCCAGAGTCCATTCCCTGCACTGCATGTGGCAGTGTATGCCTGTCATTCCAGCAACTGGGAGGTGGACGAAGGAAGGTTAGAAGTTCAGGGCCATTCTTGGGTATGTAACAAATTTTTTTTTTTTTTTTTTTTACTTTTTTTTTTTTTTTTTTTGGTTTTTCGAGACAGGGTTTCTCTGTGTAGCCCTGGCTGTCCTGGAACTCACTCTGTAGACCAGGCTGGCCTCGAACTCAGAAATCCGCCTGCCTCTGCCTCCCGAGTGCTGGGATTAAAGGCGTGCGCCACCACGCCCGGCCTGGTATGTAACAAATTTAAGGCCAGCCTGGGCTACATAAGGCTTTCTGCTGGCTCAGCCTCCCTGCAAGGCCGTCTGTCCCCAGAGGGTCCAGAACCTTCTATCAATAAACATCACAGCCAGCGGTTTTGTACTAAAGATTCTGACTTCTGATTGGCTGGATACGGAGTCTGACATCACAGACAATAACCAATCAGGGTCTTCCTTGTACCTTGTACCCTGTGTCCTGCTTTTCCAGGAAACTAACTGAAATAAGAGTTCTGCTGAGTCTTTAAATTTCCACTCTTTGTCAGTCTATGAAGTCAGCCCACTCTGCGAGACAATAAATGCTGCTCTGTATAGAATTTAGAATCAGAGCACATTGGATGACCGCTGTGTCCGTTATTTGCATCTGCTTCCGGTTTCAGGGCCTCTCTCTCTCTCTCTCTCTCTCTCTCTCTCTCTCTCTCTGAGATTCTGTACCTCGTCGGAAGGCTTCTTAAATGTGTTCTTGGCTTCCTTGTTTCATTCCTACATGGTACTGGTGAGGATGATTGCTCTGGGAGCTTACTGCCCTTTAAGGCTCTGTGAGTGGATGATAGAAAGGGACCTTGCAGCTCAGAGAGCAAGCACACCTCTGTCTTTTTTGATTTATTATTATTATTATTACTTATTATTTGTAGGCTTCGATTTTTTTCAAAACCTTTTAGCCCACCACCCACCAGAGGTAGTAGAAAAGAAAGGTGATTAGGATACGGGGGAAGTGGACCTGTTGAGAAACAGTCCTTTGGAGCAAATCCAATCTGCATCGTCAGGAAATAAGCAGTTCAGTCCACGGGCATCAGGAGTGGCAAGAAGCCGCTAGAGCACCTCTGGAAGGTTTTTGTTGTTGTTGCATTTCTCTCTATGGAGTCACAACATGGAGCTCCGCAACAAAACATAAGGTGAACCAATACACGCGTGTCTAGCGAAGGGCTCTTCATCAAGCTCCCTGCCACATGCTTGCTGTAGCAAAACATCCTTTCACCTGTGTCTGTTTCAGCAAACTGTTTCTTCATGTGTCTGCTTCAGCAAAACATCTTTTCGTCTGCGTCTGCTTCAGCAAAAGATCACTTGACATAACTGGCTTTCCAAAGAAACCAGAAGTGTCCACAATAATAATAATAGTAATAATAATAAGTGGTGAAATTTGACCCAAGATGCCTTTTCTCCCTGCACTGATTCCATGGCTGGGCTAAGGCTAGGAGAGCGGTTCTCCAGGATGGGAGGTGATCTGCCCCTGGCTCTCAGGGTCTGTGGTAGGAGGGTACATTTTTAGGACATAGGGTACAGAATTTCAATGGGAGAAGAATAACAGGTCTTCAATATAGGAGCTGCCCTTCCCACCTGACCTAGGAACCCTAACCTCCCACCTGACCTCGCTCCCTAGGAACCCTAACCTGCTCCTTTCCCCATCAGACTCAACCCAGAAAATGGCCTATTCTTAGGTTCACTTGGACTAAGACAGGGCGGGGCTGGGGGAGACATTGGGCTTGAGTGGTTGTGGAAACAGCTCGGGCTTTTCTGCAGTAGATGTGTTTGAACTCCCAAAGGAGTCGGGAGCCACAGGTTGAGAACTCTGTAGATCTGACCCATCCTCTGGTGGTTTGTGCCAGGAACTGCAGTGTGTGCTGGCACTTTCCTGTTTCCCGGTGCAGAATTTCTGGTCTAAAACATTGCCAAGTGGCAGGGGCTTTTCTATTAAGTCAGGATATACCGCCAAGGACACGGCACTGACAAAGTCTGAGTTGCTTGAGCTAATAGGTGTTTTTTCCCTGTCACACTGTAAAGCCACAACATTGCTAAGGAGACTTTGTTCACTGGGACAGCCCCTGCCTGGGTCACAGTGTTAATGGGCTGCTCAGCAGTCAGTGGGATGGAGCACTAAGACTGCCTTCTGCCTGGAAGCAGTCCGTTAGCCGCATGGCTCAGCCAGTCAGAACAGATTCTTAAGTGTAGCCATTGGTGCTCTGTGCTCACTGGCTGAGGAAGGGCTGGTTGGTACAAATGAGACGCTAATGCTCAAATGTCTCACAGAGACCCGTGAGTCTCATCTAAGGAGATGTGCTGTTTGGAGGTGCCGGAATCTTTAGGAAGTAGGACCCAGCAGAAGGTCTCCTTTGGCCACCAATGGAGTGTCCTTGAACGGAATTGTGGGGACTGGCCTCCTCTTCCTCCTCCTCCTCTTCCTTTCCCTCCTCGTCCTCCTCCTCTTTTTCTGTACCTCCTCCTCTTCCTTCTTGTCTCCCACCTCCTTGTTCCTCTCTTCCTCTCTTCACTCTTTAAGCAATGTCTCACCCCAACCCTGTCCACTGGGGTTCCCGATGCACTGCTGAGCCCCTGACACTGCAGTTTGTTGTGCTCCTTTGCCTGTCATTGGCGTGACCTCACCAACATAGATAACACACAACCTGCCCATTTACAGTGTACAACTCTGTAGTTTCTGGTGTGTTCAGAGGTTTGTGTAACCACCGTTCCCCTCTGAACATTTTTGCTCCCCTGAGGAAGCTGTGCTTCCTTTCTTTTCCATTCTTTGTCCTTCCCAGTCCTGCATAGCCACTAGTGTGGTTCTGGCCCCAGGCTTATTCTGAGAAGTCAATAGACAGACAGATCTGGTAGTGTTGGTCTATGTGCAGTCTCAGGGGTGGGGTTGGTGGGCTGCAGTGCTCTCAGGCTCCGCTGTATGCATTTCAGTGATTCTTCTCATTTATAAGTATTAGGATATATGGGGGGATATGCATGGGATGGATGTATCCCATGGGAATACACCACTGCATGTTGTAAAAGTAAACTTTGATTGTGTTTACTTTTGAGTTATGGTAAATAATTATAGCAACTGTTGTGATGACAAATAATTCTGCTTTGGTTGTCTGTCAACAGAATCACTGTGGTTGTGAGCTTTTGGTTTTCTTAAACACGTCTATTAGTGGGGATTCTTGGTTGGTAGTGAACTTTACCTTTAACTCATTGGGGAATGGCCATGTCACCTCTGCCAACACTTGCTACTGCCTGTCTACTTGGAGTAGAGTGAGCCTGTTGGGACTGGGGGGCTTCACTGTGTTTCTTGTTTGTATTCCCCTGGTAACCAGTGATGTTGAGCTCCTGTTCGTTTGCTTATTGGTTTTTGAAGTATCTTATTTTGGTCTAGGCCTCGTGTACATACCTTTAATCTCAGCACTTGAGAGGCAGAGGTAGCCGATCTCTGTGAGTTCAAGACCCACTTGGTCTACACAGCAAGTTCCAGGCCATCCAGGGCTACATATTAAGACCTGTCTTTATAAAAGTATTTCTAAGTATCTTATTTAGAGAATTAGGCATACAAAAGAATGTCATGTTCACTTCTCAAGTGGTGTCTAGATGTTTCATGGGGCTGAGGTTAAAATAGCTGTCAGGACAAAAATCCCTAAGCAAAATTAGTTTCTAAAAAAAAAAAAATTAAAAACCTACCTAAAGAGAACTTTTGTGTAGGCTATAAATTGATTTCTGAATAAAGGGATATCAGGTATGTGGAGAGGAATATTAAATCTTAGAAATTAAACTTGTAGATAAACATATATGCAAATATCTTGTAACTAAATTTTATAGTATGCATCATTTGTTCGTATAGTTCAGCATAGACTATTAACCAACCTTATATAGTCAATATAATCAAATACGCTTTATTTGAATTGGAATGTTATCTTAAATTTCATCCCCCCCAAGAATATATAATAATTGCCAAGAAAACTTTAGACTTAACTTTATGGCTGTGATGTCTGCACTAGCTAATAGTAACACTTTATACAAAGCCACTGTAATGAAAATGAATACACCAGGGAGTCATGATGCAGGTCAGGTAGGTAACATTGAAAACATGAATTAACATAGAAAAATGTTAATGTATGTTAGAGCTATCAGGTACAGATGTTTTACTTGCATAACAAAGCTCGTTATTTTGTACAATCAGTGTATACTAATTGTCCTAGTTAGGGTTATTATTGCTGTGATGGAGCACCATGACCAAAGCAAGTTGGCGTGGAAAGGTTTACACTTCCACATCGCTGTGCATCAGCAAAGGAAGTCAGGACAGGAATTCACACAGGGCAGGAACCTGGAAGCAGGAGCTGATGCAGAGGCCATGGAGGGGTGCTGCTTACTTGCTTGCTCTCCATGGCTTGCTCAGCCTGCTTCTTATAGAACCAAGGCCACCAGCCCAGGAGGAGTTCTGATTATTCATTTGCTCTCCATGGCTTGCTCAGCCTGCTTGCTTTCTTACAGAACCGAGGCCTCCAGCCCAGGGATGGCCCCACCCACAACAGTCTGAGCCCTTCCCCATCACTCACTAATTGGAGAAATACCCTCCAGGCTTGTCTAAAGCTGGATCTTGTGGAGCCGTGTTTTCAATTGAGCCTCTTCCTCTCTAATGACCCTGACCCGTGTCAGGTTGACATAAAACTAGCTGGCACACCACAGGAAAAATTGACCAGTAAAATTTTAATCCAGGCTGTTTTACTGCTTGCTTCTGAGATTCACAGAATGGTGCTGTGGATCATCATCTACCATAGCACGGTCTCTGCTATGGTGACACCGGGGATGCCTCACCCCTTGTATGCCTTGTCTTGGGTGTCTTGATAAGGGCAGTTAACATCTACTTAGCAAAACTCCTATTAGAACTTGATTTTATTTTCAAGTGATTATTCACTCAAGGAAACATTTTAATTGGGTAAAAGTATCTACTGAAAGATGGATTTGATATAAAAGGTTTGATATAAAAGGTTCTGTCCATTGTGGCAAGAGGACTGCTAAAACAGTCACGGACAAGCAACCTGAGGGAGCTTATTAAGGTGAGAATGTGCACAGACTTAATTTGCATCTGTCCTTTCAGGGACTCCTGTTTAACAGCAGATGTGGTGATAAGGGTATTGCTAATGAGTTTTGGTGGCCAACAGGACACAGGCATTACTATCCTCGTGTAGAATGCTCAACCCACTTGCGTGTCATGCCATACTGAAGTGGAAAGTTAGGTCGAATCACGAATCTGCACCCAGAAATATCCAGGGCTGACTGTTAGGTGAAAAAGCCGGTCTCAGAACAGGACCTGTGGGAGACTGGTATGTCTGTTCCCTGTGTGGAGCTTGAAGGGAGGCTGCCTAGAAGGAGACAGTGTGGCTGCCTCTGGTTGAGCATGGACTGTGGGAGGGTGAATCCTGTACTGTGGATTTCTTTGTGTGCGTTTCTCCTTGACCTGTCACAGTGAGCACACTCTGTCCTCAGCCTTTAATAAGACCCAGTAACCACACCTCTCCAAGGCCCCAGAGCAAGCACAAGTCTGGATTTGTCCAGTGCAGTGCAGGTGCTTCTATGCTTCTGAGCTCTGGCTGGCACTGGGAAAGATCCTGAGCAATGGAGCAGGGGGATGGAGGGAATTAAAGTTGAGGCTCTTAGTATGGGCTTGCTTGCCTGCCTAAGCATGTCTGGCCCAGATGTCTTAATCTGTGTTAAATTTTAACATTGATAAGTTTGGGGGCTTGGACAAAGGCTGAAAAGGAAATGAGTTGGCATGGACATGTCACCTTTATCTAGTGGCATGGAGAGAGAATACATAATGTCAGCTAAAATGCTCGCTCTCCCCCATCTCCTTACGACTATGATTTGGAGGTTACTGTGGTGTGCCTCCCAGGTTCAGCGTCTGAAGCTAGAGCCACAGGGTCCTGGTGTAGAGGTGCTGGGAATGCTGGAAGATGGGGCTTAGCAGGAAGTTGTTTGTTCTCTGTAGGCTCTGTCCTTGGAGGGACTGAAAACTCTCCGGCTTCATTCCATTAATTCTGTCAGTATGTGGGTATAAGAGAACATGGTTGAGCCAGCAACTGCAGGGCATGCCTAAGATGCCTGCCATCAGAAGGCTGAGGCAGGAACATAGTCTACATTTGAGGCCAGCCTGGGTTATAAAGCAAGGCAAAAGTAAAACCAGAACTCTCTCTTTCTGTGTGTGTGTGTGTGTGTGTGCATGCATGTCAGGGTGTGTGTGCCTGTGTATGTGTGTGTGTCTGTGTATGTGTGTCAGAGTGTGCAGCTGCATGCACATGTGTGTATGTGTATGTATGTGTGTGTATCAGTGTGTGTGTGTGTGTGCCAGGGTGTATATGTGCATGTGCATGTACATGCTGTGTGTGTGTGTCTGTGTGTGTGTATGTGCCAGAGTGTGTATGTACATGTGCATGGTTTGTGTATGTTTGTTGGGATGTGCCTGTGTATGTGTGTGTGCATATGTCTGGCTCTCAGTCGTTCTGGGTTTCTCTCTCACTGAATAATCTCTCCTTCTTGAATGTACACCCTCCAAGAAGCCACCACCACTTGTCACAATGCAAGGCTGAGTGAAAGACTGTCACCACAGGCTATACAACATGGTTTGACCTTCCAGCCTCCTAAACTATAACCACCCGCCCTCACTTTACAAAGCACCAGGCACTTCGTTATCACGTTGGAAACACTGACACACCCAGCATGCTCTTGATCTGCTTCGGGATGCAACCCAGGAACCTCACTGCACGGAACTCTTCTTCACTACTCCTTGGCCATAGCGTGTCTGTCTTCCCTTGCCTCCATAACCCTGATGCCCTGGGAGAGCACGATGCTCAGAAGAACACGGGTGAGTTATCATGTAGAATGCCTCTCAGTTTGACATTGCTAGATGTTTTCTTAGGATAGATTGAGTGATGCTGAGTCCTTGTCAGAGGACCCCGTGTCAGGTACAGGGTACTGTGTCACTGTGTAGCTTTCATCCCTTGCTTGAGGTCCTGTCTGCTGGCTTCACAGTAACCAGTTTAGAGAAGGTATTTAATACATAAGAAATATTACAGTACGAGATCTGGTAAAGTTGCTTTCCCTTTGTAATTAATAAATACCCCAGGGGAGGTGCTTTGAGACTAGGAATGTGGTTTGTTTTTTGTTTTTGTTTTTGTTTGTTTTTTTGTTTTTTTTATTTCAAGCCACTGGTGGGTGTGGCCTGTAGTCCCGTGGCCTAGTGAGTGTGTGCTTTTCTCACTCCTTATATATTACAGAACACCTTGGGGAGGCTGACGTCACCCCTCCCATTTATTTACTTGTTCATTCTAATATTGAGTCATCATTTGCATATCAGGATTGTGCTGGCTAGTTTCATATCAACTTGACACAAGCTATGCCCCAGGAGAGAACCTCAATTGAGAAAATGCATTCTTAACTTAGGGCTGCAAGCAAACCTGGAGAGTGTTTTGGTGTTTTGTTTTTGTTTTTGTTTTTGTTTTTGTTTGTTTTGGACAGGGTTTATCTGTGTAGCCCTGGCTGTCCTGGAACTCACTTTGTAGACCAGGCTGGCCTCGAACTCAGAAATCTGCCTGCCTCTGCCTCCCAAGTGCTGGGATTAAAGATGTGCGCCACCACCTCCCAGCCAGAGAGTGTTTTCTTAATCAGTGATTGATGTGGGAGGACCCAGCCCGTTGTGGGTGGGGCCATCTCTGGGCTGGTGGTCCTGGGTTCTCTAAGAGAGGAGGCTGAGCAAGTCAGTAAGCAGCATCCCTCCAAGGCCTCTGCATCAGCTCCTGCCTCCAGGTTCCTGCCCTACTTGAGTTCCTGCTCTGACTTCCCTCAGTGATGGGCTGTCACCTGGATATGTAGGCTGTGTAACCCCTTTCTTCCCTGTTAGTTTTGGTTATATTGTTTCATCACAGCAATAGTAGCTAAGGCAAGTATGGGCGTGTACTTTATTTAGTCCATGATGCAGGCATCTTGCTGCCACTTTAAATAAGGAATCTGTGGATTACCTTCAATTGTGTCTGGGAGGGGGTGGGGGGTGGGAGGGATATGGAAAGGAGAGAGACTTTATAAATGGCTCGCTATGTAAAATCTTATAGTCATAATTTTCGTTGTGATAAACATCCCAATGTTACTTTGAAAAAGTTAAGTAAGGTTTTTAAGTCATGAGAGCTCCTCATCCTATAGTGAGAATTTTCCCATCTGCTGTGCCACCCCAGGCATCGGAAGGATGTCTGCATTCGTGACTTTTCTGTTGGGGAAGATGAAACCTCAGGAACAAAGGCAACTTAAGGGAGAGTTTGCTTTAGCTTATGGCTCTGGGGGGCAGGCTGTCTATAATAGCCGCGAATGTGTGGCCACCAGGAGCAGGAAGCTGAGAGATCACATCTCAGCCGCACACACAGGAAGTGGAGATAGCAAACTGGTTGTGGGACCGGGCCGTAAACTCTCAAAGTCTGTACTGCCTTCCCCAAGGCTCTTCATGCTAAGAGTTCTATAATCTTCCCAGACAGTGCTATCTGCTAGGGACTAAGTGTTCCAATATGTGAGCCTCTATAGGGGGACATTTCTCATTCAAACCAGCCTGGTGCTTGTTTAAGGTCACAGGAAATAAAGCATGGCTGGGCTCAGTGCTGAAGGGCTTAAGCAAGCCTTGGAAGTGACTACAGGAGTGGAAGGCAGGCACTCTGAGCAGAAGGAAGGGGACATCGGAAATGGGGTACAAGCTTTGTGAAGACCTAGCCTGGGTTCCGAGGGCACATCCTGTCGTTGGCAACTGAGGCATGCCCCTTGATTGATGTCTTGCTTTCTCCATCTGTGGGGTGAGAAGGTGTAGGGCACACTCCATAGTCTATGGGGTAGGGAGGGGAAGGACATACTCCATAGACTGTGGGGTGGGAAGGGTAGGACACATATCATAGACTATGGGAAGATGAATGAGGTCCTCATAAGAATCCTGACTCCAGATAAGTTCCCCTGAGGAGGATCTGCTTGCATGATGCTCTCCTGACTCAGGCTAGCATAGCTACCTCCCTGTCTGTCTCTCCTTCCTCAGGGCTGTGGGGTCCTCTTGGGGCCGGCTTCTTTGTCTGCCTTCTTTTCGCATGCATGCTTGTTGGAGAAGATCCTCTCATGGCTTGAGTCAATGTTGGGGACAGTGGAAGGGTGGGAGGGAGCCTGGTAGTATCTTCTCTCAGAACCTCCCTGGTCCAATGGATGGGGACCTGCCACCTCACACTTGTGTGATTAACCCTTGCTTGTCCTTACACCATGAATCATGGGTGTCTTCATGGTTCTAGAGACCAGAATCCCTGTGTTTAAGGGATCTAGATGAGTATAGTGACATTTGCGGCTTGCTTATTCCATTCTCAAGGTGTTATTGGGGGGGGCTATGCATATAACCCATTCCAAATTATGCCACTCTTCATAGGCAAGCGAGATTCTGTTGTTATGTATTCCACATTTTATATACCTGTCTTCTGTGGACACAGAACTGACTTTAACAATAGACTTTAATTCCATAGATGTCCTCTGTCTAATTAATGGGGAGTGATTAACATGATGTTTTCTACTTTTAAGGTCTGGCTGTTTTTTCCATGCAGAGAAGGTCTGAGTTCTGACTCTCCTGACTCAGGCACACAGTAGACATTCGTGGCTGGCAGCCACCAAGTGGACACTGAGTTCTGGAAAGTGACTACTACATGGACATTGAATTTTAGACATCTCAAGAAAGTTCACCTCCCAGAGCTTATACTGGTATTGTTGTGGTTGGCATGGTCTCTAGGTGATCTGGCGTTGTTTATCTTTCGTTGTCTGCAGCTCTTCCATGAGGTGCATGCTAGAGGTAGGTCGGATTCCACCTCTGCTGTGTTTCCCTCAGGCTGAAGGCCAGCACCCACTGTGAGTGTCTGTGTACCCACATTCAGAGGTTCCTGGCAGCACTGGGGTGGCAGAAACAAGAAGTGGCTATTGATTTTGCTATCTGGTGTTGAGGAGTAGGACTTTCTGTGGCAGCTTTGGTGACAGTCACCATGTCTAAGTAGACAGAAGGGAGCCACCCTCTTATAGGCTGGGGTAAGCAGCCTGTTTCTGAGAGCAGTGTCAGAGTGCTTCAAGGTCTGCCTTGTGTCCTGCTTAGATAGGACTGAGGTGGATTCTGTCCTTTGCAGGTGAGCATGGGCAGGTGTCTCCATAGTCCCAAGGTGGTTTGGATTTGTACACTGGGCGCACGGGGATGGGGGTTGGGGTGGGGTGGGGCAGTTTGACAAGAACACTCACACCCAGGGCATGACCTGCCATCTGTCCATGTGCAGAATGACCTCCATGCTTTTGTCTGTAGGACATGCCCACTTTGCTGAGGAAACCTGTGGCACCAAATTGTTAAAAAAAAAATTGTCAGCCAGTCAGTACACTTGTCTAGGCAGCGTCTCTAGTTATACAGAGTACAGGCCATCAGGCTATAATTGAATTCCATGGTAATGTGAGAGGCAGGAAGAGTCTGTAACTCATGCCAACTTGGACAATTGATGAAATAAATGGAAAGAAAATTGATTATGGTTTTAGGCGGGTATTCATTTTGTGGCAGATGTTTAAGGGGCACTTTCATCTATAGATTATAAAGCAATTTACTGAGCTCATCCATAAATATTTTAGGAATTTTTTTTCTTTAGGAAGAATTTTTTTTTTTACATCAGTGTACCCTCCCTGGCTGGCTGTCCGTCACCAACATTCAACTGGGCATCATATAGATGGAGTCCACATTTGTCGGCAGCAATCGTTTTTGAGGACTGTGTTGGAATCTCTGGAGAGATAAGCACAGCCTAAGAAGTCCCACTAATGTCATGCTTATGCTAATGAAGTCCAGGGGGCAGCAGGAGCCTCTCATGGAGCATTGCTGCATTCCCTGAAGTCAGTGGTTCTCATGAACTGACAAAGTTCTTGACATGTCATGGGATGAAGAAATGAGTGGCCAGGCTCCATGCTGGACATGTATGGACAGAACCCTGAACATATATGAATACATGCAATGCCATGTTCATGTGTGTATGTATACCATTGCACATACATGTATATATATATATATATATATATATATATATATGTGTGTGTGTGTGTGTGTGTGTGTGTGTATGTGTGTGTATACATATACACATAATACATATGTGTATATGTATATGTCCATGTATTATATATATTGATATTTATATATATGTGTGTGCATAAGGAAGTACACATGTGAAATGCACATACCCATGCCTACACAGACAGATACTGTTATACTTATGGGGGTTCAACTCAGTTCTCCCATCCTGAGATAAAGAGTCACTGGGGTCCAAATTGCCTTCCATGCCTTACCTACTGGCACTCACAGTCTAGAATTGCCTGCTCAAAATATGTCAACACTCACATTAGCCTGCAGTTGAACAAAATCACCTTAAAAGGCCTAGTTTATGGCAAAATGTTAAAGGTTTGGCAATATATTGAGGTCTGACCTCACAGTGACCTGCCCCATCATAAACTTGAGTCTGGACCATCAGTTTCCACAGATACAATACAGGAGGAAGTACACAGGCATGTGTGTGCATGTGTGGGTGTGTGTGCATGTGTGTGTGTGTGTGTGTGTGTGTGCATGCTATCACATGGTCAGGCCTAGAGGTCTGGGTTTTCCATGTTTGTAGACAGTTGTCCTGGGCTTGTGTCTCCCTGGGGCCTCTGTACAGCAAAGCAGACCTTGATGATCAAGAACATGGAGCTGGAGAATCTCAGTCACCTTCTTGGGTCCCAAAGGGGTAGTGTCCTTGATAAATGCCTGACACATTTAGTGAGGCTGCTTTGCTCCCTGACTCTTGGGCTTTCTCCCCAAAAGTCCATAAAAAGATCTCAGCGCTCTGGAGTCCTGGGTGATAGGCACAAGGTCCTCACAGTTCCTCGTTCACTGTGGGCACCTTCTGCATGCAGAGCAAAACCTGCCTGGTCTGAACCTGGGAGGCAGGATTTTACTGAGAGATTATTGCAAGGACTGGGGCAAGGTTGCTGTGGGAATCCTTGTGTAGATGTCAGAGTGAATCTGAATTGAAAAGCTATTGGGTACCAAGCCAGCCCCATGCCTGGGAGTGATCCTGTGTGAGCGTGGTCCCTGCTCAGGCCTGGACCTGCTCAGAAGTTAGTGCATGTTTTGTATAGTAACAGGGAGTCTGTGTGACGAGAGATGTTGGTGAATGAGCCTCAGCAGAACACTCTGGAGCCATTGCTGCCCTGTCTGCTCCTAAAGACAGAGTCGCTATTTAAAAAGGTCGGAATGGCTGATAGTTCTGTTATACATGTAACAGAATATATGTGATTGAGTGGGACAGCCAGTGCTACTGTCAACAGACTGGCAAAGGCGGAAATCCAGGATAAACCCTCAATAAGGCAAGAAGAAGGAAGCATTGGGGGGGGGGTGCAGCGAGGGAGGGAGGGAGGGGTGAAACACAGCGGATCACTTCACAGCAGCCAGGGAGCATAGACAGAGACAGGAAGGGGCAAGTCCCAAGAGTCCCTTCAAGGTCATGCCCCAGCTACCTCCTATTCTTCTGCCAGGCCCCACATCCTTAAAGTGTACCCCCAAATACTGCTACAGGCCGGCACCAGACCTCTAACACACAAATGTGTGGTGTTTAGAACCTAAACCACAAGACCCATGGGCACAGAGGTGGGATTAAGTGGAAAGCTAGCCTCTAGCTGCAGACGGATTGCTTATGGGGCTAACTCTCCCTGCAGAAGCATGGGCCTTACAAAGTGTGCACGGAATGAATAATTTTCAGTAAATGGAGAGCGAGATACACATCCTAGTTCATTGGTTAGAATACACACAGTCTTAATGCACACTTAATAAAAATAATAAAACTACTCATCTTACCTATTATATATATGAATATGTATGTATATATGTGTGTATATATGTGTGTATATATGTGTGTATATATGTGTGTATATATGTGTGTATATATGTGTGTATATATACATATACATCCTGAATGTTAAAATTATAACACATATGGACATATGCATGGCTCAGTATAGGAAAGCATATTGAAGGACTTATTCTCCAAATGGGAAAGAGGCAGCCCTTGTATTTTCCTCATAGATGTAACTTTTTGTGTGTTCTAGGCTTGAACTCGGAGTTTCACCCCTACTAACCAGGTGCTGCTTCCTTTGAGCTCTGCCGAGCCCCCATAAAATATTTTGGCATATTCACTTCTCCTCTGTAAACAAGGGACTGAGCCTCACTCTCTCAGCCTTGGAAGTTAGCTGTCCATCAGAAATCAATTTGAACCTTCAAGGACGTGAGATTTTTGACTAATTGAGAAAAGATGCCATCACTTGGTCCAGGATGCTAGGGTGTTACTTGAATCTTGGGCTGAAGGGTCTGTTTGCAGATTTGTACCCGAGCTGTCCCAAACTCTGCCTTCTGTGACAGTTTCTGACTTACAGAGAGCTGAACTACTTAACGACCAAACTTAGCATTCTGGCGACACAGAAAAATAGCAATTCAATGTTATGTCACCACCACCACCGAGTAGGTGACAAAACTGTATACATCCCAGTCTTTATTCCTCAGCAAACAGGGATACCCAGAACACATGTACCCGGTGCTTCTCTTAACAGCCAAAGCACAAAAACTCCATCCTGCACTTCCCATTCTGAGAATCAAAGCCCACATTCTGAGGTTCAGCCTTGAGCCTTAGCTGTGGCATAGTCTAGGACAGCTGTCCTTCCCCTGAGACCTGGTTCGTTATCTCTGTGCGGGGGGGGGGGGGATCCCATGTGTTCTCTTCCCCCTGCCCCCACTCATCAGTGATCATTAAAACAAACTGGAAACAAGTGAACCCCAACACCACTCAGCAAGGAGTTAATGATCACGGCATCATTTGTTTAGATAGGCTTCACTCCCTCACTTCTAACTTTAGAATGGAATGACATTCGTTTTGAATAGGAGTTTGTGGATTTCTTGGCCACGTTTAGACCTTTGAACACTTAGAACATTTTTTTTCTCTCCGAGCCGTTGGTGGGGGTGGGGTACAAATAACCTTAGTGCCTCAGAGACTCATGTTCCACTCGAGCAGCAGTCGGAGCTTTTGTACAACAAAGGGCCTCACCTCTCCTCTGCAAACCTGCAGTCACTTTACCCTCTGAGTGATGGAGACCCAGCCCCTCTCAGCCTCCTTTTCAACATCCACCACACAAAGCTCTAGACAAGGGGTCTGCCTCCTGCTCTCTGAGGTGCGGCACACTGGCAGAGAAGGTGGCAGATGTGGAGTTCTTCCCACGTCCCATCTCCGCTCTCTTTTGAGCCAGCCAGACCAGGCCAGCACACTGGTAACTTGCCCCCTGCACCAGGAGGCGAGGTGACAGTTCACACACTTGAGATTTGCTTTCTATCTGAAGCCCACAGCTTTGTCCACAGACCAAGTTGGCCTTCCTTGGTTTGCCTTTAACCCAAGAAAACACAAATGATTTTGACACACGTGTGCACGCACACACTCACACATTGCTGGTGTTCAATTCCACATTGGTTTGCTGATTTCCTCTGGGGCGGGTGGAGCGTGGGGTTGTTAAACTCAGAAACCCTGAAATCTGGAATTTGCAACGCCCTCTCCGCAGCTAAGATGAGAGAAAGAATGCAGAAAAACACTGGATAGCCTCATGGGGGAATTTTGGAAAAACCATGCAAAATAGCTATTCATGTGTGGAAATTCCTTAGGAATACATGTGCCTGAGGCCAGGCTGCCGTGGCTGGGCTTCAAGAGCTGAGGAGAGGTAGGCGAAGGGCAGAGGGTTGACTCTCACATGACCTCTCTGTCAGCCATGTTGAAGCCATCCCTTCTCTGAGCTAGCCCCTTGGCTCTCCTCCCCTCTTTTCTTTCCTGGAGGAAAGGTCCCTTTGGTCATTGAGTTGGCATTCTAGGCTGCAATCTTTCCCAAGAGAGACCACCTCCTGTGTCACTCAGTGCTCCTTTGATGCTGAGTGAGTCTTGTTTCTTGTTGTGCTTGCTGTTGCCCTTGGATGCTTAACCTCTTGCTTGGCTCCGCCTTTTAGAGTCGCCTCAAAGCCTTCATTTCATCATTGGGAACCACCCTCACCATGCTGAGCTCTCATATGAAGGTCTGAGGTGTGGCTGGACATGGGCAGTGATCTGTTCTCATTAGAGCTGCCTGTGCCCAGCCCTGGGGATCCGTCTGTACTCGAGGCTTTGCTACAGGCACGTCTTGACATTCCTAAAATCCAGAGGGGAATCTCAGAATAGAATAAGAAATGGGGATTTAAATTAGAAGCAACAGTGCTGGCACCATGCCCCGCCCCACTCCTGTGCCCCACCCCCACCCCCTTTGGCATGACATTGTAAACCAGAGCCATCCTTGCTGGCTGGCTATTACAGTGTCCTGTGCTCAAGGGAAGCTGGGTCCAGCTGTGTGAGGTTGGGACAGCAGCCAGAAGCCTCAGAAACCCCAGATTCCCCCATTGGGCTCAACAGATAAATGGCTATCATCTTAGCCTGCATGGAGGCAGGCAGTTAACTGGAGAGGGGAAGGATGGGGTAGAGAGGTTGGATGTTTGCCTAGTCTTTGGTTTGGGTTATCTGAGTGCTCAAGATAGATGCCAACGGGTAACATCACCGAGGGAAACCATCTCTTCTACAGAAAGCAGGAGTCAGGGTCACGTCCCAAGTATGGCAGGGAGAGAGGGATAATCAACTACAGCAACAGGATCCAGCTTCAGGATGAGGCTCTGGGGACGATCTGGTGGAACGACCTGGTGTGGCTGCTCAGAGCACGAGTTTCCGGAAACTTGAGTGAAGGTTCCTAGCACTGATCCTGCAGACACAGTTCTTCAGGCTCTGTCCTCTGCAGCCTTATCCCTCAGATTTCAGCATCCCAGGGCTTGGTACTACACAGTCTTGTGCCACAGAGATGCACTGAAGGGCTTGGTATTAGAGTCTCATACCCCAGAGGTATGTACCCCAAAGCCTGGTACACTACAGCCTGGCATCCCTGAACCAGGTACCCCAGAGCATTGTACTCTAGAATCAGTTATCCAAGGACTTATATACCAGTCTGCAATACCCTAGACCTTAGGCCACACAGACTTGTACCAGAGATTATGGAATCTGGTGCCCAAAGCCTAGTAGTGTGGAGTTTGGAAACCTATTCTGACATCTCTGAACCTGGTACTGCGGAGCCTAATACTGCAGAGCCTGGTACTCAGAGCCTTGTACTTCCAGAGCCTGGCACCACAGAGCTTAATTATTACAGCAGAACCTGGTACAATAGAAACTGATACCCCAGAGTCTGGCACTACAGTCTGGTACCACAGAGCCTATACCAAAGCATGGAATACCACAGAGCCCAGTACAAAAGCCTGGCTCCTCTTGTCTGATGCCCATGTACCATAAATCAGGATACAGTAGAATCCAATACTATAGCACTAAGTATATACAGCCTGGTATTACAGACCCTGGTACCACAAGCCTATTAAAACAGACCGTTACCACAGAGCCTGTTAAAACAGACCCTGTTACCACAGAACCTGGTACTAAGAGTGTTATATGCAAGAGCCTGATACTGCAGACTTGGCCTATTAGACAGGCAGCCAAGACCACAGCTTAGAGCCTTGTATCTAGAACCTGGTACCACAGAGCTCAGTATCACAGAATTTGGAACTACAGAGCCTCATGCTTCAGTGCCTGCCACCCAAGGGCCTGGTGATACAACGTAGTGCAACAAAGCCAGATACTCAAGAATCTATTGTAGATTATTATATCCCAGAGCCTGGTACCCAGACCCTCTTCCCCTACAGCCTAGTACCACAGAGACTGAAGGCAAAAACCTGGTATCGCAAAGCCCCAGACCACAAATCCTGATACGGCAGAGCCTGGTACCCTTGAGTCTCAGATTCCAGAGCCAGGCACTACAGATTGCTACGTGCTTGGACCCTTAGACTACAAAGTGTAGTACCGAACCTACTACCCAGGGCTTTGCTTAGCAGGTCCTGCTGTCCCAGAGCTTATATGCCATAGAACCTAGTGTACCAGAGAAGTGGAAACCTAAGGGTTCTTTGGAAAGTCAGTTGGATGGTGTTTTGCTGGGGCAAAATGGGGCACAGGAAGGAGTGTTTCATTAAATTGGACACAGGTGTGAAAGGCTAAGGCAGACTGGTGAAGGGACATTTTGCTAAAACAGACACAGGAGAGAGGATGTTCTGCTAAAGCAAGCATGTGAAAGACCACGTGATGAAAGATTCTTTGCTAAGGATACACATGTATCATTACATTATGCATGTGAGCTGCCTTTGTCTGGACTCTTTAGAGAGAAATGTACCAAACAACTTCCGGTGGTGTGCTGCAGTTTGTTGCTGCTTCCAAGGACTCAGGCTGATTGGATGCACGTGCTGAGGCAACGTACGTGGACGACACGTGATGTTTGGAGGTTATGAATAGAACTCCATAGAGTGACTGAGACAGAGCTTGGCTTGCTGGTACAGCTAGCTGTGCAACGCTTGTGGGTCTCGTGTCTTCGCTGATCTTTGCTTCCCTGAGAGAGGCACAGCTGAGAACTTCTGGTGTCCCTTCAGGTTCCTCCTGCTGACTGTAGCCGAGGCTGAGGCCTGGCTGTCTCTGCTAGGTCATGTCACTGCTGTTGCTAGCCCCACTCTACCGAACTGGTATCTGTGAAGCTGGTGTGTCCATGAGGTGTTTGTGAGTGGATTGAGCTGCTGCTGCCTGCTAACCTGTGACTTGAACTGCTGATTTCCAGGCAACACAGACCGGAGTTGCTCCACAATGCCCGAGTCCCAGTAACACTGTGAACAAAAATAGAACGAAACCAAGGAAATCCCTATGGTATCACACCAGACACAGACTGGCAAAAGCAGTTCTGAGGAAGAGAAACTAGTGGGAAGAATCACCCTCTGTCTTAGTCAGGGTTTTACTGCTGTGAACAGATACCATGACCAAGGCAAGTCTTATAAAAACAAAATTTAATTGAGGCTGGCTTACAGGTTCAAAGGTTCAGTCCGTTATCATCAAAGTGGGAGCATGGCAGTATCCAGGCAGGCATGGCACAGGCAGAGCTAAGAGTTCTACATCTTCATCCAAAGGCTGCTAGTGGAAGACTGACTTCCAGACACCTAGGGTGAGGATCTTATGCCCACACCCACAGTGACACACCTACTCCAACCAGGTCAAACCTATTCCAACAAGGCCACATCTCCAAATGGTGCCACTCCCGGCCCAAGAATATACAAACCATCACAAGAACCATCATTAAGAACAGGATTTGGAAAAATTAAAGTTACATACCAGTGCCTGAGACAGGGGCCCCCTGCCCCCTGTCCTTAGCCCACATATGCAGGCCTGATACCTCAGAGCCTTGTACTCTAGAGTCTGTGCTACAGAGACTTGGTACTCCAGAGCTCAGCATGCCTGAGGTCAGCATGTTTTCTAATGTTGTCCTTGTTGCCTGTCTCCATGCCTAAAGCTTTACCTACAGTTCCCTGGGCAACTCTGTACAAAAGCATACACTGAAGTGTTCCCATAAAAGCACCTCTTGACTCATGCATTAAATACCATTCAGAGGACGTGGAGGGTCTGTGGCCCAGGACTCTGTGTGACATCCCGTTTGTGCTTTTGTGCTGTTTGTGGTTCAGCCTCCTGATCTAGTGGCTTCTCACACCCCCTATCTCCAGTCAGTCAATTCGGGAGCATCTCGGAGGTGACCTAGGTTGGGAATCTGAGGTAGGTGGCAGAGGTAGGCTGCTGTTTCAGGGACCGGTTCTTTGAGGTTTGTGTAGCATAGCTCTGCACTTCCTTTGAGTTGTGATTGTGCCTGGGATTCATTCTCAACACAAATCTTTTCTTCTGAGTTAAGGGCTGTAGTCCAGATTGGCCTCAAACTCACCATGTCACTGAAGATGTTCTTGAATTCCTGATTCTCCTGCCTCTGCTCCCCCCCCCCCAGTGCTGGAATTGCAGGTGTGAGCTAGAATATCTATGTGGAGCTGGAACTTGAACCCAGGGCCTCATGCATGTTGAGGAAGCACGCTTGCAACTGAGCCATATATAACAGCATAGTTGTTGTGAAGCTCGATAGTGAGGGAAGTCTGTCCTTTCTATAGATTGTGCTAAGTGTCCAAGACATTGTATACACATTGGGCATGTTTTGTGGCTTGAGATAGTTGAACCATAGCAAGTGTCAAGTTGCAGGGAATGCCAGCATTGCCTGGGCCTCTGCCCAAGTCACTTATGGGCTTGAAAACATGTAGCATCAGTGCTGAGAGGAGAGAGAGTCCAGCAGAAAGACCCACATTCAGACCTAGGCAGGCAAAGGCTTTAAGTCCTACATGTGCCTAAACTCCCCACGTAGAGTGTGCACCATTGTGCCATCTGTCAGGTCTGTCAGTGTCTTTCCCCTAGGTCTTTAACACGAATGTTTAACTTCTTAGCTGCATGGACCTGGGGCTTTGAGCTCTTCTCAGCAGTGGGAACAAAGGTTTACATCAAATTGGATCCTGACTCTTGACTTTGAGTGCCCGTGTGGTCTAGAGTAACTTCTCAGTCAAGGGTGCTGGCTCTGAATGTGGAAGAGGTAAAGGATGCAGGAAGAGCCTGAGTTCCTCTACGGTGCTCAGCACGGTGGCCATTCACTCGCTCTGTCTTCCACGGATGCTTCTGAACACATGGTTCAAATCTCCTGGCAGGACATTATGCTCTGCTGTGTTTAATATTTACAGGGAAAGCAGATGAGGAAGTAAGAGAATGACTCCTGTATTTTCTTTTCCTGAGTGGAGCTGGATTCCCTGTTTTAAAGCCCATGGTTAGAGTGGAATGACACTGTCGAGACCCAGCCCCTTTAGTGTCTTCATTTGACTGCTTGGCTCAGTAGCTTGGCAATAGGTGTTACTGGAAGTGTCAGTAACGGCTTTCTCTGACTAGTGCCTCTCATCTGAATTGTTCCTCCTGTGGGAAAGGGTAGTTTGCTGTCAGACCCACACTCAATTCTACTGTGAGGCTCAATAGTTATGGTTGTAATTTCAAACATGAGTAGTGGTTAAATACACTCTTTCAGAGTGTCTATTCAGGGTGGCATTCATATTTGAATGGGGTGTGTGTGTGTGTGTGACAGAGAGACAGAAAGACACACACTCAGATACAGGGAAACAGAGAGAGACAGAGAGACAGAGAGAGAGAGAGAGCACACATGTGCATGCATGAAACAGAACCCCCCATTCTATACTGTCTTACATGTTGGTTTCTTTGTTTATACTTTGTTCATTATTGATGAGGACTCTCCAGGCCTCAGAGTTGACTTAACTTGGGGTGACCCAGACCCCAGTTGTCACCTCTTGTGGTTTCCACCAGAGAGAAGTAACTAAAGTAATATTGTGTTGAGATTATAATGTTAATGTCATTTCCCCTCCTCTTTCCCACCTTCAGAGCCCCCACCCCCAATTGCTTGTCACCCCTATGTTCTTTTTAATCCATGAACTGTGCAGAATCTTGGTACTTGGAGAAAGAGGCCACTGGAAGCTGAAGTTCTGACTTCCCATTAACTGACCCAGTGACATTCTTATTATCCATTGGGAGCCAGAGTCACATTCAGGTGCCTCAGGCCACCAACATGGTGTGTGGATCAGAGAACAAAGTCTAGGTCTGGTATGTACTTAAGACTGGGTCATTTATAACAAACAGGACTTTATTGGCTCAGTTCTAAAGGATGGAAGGCCAAGGTAGCCAGCCGAGGACGGCAGAGTGAGTGTTGACCTCATGGATTCTAAGCAGTTGTGATTATATGTAGGAGATTGGGCCCATTAATGTTCAGCTATGAAGACGAGCTGGGGTCTCCTGGGGTCTTTCTCCCCTTTTTTGCAGCCCTGAATGGAGCAACCCCTGAAGTTCCCTGCTGCTATGGGAAAGTGAAGGTGTGAACTGGAATTTTTTAAATGAGTGAGGTGACTCGTTACATGTCCTTTAGGAGTCTGGCTTATTTCTCTTAACATAATGACCCTCATTGCTTCCATAGCATCAGTGGGGGTGGGTGGTGGTATGGAAATTAGATTATGGCATCCAGATATAGTCTGAGAGGAGATGTTAGTTCTGGTCTTGGTATCATAGCAGGAGAATGTGGACACAGCCATGTTTGTCCAGAAGGACTGGAAGAGTTTGGAAGCTCCTAGCACTTAGTGCTGAGTCACGTTGCTGAGTCACATTACAGGAGACGGAAGTGCTGACTGGATCTTATACAACCTCAGCCACCCTGAACAGCCAGCCACAGGTGTCCTCTCCACCATGGTGCCTGAGTTTCAAATGTGCACTAAGACCTGTGTACACCCTACAGTAGACAGATGGATGGGTAGGTGAGACGGTAGAGACCCATGCATCCAGTCAGCCATTTGTCCACCTGTCCATCCACCATCTACCCATCCATTATCCCTAAACACTTCTCCCTTTACATCTCAATTGTCCACAGACAACAACGCATGGGCAGACAGCAAGTGTCCAGGAGGTTATAAGATGATACAGTGTGCTCATGCTTAACTGTTTTTTCCCCCTCGCCACACCCCAAGCACCTTCCCTGCCCCTGGGAACCACTCTCATCAGCCTCTAAGGTCCACTTCTTTTTACAGTCTTAACACAAACACCTCCGACTCACAAGCATTTCGTTGAGTTTTATAGTTGTTAGTTGTTAGTAGATGCGCTCCTTATCTTCTGGTTGCTGTGATAACATAATGAGATAGTCAACTTATAAAGAGGGAAGGTTTATCTTGGCTCACGTTCCCAGAAGTTTCAGCTCGTGGGGTTGTGGTGCTGTGGCTTTGGGGATGTGGAGGAAACACGTGATAGAGAAGATTGCTCACTTCAGAGCAATCAAGGAGCACAGGGTGAGAGGGTGGGGAAAGGACTAGGGCCCTGTCCTGAGCATGGACATACCCCCAGTGACCTAACCTGCTTCCACTGGGCTCACCCATTAAAGGTTCTACCAACTCCTAGTCTTGCTGTAGGTTGGCAACCAAGCCTTCCCATGACCTTTGGGGGATCATCAAGATTCACACAGGGGCAGTGGGGGTCCTGAAGGAGAACATTGTCAGGCTGAAGCCTTTTGGTTTCGTTTCATTTTAACACCATTGATGAAACCTAATACAGTGTGTGTCTGTGTATGGCTCGCTGCTCACAGGCTGGGTGGATGAAATCTGAAACCATTTTTGTGGAAAAGCCCAGGACTTCTGAATGTAAGACTACAGATTGCACATAGCGAGTTCTGAACTCTATTAGGAAGCTGACAGCTAGTGATCTGTCCCACTGCATTGGAAGCTTTGGGTGACAGAGCAAGCAAGTTCCTACATTTGTTTGGGCTCACGCCTTCTCTGTAGGCCTCCTAAACTGTGTAATGATTAATCACCACTGACTGCATTTGGGCTTCCCTAGGAGACGCAGCTCTGGGCTTGTGTTTGAGGGAGTTTCCAGAGATGTTTAACCCCAAAACCTGTCTCTGAGCATAGTTGATGCATCCGATGGGTTGGAGACCCAGGATGTATTACAAGGAGGAAGTCATCTCCACTGATTGCTCGGTGTCCTCACCGTGGAAGCAGTGTGACCAGCTTCCTCAAGCTCCATGTTCTTCACTCCATGATGGGCTGTTGCTTAGTCCACCCTGCCTTAAGCGGCTTCTATCAGGCACCGTGGGCTTGCTGCAGCGGTGTGAAGTGCACTCATGCCTCCTGGATGCACCGGCTTTCATTTACTCTGGAGATCTCCAGTCTATGACAGAAAGTACATGTGTTATCATGCAGAGATTTATAGAACATCTTACATCTAAAAGGCTTCTGATGGAACAGACTGAGGGGCCTCCCGGAGCTGCTGGCAGGGCTCTGTGTCTCCGTCAACATGCCGGTTTCATGAACACACACTGTTTGCCAAAATCTGTCAGGCTGTGCAGTGTGACACATGCGCTTTTGCATCATACTGCATTTCAGTTCAACACATGCAAAAATAACTTCACGCTGAAAGCCGGGTGACCTGGCAAACAATGAGGGTGGATCCAGGTGTGTCAGCTAAATGGCAATCACAAAACAGAGCTAGAACAGTAATGCAGTGCAATCTTCCATGACAAGATGGTGCAACTACCTCCCATGGATTCGGTTCAGAGAGGAGCCTCCAAATGCAAAAGACTCAGGGCAGACTTTGGATGGTGGTAGGTAGTAGCCTCTTGCTACAGCAGGAACTAGGCACAGCCCTGCAGGACCAGACCAAACAAGGTGCCAAAGATGGGAGCCAAGCTTGGACACCGTCTGCCATCTCTTGGGGGAAGTAAGGTGACCTGAAGTGGAGGAACCAGAAGGCATCACCAGTGCTCATAAGTTCTGATGGTGTCTCGTCAAGGACTGTTGGCCCAGCAGGCTATGTTATGGCTTCAAGACACCAGAACTTCCAAGCAGACACAGACCCCAGAATGAAGTGTTGCACAAACAGGTCCTGATTTCCCTTTCCACGTGCACCTAGCTTGCCCCTTCCTCTCAAAGTGCCTCAGCTGCAATTCTTTCACCAGGAAGTGATGCTTCAAACACAGAGTATAAATGAACAGGAAACTGCCAGCAGTAAAAGACAGGTCAAGACTACACCCATGGTTGAGCACGAGACTCTGGAAAATCAAACCCGTGTTTCTATGAAATGATGACAGGAACCAAGTGGGTGATGGGGAAACGAAATTCCCAAAGGAAGGCCCTAGAAGCAAGATATGGAGATAAGAGGCTTCTCAGGTGGAAGAAAACACAAATGGCCTCAGGGCTTGTCACGCAGACACAGGAGTCCTGCAGAGCAAGCTCCAAGAGGAGGCTGGACCAAATGGAAGGGATGAAGAATGGAAACGGGGTGGGCTGTGCAAAAGAGCCACAGATAAGAATGAGGGCGTGTGAAGGAGCCTTACAGAGCACAGTATAGTTGGTCCCTGGGAGGATGGCTGCAAGAGGCCTCGTATAAAAAGACTGGCATGCAGTGTGACTCGGAGAAGAGAGCTCAGAAGCTGTAAAGACAGTAAGGAGACAGAGACATAAGCGACTCCAATAGGGAGTATGCGCAGGGTAGACACAACTTAACTCTCACCCCGAGTCCTGAATATACAGCTGTCAGCATTCATTAAAAAAAAATGCTTAAAGACATGCAGATGGTCACCATGCTGATCCTACTACACCGCACAGGTACCCAGTTACTGCCCAGCACCCCATATGTTTGCACATTGAATTAATTTCAAAATCTGTCCAAATGGCTGTTGTATTTGGACCTAACCTCTGCGCAGCCTTTCACACCTTAGTCATCTGTAGATCTCCATATATGGACAGTGCATGAGCTGTGGTGTCGTTATCATGGTAGCATTTAAGTAGCGGTGAGGAGAATATCTCTAGAAAGGCCATCTGGTGGCAAATATTTCTCTGAATATCTTCAGCTTGGGATTAGTTGACTCCTCACTTGCTGAACCCAGAGACACCCAGTCACCTGCAGTCTTTTGTTTTTAATTATTACTGAGAACATGGTCACAGGGATAAGGCAGGGAGAGGAAGTTGGCTGCTTCCTCACATTCTCCTGTAAGACCCACAGAGCAGGCTTTGCAATCACAGCTTTTCCTTCATGTGCCTCATAAAGCTTTTAAAGGCAATGGTGCCGGGACTAAAAGCTTTGCCAGTTCTCAGGAAGGAAAGACACGCAGGCTTTATGATGCTGCTAAGATGTCCTGGTCCCGCTGTTGTGAATCGCTGTCATCTCTTCAGGAGAAAATGAGGCCCACCCTCCTAAAGTTTGAAACACATTCCCATTTGCCGGTAACTCTCCCATGAAATGCTCAGGGCCTGAGGGCATCGTAGGCTCCCTTGTGGGGCCTTTGCTCCTGCCCTTACCGCACAGGGCTCCTGGGATAATGGCCGCACCATTGCTGTTCTTGTGCTCCTCAAGGTTGGATTCTGGAGGTCAAATGTGGTAGTCAAGTCTGGAGGTCAAAATCTGGTGGCCGTGTGTGGAGAACCCAGAAGCACTGCTCCCCCTATGCCTCTCATCTCTACCTCAGTGAACACCCAGGCTCCTGGAATCTGCTGAGAGGCCTAAGAGGCTCATCCTGCCCATAGGTTTGGCATCCCACAGTAGGTACATGCCACAGAAGACCAATAAAGGACACTAGCTTTCCCTCCTCTTCTCTCATTGGTGGACACACTTTGGGTTACTCCCTGCAGGAGCTTGGCCGTCATAATGGCAGCCCAAGCAGAGGGTATTTATTAGTTTACAAGGGAAGCCGTTCCCTCTTACTCTGTTTGCAAGTGGGGAAGCAGGGACTTCTCTGATGCCATCTAGAGCTGATTCCAGTGACTGGTGGCCTGGGCTGGAAAGTCTGCCTGGGGAGCCTGTGTCCCTTCCGGCAGGTGACCTAATAATGGATGGTCTTCTTTGGCCCCTGTCCTCATATTTCAGATGATGTCCCTGCATTGTCCTGTATACCTGGGCATGCGGAGCATCTCTCCTGGAGGTTCTCTGGGGTCCTTCCTGCCTGAATTCAGGCACTGTGCCACAGTACCCAAGCTACATACATGCTCTGGTTTTCCCTAGGGCTTTAAACAGTTCCTGTATTGACTGCTTTTGTGTTAACCTGACACAAGCTAAAGTCATCTGACAGATGGGGGCCTCAATTAAGAAAAGGCTTCCATAAGACCAAGCTGTAGGCATTTTCTTATTAGTAATAATTGTGGGAAGTTCCAGCCCATTGTGGATGGTGGTGGCACCCTGGGCTGGTAGCCCTGGGTTCTGTAAGAAAGCAGGCTGAGTGTCCCCTGGGGAGCAATCCAGTAAGCTGCACCCCCCTCCCCCCATGGCCTCTGCATCAGCTCCTGCCTCCAGGTTCCTGCCCTATAAGTACCTGTCCTGACTTCCTTCAGTGGTGGGCTGTGATATGGAAGTAGAAACCAAATAAACCCTTTCTGTCTAAACTTTTATTTCTTATCACAGCAATAGTAACCCCAAGGTAGTTCCTGTCTTAGAACAGGGGTATGACCAGCAGCTGGCTTCTACCTCAAGGTTGTCTTGGCCTTTATTCTTCCCCCAGCTCATGCCCAGCTTTCTCCACCGCCCTTTTGGCCCACCAAGGACTTCTTTGTATCCTGTGTAAGGTGCACTTACTACAGTGCCCCTTGAATGGTCTAGACCTTCCACCCCAATTTCCCTTTCTTCCTCTACTCTCTGGGGTACAGGTTCTCAGAGCTATCAGGTAGCTGTTGGAGAGCCTGACACCCCATTTGTACTCTCTCCCATTTTCCCATCTTGCCTCTGTCTGAGCAGCTCACATTGACCCTTTGGGGCTTCGCAAAGTTGCAACTTGGCCACAGAGGTGACAGAAGCAGAGCAGCCACAGCCACCCTAAACCAAATTAGCCAATCATCAAACAGGCCACCCAAGGAAGAACAGGAGAGGGTGGCACATGGACATCTGGAATGTGTGCCAAGGTACCACGAGGTCAGGCTTGAGGAGACAGAGGCAAGCCAGCGTTTCAGAGGGAAAGGGAGGAAGGTTATGCAAGTTGTTTTGAAACCATTGTCCTTGGCCCTAAGGATCGATAACAAGGGTGGGGTCAGTTCAAAGTTGACAAAGCAGCTGCTGACTGCCTTCCTGGAAGTGTTCTCTGCTTGGCTCTTAGAGTCACCGTGGTCATCTTGGGCTCCCACATTGTCCTTCCAGAAGCCAGTGTGTCTTTGGGAGGTGACAATGGTCATAAAACAAAGGTACACCCAAAGAGGAGGACACCTGCCATCTGTGAGGAGGACTGCATTTAAACCGGAAGGAGCCAGAAAAAGAAAAGAGGCCAGTAGGACAGTTGACGAATTGGTTTGGCAGCTGTTTGGATCTGTTTGTTTTAATTAAGTTGATGATGAATCTGGAAACCCTTGTGCTGGGTCAGGATTTGGAGGCTGAACTGTTTGATGGCAGGAATGCTTGTAAAAGTGATTAAAATAGCTTTACAGAGTGTGCCTGGAGGGACCAGTCGGGCTGGAGAGACTCGGTGTGGGAATGAAGGCCCAACTTCTTAGGAGTTCGTCCATCTGCCGCAGCCAGCCGTGGGCCAGAGATGATTAAACACTTAATCAGACTCGAATAGTTGTGTTGTGTGCTTGCTGTGGCTACAGAAAAGGGTGCTGTCACCAATCTTTAAATAGCGAACCAGAGGCTAAATTTCACTCCATCCGTCAAAGGCCACGGCTCCGCAATGTCCTAATTTTAGCTGCTTGTCAATTCCCTAGTGCCTGTTCGCTGATGTAACTTTGATCTTCCGATGCTTTAGATGGCTTTTGTGCTGAATTTAGCTAGAATATACTATGAATCATCTGGATGGCTGCCCAGCTAGGGGAAGGGGGGGAGGGAAGAGGGAGAAGAAAGGAGGGTGGTGGGAAGGAACGAGAGCTAGGAGAACAGTCAGGCCCCTGAAGTTGTGGATAGAGATGGCATAAAGATGGAAGAGCCTCCTGATTCCAGGGCCATCCGCTTTTCCAGGAATGTATTTTGAGTACATTATCTTTAGACATTTATATTCTCATGCAAACACACAGGAGGCCACTGCCAAGGTCTAAGGAGAGTGTCAGTAATCTTAAGACATTTGAAATGAGTATTTTTCTAAGCAAATCGCTGCCTCTAAAAGGGCATTTCTTTCCACTTAGGGAGCAAGCAGTGCCAAGATGCGTTCACTTAAGGGGGCAGAGAGCATTTCTGATGGCCTCCCCTCCTTTGGGTTATTGGGGAATTGCCTTTTGTTTCTTGGGCTAGCTGGCTTTTCTTCTCGCCTGAGATTTCTTTCTTCCTCCAGCTCTTAGCAGAACCTCCCGTGTCACCTTCTGTCCTGAACGTACATAGCTGCCACTTCCTTCCTATTGATATGCCTCAGGTGGTGTCTGTCACCTGGATCATGATTTCTGTTCGGACTTTGCAGGAGTGCTGTAAGAGTCAGTAAGACTCACTACTTCCTGGCTGGGTCCTCAGCTACCTAGCCTTCTTCCTCCAAGTCAGGAAAGAGGAACTCTAACTTCTTCCAGCCCCTCCTTCCAGGGTCTAATATTGTACGTCCTGCTCCTTGACTGGGGAGGGGTAGGAAGAAATAAATACATAGAGAAGATGGACTGTAGACTTTACAGCTTCTCGGGGCAGCACATGACCATCTTCCATGAGAGTTTGTGACCTTGATCAAGCTGTAGTCACCTCAAGAAGGGGTATGTATACACTTCAGTGGAGGGGTTCAAGGTTGTCAGGTACCTTAGGATACAACATGCCTTAGTATTGAAATGTCTGGACTGAAGTTGATCTAAACCACAGAAGGACTGAAAATAGTGTGATCAGGTAGTTTGACAGATGTTGGAACCGTGCCTCTAGACTCCAACTTCTTAAACTATGGGCATAGCCCCATAGTTTTGTCTTATGGCTGAGCTCAGTGATTGCAAACACTCTGTCAGGAGTTGGGTCTCACAGACCATTCCCTCACCCCCAGCAAGTATAGGCTCACACTCTTGCCTACCCTCCAGAATTTGACTTTAAGACCCTACTGCATGAAGGCGCCACATGCTTGAGTCACAGAAGATGGAATAGACAAGCTGGTGTTCAGCTGGGACCTTTGTCCAACTGGCTACCTCTCCTGGTACTGGAAGGTGCAGTGTGTGCCACAGGAGGAGAAAAAGAATCATTTCACCTACCCATGATCCTGTCACAATGGCTGCTGACATAGGTGCAATGGTGGCACAGATGCTACACAGGTAACCACCTGCTTTCTGATTCAATCTAAGGCTCAGCATATGAAATGGAACTCATGCCGGGCCCCATTAAAAGGGCAAAAGCCCATGGCTAGATAGGTCAAAATATACATGTATAGAAATTAGTTTTAAAGTAATTTTTAGTGATTTGTTCTCAGCAAATGTTTACTTTGTATATATGAGCACATATACAGGTCATATACAAATTTCTTGCACAAAGAGGGCTCAGGAATGACATAAGTTTGAATCAGCTGTATGGGGCACTCTGTCATGGGACAGCCAAAGCAGAGGTCCCAAGGAGCCAGAGGGCCACTGGATTAGAGGAGAGACTTTTCTGTGTTAGAGCCTTCAACATAGGCCAGGTGTTGGTCACTCAGTGGAAACTGTGATAGGCAAAGCCCACTCACCAGAACTGAATAAGATGGCACATGGGTGCACATGGGTCAAGGGGCCACCACAACTCCTCACTGCGCCCATGAAATGACAATGAAAGTGTTAGCTGGTCAGCCAGACAGACACCTTTAGAGAGAACTGCGTTAACAGCTTCAGAGTGGCCCCCTCCTGTACTTTCAGCCGGAGCCTTATGACACAAACTGAGCTTGCTCAGAGCCACTGCTATGTAGCTAACCTTCCAAATCTTGAGCCCAGGGTGCCAAAAAGTGTGGCTCCCATCTTTCCTTCTTAAATAAAGGGTGTTGTTGAGCAATACAGATGCCAGAGTACTAAGTACCAGGTCCTGGGGTAGCTCTACAACTCCAGACAAAGCTAGCTAGGTGTGGGAAGGATGTCTTATGGATGCAATGGCTAAGGCCATTTTTTTAATATGAAAAATTGGGGAAGGAAAACAAACTGACACAGAATCTACATGGGCTCTGGGTGGGCACAGAGGAGCAGAGAAATGCCGCTGGGAATACGTTGGGATAGGAGCATAGCTCCCAGATGTGCTTGTATCAGAAGGCTGGCCTGGGACAGTCTTCCTAAGGAGAGTACAGTGGTGGCTAGTAGGTTTTTGACACATGTTCAGGAATGCGGAATAGCTCCTTGTTGGTTTGGCCCTTTAGCTGTTAACTGATGAGTCTCCTGGTTCTGCTTTCATTTCTGTTGCTGTGATAAAACATCCCGACCAAAAGCACCTTAGGAGAGGAAAGGGTGTTTGTTTACACTTCCAGTCCACTGTCTCTCATCAAGGGAAGTTAAGGCAGGAACTCAAGCAAGGCCCAGTCCCATCATACGCATAGACAAGAGTGCAGAGAAACAAGTGGATCCTGGATGGCTGCTTGCTTCTTATCAGCTAGCTTTTTCTTCTTGTGCTATCCAGGACCACAGACTTAGGGAATGGTGTCTTGCACAAAGGACAGGTCTTCTTACATCCATGAGTAGTGGGGACAGTCCCTCACAGACTGCAAGGCTAACCTTAGCTCGATGATTCTTCAGAGGTGATTTTAGGTTGTGACAAGTTGACCAAAACGAGCGTCACATTCCCTTCTCTCTGCCCTTAGCGTTTGGAATTGAACTGAGGACATTTCAGATTTGTTCTGTTATGTATTTCTAAAGCCCTTGTCAGCAGCACCAGGATGCGCTGTTTTGAAGGATCTTAGGTTGCTACAGAATGGAGAAAGATCATGAGAAATAACACGTTGATGTAGACAGGGCACTCTAGAGCCCAGTGGGGCTGAGGTTTGAGTCGATCACCAGTACCACTAGCTTCTGGAGAGTTGCCATTGCTGGGGCCTGTGGCCTCCCTTCCCCCAGCCTGGAACATGCTTGCTCAAGGGTGGAGCTACGTGCTCATTCGTCCTGTCACGCCTACCTACTGCTGGAACCTGCCTTTGCTGCCTGGAGGCACACACGTGTTCGTCCTGTGTTCGTCCTGCTACTGGACCCTGAGTTACTTGGCGGGATATTGGGTTCCCTCCCCCTTCCTTTATAACTGAGTGTCTGGAATTAGTAAAATTGAGCTTTGATCAGGATTTGTCTTAGCTCCATTCTTTCTTCTGCCCCGTCTAGATTCCTCTCTTTTCAGCGAACTGCCATTCTCAGTTGAACCGTTCGTGTTGTGGACTGCAGGCAGGCCACAACAGGGGCCTATTGGGTACTGCACCCAGGCAGGGCCCAGGAGTTCCACTCCCTCTCCCAACTGGCTCAGAGACTCTGCTCCTTGCCTTGTGTTTGCCAATCAAGCCTTATAAAATACCTTTGGTGATGAACTGCCAAAATGAAGTGATAACTTTACAGCACTCGTTATGGCTACGGGGTTGGCATCGGAAGAGGACCGTTCAGGGACATGAGCCCTCATCCGGTGTGATCAGACATTAGTATGTTCAGATAGACAATGTCAAAGGGAATCGGAGTAGATGTCAGCCAGCTGACATGGGTTAAGGAATTGTCCCCAGTTGCCAGTGGAGCAAGTCAGGTCTAGGAGAATGGTCATGCTTTCAGAGAAGAGGTGTGCTGACTAGCTTATGTTAACCTGGCACAGGCTAGAGGCATTTAGGAAGAGGGAACTTCAGCTGAGAGAATGCCCCCACCATAATGGCTTGTGGGCAAACCTGTGGTACATTTTCTTGATCAATGATTGATTGGGGGGGTCCAGCTCATTGTAGGTGGCCCCACTCCTGAGCTTGTGGTCCTTGGTGCTTTAAGCAAACAGGATGGTGGTACTTTCTTTGGAGCTGACAAAGCCCGTCTACTATGTGCCCAGCTGAGCGCCCAGCCTCCTGCGGCATGTAGACCATAATTGGCAGGAAGGGCCACATCAAACCTGGGCTTAAATTCCCAGCACTCTCTTCTGCTTTGTGGAGGCAAATGGAACTGTTACCCTATCAGGAGGATGTGAGCAGGAGGACCAAGCCAACTGTACCTCTCGAGGGAGGATAGAGGAGATCACATGAGACCCCGAGAAAGGGCAGGAAGACATCCTTCAGAGATGAGGATCCACCACGAGAAGACTTTATGCAAATAAGCATATGGATACTGAATATTAAGACCGTCTGATAGGGGTGCAGAGAGCTATCTTTCAACAAAAGCCTGGGACTCTGGTTTGAAAAGGGGGAATGGAGTAGCTGTCTTATGAAATCAGAACCAAGATAGCACCAGTGAGCAATTATGAAGGAGAGAGAATGCCAGGTTCAGGAGGCCAAGAGTGAGCACCAGGGACCTTCTAGGAAGAAGGGGTGGACAAGTAGTCATTAAACAGCCAACGCAGGAACGCCCTATGCTGAGGAAAAAGCAGCCTCACAGAGGCTCAGGGGCTGTGAGCAGAACATGGCATGTCCAGGAGGCCGTGCACGTCAGTGACTTTCCCCACGAAATAAAAAGAGTAGCGTGATAAACAATGAGAAGGGAAGCAAAGAGAGAAGGCAGAGGGTATTGGAAAGAGGGGAGAGAAGGAATGAGGTCAACATCAGATGCCTCAGCAGTCACATTCAACGATTAATCATACCAAGGAAAAGTAAAATTGATTTATAGCTTTTAACATTCTAGAACAAAATGGCACCAGAAAGTCTAATCATGCATGTTATCTGAGAGTAGTACATAAAGACTGTTGTAACCAGTGTGGAGATTGCAGCGAGTCCTGCAGCCACTGTGGGCAATGAAGATGCCGCCGTAGACTGGTCATTGGCATTCGTCCATGAATGGAACTGAAGACCTGAGTGTTGACTACGGTATCCTGAGACAGAACATTCTAGAAGAGAGAGTACAACAATGGCCCACTGCTTTAAATGTTAGGTATTAAATATCTCAGCACGCATTGAACACAGCTACCCTACCATAGCTCACAGCTCAGCATCAATGACCATGTGTCTCTCTTGGTGTTCCCTCACAAGCTCAAGGCTGTCTGTGATTTGCATTTTGAGAGCACATTGTTAGATAACAGGTCCTTTGGTTGCCTTATTCTATACCTCAGAAATCAGGCCACACATCTTGTGATGGCTGCTCTTGGTTGTCAACTTGACTACATCTGAAATTAATTAAAGCCCAATTGGCTGGGTACACCCGTGAGCCTATCTAAAGGGCATGGAAGAAGGAAGTTTGCTCTCTTTGTCTGCTTGCTCTTCCCCTCTCTGACAAGTCCATTCCTTCACTGGCATTACAGCCTACTTCTCTGGAATTCTGACATACAGTGAAGACCAGCTGAGACATCCAGTTGTACACTGAATAACTACTGGATTCTTGGACCTTCTGTTGGTAGATAGCCATTGTTGGATTAGCTAGACCACATCCTGTAAGCCACTCTAATAAATCCCCATATAGAATATAGAATATAGAATATAGAATATAGAATATAGAATACAAAATACAGAATATAGAATACAGAATACAGAATATAGAATATATTGTATACATTCTATAACAATAATGTATAACATGCAACATATAACATATAACATAATATATAATGTAACATAACATGAACACATAACATATGGTATATAAAATATAATATGTAATATATAACATACAACATATAGCATATAACGTATAACATAACAATATATATTATGTATAATGTATAATATATAATAATATATATATGTGTGTGTATATATATATATATATATACACACACACACACACAGGGGGCAATAAAGATGGTGTGGTTTATAGTCTCGCACTTGCAGCTTTGAGCAACCTTAAGACTTCAACAGTAAACTCCAGATTACAGCTTTCCTTTTATCTAGCTCTATCTCCCTGTGAAACCTGTAAGAATCAGAAACCCCCTTTCCCCACTGATCTGAAGGGTCTTTCTGCCAGACTCCATCATGCCTGCCTGTCCCCGTGAGCCTACAATTCTCCTCGTGAACAGTGATTTTGGCTTGGCTTCATTACTATGGAACCTACCTTTCCTCTTTTACCTTTTAATCTAACACATCCTACCATACACCGGCGAAGGTTGAAGGCCAAGAAATGAAGTATAGGTTCTTTCTACTGGCCCCGTGGCTTCCACATTAGTACTACTTAGAGTAACTAACAAACTCGGATTCTCCAGCTCGTGCGGAAAACCCTGCTTGAGCTGGCTCTCTCACCTAAATGTTGTAAATCGGTGATCATTGTTGATCACTCACAGTTGTTCTAATAACCCACAAAGATCTCATATGCCTTTACCCAGTTGTCTGTAATGAAGAGATTTGGTGAATGCCGCATTCCAACATCAAGGCCAGCGTACCTCCTTCACCACGGACATCCCCCTGTTTTCGTTTTATAACCAATGCCTCACCCCTAATCCCAGGCTCTACTCTCCAGTGACCACTAATCTAGTCTCTGTTGTGGAATTGTGTTATTGTAAGCATGCCATAGACACGGAACAGTATTTAGACAAAGCCCACGAGACTGGCTTTTCCCACTCAGTACAGCTTCCTGGAGAGTGACGCAGCTCCTCTCGGTTGGTACCATTTGCTCTGCAGTCTGGTATATCCTGTTTAATCACACTGGATAGCCATTCTGAGACAGTTCCAGCTTGGACATTCCAAGTAAAACTGCTGTGAACATTGTATTGAAGCTTTTGTGTGACCATGAGTTTAGCTTCTGGGGAGGAAATGCCCAAGAGCCTAGCTGCTGCACTGTTGATAATTGCATAGTGCCTAATGGTTTTCCTGGGGTCGGCCTGTGTTTTCCATCAGGTGTGTGGGACCCAGTTCTTCTGCCTCCTTGCAGGCATCCTGTACGGTCACTTTAGTGTTCTGATGGGTGTTCACTGGTGTCACGTGACACGGAGCATCAGCGTTCTTTCACCTTTTACATCTCTGGTCTTTTACCTGGTTTCTCACTGGACCATTTCTTACTGGTTTTGAGCATTCCTCATATATTGTAGATATAGCTTTCTGATAGTTGTGTGATGTGTTAGAATCTTATAAATCTTTAGCCAGCTTTCTATCCCCTTAAGGTTTTGCAGAGAAGTTCATAATCAATGACACCAAGCCCATCTACCTTCACAATCACACCTTCTGCGTCTGGTGTCATTTTGAAGAACTGTTTTCCCAGATTGCAAATATTTTTCCTTTGTGTTTTCTAAACAGCTTCAAATCCACAGTGCACCTTGAATTTACCTCTGGGAGGTTTGGAGTTTACAGTGTAACATTCCGTGTGAGGATGGTGACTGTTGCAGGTGACTTTTCCCGGGGAGATAGGAACAAACATCTCTTCATTCCTGAAAAGTCTCTGACAGCAAGCCCAGCTTGCTGAGCAGTGAGCTTATGGAGGTTGCTTACAGGAGCTTTTAGGTGCTTCAGAGGTGGCTGCAATTGTCAAAAAGCACCCCCCCCAAGACTGGAACTCTCCACAGCTTGGGAGCATAGGCGCCTGAAGTCTCACTTACCTACCCCAACAATTGCTTGTGCTTCTGTAGCCTTGTGGGGCAGGGAGACTTGTGAATCCTGTAATTTTCTGAACCTGCAAAATTACAGCAACTTCTCTCTCTCATCCTGGAGGGCGTGGCTCAGTTAGGGGATGGCTCCACTACAGCCACTGTATAATAACTGTATAATAACAGTTATTCCTGCAACCTATTTCCCAGCAGCTGAGGCCTCTTGTGGCTGCTAGGGGCAACTGGCTACCTTACTGTTTATTCTTCCTTCCCTCAGGGCTAGCTCTCTGCTTCCTGGGTGGCCTCTTAGTTCTGGTCTGTCCCTTATAGGAGAGCAACCCTCCTCTCTGTGGCTGAGAATGGCAGCTGTAGCTACACCAAATAGAAGAAATAACCATCGCCACCCTGAGTGTGATTCTGGGAGGATGC
The DNA here is from genome assembly GCF_978045245.1 of Mus caroli. NCBI lineage: Eukaryota > Metazoa > Chordata > Mammalia > Rodentia > Muridae > Mus > Mus caroli. The sequence continues at coordinate 69,004,599 of NW_028227270.1, read as the reverse complement.
TCATCTCCTAGTCAATTTTTTTTAATCATCGAAAATAGATCAGTGCATAGAAACAGCCATTCCAGACTGTTCACTTGCCTGTTTTCCAGTTCCTGAAGAAACAGTTCACAGTAGACGGTTGGGGGAAAGTTTTAAACTAAAAACCATGGTCGGTTTGTGCCCTAAGCAGAGCCGGAGATACAGTCAGAGCAGTGAATCATTTATTTTGGATGATGATGAGCTGGGAACTCAACTGAGTAAGAGAGGAGTAGTAAGAAGAAACCTAGGGAGGGCCAATGATCAGGTCCATGGGAGGGGAGGAGCCTTGCCTGCTGGAATCCCCCTGTGATTCTAGTATAAGATTCAATGGCAGAGGACAGAGAAGCTAGGTCATGTGTTCTCCTGACCACTCCTCTTTGGCTGAGGGATCCTAGCCTGTGCTGGAGCAAGCTCTCTTGTGAGGGAGGCATTCCTGTGGGGCCAGCCGGGTACCAGATACACATGGCTGGCACTGGCTATGGCACGCAGGTGTGCTTCCTAAGAGCCACTGCAAGTTGGGGGCAAGCTTCTGCGTGCAAGTAACCTATGTTCACTCGGCAGGGAGGACAAGAGCACTCGGCTACCTGAAGTCCACGCTCCATCTCCCTGGAGCAATGCCCATGATCACAACGACTCCCATCACCTTTATGAATCAAGGCTGCCAGTGAGGCTCTGCTGCTGTCCCTCAGCCTGACACCTGATTTGTAAGTGACTTATATGATTCCATTGGGAACTCAGCAGAGTCCTATTGACATTGACATTCCTTTTCTCTGTTCATGGGTCCATAACTGAAGGAGAGAACTGGTCCTTTAACTGGAGTCCCATGTCTCTTACCATCCCACAGGCATTCCAGAATCTAGCTCCCAGCCCAGATTATCTACCAACTTCTGAGTCAGGCTGTAGAGAAATAACCCCTGTGGAAATTCCTGGCTGGGGGTAGGGGTTTCTTGTCAGAATTGGTCCCACCTTTCTGGGTCACACACAGTGGACACGCTACATAGCTCTCATGCTCTCAGGAATGGAGAGCTATTTCCTCAGGACTGGAGCACTTGACGGTTGGTTGGGGTGATTCACTGTCTTCTTGTCTCATACCGTCCCCCACCCCTACTTTGCTGGTGCAGTAGAGGTGGCTCCTGTCCCCAAGAAGTCATGTCAGCATCTTGAGACTGTCCATTAGGAATTCCACTCACTAAATTAGAAGCTCACTATTTCTTTTGTTACAAAAATGAGTGCCCCCAGAGAGGGACCTCCCCAGAGAGTCACCTCAGAGAGGCAGCCCATAAAATGAGTCCTGCAAGGCACCTTGCTGTGAGAGATCTTGCTGGCAGAGCCCCCTCTCCCAGGAGTGAAGTGCATCCTCACAGGGTCTCAGCCGCTGGCTGCCATTTGAAAAGCAACACTTCTGTAGAGCTAATAAGAGCACTTGACATTTTCAGAGGCTTAGAGGAGGACTCGAGTTGTTCTTGTTCGTCGGTTAACTGTGCCAGGAATTTAGATGATTGGTGAATCTCAACTGCGTGTCTGTGGTGAGATGCCTCGGTTAATGACTCCACAGAGTGATGTGTTTTACAACATTCAAGGGCTGCCACACAGTGAACTCAGCGACTCGGGCCTTTGTTGCCAGAACATTGCATGGCGCGGGCATAGGAAGTGTGTCGCCATTTTCCTACGCAAAACTGAAAACAGTAACACAGCCTAGACTGATGGAGGGGCACATGACAGCATGCCTCAACCTCCGGTGGTTTTAGCCTGGGCTTTTTGTCTGCATGCAGCCCTGTGTCTCCACCTCTTGCATGCCTAGCCTGGACTACTGTTTTGCAAGTAACTGTGTCAAAGCTCCGGGTCTGTTCAGCCCGGCCAGCCCCTAGCATGGGGTCATTGTCTCCCAGCTGATTATCTTAACCTTGAGTGACAGCCACCCAACTATCTGTCCATGGAAGGAACCCTACCGATCAGATCCACACTTACCTCAGCTGGTTCAGAAGATGCTGGAAACAGGGAGATGAGATTGGTATCGGACTCTGGGAAGCCATGTTTCAAGCTCTACAGCCCCCTCTTGTTTTGAGGTGTAATTTATGAGAAGGTAATACAGTGTTGGGAATCCCAGCACTGTCTCTGGGGTCAGGTCAAGGTCCCAGGCCTAGGACTCTGTCAGCAAGAGTGCACACAGCGCAGGTGCCTGAAACGCCCTGGGGCCCCCTTTGGAGCTGGTGCTTGCTCCATGCTTCACCTCAGCGTGCATTTTGTTTCTGTAAGTGACTAGTTCAAGTTCATTATTTTTCTGGGACACAAGGCAAGCACACTTGAAACCCTTGTGTTATGGTTCCATTGGATCACCCAAGAGCATGCTTGGGAACTTGATCTTCAAGATGATAGAGGGAGGGGCTGATGAGAGGCAGATGGTCCAGGAAGGTGAGGTAAATTAATACCGCTCTGTGGAAGTAGGCCTGTGACTGTGGGGTGGGCTCGGCCCCTCCCCATTTTTTCAGTCTCTGTTTACTTTGATTCTCTGCCTCCCCTCCTCCTCTCCAGGCCACACCACCCTCCCCCATAGATATAGTACAGTATCTAACATGTGTAGATGCTGCTGGCTTCTGGACCGTGAATCAGGGTGTTTCTGTTCACTGTAAATTATTCTGTCTGTGGTGCTCTGACATAGCAGCACAGAACAGACTAAGTCACTTGGCTTGGCCCTGCTTGAGGTGACAGCAGCTGCTGCAGATAGCTAGCCTAAAAGCGTGAGCTCCCTGCTCCGGATGGCTTCCCCTACATTTGGCTGGTGGCCTCTGAGCTGGCTCTTCCAGGGACTCCAGACCAACCAGCCCATCTTACTGGTCTCCCTTCAGCCCCTCCTGACTGCCTCTGCTTCATCCTTGTGGCTTGTGCCACCCTGAGGGCTCGGTGTTTGACTCTTCAGAGACTTGCATCCCTGTCCTTGTCTCTCAATTGTCAGCTCTCTAAACATGTGCCTGCAGGCCAGCCTCTCTCCTACAGCACCTGGCAGACAATTGACACTTTTCATTGTATTCCAGTGGCCCAGGTTATGCTTGACTGATGGAGGACTTGACTATGGCTCTGCTCTTGGGGAGCCCTGAGTGTAGGAAATTACCCATTTGTAGCTGTCTACTATGAAGTGAACAGCCCAGTTGAATCATGGGGTTTGCCAGGAACTCAAAGTTCTGCTAGAGGACCATTGAGTGGCTTCCCTCTTCATCTATTCCTCAAGTTTGGGGTGGAACAGCCTCAATGTGCAGAACCTAGATGTGTCAGGCAGAGACCTCTCTAACTGGACACACCCTGAGCATGCTGGGGTAGTCTGCACACTGATCTTTTCATGTGTATTGTAATGTGTATTGAATGAGACAATCTGCATGTACAATGTGACCTTGCTCCTTGACTTAAAACTATTTGTTAAATAAAGATGCTGACAGCCAATAGGTGGGCAGAAGAGACATAGGCCGGGTTTAGGATACTGGGGCTTGGAATCTAAGAAGACCACTAAGAGAAAAAGGAAGATGGAGAGAGAAGAAGCTGCTATGGGGTAAGAATCTTAAATTAATGGCCCATTTGGGTTGGCTAGATGGAGTTAAAAACAGCCCAGACAAACAGAACATGACAAATCATATAGTAGGGTTATTGGCAGGGAAATAGACATAATACCATAGAGGATAGATATCTGCCCAACTCTAGTGGTGATTAAGGCTTATTATAAATTAAAGGTTGTGTGTGTGTGTTTTTTTTATTTGGGAACTAAATGATGAAAGACAGGGTTGAAGCCCCTAGATGAGATTAAATATGTTTTACAACTCAATAGTACTACTGCCTGACTTGGAAGGAGGCTGGTCCTCTAGCCAGATAGGAGCAGAACTTCCAGCAGAGCAGAATTTGACCTTCCCAGAGTTGGAATTGTAATGTTTTTCTATAGATGCCTCTGTTTGGGAATCCAGGCTTGGGTGGTAGCAGGTTTGGGGGGGGGTATCATGGCATGCTTCATCGAGAGCTTGTAGAGTTTGGGTAGAAGCCTAGGACAGGGGCCCTGGGAGAGCCAGGTACCCAGAAAGCATGAGCCATAAAACTAACCTGGGGGGAGGGGGGAACATTTGATTGCAGTTGTGGAAGCTGATGTCTCTCACAGTAGTGTCTGTTCATAGGTGAAGCCTGAGAAGCCACTCAAAACACAACAGAAGTACAAATTGGTGTCAAATTAGGTGTCAAATTAGCACAGTTTCAAATTCCTTGGTGAATCAGGTAAAGAGCCTGTGTCACTGGGTGAGTGGGCTTGATGTGGGTGTGGGGGCAGCAGAATGGGGCTGCCATCAGCCCTCAGCACTGTGGAGAACACAAACACTTCAGAAGGCACTTGACCTTTTCAATATAGAGTTGTAGAATCCGAGAGAGGGAGTGACACTTCACAGGGCAAAGAGTCAAGGTGCCATCCATGAATTCTGCCAAAGCAGCTCCTGCCTGCATCCCACTCCACCCTGACCCCTGGGAGGACCTGGCACCACAGTAACCTGTGAACTAAGTTGGAAGTTACCCAGTGATCACAGACTGTTGTTACTAGGGTAAGCTGAGAAATGGGCTAAGAATCCAGGGAGCACCTTCGTCTCAGGAGGAACCCAGAGCCACTCTCATCTGGTGGGCTAGGAAAGCTTTACCTAGTGTGCTGAGAACGGGTGCTGCCCAGAGGAGCTGAGAACACTGTCGCCTGGGTGAGCTCGCACACCTGCTACCCTGAGGAAATGATACAGCTCTGGTTTTGAGAGCCACTGTTGCCAGGCAGAGGTGTGGTGTGACAACACTGGAACTTGGGGACAGAAGGACAGTAGTAAGGGGGTGGGTGTGAAAACTAACACTGTGAGAAGTGAGAGCGCTGGTACATAGCAGGTTGAGGACACACACCTCAGGGCAGGACATCACTAGGACCTTGTGGAACTGTAAGAACATTGATCCCTGGGAAATTGAGACCTGGTATCTGAGTGTTGATAACATTAATATCTGGGGAGAGGTGAGAGCATTGGTCACCTGGCTGAGCTAGGAAACTGTTCCCTGGGGTGCTGAGAACCACTGATCCCTGGAGCCGCTGGGACACTGTCGCCTGTTGCCTGGAGGAACCAACACAACCGTGAGGTGGAGGAGCCAAGAACCACTGGTTATCTGATAGAGGTGAGAACCTTGTTACCTGGGGAATGGTTGTGGGAATAGCAGGTACCTGGGAGAGGGACTGGGTGAGATCAGCGTTACTGTTCTGCTGTGTGTGTGTGTGTGTGTGTGTGTGTGTGTGTGTTGGGGGAGGGAGGTTAGTGATAGTAACACTGGTACCTGGGGCGGGGGGGGGGGGGGAGGGGAGGAACACTGGTACCTGGGAGGTGAGAACTGTTTCCTGGGTAGTGGTGAGAAGAGCAGGTACCTGGGGGAGAACAATGGTGTGCTAGATGTGTGAGCTAATAACACTATGAGAACAGCTGTTACCATGGTGGAGGAAGCCAGTCCTAGCTGGGAGAGGTGATAACACTGTTAGAGCTTAGTGTTGCCTGAGTGAGCTGAGATCATTACCTGCTTGAAGGAGCTGTGATCACTGTTATCTGGGTGAGTTTAGAACTACTACTAAGTGGATGATCTGAGAATAATGCTACATAGGAGGATTGAGACCACTGTTGCCTTTGGAAGCTCAGATACCCGAGGTATCTGAGAATATTGTAGCACAGGAAATCAAGACCAGGCTTAATTCTCTGGTCTGAAAAAAGTTGTTAACTGGGGGATATGAGAACGTTGTTACCTGGGAGATCTGAGAAGACTGTAATCTGCGTTCTGAGGATATGAAAAACCTACAGGGATAAAGGCCATTGTTACCTGTCTGATTTGAGAACATCTTGTCTTTGTGAGATCAAGAACATTGTTACTAAACTGAAGTGAGAACTTTTTAAGCTGGGAGAATCAAGACCATCTTTACCTGAGTGATCTGAGAACACTGTAACTTGTGGGGATAAAGAACATTGTTACCTGGGTGATCAGACTATTGTAATCTTGGGGGATCAAGGCCATCTTTATCTGACTTATCTGAGAACATTGTAACCTGGGAGAATCAAAACCATTGTTACCTGGCTCATAGAGGACAGTTGTACTGGCCAGTTTTGTGTCAACTTGACACAGCTGGAGTTATTACAGAGTAAGGAGCTTCAGTTGGGAAAAATGCCTCCATGAGATCCAGCTGCAAGGCATTTTCTCAATTAGCGATCAAGAGGGAAAGGCCCCTTGTGGGTGGGACCATCTCTGGGCTGGTAGTCTTGGGTTCTATAAGAAAGCAAGCTGAGCAAGCCAGGGGAAGCAAGCCAGTAAGGAACATTCCTCCATGGCCTCTGCATCAGCTCCTGCTTTCTCACCTGCTTGAGTTCCAGTCCTGACTTCCTTTGGTGATGAACAGCAATGTGGAAGTGTAAGCCGAATAAACCCTTTCCTCCTCAACTTGCTTCTTGGTCATGATGTTTGTGCAGGAATACAAACCCTGACTAAGACAACAGTGTAACCACGGAGGATTAAGACCATTGTTACCTGATTGATCTGAGAACATTTTAACATGAGAGAATCAAGACCACTGTTACTTAACTGATTTAAGCACATTGTAACCCGGGGAGATCAAAACCATTGTTACTGGGGGATCTTAAAACATTGTAGCCTTAGGGGAATCTAGAGCATTTTTATCTTACTGATCTGAAAACATTGTAACCAGGGTGATTAAGACAATTGTTACCCAACTGGTCTGAGGACATTGTAACTTTGGGGGAACAAAACCATTGTTAGGATAACATAGTAATTGATTATGAAAACATAGTAATGTGGAGGACACCAATGTCATTGATTGCTACCTGATTTGAAAGTGTTGCAACTTGGAAGGGATCATGACCACTGTTACCTAGTTGATCTGAAATATTGAAACCTAGGGGGAATCAAGACCACCGTTACCTGGCTGCTCTGAAAACACTACAACTTGGGGGATAAAGTCAATGTTATCTTGCTTACCTGAGAATTTTGTTACCTGACTAATCTGAGAACTTTGTTTCTTTTGGGGAGAAAGACTATTGTTACCTGTTTGGTCTGAGAACATTGTAACCTTGGGGGAATCAAGAGCATTGTTTCTCCACCAATATGAAAACATTGTAACATAGGAGTAAAAGACCATTACTACCTGGCTGATATGGAAAAGTGGTAGGTTGGGGCATATAGTTAATTGAATTGTTACCTGGATGATCTGAGAACCCTGCAGCTTGGAGGACAAAGTCAGGTGTTACTAAGGTTATCAAAAACCATTATATTCTGGGAGAATCAAGACCTAATTAGCTAATTGATCTGAAAACACTGTAAAATGTGAGGACCAAGGCTATTGTTACCTGGCTAAACTGTTGAGATTGTGATTTGTGGAAATCAAGATGATTGGTACCTGGCTGTTCTGAGAACACTGTAACCTGGGAGAATCCTGACAGTTGTTAACTGACTGATTTGAGAACATGCTAACCTTGGAGGACAAAGACTATTGTCACTTTACTAATCTAAGAACTTTTAAATTTGGGAAATGAAACTATTGTGTCCTGACAGATCTGGGAACATTGTAAATTAGAAGAATCGAGTCTATTGTTACTTTACTGATCTGAGAACAGTAACTAGCGGGGACAAAGACCACTGATATACATAAATGATCTAAGAACATTGTAAATGGGTATGGGGGTGACTAAGACCATTGCTACTTGATTTATTTGGGGATACTGTAACCATGGAGGAACGAGAGGTTTCTTATCCATTTGAAAGCACTATAGTGTGAAGGGTAGGTATCGAGACCATGAGTGTTACCTTACTGATCTGAGAACATGGTGACTTCCGGGGATTCAGACCATTGTTACCTGGCTGGCTTAAAAATATTATAACCGAGGAAGAAAAGAACTATGTTATCTGGCTGATCAGAAAACATTGTAGCTTGGAGTATAAAGTCAGTGGTGACCAGGTGTCTTAGTTAGGGTTTTACTTCTGTGAACAGACACTACAACCAAAGGCAAGTTTTATAAATAACAACATTTTATTGGGGCTGGTTTACAGGTTCAGAGGTTCAGTCCATAATCATCAAGGCAGGAACAGGGCAGCATCCAGGCAGGTATGGTGCAGGAGGAGCTGAGAGTTCTACATCTTCATTTGAAGGCTGCTAGCAGAATATGGGCTTCCAGGCAGCTAGGGTGAGGGTCTTATAGCCCACACCCACAATGATTCACCTACTCCAACAAGGACACACCTTCTAATAGTGCTACTCCCTGAGCCGAGCACTATAATGTGATATACAAACTATCACACCAGACTTATCTGAGAACGTTGTAATTTGGGGGAATCCTGACTATTGTTATCTGACTGATCTGAGAACATTGAAGCAATGGAGACTAAATCGTTACCTTGCTTATCTGAGAGTATTGTAACCTAAGAATCAAGACCATTGCTACCTGACTTGATCTGATAACATTCGAATGTATAGGGATAAAGGCCATTGTTCCCTGGCTGACCTGAGGATACTGTAACTGTTGGGGTAAAGAAAATTGTTGACTGGCTGATCTGAGCGCACTATAACTATGTGGGAAGAAGACTATTGTTATCTGATTTGAAAGCACTTTAATTTGGAAAGGTTCCAGACCATTGTTATGTGCCTGATCTGAAGACATTGTATCCTTTGGGAACCAAACCATTCCTACCTGATATGAAAACATTGTAACGCGGAGGGAGCAAAGAACATCATTAGGTGACTTGAAACATTGTAACCAGGAGGGAATCAAGACCATTGTTACCTTACTGATCTGAGAACAACGTGACTTGTGGTGGTGAAGACCATTGTTGCCTGACTGAGCTGACACCATTGTTTCCTTTCTGATCTGAGGCTACTGGAACTTGTGAGATGAAGACCATTGTTACTTGGGTGATGTGAGAATGTTATGTTAGTTGGTCAAGACCATGTTACCTGGCTGATCTGAGGACATTGTTACTTGTGGGGATAAATTAAGACCATGTAATTTGGATGATCTGTGACTATTGTAACCTTGGAGTTATCAAGCCCAGTGTTACCTGACCTGCAAACATTGTAAGCTGGGACGATAAAGTCCCTTGTCACCTAGCTGATCTGGAAATATGGTTAAGTGGGGATACAGTCAATTGTTACCTGACTAATACGAGAACATTGTAACCTAGGAAAATCAAAACCATTGTTACCTGACTGATCTTCAAATTTTTCAACCTTTTAGGCACTAGAGACAATTTTTACACGTCTGATCTAAGAACATTATAACATGGGAATCAAGATCATTGTTACTTGGTTGGTCTGAGAAAATTGTAACCTTGAATGATCAAGGCTGGCCTGACAACAGGAACTTGTGAGGATAAAGACCATTGTTACCTGATGTATCTGAGAGCATTGCAGCCTTTTAGGATAAAGACTGTTGTTACCTGGCTGATCTGAGAACATCAAACCTGGAGAGAACCAAAACCATGGTTATGTGACTTCACTGAGAAAATTATATCCTTGGGTGATAAAGACCGTTGCTGCCTGTGTGATCTGAGAACAAGGAAACCTTGGGAGATCCTGACCATTTTTGCTTGGATGATCTTAGAACAGTATAACCTTGAGAATCAGCACCATTGTTACTTGACTGATCGGCAAATACTGTAACCTTTGGTGATAAATATCATTGCCTGGATGATCTGAGAATATTGTCACCTGGTGTCTTAGTCAAGGTTTCTATTCCTGCCCAAACATCATGACCAAGAAGCAAGTTGGGGAGGAAAGGGTTTATTTGGCTTACACTTCCATACTGCTGTTCATCACCAAGGAAGTCAGGACTGGAACTCAAGCAGGTGAGAAAGCAGGAGCTGATGCAGAGGCCATGGAGAGATGTTTCTTACTGGCTTGCTTCCCCTGGCTTGCTCAGCTTGCTCAGCCTGCTCTCTTATAGAACCCAAGACTACCAGCCCAGAGATGGTCCCACCCACAAGGGGCCCTCCCCCCTTGATCACTAATTGAGAAAATGCCTTACAGTTGGATCTCATGGAGGCATTTCCTCAACTGAAGCTCCTTTCTATGTGTGTCAAGTTGACACAAAACTAGCCAGTACACCTGGTAAAATCAAGACAAGTGTTACCTGATTGATTTGAGGAAGTTGTAACTTGTAGGGACCATTGTTACTTGGTTGATCAGAGAACATTGTAACCTTAGGAGAACATTGTTACCTGACTGATCTAGAACATTATAACCTTGGAGGTTAAATACCATTTTCTCTGACTGTTCTGAGAACATTTTAACCAAAGAGAATTGAAATAATTGTTACCTGATTGATCTGAGAAAATTGTGATTTGTAGGAATTAAAGACCATTGTTACTTGGCTGGTCTGAAACATTGTAACCATCAGTTATCAAGACCATTGTTACCTATTTGAACTGAGAACACTGTAACTTGGGGGATAAAGACCATTGTTACCTAACTGAAATGAGATCAATGTAACCTTGAAATATCAAGACCATGGTTAAGTGATTTGAAAACTTTGTAACCTAGAGGGGATCAAGACAACTGTTTTCTAACTGATTTGAAAACATTATAACCTGGAAGAATAGGACCATGGTTATCTTAATGACCTGAGAACCTGTAACTTGTTGGGGCAGAGACCTAACTGAACTAAGAACATGGTAACCTTGGGAGATCAAGACAATTGTTACCTGGCTGATCTGAGGCTATATACCTTGTGAGGATAAAGACCCATTGTTACCTGACTGGGCTGAGCACATTGTAACTTGGATCAAGACCATTCATTGTTCTCTGATCCAAGAATACTGTAATCTCGGAAAATCAAGACCATTGTTACCTGGTTGATCTGAGCAAATTGTTACCTGGGGAATTGAGAACCTTTTAACCTGGAGGATTTCACAATCTTGTACCCTAGGAGATGAAGACCATTTTTATGTGGGTGATCAAAACCATTATTACCTGTGACTAAAGACCCTTGTTACCTGGGAGGTTTAGGTATTTGTTTCCTGGGGTACCTGGGGAATCAAGACCATCATTACCTGGGACACCTGAGAATACTGCAGTCTTAAAGATCAGCGAGCACAGGACCGTTGTTACTAGGGGCATCTGAGAGATTGTAACCTGGAAGATCAAGGACACTGACCTGGGAGATCAACATCACTCCTGCCTGGGGAATTTAGAGCACTCTTACGTGTGTGTGTGTGTGTGTGTGTGTGTGTGTGTGTGTGCGTGTGTGTGTGTGTTGGGGAGGGAGAGATGAAGACCACTCCTAACTGGCTATCTGGGACGTCTGCCCATTGTTACATAGATGATATCAGAACATTGTAACCATGCTTATTGTTTTCTGGTGCTATCTGAGACCATTGTTATCAGACAGGTCTGAAAGGATTGTAACCTGATGGGTCAAAACCTTGGTTGAGTGAGACATATGAGAATATTGTTACTGAAGGGATCTGAGGCTGCTGTAACCTGGAAAATAAAGACAGTTGTTATTGGGGATCAAAGTAATTGCTTCCTGGAGGATCACTGTTACTGTGGGCGCAAGGCCATTTTTTGTGGCTTCTAAGAGCCTTGTTACCCCGATGATCTGCAGATGTTATAACCTGGAAATCCAGACCCTTTTTACCTGGGAATTCTTGCCAGGGGAATCTAAAAGTGTTATCACCTGGAATAGCTAAGAGGATTGTCACCTGAGGGATCTGAAAACATTGTCACCAGGGGCATTGAGACCATTGTTACTTGGACCACATGAGAGCATTGTAATCTAGGGGATAAGACCATCACTTTTCTGGGAATATGGGAACACCAACACTTGGAGAAGCTGAGAACATTATAACCTGTGGTATCAAGTCTCTTCTACCTGGGGAGGTAAGACCGTTGTTACCGGTGGTATCTGACAGCATTATTACCTGTAGGGAACATGACTGTCATCTCCTGGATGATCTGAGAACATTATTACCTAGGAGATCTGAAAACATTGTAACCTGGGGAAATATTGCTAGCAGGTGGATCAAAATCGTTGTGACTTTGAGCATCTGAGAACATTATGTGGGGCTTCTGAGACCACTGCTACCTGGGAAATTTGATAAAATTGTTATCTGGAAGTGGCATTTATACACCAAGAAAAATGTTCTCAAATGCCCAAGGTAACAATGGTCTTGATACACCAGGCTACACTGTTCTGAGATTATTCAAGCTAACAATAGTCTACAATGCTCTCAACAGCCTTGATGTCCCAGCTAAGATTGATCTTGGGGAAACCAGGGGATCAAGACCCCGGGGATTGTAACCTGGAGGATCAATATTGTTACTTGGCATATCTAAAGATTATTACCTCGGAATCTGGGAGCATCATAAACTGGGGTTCTAAAAGCATTGTTGTATCAGTTGTGAAGACAAGTATTAAGTAGAGGATCTTAGACCATTATAACACAGGATATTGGAGACCCTTGGAACATGAGGTACACCACTGGTAACCTGGAGATCTGAGAGCGTTGTAACCTGGGGATGTCTTAGAGCACTGATACATTGCATATGAAAACAGTTATTACCTGAGAGAATCTAACACCACTGTTATCTGTGAGATCTGAGAGCAGTACAACATGGACGACCAATAAAATTGTTACCTTGCTGTCCTGAGGCCACTGTTCCATGGGAAAACAGACTATTATTACCTGGGGCATCTGAGAGCATTGTAACCTGGGATGGTGAGACTGTTATTACCTGGGCATTTGAGAACACTGTAACCCAGGCAACATGAGGACCCTGATGCCTTGTTTTCTGAGAATATCATTTCCTGAGGAGTCCGAGAGTTGTCACCCAAGGGAGCTGAGGCCACTCTTACCTGGGGATTTGGAGCACTGTAATCTAGGGCATCAGAGACCATTGTTACATAGGGATCTGAGACAGGTAGCAAACCTGGGGGATCAGTTACCTGAGAGACCTGAGCCCTGTCTTCCCCATGTGATCTAGGAATCTTACATTAACTGTACTGAGACCATTTTTGCTGAGAGCAGTTGATGCCAGGTACCTGTATGAGCGGAGGAACCACTGTTGTCTGGATGCATTGAGACCACTGTTACCTGAGGGAGGAGAAAATTACTTTTGCTTGGAAGAACAGAGGCCACTGTTTGCTGCCTGCGCTAAGAAGTTTAAGTTTCCTGAATGGCAAGTCTCTTGTTACCTGGGCAATGGATACTCTGTGCACTATACTGTGGTCTATACTGAGGACACAGCAAGTCTTGGTTCCATTCTTTGCTTCCTAACACGTTGTCCTTGTAACAGAGGGGATTTCATCATCCAACCAGGTCTTGTCCAACTCCAGCACATTCTGTCAACATCCTTTGAAGACCTTTTAGGAGCCCACAGTACTTCATGTGTTGGCGGTCCCTGTGCCAGCACTTGCGAGACTCGGGACTGTGGGAAAGCCTGCTCTCCTAGTGGCGGTCTTCCTTTCTGTTATATCTTCCCGACCTTCAGAGGAGCTGACCACATACACCCTGCTGAACTAGACCTTCATGCTCATGCTGGGTGGCCACAGGCTCTTCATGGATGGTTTTCTGTGCAAATTCCATGTGTTTTGCAGACAGATTTTAAGACATTTTTATTAAAAAAAAATCTATTTGGAATCCTGCCAACTAACAAATACCATGGGTAGAGAGGATGAAAGAGCACAGCCACTCAGCAGAACTCTGCCATGGCTGGCACTCACATTGCTAGAGAGCATGCTCTGCCGGAACCCAGATCTCCTCTCTAGCACCCTCATGGCATCACCACTGATCTTGGGAGAAGGGAGCCGACTGCCTGAAACGCATGACTGGCCCCTCGGTCCTGACAAGAAGCTAGTGGCTCATGTCCACTTCAAGAGTGATACAGAAAAAGATATGCAACTTTTTGAGCATCACCTTGGCTCAGAATGAATCCTTCCAGACTCACCCAAGCTGTTTGATATACTAGTTATTCCTTATGGCCAGCCAGCATGTCATGGATGCTCACACCATCATTTGCTGAACAGTGCAGCCATTGAAGGACATGCTTTCCAGCCTTCTTGCTATTATTAGAAGCTTTTGTGACCACTCATGGGCAAGGTCTTGTTTGTATGAAGGTTTTCAGCTCTCCAACGAATGTCCAGGAACACCCAGGCTGGACCACATGGGGGCTGCACATTTTTATTTCATGAGAAACCGTTTCACTCTCACCTAGGGACAGAGCTGTCTTACATTCCTGTCAATATTTCTTACTTTGGGAGAGAGAATGGTGTGTGTGGTTATAGAACAGTAGGTGCTAGGGATCTGAAACATTCAGACTCTGAGCTCGGTGGGGTATAGATATACCAAGGCTCGTATGCCAGCCGACTAGAGCAGCACACCCCAGATGAGCAGCAGAGGACCATACCTATGTCACATCCCTGCTAGGAAAGTATTCTATCAAGATGATGAAATTGGAGAAACACAGTCAAACACATAAATCTATCATCAGCTATGAATAAAAAAATTAATTGAAGCATCGGTGCTATTTAAAATAAGATCGTGAAACACAAATTCTTGGGATAGTGGCCAATATCGCAGCTATTTTTTTTTTCTAATTTTGGACTTTTGGTCACTACTGTTCTAGTCATCTTCTGAAGGCCCCCTCACCGCACCCCACCCATACACATACACAAGGGCCAAGGAAGGCTTTTTCTTTGTGTAGAGCTCTGGCCCCACATCAAGGAACATACCACTCAGGGAAATGTGCCTTGGACTGCAGGTTGGCTGAGGAGCAGCCTTGCCAAGCTAAGTAGCAGGGAGTAGCTGGTGTATAGGGAGTAGCTGGTGTATAGAGAGTAAAGGGCTGGGCTTGCGATCTCCTGACTGGGGACTCTGAGATGGGATACATGTATGCTCACAATGTATGTGCACATGGGTATGTGCATGTTTGTGTGCATGTTCCTATATGGGGTGCACATGCATATATGTATGCATGCAGACAGAGGTGGTGGTCCTCAGGCATTGACCACCTTGAGCATTTCTTCCTGGTTTTGTTTTATTTAGTTTTTTTTTGGCACAGGATCTCTCTGGCCACATAGTCTACAAGCAGCCTAGGCTGGCTAGCCAGCGAGCCCTGGAGAGTCTGTCTGCCTCTGACTCTCTGTCCTTCTCTACCCCTCTCTGCCTCTTGTCTCTGTCCTCACCAGCCCTGGGATAACAAGTGTGCACCACAGTGCCTGCCCTGGGTCTTTCCACCTGTAAGGCAAGTGCCTCACCAGATGCACTGTCTGCACAGCTTAGGACACCAACATCCTTTTCTCTTTTTGAGACAAGGTTTCTTTGTGAAGCCTGGTCTGTCCTGGAACTTGCTTTGTAGACCAGGCTGGCCTGAAACTCAGAAATGCCCCTGCCTCTGCCTGTCAAGTGCTGGGATTAAAGGTGTGCATTGTAACCACCACCTAATTTAGCTCACCACATTAAAAAATTTTTTTCTTCTCTCATACATTATATCCAGACTACAGTTTTCCCTCCCATATCTCCTCTCAGTACCCCCTCCCAGCTCCCTTCTTCCTCAGATCCATTCCTCAGTTTCCCTTTGGAAAAGAGCAGGCTTCCCAGGGACATCAACCAAACATGGTGTATTTTATTGCAAGATGACTATGCATATCCCTTCCTAATAAGGCTGGATAAGGCAATCCAGTAGGAAAAAAAGGGTCCCCAAAACAGGTAACAAGAGTCTGTAGGCATATATTTTTCACAACCTATCTTAATAAGGCTTCAACCTCCCCTCTAGCCCACCAGCCACCACCGAGGGAGTGGAAAAGAAAGAATAATAGGATACAGGGGAAGTGGAGCTGTTCTTTGGGGTGATGCCAATCTTCGTTATTCTCAGTCCAATTCACTAGCAAACATCAAACACGAATCAGCAGCTGCAGTCCAGCCCACTTGGCTGACAGCACACACAAATCAGCAAGGGCAGTTCAATCCAGAAGAAACCTCGAGGCTCACCACCCTGCCCAAGTCCTCAGAAACCACAAGAAGCCTCGGGAATCTCACTAGAAGTTCTTTGGTGAGTTTCTCTGTAAGAGGACTCCATGGGTGAAGCTCAGCAATTGTAATGTGAACCAATACAAGCTTTACCCCTGCAATGAGTAGCAAAATGGAGCGAAGCAAACCAAACCTCAAGCTCCCACTTTCTGTGGGATCATATTAATGATCCATCTAAACATTATTCGTCATTTCATATGTTTCCTATAGGAAACATTCTTTCACCTGTGTCTGCTTCAGCCAAACATTCTTTCACCCGTCTGGCCTAGAAAACCATCATTACAACCTAATCAAGTCTCCAAAGAAGCCAGAAATTTCCACTTTAGAGTCAGAGACAGCTCCCACTCCCACTGTTAGGAGTCCCACAAGAAGACCAAGCTATATAACCATAACATATATGCAGGCTCCCTGCTTGTCAGTTCAGTCTCTATGAGCATGTATGAGCTCTGCTTAGTTGATTCTGTGAGTCATTTTCTTATAGTATAGGCCTGTCTGACTCTTGCAAGCCTTCCTCCTCCTCTTCCTCAGAATTCCCTTAGTTCCACCTAATGTGTTGGCTGTGGGTCTCTGCATCTGCTCCCATCAGTTGCTGGATGAAACCTCTCTGATGAAGATTATGCTAGGAGCCAGTCTACAAATGTCGCAGAGTATCATTAGGAATTGACTTTCTAAACTTTTTTGTTATTGTTTGTTTGTTTTGCCGTTAGTGTTTCATTCTATCCTAGGTTTCTGGTTCCAAACAGGACAAATTGTAGGTTGAAGGTTTTATGGCTGGGTTGGTTTCCCAGTCCCTCCACTAGAAGCCTTGCCTGGCTAGAGAAGGTGTCAGGCTCCGTGTCTCCCATTAACAAGGAGTTTTCACTAAAATCACCCCTGTAGATTCCTGGGAGTTTCCATTGCACTCGGTTTTTACATCACCCCCAATTCCAGGTGTCTCTCCAAGTACTCTCCTCCCCTACCCCCTCACCTGTTCCCATCCCCACTCACTGCCAGTCCACCCTGAAATCTGTTCTGTTTCCCCTTTCCAGGGAGATCCATCCGTCCCACATTGAGCCCTCCTTTGTTGCTTACCCCCTCTAGGTCTGTCTGTTGTAGCATGGTCTCGCTTTACTTTACAGCCACTCGATATAAGCCAATCCGTATATAAGTAAGTCCATACCATTGCCCCTCTTTGTGGCTGTGTTAGTGTTCTGTTCAGGAAGTTGTCTCCTGTGCCAATGAGTTCAAGGTTATTCACCACTTTCTTTTCTGTTGGGTTCAGTGTATATGGTTGTATGTTGAGGTCTTAGATCCTCTTGGGTTTCAGCTTTGTGCAGGGTAATAGATATGGATCTATTTGCATTCTTCTACATAGGAACATCCAGTTAGACCTGCACCATTTGTTGAAGATGCTTCCTTTTTTCCAGTGTGTATTTATGGCATCTTTATAAAAAACAAAACAAAAGAAATAACCTTCCCCCCACCCCCCAAACAAAAGAATCAGGTGTCCACAGGTGTATGGATTTACATTGGATCTTCAGTTCCATGGATCCACACTTGTCTGTTTTTATGCCAACGCGTGTGGTTTTTATTATTACAGTTCAAGGTCATTGCTAAGCTCACCACCTTTCCAAAGCCGCGTGTGAGATCGGCCTGGCAGTTACAGCCTGCTGTGATACATAGTGTTTGTGGGTGGAAAGCTGGGACGGCCACCTGCAGCGTCAGCGGAGGAAAGTGATGGAAGATGATGGGTCCAAAATGAGGGGCACATGGACCAGGGGTGCTGGGTCTGAGCCGTGGCCAGGGTCAGGCAGTGTGCTTGTGGGGGCTTCCGTCTCTGGTGTCCAGGAAACAGACCTCTGTGAGAGTACATATCATCTCTCACCTGTGCTCATCTGGTTCACAGTGAAACCATTCCTTCAGGGAGACACTGGCCTCTGTGACAGACTCTCCTATGACCAGGAGCTTTGCCACATTAAAATGTGATCAATCCTGTTTAAGCTGTCTTTTACAAAGCCTATAAATAACCCTGGGAATGAGGTCCCGGGACAACCTGTCACCATTACTATATCAAAACAAATATTGGTGATTTACAGCCAGGTTATTGAGGTGGCCACTGTGTCCCAGGACCTCATCATCTCCCCCAGTGTGGCTCAGGAAATGGAGCCTGACAAGGCCCTGCCTGGTGACCTCCCTTTCTTGGAGCTCAGTCTCTGTAAGGACAGATTCATCCCCCTTTATGGCCTGGTTACCCGGCTTAAAAAAAAACCTCATCTTCTCTGCTTTGATGCTCTAATGGCTCCAGGATCTTCCATAGATAACAAACTGTGTGGTGATAATGCTCTGTATTATGTGATGGCATGGGCTGATGAAACTGCTCACCAGGTAAAGGTGCTTGCTGCCAAGCTGGACGACCTGAGTTCGATTCCTGGGACCCACATGGAAGTAGAAGAGAACTAAGTCATAAATTGTCCTTTGACCTCCACATGTGTACCATGATGTATTTGCGCCCGCGCACGCACAAACACACACACACACACACACACACACACACACACACACACACACATGCTACAATGTAATCTTTTTAAACTTGTACTTGTATCGAATTTATGTAATCTCATGGGCTTAAAATCATTTCTTAATTGCTTGAAATGCCCACTATAAGTTCTATGCAAACAGTTGGTACTACCTGTATTGCCTAGGGACAGTCCTGGAAAATTCTGTGCCTCCTCAGTATAGATGCCACTGTTATAGACCTAATTGCATCATTGGCCTCCAGTTGGCTGAACCTGGCAACCCATAATTATGATGCTGATTTCATATTCCGCTCAGCTCACCCTTCCAGGGATTCTGACTTAACAGGAGCTGAGATTCGTACTGTGCTTGCAAGCTAAAGAAACTTCCAGTGGTTTCCTGCATGCAGGTTAAGCTGCCACTTTCAAATGGGGGTAAAAGATACTTTCTTGGCAGAAGGTGAGACTCCTGGCTCAGAATCAGAGGACAGAGGGTTCCTTGGGTCACATGTCCCATGGGATTTGCAGAGAGGGTCACACGACACTGGCACACACAACAATCTTCATTCCAGGGAGGAAGCCTGCATTTGTGCATGCATGCCTGCATTCTATTCAGAAGCAGGCGGTCTTTTTGACGCTGCAGCACAGGCAGGGCCCTGAGATCCAGTGAGATGGGATCGTCTCTCTCCCAGGTATCAGCACAACTACAGTCTGGAACAGAGGCTAACTCTCCCTCATCCTGATGTCTGCCAAGCTGCCAAAAACCTCTAGAGCTCCGTCTGGGCAGGGACCACGGATGAAATCCTTATTACCACGATCTTTCTGAGTCAACACCTCCGAATTTTGCAAGCAGCATCAGTCCTCACTTTGATGACAAATAAACAAAGTGGGTCCTGTGAGGTCACCACAGAGTCCCAGTGCTTGGCTCTTTGTTGGGGCAAACTGGTCTGCCATAAAGAGTCCAGTCGGCTGCCACATTCCTCTGCAACAGTCAACCTGAGGTTGCATCCTTCTCAGATAGGGTCCAACTATGCCTCTTCAGACACCACTGAGGACAGACAAAGTCTGGTATCTCTGCACCAGGCTTCCTACTGGGCTGTGAGGACTCTTTCTTTGCTGTGACCGATGAGGTGCCCACACTTAATCTTCACCCTCCATCTCTGGCTGGATCCTGGTGGGAAGACTTCCCTCTCTGAACAACGTGTCTCCTATCAACTCCTTCCAAGAGTTCCTTGGGATCTCCTGCATTTCAAACTGTCTTGGCATCTGCTTCTGCAAGGGCTAACTTGACGATGGGACTGAACCAAGATGCCTATTGCTTGATGATGGATAATCAGATAAATGGAGACAGAAAGCTACCTTCAATATCTTCGTAGTCAGAGAACCGGGATCTCCTGGAATGAATGTCTCTCGGGCCAGCACTCTTCTTTATCACATAGCATGGGACAGTCCATCCAGGGGTGTTTCAGTGTCACCTTCCCCTTTTCCGGGAACCTCTTCCCAACCAGAAGCCATGTGCAGACTGTGTTCAAGCTGGATTCCTGGTTGAACGGCACAGAATTTCTTGTCATTGAGGGTTCAGCTCAAGCTCACTGTCCTGCCCAGGTCCCCATGGCCTTCTTAGCCCTGTAGTTTGAATCTATCCTCCATTGGATGGTAGCCTTTATTACCACTGGATGTATGCAATTCCCAGGAACTAAGATAACCCATCCAGTGTGTGCCGAATAGAAATCTATCATATGAGTAACGAATGGGAAATGTTGATTTATGCGGAGTCTAACTCAGTCCCACCTGCTGCTTCCTCTCCTGGTACCTTTGTTGTTTTTTCTCTCTCAGATGCCCTCTGCGCCCTAAATGTGATTAAGGGTCCATTTCTTTCCTTTTTAAAAAGTTATTTTATTTTTAATTATTTACGTGCATATATGTATATATCTGTGGGTGGGTCTATGTGCACATGAGTGGGCAGTGCCTGCAGAGGCCAGAAGAGGATGTCAGATACTGTGGGGTTGGAGTTACAGGCATTATAAACCATCCATTGTGGATCCTAAGAGCTGGCCTCGGGTCCTCTGCACGTGCAGCAAGTGCTTGCAATGGCTGCTCTTTGCACGTATATTACTATCGACTACACTACTATTCCCTTAGCTGCTCAGAGGAGTCGGAGGTCATCAGTGATTTGTAGCTGCTGAGGCATTCACAGGCTCCTACTCAGGCTTCTCAGCATCTCCCTAGGAATGTTCCACCCCAGAGTGTTCAGAGACAGGGATGCTTACTGCAGTGACTCAGGAACCTCCGGGACGGTGAAGGAAGAGCCTTCTAGTTGCAGGGGCTCCTCACACAGGTAACGGTGGACTCTCTGGAGCTTGTCACTGTGACTGAGACATGAAGAGTGCTTTGGTCAACCCGTTGGCCACTTCTGAAAACACCGAGATCCACCCTACCTCCAATCCTCAGGCTTTTTCCTGGAACAGGCCCTGATCATTTAGAAAATGTCCTGTTTGTCTGTAAGCCAACACCCTCCCTCAGCACACCATGTTCCTGGACAACCAAGGTCTGGCAGGGTTTTCAAACTCCTGGGGACGTGCAGTCCGAGTTCTCTGAGCCGTTTTATGGCATGTCTCGGAACCCACGCCTAAGATCCTCGTGAGCCAGCATGAGAAGGCTTTTGGACGTCCATCCGCGTGGTTAGTGGCACTCCTCTGTTTATCCACCTTCAACCTTGGTAGGGAGGCTGCAACCTGAGATCATTGTTGGGGGAAAGAAAGTAAGAAGGGTTATGCTGGCACTGAGCCCGCTCAGTGATTTCACCCAGCAGGCCTCTTGCTCAACAGGGTCTGCCTGAAGCTAGTCTTTGCTTATCCCCACCGCTGCTCCCAAGGCTTTGGAAAACAGTCTTCGCTTTTCTGTACTGCGTGAAAGAGCATCTCTCAGCGTTCCACTGCCATCCCTTGCTCTCACCCCTCCCTCCCCCACCCCCCATGGTCTGTTCATCATTCATCTGGAGCCGCCTCTCTGGTTCTCACCACTCCCTCTTCTGTGGGCATGTCAGTTGTTTTAAACAAAAAAAGAGAAGTGATCGCACAGTGTGCCTTTCTCGCTCAATATTTTATTGGGGGAAAAAATTCCCCAACTGCTACTAAAGATCTTCAATATATCACTCCTCTTGGTTGTAAAGTATTTATTACAGTATTCTATCGTGGGCCATATGCTTCGCTAGCTCCTATTTTCTGACATTTAGGGTGTTGTAAAAATTATACCATCACAGTAATGCTACAGTGAACCTCATTTGATGTGAATCTTGGCACATCACCAAGATCATCTTGGCATGGGCTGATCAACACCCTCACTGGGTATAGAAGGGAAGAAGCAAGCCTTGTCCTGTTAAGCCACTGAAACCAGGGGCTGTTTGGTACCAGCTGTGTCTCATGGTTGGCTAACAACGAGCCTGAAGAAGCTCCAACTTGGGAATCTACATACCAGCATTTCGGGGAGACCCAGGCTCGCTCTGCGCCCACTCTTCTGTGCATTTCAGTATCACAGCCCCATTGGTCCAGGCCATGTGGCCCTGCCTGCCTGAAGACTGAATTAGTCCATGTGTCTATGGAACAGAGGCAAGCAAGCAGGTTGTATCTTTTCAAAGTGATGCTGAACAGAATGGCGACCACCAGCACGGAAGGCAAACATCTACCCCAGAGCCATTTCCTAGTTTGGGAATGCCCAGGACATTTTCACAGACACTCTGGCACCCATGGTCAGGGAATGCCTCAGGAGAGCTCAATGGGGAATAGAGGGTACCGGGCACTCTCACATGCTCCTGTGTGTGTTCTACACCTGTGGAGCCAACCATTGTGGGTAGGGAACGTTTGGTCAAGTCTGCATGAGCACCTCCTCATGCCTGTGGCCTGCAGCGCTCATGCAGAAGACCTGAGAAGCAGCTCTCTCAGAGCGGGTGGCTCCTGTGGAAAAGCTCCATGGAGGGAGAGCAGACAGGTCTTAAGGCTGACTGGGAGCTAGAGGTGGCTCAACCCTCTCGAAGTGTGCTTTCCCTTCGAGCATGAGGCTCTAAGTTCAAGTCCTAGGCACACATGTCAGAAGCCAGGTTTAACTCCAGAGCTGTGAAGGGTGGATACAGGAGGATCTCTGGGGCTGGCTGACTGACCCTAGCTCCCTGTTTACTTGAAGACAATATTGTAGCGAATGATGAGGTAGGGCACCTGGTCACTTTGGATCTCTGTGTACAGGCACAGTTGCAGGCACAGGTTTGAACCCTCTCCCCCTCCCTCTCCCTCTCCCCCTCCCCCTCCCCCTCCCCCTCCCCCTCCCTCTCCCTCTCTCTCTTTCTCTTTCTCTGTCACACACACACACACACACACACACATACACACAGAGGATCGAAAGAATTAATGTTAATACATATGGAATATGACAGCAAGAAACGCTGCCACAAGTCTTTATTTTTTCACAGAGTTGCTAATCACAAGGTGACTTTTCTAACTGACTTTCTGGTTGTGAGGAAGTGTAAAATGCTCTCAGTGTGCCCGAGTTAAAGACACCAACTGTGCTCCTGTGTGTGTTCTACGCCCGTGGAGCCAACCATTGTGGGTAGGGAATGTTTGGTCAAGTCTGTGCCTCGATTATGTGCAGACCTTTCCCCTGTCACTTTGTCTAGGTGGCACGATTTAACAGTCACCCGTGTACTTACCTTCATTATGTGTGTGACAGAGAATGGAGGCATGGTGACAAGGCATGCATAGTCTACAACACTAAGCATTTTACAGACGGCATTGGAGCATCTGTGGATTCTCAGGGGAGAGAGATACAGAAATCCAAGGCTATCAAAAGTAGATCTATCAAATACACATTAGAATGCAGCATCCAAGCACTGGAGCTGCTGGGATACATCTGGACCAGTTGTCTTGGTTAGGAGCTTCTGTTGCTCTGATAAAGGCTCAAAAAACCATTTTAGGGGGAAAGGGTTTATTTGGCTTACGTACTCTCAGTCACAGTCTACTGAAGGAAGGTAAGGCAGGAACCCGGAAGCAGAACGGAAGCAGAGACCGTGGAGGAACACTGCTCACTGAC
This sequence comes from Mus caroli, assembly GCF_978045245.1. Classification (NCBI taxonomy): domain Eukaryota; kingdom Metazoa; phylum Chordata; class Mammalia; order Rodentia; family Muridae; genus Mus; species Mus caroli. The sequence goes on along the minus strand of NW_028227270.1, from coordinate 68,980,948 downwards.
TTGGTCCCTACGGCTTGCTCAGCCTGCTTTCTTTCTTTTTTTCTTTTTTGTTTTTTTTTTGTTTGTTTGTTTGTTTTGTTTTTTCTTTTTTCTTTTTCTAGACAGGGTTTCTCTGTATAGCCCTGGCTGTTCTGGGACTCATTTTGAAGACCAGGCTGGCCTTCAACTCAGAAATCTGCCTGCCTCTGCCTCCCGAGTGCTGGGATCAAAGGCGTGCTCAGCCTGCTTTCTTATTGAACCCAGGAAGTTCAATAAGGGTATTGAACCTGCCTGAGGGTATCACCGTCTGCAGTGAGCTGGGGCCTCCGACATCAATCATTAGCCCAGGAAATGCCCTATAGACTTGCCTGCAGGCAAATGATGAAGGTGTTTTCTCAGCTGAGGTTCCTCTTCACAGATAATCCTGGGTTTATGTCAAGCGTTTAATTAAAACAACTGGGCTCCAGAGTTTAGAGGAGAATAAATTCTTGGAATAGAGATGAAATGTCCAACCTTGGTGAATGAAACAGCAAACACGAGATCCCTTTGACTTGAATACAGATGAACACTGTTGTACAATCCGTGAGAGACTGACACATCTACTGGGTTTCATGAACCATTACAAACAGACTACCATAGGGGCTGGAGAGATGACTCAGTGGTTAAGAGCACTGTCTGTGCTTTCAGAGAAGCCAGGCTCAATTCCCAGCACCCCCATGGCAGTTCACAACTATCGGTAACTACAATCTTCAGGCCTCCGGGGGCACTGCAAACATGTGCACACACATACATGTAAGATGAACATACATATACACAACTGCAAAAGACTAAATGATTGACTTGGGGCAGGGATTAGGGACAGCCAGGAAGACACAGGTAGACTGTACTGAGGATTAAATGGCACACAACTATGAATCTAGGAGGGCTTCAGCCCAGGCCTGTGATTCTAGCACAGGGGGTAGGGGGTGTATAGAGGCAAGGAGTTCAAGGTCATCCTGGAGAGAGTTTGAGCTAGCCTGGGCTACACGAGACCCAGAAAACCCAAACAATAGAAAGTAGCAAACACAAAGCTAGGGGTGGTGGTCAATCACTGTGATTCTAATACGTAAGAGGCTGAGAAGAGGTGTTGAGTTTGAGGCTAGCTTGGGCTGCAAATTGAGATCCTGTCTCAAAAACAAAACGCTATTAAGAGGGGGAAAGGAAGAAGGTGGCAGGAGAGAGGAGGAAGGGAGGCAGAGATAACCCAACAACAACAGGAAACTCTTTAAAAAAACCCAGACAATTCCCTCTGAAAATGGAATTGAAGAGTGAATCTAAGCAGACCATAAACCACTGAGGAAATAGCACAGAGGATATAAATGCTTCTCTCCTCAGCATGGTATAAGTGCCAGGAGCAGATGGTTTGACCAGGAATTCTACCAAACAGCCAAGGAGCAGTTCCCACTCAGAGTGTTCCAGAGAGGTCTCTCTCTGACCCACCTTTTGGGGAACTGCTTTATAGAGTCACTCCTGGACTATGGATATGCAGCTCCCCTCAAGTTCAGAAGCCCTTACGTGGTGGCACATGTGTCCAGCCGTGTATTACAGGAGGGGACCGTGGCAAAGTGGCTTATTTAAGTGGCTGTGCATTGAGAGTCTGTTCAGATGGTTTCCCACAGTAATCATTTACATCCTATGGTAGGTCACCCTTCCCAGACCCTGGGTACAGAAACAAGACTCTGCTCACTGCTCCAGAAAACCGCTACACACAGCCCAAGAACCAGGCCATACAGAGTAAAACATCAGAGTGTTTCAAATTCTTATTTTAGTTTTTATTATTTCTAATGCGTGTTTTGCCTGCTGGTATGTGTGTGTGCCATGTATGTGCCTGGTACTCGAGGGGACAGGAGAGGGCATTGGATTCTCCCTGGAACTGGAGTTACAGATGATTGTGAGCCACTGTGTGCGTGCTGGGACTCAGATCAGCTCCTCTGCAAGAGTGAGACGTGCTCTTCACTGCTGAGCCATCTTCTCAGCCCACTAGAATATTTTATTTTCCGTCTTCACAAAACCAAACACCAAAACCCATAAGTTTACCCTTGTTTATCACTGCTGTGTTTTATTTGGTCTATACATTGTAAATGGTTAAATAAGGTTAACACCTAAATATTCAATTTTTAGTCCTTTATGTGAAAATACTCAAAATCTTTTTTTTTTTTTTTTTTTAATTAAGGAGGCCAGCTATGGCAGCACTTGGGAGGCAGAGGTGGGAGGATCTCTGTGATTTGAGGCTCGCCTGGTCTACAAAGTATGTTCCAGAACAGCCAGGGCTAAGTATAGGCCCTGTCATTCTGGGTGGCATCCTTCCGATCTGCTTCCTGTGCGTGTGTATAGCTAGGGCCTAGGGCCTGACCCACTGCCCATGGTTTCTGGGATAACTCCTAAAGGAGGTAAAAGTGTTGTTGGAAAAGTTCACCAGGAAAAGAACATTCCCGTTACAGAAGAAAATTCCAAAACTGAGACAGAAATAAAGACCACGATGCAGCCACAGAAGAATCTCGACCTTCTTGAACACTGAAAAGCTAGCTGCTACGGTTGCTCCCATTACAAGAGGATTCTCAGTGAAAATCGGGCCTTATGCATGAGATCAACCAGGTAAGCTTGTAAAAACGGACATTATCTGTAACAGGAACAACAGAGTCACCTCTGTGTAAAAGCTGGGGACCACACAGCCACAAAAAGCATCCCCTGCAGGAGGACCTAATTGAGGACTGCCTGAGAGAGCAAGGATTGCTGCTGCAGACAATGCCAGCCAATCAGGAACTGCTGTTTAGAGGAGATGTTTGCTTGGGACCAATGGGCCATAGGTGGAGCGGATTAAATGAGCTTGCAGCAGTGCTCAGATGAGCTTTCTGAAGAGTTTCTCCTCTGCTCCCGGAGTCTGTGTCATTGATTCTGCTCCATCTCACCTCCTCCCCACAAGGGCAGGTAGGGTCAGGCGTCGAGTGGTCCAGGACACAGGTAGCAGTATCTTAAGGGAGTCATCAGGTTCCTTTCCCACTGAGAATGCAAGTACATTTCTCAGAAGTCAGTTGATCTGGTAAAGCATCTCAAAGTCCTGAATCACTCCATGATTGTGAACAATTTGCCTGAACCCCATCTCAGTGGAAGGTAGTTTAAAAAAAATGCAGAAAACACTCGCCTAAACCACGTGAACGCAAAGAGAAAACTGCCTTCCTAGGACGCGAACAGATCCTAGTGCAGGATTAAGGAACGTTCTGAAGTGAATTTGTCAGGCTGGGAATGACGACATTCGTAAAGCATGGGTGGAATGAAGAGAGACACAGATAAAGGAAACATCTGAGCCTTTGATTTCCCCTGGAAACTGTGCAGTGGAAACGCTCATTTCCAGTGAGGCACATCGTTGAACTGCACCTATAAATTTGACAGATGACTATTTGCATAGCCTTCTAAGTAAAGACAGCAGATTCTTCATTTCTTACCCGAGGATTTGATTTAAATAAATATGTGCCTATTACATTTCCTTCTTCATCTACACCCTGGGCGTTTTGTTTAAGAAAAGGGTTACACAGTTTGTTTGCTTATTTGTTTTTTATTGAAATATAAAAGGGAAGCCTTACATAATGAAAATGCTTCATTTTGTTCAGGCTGGGGTAGAAAAAAAAAAAGGAATTGTTTACCTGTAACTGACTGACATCAGCTTCCACTATTGTAAAAATCAGAGTAAAACCAGCACTTTGGCATAAAATTTGAATTTGCACACGAACTCACAAGCCACAAGAGAGCGGCCGTCATCGATCATGGGTTTGAGCAATGTGAGCATCACACATGACCCTGCACTACTAACCAAACCACAATAGTATTACCTAGATCTAAGTATATTTGTTTGTGAATATAAAATTGAAACAATAAATGACAAAGTCGACAAGCGTGTTTGTGTGGTGGGTACTGCCATGGCTTTGATGGCTTATAAAAATAATAACTATGGAAATAGTAATAGTCACTATGACAAGAAGCTTTTGAAATCCATCTAGTCCTGCGTTCAATTAAATTGGAATATTAGTCTAAAAAAATAATGTCGTTGCCATCCCATTTTTCAGCTTCATGTCATGTCTAATTGCATCTTAGTACCTCTCTTCCCCCCTTAGTCAAAGAGATAAACCATCTAAAAGTGGAGAATAATCTGTCAATTGTCCATCTTTTCTCTTACTGCTGTGAGATGTTAAAGGGAGGGGCAGGAATCTCCAGGGAAGTAGGAAAAAAATAAAGGTGTCTGCAGATGCCAAGACTGTTGGCACAGTCCAAGTGAGGGACTGTACACTCAAACACCGGGATGAGGGGGAGGGTTTGGACATATGCAAAGTATATGACAATCACCTTGTAGTCCATAGACTAACACCCAGGTATGGAAAAACCTTTTGAGTTGTTGGTTGTTGAGTTATTGAGTCTCTGAGAGCCTCTCGAAGCATTTTAGGCAGTTGCTGCTGCTCTTGGTTGAAGGGAAGTCCTATCTCTGAAGACTGAGCGCATTTTGGACATGGGGATTAAAGGATCAACCTGAAAGCCTCCTTTCTGAGGAATAGCTTTAGTTACCAGAAAATGCTAAACTGGCTGACGAGGTAATCAATAGCCCAACAGGAAAGTAATCAATAGCCCAACCCAGCTTTGATGCCTATGAACCACAGGAGTGACTAGCACGGTGGTGGTAACCAACAGCTGTCTAACTGGACAGAAGGCCTGCTTAACAGCAGGGAAATCATACTTGGTACTGGAAACCTAATCAATGACCCATAGCTAGTGAGGTCACAGATCTCTGAGGAGAGTGGACTACCACTGGTTTTCTAAGCGAGCATAATTACTAATGACATTCTAAATACACATCCTGGTACCCGAAGATAAGTAGCACTAACATCTCATCATTGAAGCTTCCTTATGAAGCAGAGACTGTCACAGAAAGCCATCACTGGAAATATACCGAAAACAACTTACCAGAGGTACCCAGCCCTAATTGATACATCTACAACAGAACCCTCCCATCTAAGGTTCAGGGAACATCTTAGACGATGAGGTGGCCAGAGTGCAGGAGCCACAGGACCAGGAAGTCTGTTGTGAGATTGTTTCTTCTAGATATGGCGGGGAACGTACACCAAAGAAATCTCAACAACTGGCTACTCAAAGAAGATCTGACCAAGGACAGCACCAGTTGATGTGCCAATGGAGATGGGAGAAGTCTCAAGGGTCCCCACTAAACAAGAAGGCAACAGATAGGCCAGAGGGCGAGCTAGACAGCTTACAGATGGAGTCACACACACACAGTCGACAGCAACACCAGAGCTCCTCCCTCTGCCCACTGTGGTTTTAGGGTCATTGATTTGTGAGAGTTTGTCATCAACATAAAGTGTTATTTTATTTCTTTCTCCAATCTGTAAGACATTTTCACTTCTTTTCTGACTGGCGAGGACTTGAATAAGGCTGCTGAGTCTCTCTTGTTTTGCATCACTGAATGGGTTACTGGCTATCTGTCTGCTTTCTATGTGCGCCTTTATTGGGCTGTGGTTAAGTTCACCAGGCTGCTGAGAGTTTTGGGTGAGAACTTGGCTGGGTGTTTTCAAATATCTATCTACATCTCTCTATCTATATCTACAGACCATGGGATTTTCATAATTCTATCCCCGTGCCCCTAAAGGATGAATCTACTTGGCCATAAGGTATGGTTCTTCTAATGTGTTATTGGATTCAGTTTGCTAGTGCTTTTAAAAAATAATTTAAATTTGTATTTGACACATAGACTTGTTCGTTTTTTTTATAGGTTGCCCTGTGATGTCTTGTGTAATGTTCAAAACAAGGTAAGCTTTGTCTCCCATTTTGGAAGGAAAGGGCTTTTGCAGCATCTCATCAGCAATAAACATAAAATTACAAGGCTTGCTTCTCCCATGTCTCTTTCTGGTTTTGGAATCAAAGAATTATGGCCTTGAGAGTCAGAAAATGTTCTTCCACCTTCTAGTTTTGGGGAATAGTCTTTAAATCTTGAGAGAGATATGGCCAGCAAAGCCATCTGGTACAGTCTTGAGCTTTTCCTGTGGAGAGTTTTTATCAATTCCTGGTCTATTTGATTTTTATACCCACTAGTGATTCCTTGGAAGGGATTGAGTGCAGAAACCAGAGGAAGAGGATGATGGGGCTGGGGGATTAAAGATGTTCATAGCCATTGACATCTCAACACTCTTTATTTGGAACAAGACCAGGTGTCCATGGTCCCAAAGGCATTTTGTAGAGAATCACACAGAAGTGACTTTCTTGCCAGACTGGACACAGGGCAGGCTGCACATTGTTGCTAACTCATGGTTCTGGAACATCTGGTAGTGGCCGTAACTACGCCATTCTGGAATCCACACTGGCACCATCTTGTCTAAACCTTGATCTGGCCCTCACAGCTTTTATTTCCTTTAGGAGTTAGGGTTCTGGGAGCTTGTCTGCTTCTTATGCTGCTGTTCAGTTTGCTAGTATGTAATTATTTATCTCCTCTTATGACCCTTTTAACCTTGTGGCATTGTTACAGTGCTGTTTTTATATTTCTAACTTTATTTGTGTTTTCTAAAAATTTTTTTTCCTATTTACGTTAATGAGAATTTTCCAGTTTTATCTTGTTTAAAAAAATGCCAATTCATAGTTTCACGGTTATTTTCTCATTTTCTACTTCCTGTTTTGTTCACCTCACTCTGATCTTCATTGTTTCCTTCGTCTGGCTCACTGTGTTTTTTCCCCTTCTGGTTTTTGGTGGCTGGAGTTGGACAGTTGATGTGAGCTCTCTCCCTTTGTAGACAGGCAGGGCCACAAGTTCCTCAGAGGACTGTTTATGTCTCACCCCAAGTTTTTGTGTATTGTTTGCCTAGTCTTTTGTCTTGGGCCTCTTTTCTAATCCACTGTTAGCTTTTATTACTTTATTCCATCCAGGGCTGTTCAAGAGTACATTGTTTAATTTCCACGTGTGTAAATTTCCCATCTTCTTTCTCACAGTTTTTTTTTTTTTTTTTTTTTTTTTTTTTTAGTTCCTTTTCCTTAGCCATCTCACAAAGTTCGAAGATGAGTCCCTTGAAGGCTGTTAAGTTTCTTCCTTTTTCCTGACACACAGGAGACACGGATCTATGCAAGCTGGGGAGGAAAGCGTGCCCTGCTGCTGATGGTGGAATGTTGCAGCGCCTGCTTGGACCACGTGGCTTACCGTATTGTTTTAGTCAGCTGTTTCCATAGTGGCTCCTGGCACGCAAGCATTGTTTGTTATGGGCTATGGTGTACTAAGGTCTCCCCCTAGCCTTATGCTGCTGCGTCTCCCTAGGTCTCTCCGTATTTGTTCCTCATGAGTTTATCTTTATGTAAATATCTCTTAGGCCTTCTGAATTTATGGCCCTTTGAGCAGCTTGTCTCCTGTGACAGTTTAGACCAAAAGCCTCTTTTATGACAGGTGGCCAGTGTCTTTTGAGCTCCTGTTTGCACGGAACATCCTTTCTGTCCTCTGGTTTTGTGCTCATACATGTACTTACATGGAAATTAGTTACTTTAAAGAATGCATAGCTGGGTATTTTATTAAAGTATACACTTAATTATTCTATGGCTTCTTTTTGCATGTGTATATGTGTGTTGTGCATGTATATGTTCATGTTCACATGTATGTGGGTACATGTATGTACAGTTGTACATACTTATGGGTCCATATAACCATGGAGTCGCAGAGCCAATCACCCTCCATGTTACTTACTGAGTCTCTGTCTCCTGTGTCTCCTGCTGGACCTGGAGCTTATCAATTCCGATGAATCTCACTAGCCAGCTTGCTCTGGGGATGGCCCGTCTCTGCTTCTTGAGGGCAGGGATCACAGGCCTGGTTTATAGTGGATTCGAGAGATCCAGAACTTCAGCCCTCAGACTTAGGAGGCCTAGCCTTTGTCTGCGGAGTCACCTTTACAGTCTCTAGTCTGTGTGTGTTTTACTGGAATTTTAACCCATTTACATTGCAAGTAACCACAGATAGGTGAGGGAGGGGCTTATTGGCAGTTTTATTAGTTGTTTTCGTTTTTTTGTTTTTGTTTTTTGTTTTCTTTCTTTCTTCTTCTTCTTCTTCTTCTTCTTCTTCTTCTTCTTCTTCTTCTTCTTCTTCTTCTTCTTCTTCTTCTTCTTCTTCTTCTTTTTTTTTTTTCTGAGACAGGGTTTCTCTGTGTAGCCCTGGCTGTCCTGGAACTCACTCTGTAGACCAGGCTGGCCTCGAACTCAGAAATCCACCTGCCTCTGCCTCCCAAGTGCTGGGATTAAAGGCGTGCGCCACCATGCCCAGCCTTATTAGTTGTTTTCTATTAACTTAGTCCTCCCCCTTCTCTTCCCCCAATCCTACTTCTTCCCTCTGTGTGATTGGATGATTTGTTTGCAAATGATCTTCTGATTCACCCTCTCGCTCTCTCTTGCTCATCTGAATTGATAACATATTGAGAGTGATTGGCTCTGTGACTCCATGGGCATATGCATCCATAAGTATGTACAACTGTACACACATGTACCCACATTCATGTGAACATGAATGTATACATGCACACCACACACATATACACATGCAAAAATAGAGCCATTTTCTTTGCAGCCTCCTTCGTTTGTAGAGGTCTTGATTAGACAACCACTTTCGTCACCCAGGAAGTTCCACTCCTCTTCCCTCCCCCTCCTCCTCCACACCTTCAGCCATCACTGTTGCTCTTTCACAGTGTGATCTCATTGGTGCGGCTACTTAATGTTCAGTATTTACACAGTTCTCGTCTTCTAACTTCTGTGTTAGAGTACCCTAGGATTCACACCCTCTATGTCACGCAGCGGCACACTCCCGTGTCTACAGTCAACCTTCGCTGGTGAGTTTTAAACTTTCAGGCTGCTATTTTCACCATCCATTGAGTTTCAGTGTGAAAGCCTGCCTTCAGTGCTGAGTGTGTGGTAGTTCTGGTCAGCTCTTGTTTTACCAGCTCTACTGGATTCTTTCATATGCTAATCTGTATTTTCCCCTACATAAGGTCACGCAGTCTGTGGATAAAGGTGTGTGTGTTGCCCACCATGCTACAAGGACTCTGTGTGTCTGTTTGTCTGTTTTAGAAAAGTATCCTAAACCACAGCCGAGGAGGCCTCAAGTCTCACTAACTCCAGATTGAAAGGCATCTTTGGAAGCATCCAGACACTCATTTCTTCCTTTCCCAGGGCTCACCCTGGGCTCACACAGTCCCCGGGGTACATCGAGGAGAAGGCCCTCCTGTCATAGAACTGTGGCAGAGGCCAGGAAAGATGTCACATAAGGATGACAGTCACAGCTTTGAGAGAATTCTAGCAGGGACGTCACTGGGACAGAGAGTATCTTCCATTCAGCCGAGCACTTCATCTGATCCAGAAACCTCTTTGTACCTCCTTACACGTTGCTATTCCTGGCCTGTCATGCACTCTTCCTAGGACAGATGCCCACGCTTCTGGGAATCCATTCCATTGCTATTCTTCAGGTTGTAGAGAAGAAAGCCAAATCTATGACTTGGTCCTGTCCCACATCTGGTCTTAGTTCTGCCCACTGGTGTTTTACATTTCTGTGTTTCTACCATGCTCTCCCTGAAGAAACGGTGGTAGATTGAATCTGGGGTATCCCCAAAGGCCTGTGTATCAAAGTCTTGGTTCCCAGTGATGGCATCAGGACCTCCGAAATCTGTAACATCACATAGTTGGGACCCGCAGACCTGTTGCCAAGACAACAGCCACCATATTCCCAGAATCCACTTGGCTCACCTCCCACCTTTACCTGCGTTACGCCATTATCCATATATCATTATTCATTATCTCTCTCTCTCTCTTCCCCCTTCTCTTTCTGCTTCCACCTTCCTTGCCCCTCTCTCTCCCAATAAACCTCTTACATGGGGAACTGTTTTGGCCTAGTGTGCTGTGTTCAGACTCGAGCCGCTATTCTAACACATAGGCTCACCAGAGCCTAGTGGGGGTCTTTAGGTCATTGAGAGCCCATCCCAGAGAGAACAGTAGCCCTCCAGCCAGTTCCTCTACCTCTCATGGTTGCATGACCATAAGGTGAATGGTTTGGCTCTGACATTTTCCTCCTGTGAATGTGAATCTGCCTACTATTGGTCCAAAGCAGCAGGACATGGTGACCATGGACTAGAATCTCTCGAACTGAGACAAATTACCCTTTTCTCTCTATAAATGAATTATGTCCGTTATTTTTATTACAATAGAAATCTAACAGAGATGTGAAATCCAAGGCTGGAAGTAACTGACTAAATTGCCTGCAGACTTCCCAGGACTGGGAGTCAGGGCATCGACACACGTGGGTGACCTTAAACCTCCAGCAGAAGAAGGCTGAGAAGCAGAGAGCCCCAGCCCATACTGACAGCTTCAGAGCGTGGCAGACTCTCTCATACTTGCATCATAAGCTCTAGGATCACTCTCACACAGCTGACAGTCACTCTGCTCCTGCTGGTGGTGCAGGGACAAAAACACTACAAATCTCCTGCTCTGAGGCAGACCCCAGGTCCTGGGAGGACCAAGACACACCCCCCGACTCTCTGATAACTCCAGCTCAGAAAGCTGGAGACTCAAGAATGAAATTTAAGTCTGGCCTTAGGTTAGAAAGAAAACTGGTAGGTCGTTTACTTCCGTAGATGAATTTGAACTTGAAAGGAGAGGAAACCAAATTTGGTTTCCCTTCTGTAGTCTTTCTATCAGTGCTTGATCTTCATGGCACAGAAAGTGAAACTTCTGGCGGTGTGGTACAGCCCCGCCACTGTGGTGTGGTGTGGAACAGGCTCCGGCCGAGTGATGCAGGCTTGGCTCCACTGAGCACCAGCTGAGTGACTTCAGATGCTCAGTCCCCATTGCATTACTGTAAAAACATCAGAGAGAAAGAAGCTCAAACAGAAGAAAGAACGAGGTTCTCTCTGGCCTTCATTTTGGTGGTTTTGGGCCATGACAGATTGGTTGGCCCTGTCATTTGGACACACACATGGCAAGGTTGTGCAGCAGGAGGGTCCATACACAGAGAATTCCCAACAGAGGAATCTCTAATGGCCAAGAAACACTTAAAGAAATGTTCAACATCCTTAGCAATCAGGGAAATGCAAATCAAAATGACTCTTGAGAATCCTCCTTACACCCACTAGAATGGCTAAGCTCAAAATCTCCAGTGACATCAAATGTTGGCGAGAATGTGGAGGAAGGGGGAACACTCCTCCATTTCTGGTGGGAATGCAAACTTGTACAGCCACTCTGGTAATCAATTTGGTGGTTTCTCAGAAAATTGGGAATAGTTCTATCTCAAGATACCACTCCTGGGTATATACCCAAAAGATGTTCCACCACACCACAAAGACACCTGCATAACTATGTTCATAGCAGCTCTATTCATAATAGCCAGAACCTGGAAACCCAGATGTCTCTCAACTGAAAAATGGACAAAGAAAATGTGGTGCATCAATACAGTGGAATACTACTCAGCTATTAAAAAGAAGGACACCATGAAATTTGCAGGCAAATGATAGAACTAGAAAATTTCACCCTGAGTGAAGTAACCCAGACCCAAAAGGACATACATGCATGGTATGTACTCACTAATAAGTAGATATTACAGGATACCCATGATATACCCCACAGATCCCAAGAAGCTCAATAACAAAGAGGGCTACTGAAAGTCTCTCCTGGATCACTTTCACGTTATCCATAGAGAAACAGTCTCTCATCAGAACCCAGACCTCCCCAGTTCAGAAGGTCTGCGTAGCCAGCTTGCTCCGGGGATCCACTCTTTCTGCCCTCTGAATGCTGGAATAAGAGACAAGCTCTGCTCACTAGACTTTTATGTGGGCATAGGAGATCTGACCTCTGGAAAATGCTTTACCCTCTGAGCCATGCGCCAACCTGAGCGAGAGGGGTCACTTGTGATCTACGGGTGTCAGACATGTCATGAAAGCAACATGTAGACTTATGTCTCTGTCTTGGAGGATGGTCACTCTCTGTGGGGTCAGTGCTGTGGTAAAGCATAGGCCACCGTAGAGTAGTGTAGTGGGTTGGCCTGATGCCACTTCTATTCTAATGCTAATCTGGGCCCCCCAAAATTGGATGCCCTCCCACTCCACCCTCGAGAGGAGAGTCCACACATAGACACTAGCTAAGTGATCCTGTCTCTAGTTAATTGTGATTGGTAAATAAAGATGCCAACAGCCAATGGCTGGACAAAAGAGACACAGGTGGGCTTTAGGTTTCCCAGATTTGGGGTTGGAAAAGAGAAAGAGAAGAAGAATGTTCAGGAGAGGAGAAGGGAGACGCCACCGTGGGTTAAGGGTTAAGAGAACATTGCCCTATGGGCTGAATGCCCAGTTGGAGTTAAGAGCAGCCCAGATGGAACATAGTAAATAGTAAGTAATAACTCAGGGAGAGTAGATTCTAGCAGCATTGGAGGGTAGGCATCTGCCCTGTTCTTGTGTTATTCAGGGCTTATTGTAAATATAAAGGCTGTTGAGTGTGCCTTTCATCCAGGCAGTAACCAAAGGCTGGGTAGAAGCCCTGGGCTGGGATTCTAAATAATTTCTACTACAGAGTAGCACCTTATAAATATGTGTTTCTGTCATTTCAGCCCCAGCTACAGCAACTTGACCCATTTAAACCTGAATCTCAATTGTTCACACTCAGAGTGGGGAAAGTGTTTTATGACATCAAGACAGTCACCTTACCCAGTGGTCAAGGATCCTATGAAACTGTTTTAGTTGCGGCTTGCAAACTTAAAAACTGTATCTGGGGGAGGGGTGACTTTGCCCCACGTGGCTTCCCCAACCCTGGCTTTGATGTCATTGCAGATGGCTGAGTACTTTGTAGGATTTGACCCAAACCAAACCAAACCAAACCCTTCGAGGATGGACAGACCTGAACCTGCTGTGCTACTGAACTCTTGGGATTCCACCACCAGGGAGGCTGAGGCAGGAGAATTGGAAATTAGAAACCAGCTGGGATTTATAATGAGTTTAAAGCTAGCCTGAGCCATATAATGAGGCCCTTTCTCAAAGCATATATAACTCCCCCACCCCAATACTAACAACAATGAAAAGAGAGAGTCCCAAAAGCAGAGTCTTGGGGTGCCTCTAATTTCTCAGAGTGATTGATGAAGCTTCCAGTATGTCTAGATGCTGTTCTCTACAGTAGGATACTGCAGCAGACCTGGCTAGCATTCTACAGTCTGTGTGAATGAATTGAGATGCTGGAAGTCAGAGAGCCTGTAGTTCAAATGCCCTTATCAGAGGCAGCCATGTGCTTTTAGGGAAGTCAGAGAAGGAAATGACCAGTCTTGTTCCTCCTCTTACCTTTGAACTGCCATGAGACCAGCTCTGAGCTGTTTTGGCGTGTTCCCTCAGATTTGGGGTACTGACTTGGCCAGCACTCCGACATGGTGCAGATGGGAACACTGTGACTAAACACAGCCCCAGTGCAGTCCTGGGGCCAAGAGGCCAGCGTGGCTGACGAGGCATCTGAATCTGCTATTCTCTGTGCCACTGTCTCTCCAGGCTTCTGGGCATGGCCACCAATGAGGGGGCACATCCAGGCAAAGCTGAGGGCTGTGTGTCTCATCCTGATTCTTTGGAGAGGGTGTGATCATTCTAGGTCTTGCTCTGAGATTCTCTTCTTTAGAGATTACTGGCAGAGGTGGTGAAGGCATGGCTGAAGGGGCCGAAGGCCGTTACTTTAGACATGACATGCTATGGCTTCTGGAAGGGAGGATGGAGGTCACGGAGAAGTGTCCACACAAAACACTGCTCTCAATCTGAAGAGGACGATTTTCTTCTGCGCTAAATACAAGCGACTAGGGCTTGGGTGGCATGTTCCCCCATGGAAGCATCACTGGTAAAAGCTGCAAATAAAGCATTTGACCAAACTGTGATTCACTGCTGGGAATCACAAGCAGCATGATAGGTGGGTTACGGCAAATACTCTGCTATTGGACTCACCCACTGCCTGATGCCTTATACGCTTCCAGGCTGTTGGAGCTGAGGTCCATGAATAACATCCTCTGGAGATTTTACCCAACATTCTGATGTCAGGTCAGACACAGGTCGATGGGAGCAGCCTGATAGATCCTACTCAAGGGCCACAGTGGAGGGTCCCAGATGATGGCCACACAGGACTCTTCCTATATGGGGTCCCCTTGACAGGCGGGCATTCTTGGCTACTTGAATTTTCCATTTATTCCAATCATTGTGGGGCCTCAGAGAAGGGCACAGAGTAGAACATTCTAGACAACAGTACTTTGAACCACCATCTGCCTGATATCTGGTCTGACCCTCTTTCTTTTACCCCCCAGGGTTGTCTCTGCCTTGAGTGTAATCCTGTCCCACCACTGCTGAGAGTCACAGCCTCAGAAACCATCATGCAAGAGATTTGGCCATCAAGTACTGACTCAACTCATCTCTATTGAGTTAGTGAAGGCAGACCAGAAGCCACAGGTGAGCGCCTGTCCCAAAGGCGGCTTTCCACCATGTCTCCCATACCTGTAACTGGACATGTGTGCCTGGTCTTGAACCATTTGTAGTCCTGGGACTAAGATGAAGAAGCAAGACGATCATATACAGGACAAAATCAGTCGGAGAGACGGACCTTAGTCATTACTATCAATAGTGTCTTAATGCAATATTCTAAAGATTTATTTATTTAATGTATATGAGTACACTGTAGCTGTCTTCAGACACACCAGAAGAGGGCATTGGATCCCATTACAGATGGTTGTGAGCCTCCATGTGGTTGCTGGGAATTGAACTCCAGACCTCTGGAAGAGCAGTCGGTGCTCTTAACCACGAAGCCATCTCTCTAGCCCTTGATGCAATATTTTAAAAAGTCATGATCCACAAGCAAAATGAAGACATATTGGGAAGTAGATCCATGCATGGAGCAGAGGAAATACAGATACTGTGTCAGGCCCCACAATCTAATCCAATCAGGAAAATACCAGACAAACCTAACCTCAGGCCAGGTTGAGGATTAGCTGCCTGGTTCTCTGCCAAAGTCGAGGGGATGAAGATACAGGAGCCTGCACATGTGGACACAAGGCATGATGTCCCCAGCCCCTGGGGTCCTGGCACAGAAGACCATTAGTGGGAATCCTGCTAAAACCAGAGTGCGGCTGCTGTAGAGTTGTCAATGCTACTGTCCTATGGTTAGGGGAGGAGGGGCTGGGAGGACGTTGTGGTTCCTCTTATCCATGGAATCTGTTATAGGACCCTAGCAAAAGCTCAAGACCAGGGAAAGTGCTGAGGCCTCCGTACACTGATATTCCTCTAAATACATATGACAAACTTTAATTTCTAAATGAGGCCCAGGGGCAGATTAACACCAGCTAATGAGAAAGCAGGACAACCACAGTGATACACTAGTGAAAACTGTTGCACATGTAAGAGTGTCTTTTCTCTGGACTAGTTCACAAGAGAGTTTCAGACTAAGTAGACCTCTCAGCTAATGGAAATGTGGCTAAACACAGGTCTCAGATGGGAGGACTCATGGGCAAGAGAGCTTGGCACTAGTTTGAAACTCTCTCAAAGTTTAAAAAAAATGAACCACCTGATTTGCCCTTGTGGCCCACTCCAAATCAACAATTAAGGGAACAATATAGAAATCAGCACACAAGAATGGACAGGGCTGGGCTGATGACTCGGTGAACAAAGCGCTTGCTAAGCAGGCTGGAGTCCTGGAATGGAGAGTCCCTGATCCCAGGGAAGCAGGGTGGGCTTGCCACCCTGTCATCCAGAGTTTACAAGGCATGCATAGGCTGGCTACCCCAGTCTCCTCAGCAAACTGTGGGCTCAGTGAGAGATTCTGCCTCATACAAAATGGAGAGCAGCCTTTGAAGACACCTGATGTCAACCTCTGGCCTCCACACAGAGGCACACAGACATTCGAGAGCTCCCCCTATGGTAACATGAATGCATACACATGTGCATGCGTGCTCACGCACACACACACACACACACACACACACACACACACACACACACACACACTGCGTGTATGTAAGCACATAAAAAACAGTAGCAACAGCCAAGGAAAGGTCTAAGAAAGCTTTCTCTGCATCTCCCTAGCTGTGTGGAAACTACTCGCTGCTGAGGAATGAAAGCTGTGACAGGTAGAAATCTTGAGCTGCATCATAGATGTCATCAAAGACATCATCAAAGATGTCCTTGTAGACATCGAACAGGTCATGTGAGCTGGGATTCCTTTCTAACTGGTCATGGAGCTAGGTTGGTGGCACCAGAATCAGGTGCAACCAGGGGTGCCCCAAATGACCTCCCACAGGCCTTTGAGGATCGCAGGGTCTCGAAGGATCTAATATAGTGGGGATTGAACCCAGAGCCTCTCATGGCCTTGACAGAAGCTCTGTCACTGGGCATCTTCTTACATTTTATCTTTTTGAGACCAGGGCTTACTAAGTTTCCCAGGCAGACCTTGAACTCACCATCCTCCTGCTCCAGCCTATCAGGTAGCTGCAATTGCAAGCCTGTGCTTCCCAACTCAGCAGAACCATTATAACTGAAGAAATTAGTGGTCCAAGGGTGTGGTGCAGAGGTTAACTCAGTGGTAGGGGCTTGCATTGGATCACAACTTGCTGGGGTTGAGGGTGCAGTCCAGTCAGTGTAACATTTGCATCCAAGAGGTTCCATCCCGAGAAAAGCACCTGAGCAGCTGGGGCGCAGGGTCTGCTGACACTCGCCAACTGCCCACAACACCCGCCACAGGATCTTAAGACTTCTGGTGAGGGGAGCACAGCTTCTGCTCCAATCCAATTGCGCGGGACCTGAGACTGCATTAGTTAGGGAAGCAGAAACCAGCCTGAGTAGGGCCACAGGCCTCACCCGGCCGGATCAGCGCCAGGGTAGCGGGAGCGCAGGGTTGCCTGACACCCGCCAGCTACCCACGACCCCCGCCGCAGGATTTTGGGACTGCTGGTGAGTGGAACACAGCTTCTGCTCCAGTCCAATCACGCGGGACCTGAGACTGCTCTGGTTGGGGAGAGAGAAATCCGGCCCACACAGGGCCACAAGCCTCTTCCGGTCAGAAAAGCACCTGAGCAGCTGGGGCGCAGGGTCTGCTGACACTCGCCAACTGCCCACAACACCCGCCACAGGATCTTAAGACTTCTGGTGAGGGGAGCACAGCTTCTGCTCCAATCCAATTGCGCGGGACCTGAGACTGCATTAGTTAGGGAAGCAGAAACCGGCCTGAGTAGGACCACAGGCCTCATCCGGCTGGATCAGCGCCGGGGTAGCGGGAGCGCAGGGTTGCCTGACACCCGCCAGCTACCCACGACCCCCGCCGCAGGATTTTGGGACTGCTGGTGAGTGGAACACAGCTTCTGCTCCAATCCAATTGCGCGGGACCTGAGACTGCATTAGTTAGGGAAGCAGAAACCGGCCTGAGTAGGGCCACAGGCCTCACCCGGCCGGATCAGCGCCAGGGTAGCGGGAGCGCAGGGTTGCCTGACACCCGCCAGCTACCCACGACCCCCGCCGCAGGATTTTGGTACTGCTGGTGAGTGGAACACAGCTTCTGCTCCAATTTAAATAGTGACAACGATAACAACTAACCCCAGAGATTACCAGATGGTGAAAGGTAAACGTAATAATCTTACTAACAGAAACCAAGACCAGTCACCATCATCAGAACCCAGCACCCCCACTTCACCCAGTCCAGGGCACCCCAACACACCGGAAAAGCTAGACACGGATTTAAAAGCATATCTCCTGATGATGATAGAGGACTTCAAGAAGGACGTTAATAACACACTTAAAGAAATGCAGGAGAACACTGCTAAAAAGGAAGAAGACAATAAAGAGAAAGCACAAAAATCCCTTAAAGAATTGCAGGAGAACACTGCTAAAGAGTTACAAATCCTTAAAGAAAAACATGATAACATAATCAAACAGGTAGAAGTCCTTACAGAAAAACAGGAAAACACATCCAAACAGATGATGGAAATGAACAAAACCATACTAGACCTAAAAAGGGAAGTAGACACAATAAAGAAAACCCAAAATGAGGCAACACTGGAGATAGAAACCCTAGGAAAGAAATCTGGAACCATAGATGCAAGCATCAGCAACAGAATACAAGAGATGGAAGAGAGAATCTCAGGTGCAGAAGATTCCATAGAGAACATCGGCACAACAATCAAGGAAAATGGAAAATGCAAAAAGATCCTAACTCAAAACATCCAAGAAATACAGGACATAATGAGAAGACCAAACCTACGGATAATAGGAGTGGATGAGAATGAAGATTTTCAACTCAAAGGACCAGCAAACATCTTCAACAAAATTATAGAAGAAAACTTCCCAAATCTAAAGAAAGAGATGCCCATGAACATACAAGAAGCCTACAGAACTCCAAATAGACTGGATCAGAAAAGAAATACCTCCCGACACATAATAATCAGAGCAACAAATGCTCTAAATAAAGATAGAATACTAAAAGCAGTAAGAGAAAAAGGCCAAGTAACATATAAAGGCAAGCCTATCAGAATTACACCAGATTTTTCACCAGAGACTATGAAAGCCAGAAGATCCTGGACAGATGTTATACAGACACTAAAAGAACACAAATTCCAGCCCAGGCTACTATACCCAGCCAAACTCTCAATTAACATAGATGGAGAAACCAAAGTATTCCACGACAAAACCAAATTCACACATTATCTCTCCACGAATCCAGCCCTTCAAAGGATAATAACAGAAAAAAACCAATACAAGGACAGGAACCACGCCCTAGAATCAACAAGAAGGTAATCCCTCAACAAACCTAAAAGAAGACAGCCACAAGAACAAAATGCCAACTTTAACATCAAAAATAACAGGAAACACCAATTTCTTTTCCTTAATATCTCTTAATATCAATGGACTCAACTCCCCGATAAAAAGACATAGACTAACAAACTGGCTACACAAACAAGACCCAACATTTTGCTGCTTACAGGAAACTCATCTCAGAGAAAAGGATAGACACTACCTCAGAATGAAAGGCTGGAAAACAATTCTCCAAGCAAATGGCATGAAGAAACAAGCTGGAGTAGCCATTCTAATATCTGATAAGATTGACTTCCAACCCAAAGTCATTAAAAAAGACAGGGAGGGACACTTCATACTCATCAAAGGTAAAATCCTCCAAGAGGAACTATCAATCCTGAATATCTATGCTCCAAATACAAAGGCAGCCACATTCATTAAAGAAACTTTAGTAAATCTCAAAGCACACATTGCACCTCATACAATAATAGTGGGAGACTTCAACACACCACTTTCACCAATGGACAGATCATGGAAACAGAAACTAAACAGGGACACAGTGAAACTAAGAGAAATTATGAATCAAATGGATCTGGCAGATATCTACAGAACATTCTATCCTAAAACAAAAGGATATACCTTCTTCTCAGCACCTCATGGTACCTTCTCCAAAATTGACCACATAATTGGTCACAAAACAGGCCTCAACAGATATAAAAATATTGAAATTGTCCCATGCATCCTATCAGATCACCATGGACTAAGGCTGATCTTCAATAACAAAATAAATAATAGAAAGCCAACCTTCACGTGGAAACTGAACAACACTCTTCTCAATGATACCTTGGTCAAGGAAGGAATAAAGAAAGAAATTAAGGACTTTTTAGAGTTCAATGAAAATGAAGCCACAACATACCCAAACTTATGGGACGCAATGAAAGCATTTTTAAGAGGAAAACTCATAGCTCTGAGTGCCTCCAAAAGGAAACTAGAGAGAGCACACATTAGCAGCTTGACAACACACCTAAAAACACTAGAACAAAAGGAAGCAAATTCACCCAAGAGGAGTAGACGGCAGGAAATAATCAAACTCAGGGGTGAAATCAACCAAGTGGAAACAAGAAAAACTATTCAAAGAATCAACCAATCAAGGAGCTGGTTCTTTGAGAAAATCAACAAGATAGATAAACCCTTAGCCAGACTCACTAGAGGGCACAGGGAAAGCATCCTAATTAACAAAATCAGAAATGAAAAAGGAGACATAACAACAGATCCTGAAGACATCCAAAACACCATCAGATCCTTCTACCAAAGGCTATACTCAACAAAACTGGAGAACCTGGATGAAATGGACAAGTTCCTAGACAGATATCAGGTACCAAAGTTGAATCAAGATCAGGTTAATGATCTAAACAGCCCTATATCCCCCAAAGAAATAGAAGCAGTCATTAATAGTCTCCCAACTAAAAAAAGCCCAGGACCAGATGGGTTTAGTGCAGAGTTCTATCAGACCTTCAAAGAAGATATAATCCCAGTTCTTCACAAACTATTCCACAAAATAGAAACAGAAGGTACTCTACCCAACTCATTCTATGAAGCCACAATTACTCTGATACCTAAACCACAAAAAGACCCAACAAAGATAGAAAACTTCAGACCAATATCCCTTATGAATATTGATGCAAAAATCCTCAATAAAGTTCTTGCTAACCGAATCCAAGAACACATCAAAACAATCATCCATCCTGACCAAGTAGGTTTCATCCCAGGGATGCAGGGATGGTTCAATATACGGAAATCCATCAACGTAATCCAGTATATAAACAAACTCAAAGATAAAAACCACATGGTCATCTCCTTAGATGCGGAAAAAGCATTTGACAAGATCCAACACCCATTCATGATAAAAGTCTTGGAAAGATCAGGAATTCAAGGCCCATACCTAAACATGATAAAAGCAATCTACAGCAAACCAGTAGCCAACATCAAAGTAAATGGTGAGAAGCTTGAAGCAATCCCTCTAAAATCAGGGACTAGACAAGGCTGTCCACTTTCTCCATACCTATTCAACATTGTACTTGAAGTCCTAGCCAGAGCAATTCGACAACAAAAGGAGATCAAAGGGATACAAATTGGAAAAGAGGAAGTCAAAATATCACTTTTTGCAGATGATATGATAGTATATATAAGTGACCCTAAAAATTCCACCAGAGAACTCCTAAGCCTGATAAACAGCTTCGGTGAAGTAGCTGGATATAAAATTAACTCAAACAAATCAATGGCCTTTCTCTACACAAAGAATAAACAGGCTGAGAAAGAAATTAGGGAAACAACACCCTTCTCAATAGTCACAAATAATATAAAATATCTTGGCGTGACTCTAACTAAGGAAGTGAAAGATCTGTATAATAAAAACTTCAAGTCTCTGAAGAAAGAAATTATAGAAGATCTCAGAAGATGGAAAGATCTCCCATGCTCATGGATTGGCAGGATCAACATTGTAAAAATGGCTATCTTGCCAAAAGCAATCTACAGATTCAATGCAATCCCCATCAAAATTCCAAATCAATTCTTCAACGAATTAGAAAGAGCAATCTGCAAATTCATCTGGAATAACAAAAAACCTAGGATAGCAAAAACTCTTCTCAAGGATAAAAGAACCTCTGGTGGAATCACCATGCCGGACCTAAAGCTCTACTACAGAGCAATTGTGATAAAAACTGCATGGTACTGGTATAGTGACAGACAAATAGACCAATGGAATAGAATTGAAGACCCAGAAATGAACCCACACACCTATGGTCACTTGATCTTCGACAAGGGAGCTAAAAACATCCAGTGGAAGAAAGACAGCATTTTCAACAAATGGTGCTGGCACAACTGGTTGTTAACATGTAGAAGAATGCGAATCGATCCATTCCTATCTCCTTGTACTAAGGTCAAGTCTAAGTGGATCAAGGAACTTCACATAAAACCAGAGACACTGAAACTTATAGAGGAGAAAGTGGGGAAAAGCCTTGAAGATATGGGCACAGGGGAAAAATTCCTGAATAGAACAGTAACGGCTTGTGCTGTAAGATCGAGAATTGACAAGTGGGACCTCATGAAACTACAAAGCTTCTGCAAGGCTAAAGACACCATCAATAAGACAAAAAAACCACCAACAGATTGGGAAAGGATCTTCACCTATCCTAAATCAGATAAGGGACTAATAGCCAATATATATAAAGAACTCAAGAAGGTGGACTCCAGAAAGTCAAATAACCCCATTAAAAAATGGGGCTCAGAACTGAACAAAGAATTCTCACCTGAGGAATACCGAATGGCAGAGAAGCACCTGAAAAAATGTTCAACATCCTTAATCATCAGGGAAATGCAAATCAAAACAACCCTGAGATTCCACCTCACACCAGTCAGAATGGCTAAGATCAAAAATTCAGGTGACAGCAGATGCTGGCGAGGATGTGGAGAAAGAGGAACACTCCTCCATTGTTGGTGGGATTGCAAGCTTGTACAACCACTCTGGAAATCAGTCTGGCGGTTCCTCAGAAAATTGGACATAGTACTACCGGAGGATCCAGCAATACCTCTCCTGGGCATATATCCAGAAGATGTCCCAACCGGTAAAAAGGACACATGCTCCACTATGTTCATAGCAGCCCTATTTATAATAGCCAGAAGCTGGAAAGAACCCAGATGTCCCTCAACAGAGGAATGGATACAGAAATTATGGTACATTTACACAATGGAGTACTACTCAGCTATTAAAAAGAATGAATTTATGAAATTCCTAGCCAAATGGATGGACCTGGAGGGCATCATCTTGAGTGAAGTAACACAATCACAAAAGAACTCACACAATATGTATTCATTGATAAGTGGATATTAGCCCAAAACTTAGGATACCCAAGATATAAGATACAATTTGCTAAACGCATGAAACTCAAGAAGAATGAAGACCAAAGTGTGGACACTGTGCACCTTCTTAGAATTGGGAACAAAACACCCAGGGAAGGAGCTACAGAGACAAAGTTCGTAGCTGTGATGAAAGGATGGACCATTTAGAGACTGCTGTATCCAGTGATCCGTCCCATAATCAGCTTCTAAACGCTGACACCATTGCATACACTAGCAAGATTTTGCTGAAAGGACCCAAATATAGCTGTCTCTTGTGAGACGATGCCGGGGCCTAGCAAACACAGGAGTGGATGTTCACAGTCAGCTATTGGATGTATCACAGGGCTCCCAATGGAGAAGCTAGAGAAAGTACCCAAGGAGCTAAAGGGATCTGCAACCCTATTGTTGGAACAACATGATGTACTAACCGGAACCCTGGAGCTCTTGTCTCTAGCTGCATATGTATCGAAAGATGGCCTAGTCGGCCATCAATGGAAAGAGAGGCCCATTGGACTTGCAAACTTTATATGCCCCAATATAGGGGAATGCCAGGGCCAAAAGAATGGGAATGGGTGGGTAGGGAAGTGGGGGGCGCTATGGGGGACTTTTGGGATAGTATTGGAAATGTAATTGAGGAAATTATGTAATAAAAAAAAAAAAAAAAAAAAAAAAAAAAAAAAAAAAGAGGTTCCATCCCCACCCAAGCACCACAGGAACTGGGTGTGGTCATGTAAATGTGATGCCAGCAAATCCAGAGATGAAGACAAGAGGATTATATGTTCAAGGCCAGCCTGGGCTACATGAAACTCGAAAGAAAACTCAAACCAAACTAAACCAAAGGTGATAATGGTTTAAAAGAAACTCAAACCTTGGTTTCCCTGGCAATGCTCTCTCTCTCTCTCTCTCTCTCTCTCTCTCTCTCTCTCTCTCTCTCTCTCTCTCTCTCTCTCTCTCTCTCTCTCTCTCTCACACACACACACACACACACACACACGGACATGCATGCACACACATGCTTCCATGTACACGCTCTTAAACTTTCTGGCTTCATCTTCTTTGTAGCAAGTCTCTTAGGCAAGACCTGGACCACAGAGATGTTAGCTTTGGACATGACTTTCTGGGACATTCAGGATGCACTTGTCCTCTGGCTGGGGAAACCTCTAACACCACCTGTCCCTCTGAGTGGTGATTATGGTGTCACCTGTAGGACCTTGTGGAGTTTATACTTCCACTGCCCATCAGGAGTGACATATAAAACCAACCAATGGATGTGTGCACGGTGATGTGTAGGCAGGCCACAATGAGTTTGTCCTGTGACAGAAGTGTGAGACCAGTGACCCCAGCCACCTTATCCCTTCCTTGGGTCTGTGGCCCATAGTGGGTACTGTAGTGCCATAAACAAGAAGCAACCTGCCCTGCTGGATGCTGGACATAAATTGGTAGGTCCAGCCGTAGTGTTGTCTTACCTCCTTGAAGGCGGAGGAGGCATCTTATTGACCAGCAAGGAGGAGATGAGGAAAGGCCTTGGAGTAGGGGAATGTGGAGTTTCGGTGTCACAGTGAGGAGTGGCATGTGTGTGTGTGTGTGTGTGTGTGTGTGTGTGTGTGTGCTGTGATTCTGTGTGTGTATGGTACATGGAATATGAACATATGAGCATGTCTGAGATGTCTGTGTGCAACATGCATGTGAGTGGGTGTGAGAGTATGCAGTGTATGAGTGCATGTATGTGGGCATGGTTTTCAGAGATGTGGGTGTGTATGTGTGTGAGTATGATGTGTATATGATGTGTATTTGTATGTGGATGAGTATGTGTTTGTGTATGATGTGGGTATGTATAATGTATACATGTGTATATGATGTGTTCATGTATGTAAATGATGAGTATGGTATGTATGTGTATGATGGATATGTGTGTGTATGTGTGTATGTGATGTGTATGTGTGTGTATGATGTGTATATATGATGTGTATATGTGTGAGTTGTATGTATATGTGTATGATGTGTATGTGTGTGTTGGCTTTGTCTCATCAGACCTGAGCCTTGGCCCTCATGTAAGGCCAGGTTCTCCTGTGGCTCTGATACTGTGACCTCTGAGGCACAGGCCCCTCAAAGGCCTGGGGAGGAAGGTGTGTCTTGTTACAGGGAGCTGAGCTGCTGGTTCTGTGGAACAGATGTGTCAACTCCAACAGGAAGCAGAGGAAAGGGACAAGAAGAAGACACAGCTTGACAACAAGCAAGACACACCTGCCTTGCACTTGGGTGTGCACAGGCTGGACCTTCAGCCTCCATTCGATGACACCAGTGGCCCATCCAGATTACCAACTCAGAAGCCTTGCCTATACCTATTTTCATATGCTGCTGCCTACATACTCACATGCCAGCCACACGCACATGAAGACACTCACAGGTACACTCTCTCATAATCTACCCCCACACACACACCCACTCACTCACAGCCATGACTATACCCTGTAGACACACACAGCTCACATGTGCACATACACATCACAGGCAGTCACAGCACTGACAGGTCCACTCACTACATGCACATACATCAGGTATACACACATACCCACAGCCACACGGCACATATACTCACAACAGTGGCACTCTACACCTGCAAACAGGGCATGTGTTCCTATAGACATGAACGCACATCTCCGTCAGCACGCTCTGCTTCTGTGACCTGGGCCTGAGGTTTGAGAATGTCTCCAACTTGGCCAGACTTCAATGGGACAGCACTTTCCAGTCTGAGGAGCAGGCAGTGAAGTGGGGACCAAGGGTAACATCCCAGGGGCTGCATGATAAATAGAACCTGGTCACCCTGTGGAGAATTCTGCCTTTAGAGACATAGGCCTGTGTATGTATATGATGTATATGAGATCATAGCCTTGAATCATTTGGCCATGGTCCCTCTCCTCAGGGGCCATTTCCATACCCCACCCTCACCCCCATTCCCAGCCGTAGGATCCTTAACTGTTTTCTCCACAAGTGTCCGCTGTTTCTGAAAGTCCTGACCACCAGACTGGAGGCAGTCACCCAGTGGCTATGTCACTAGGCTGCCTTTGAACCTCATTGGAGGTCTCTCTTTAACTTGCCATTCTGTAGGACTTGTGTCCTATTCTTGAATGTTCTGGCCCTCAATGTCTGCAGCACTGTCCTGGGCCATTGCGTCTGTGTGGGAAAGTGGATTACCAGTGACATCCTCAGAGAATGTCCAAGAGACTCCTCAGTAAACAACCTGCCTACCTCCTCAGGGTTAGCCTAAGCTGGACCA
This sequence comes from Mus caroli, assembly GCF_978045245.1. Taxonomy (NCBI): domain Eukaryota; kingdom Metazoa; phylum Chordata; class Mammalia; order Rodentia; family Muridae; genus Mus; species Mus caroli. The sequence continues at coordinate 68,954,971 of NW_028227270.1, read as the reverse complement.
TTTTATGACCCTGAAACCATACACCATTCTTTTGCTGCATCCCATGGGAGCCAGAAGAAGATGACGTGGAAATCAAGTTGTGTGTGTTTGCCTAAACCCACTTAAACTCCCCTCTGCAGCTGTGAACCCTGAGCCTGGGATGGGACCTGTGAGTGGGAAGCTCTCTCCCAGCCTGACTTGAATCAAGACTGCCAGCAACAGGCAACAGAACCTACTGGCTGTGGTAAAGGGCTCATGTTCAGTGTTGTCACCTCGCTGCCCCAGTCAAAAAAGAAAGGACTCCAGCTGTGGCCTGTGCTATGTCTGATGACTGCCCCCTAGTGTCTGTTTCTGAAATGAGTCCAAAGCTGGAAGAAGGATGCTGTTACTACTTAGAGAGGGCTCTGCCTAAGGAAAGAACTGAAAAGGAGGACATGACTTAGAGGCATTCCAGGGCCTACTGAGCTGGAGGACAGCCTTGGGAGCATGGTACTCCCCATGAGCACCAGCCAGGAAGTTAGAACTCTCACATGCACACTTCTGTGGACTGGCTCCAGGTCCACACTGTTTGGTAGGGAGTTCTGTCTGGCAGGCAGCTGTGCCTTCAGGGCACATGGCTGACATTTGTTGACGCTTACAGCCACCTGCCGGTCTGCAGTGCATCCTGGGTAAATTATTAACAGGCCTCTTCCTAGAGAGCTTCCCTAGAGGTAGATAGAGGCAGCCAGGCAAAATACCTATGTGGGCTGAGACCAGGACCTGCTAGCCCCTGGTGTGGGGCAAAAAGACAACAGCCTTCCTGTGGCCCTGCTGATAATTATCCACACACGGACCAGTGTGGGATGGAATCCTTAAAAACTTAAGTTATGGGCAGATTTGACATTGTTCTTGTACAGGCATGGGCTGGGATTGGAGAGGGACTGTTGTAAACCGGAGACAGAGATTGATTCTGAATCAGACAGTAGAAAGATGACCCACAATATTCTCAAAAGCGCAATCTGACCTCGGGGAGGGAAGGGCAGTGGGGCTGGAGTGGATTCTGGGTGGCTTTCCAGTCTGAAAGAGAACTTCACAGAAGGGAATCAGTCCCCGAGACAGAGATAAACAACAGGGGAACTGAGGTGATCCTGCAGGAATAGCAGGTGAGGACAGACTGAGGCCATCAGGAAGTCCAGCCACCTTTACTCCTGAGAGACCCAAGGCGCCCATGATGCAGGACAGAAAGATGTGAAAATCTGTAGGGACACTTGTAAGGATAAAATCCACTGGAGGGTCCCTCTCGAGCTGGACACACAATTCCAACACAATCAGTATTTACCATGAAGGTTGCCAGCACAAGCGATCTTTGGTACAGAGACATCTTCAGGTACTGTTAAGGTAGCAATAAGGTAGGTTCTGGGTCTGAATGTTGGCAGCCTGGGCAGGGCCTCTCCCCCAGGTGTCTTTTGGAAGTCACTAGACTGAGATATCCTACCTCTCTGTACTTCTGTGATCTTGGTCCCTCTCAGCTGAGTCCTGTCAGGTCTCCCAGACATCCTCTACAGACAGCAGATTCAAAGTCACCTGAATCCTATTCATGGGTGAAGACAGTAACATGGAACCTTGGCTTGGAGTTGAGGCCCCTAAAAGATTAATGGGGTGTCCATAGGCTGCCCTGGGTGACAGCATGTTGCCTCTCTCTGTCACTGCTGCCTCGGACATCTTCAGCTACACTTGAGGTCAGGTGGGAGAGGAGGGGCGGCCATGCTTTGGAAGAGGTGGATGGAAGAGGTGGATGGAAGAGGTGGATGGAAGAGGCAGAGAACACCTTAGCAGAAGACCTCATACCCCATGATGGAAGCAGAAAAGGAAGGCATACCTTTGGCCGCCTCTCTTAGGTAGGTACTTTAAAACAGGTAACACATAGCTCACTGCAGGGTTCAATGTGTGATGCCTCGGTGACTTCTTATGGGCAGGGGCACCAGATCTGCCTTCTCTGGGGTTAGATGGGATAGATGCTCCTTCAGGCCTAAGGGCCAGACCTTCAGACTACAGGAATGTGTCTTTTGCAAGGCCAGCAGAGGCCTGGCATTGACCACAGACTGGAAAATTGGAGCAGTAGCCAGAGTACAACAGACAAAAGGCAACCCCTGTCCACCTGGGATAGATTCGTCCATTTTGTATGGGACACCTGGGAGGTCATATTGGCCGAGATGGCAGTGGTGGTTATTATACAGCAGGCAGGTAGAAGTTAGTTTTTTCAAGTTGTCAGAGGCGGGTGCACTGTGGTCCTCAGCAGAGTGACCCACTGAGGTGTTTTACCAGAATCAAGTTAACCTTGAAGGTGGCAGCATGAAGCCAGGAGTTTAACCTGTTCTGGGGCAGTGGGATATTTGGAATTAGATCCACGAGCCCTTCCAGGAGGCTTCCAGCTGCAGATGTGTGTAGATAAATGGCTCAGCATGGGACGGGGAACCTGAGTGTTTGAAGAACAGGTATATAGTGGCTTCCAAAGGCTCCATAAAAAGCTGGACATTGACTCTCCCCTCTGTGAGATGAGGCATTGTCTCCTAAGTAAACCATGTGCTACATCCAGCCCCGTGATTTGAATAGAGGTGGCAGCCGGGAGGTGGGAACCAAGAGGGGTTGAGTCCAGTCTGGGTGTGTGCCTCTGATTCTAACAGGGACAGCAGAACAGCAAGGGAGCTCCCCACTGGGAAGCAGGGGCTGATTTGAACTAGATCCGTGTGAAAGAGGACAACGACTGATTTTTAATTGATCCAACCCATGGTGTTAGGCAAGGGCTCTACCAGGAAGCTGCAAACACAGCTCTTTTGCTTTCTGCAGTGTTTGGATTAATAGTAGTTGGGTTTTTGCAGAAGGGGAAACAGCATGTGGGGGAGGGGTCACTCCAGTGCCACCGGGAGCAGCGGATCCAGGTCCACCGTGATCTCTGGTTGGTGCTCTCTGCCCCGGCATCAAGTCTGAGGTCCCTCAAGAACGAGGAAGGGGCATGCGGAGGTGGATAGGCAATGCTTGCTTTGTCTTCTGCTTTCATTGTGGAGACTCCCAAAGTGACAGTCACTTTGGGAGTTATAAAGGGACAGGGTCTCATAAAATCCCAGGCTGGGGGAGCAGGGTGTGGGGGAGGGTTTAGGGGACTTTCGGGAAAGCATTTGAAAAGTAAATGAAAATATCTAATAAAAAATTTTGAAAAAAAAATCCCAGGCTGGCCTTGAACTCACCGTGTAGCCTTGTGCTTCTGCTCCGTCTGCCCCCATGTCCTGAGTGCTGAGATTAGAGATGTGTACCATCATACTCAGTAAATGTAGAGCTGAGCCTCAAACCCGTGGCTTTGTGCCTGCTGGACCAGTGCTCTACCAACTGCTTCTCACGGCCCTGGGTATCATTTCAGAGTTGAGTCTGAGTTCTTGTTTCCTGAGAACGGCATCTTGCTTTGTCTTCGCAAGGAATACCATTCACGTCGCTAATGAATGCATACTTGTGGGTGAGTGAGGATGAGTTTGGAGTCTGTTGGGACAAGCTGCGAAGGGATCATGCAAAGAATAATTAGACTGTCAGTTCTAGAGGATGGAGGGTGCATCCTCTCTCTCCCAGTCTCTTGGAAATCAGTGATTCACAAACTGTGCTCACGCCCGGGGCACGTGAACCCTGTCTGGATGGGGCCTGCACACAGAATAATAGAACCCCGACTCTCCAGAAAATAAAACACCCATAACAGCAGCAGCAACAGCAAAACATCTGGCCAATACAACTAAGGGATCTAGGGCTCAAGCAGCCACCGCCCTCCAGGAGGATGTACAGGGAGAGGGGAGAACGTTGGGAGGGTGCTTGACAGACAGACTCTGTGAAGAAAGATCCAGGTGGGGTCCGCATGATGTTCTCTGACTTTTCCTGGGGAGACATAAGCAAACACTTATTCACCCCATATAGGACAAACCAGTCCTGCTCAAGGCTAACTTGGTGAACCAATGAGTTTATTTGGCTTCCTTACAGAGCACCACAGGAGGGGGTTATGGGGTTGGAGAGGAAGGGGAAGGGATACAACAACTGCGTTACCATAAAGTCCTACCTCATCATGAACGATGGCTCACAGACGCCGTGACATCAAGTCCCATGTCTAGTTAATCTACTGTTCTATATATTCTAGTATCTCCCGAGGTCTGTTGTAGCAGGGGTGGGGGCTGCTGTAGGAAGGAATAGCGGAACACTTACCCCCTACTCCCTTGATGTCCTATGGCCCTACCCTACCCCTTTCCTGTGGAGTGTCATCAACTCCATTACCGTCGTTGAAGGTCTTGATACCTCTGTAGCAATGTACTGTTCATCACTTCCTTGATGTGACTATCTGGCCAAAGACATCTCTATTCCAAGATGGCAGTAGATGATCCCGCAGCACCTGAAGGAACACTATAATATGGGCACATGAGTTTCTCAACTCCGGGAAGTATAGCTTTGGCTATATGGATGGATGTCTGTGTGTGCTTGGGGGGAGGACACCTGCTGACATGTTCTGAGTGTTTGAAAACTGGTTTGTAGTCATTGGTGACAAGCAACAAGGATACCCAAACACTGCTACCTGCTTGCTGGGTCCAGATGTTCCTGTGAAGGAGTGGAGACCATCACCATGGCCTGGGCTGCCTGCTATTAGTATTCAGACTCAGGATCGAACCACAGGAGTTAGGAAAGGGAAGTATACAAATTTGCATTGGTTATTTCCTTTTGAATGTGTGCGTGTCTGTGTGTCTCTGTGTATGTCTGTCTGTTCATCCATCTGTCCATCCGTCTGTCTGTCTGTCTGTCTGTCTGTGAGAGAACATGGGGTAAATGTGGAGGTCAGATGATAACTTTTAGAGGCTGGCTCTTTCTTCCCACCTCACAGGTTCCAGAGATTGAACTCAAGTTGTCAGGCTTGGTGACAAGTTCTTACACGCACGCACACACACACACACACACACAGACCAGTCGTGCCGCCAGCTTTGGTTATTTGACTTTTTAGCCAACTTTGACTCTGTTGTCCTTCTGTGACCTGGGTAACTAAGTCCAGCCCCAAGAGGAAGTGTGAGAGCCAGTCTTCACTGTAGTCTTGATTGGATTCTGAATCCCTGGGGTCCTTGAGTCAGCACCTCTGCATGTGGGCAGCACCGTGCTGTGGCCTGGGTTGAGTAAAGGAACAAATGGAGAAAGGGTAAAAGCCACAGTGGAGAAGCAGCGCCCCCTTCCTCTGCTTCCTCATTGTCACCATGGTGCTGCTTGGCTCCTCTGCCACACTTAGACTCTTTGAAATCGTGAGCCCAAACAAGTCTTCCTCGGAGTTTGCCTAAGTTATGTCATGTGTTTTGGTCACAGCCATGCAAAAGTCACCAACCTAGATGGGGTCTTATGGAAGTGCTGAGGACAGGACTCTATGTGCTGATGGTAATCAGATCTCCACAGGCTGTGTGCACACAAAGGCCACTTCTGGACCAAGTCAGGTCCTCTGGAGTCTGTGGTTGGGCAGAGGGAGCTAGCAGAGCTTGCAGGTGCAGGGACAAGGGATGGCAAACTTGTTTTAAGCATTCAGGTGACTTAAAGGATTGGGACAGTCCAGATGGGAACTGGAAGCTCGTGGATCTGGAAAAAAAATGGGACAGTTCATGAGAATCTGTCAGCCTCTCTTTCGTCTAGTGAGGAAAAGTGAGGCTGCTAGCCTGTCCTCAGCACCACATGGGATGTTCTGTGTTCCCGTGTGGAGGTAGGTGACTGCTAGGGAGTGTCCATGAGTGCTCTGGGCATCTACTAACAGCCGAGAGAGAGAGAGAGAGAGAGAGAGAGAGAGAGAGAGAGAGAGAGAGAGAGAGAGAGAGACAGAGAGAGACAGAGAGAGACAGAGAGAGACAGAGAGAGACAGAGAGAGACAGAGAGAGACAGAGAGACAGAGAGACAGACACAGAGAGAGACAGACAGAGACAGACACAGAGAGAGAGAGAGAGACAGAGAGACAGACAGAGAGACAGACAGACAGAGAGACAGAGAGAGTCAGAGAGACAGAGACAGAGAGAGACAGAGATAGTGGCAGACAGACACAGACAGACAGACAACACACAGGGATAGAGAGAAAGAGAGAGGAAAGAGAGACAGACAGACACAAAGAGACACAGAGAGAAACAGACAGGGAGACAGAGAGGGAGACAGACAGAGACAGAGACAAAGAGAGACAGAGAGAGAAAGAGAGAGAGAGATCATGTCTTTTATTTTTTATTTAGGTCTATAACTAACAGTTCTTGGGGATTTTCACTACATTAAGAAAAATACCTTGAAGGGGATTGGTCCTTCAGAGCACAGACTCAAGAAGAGCTGGGGGTGGGGGGCGGGAGGGGGTGGTAATGGCCATGAGGGAAGGAATTCAGACACTATACACTCTGTGGTCAGTTCTGTTCAGGGTATGGCTTCAGATTTCTAAAGTCTTGGCACACTGAGGAAGGGGTGACAAAAGTAAAACCAGGTGACGGGGGAGGGACAGTTCTAGTCACCCTTTGCTGTTTTACAGACCCTAGATCTTGGTACCTTAAGGCCACAAATCCCACAGCATTTTCTCCCATGGTGTTAGGAATTCCTGAAGGCCCCAACAGGGTGGTGCTGACTCAGGGTCTCTCGGGAGGAACAGCAGGAACATGTAAGAGAGGGGTGCAGGATTTGGGGCTACCCAGGCATCTCTGTTGGCAGCAGGCTCAGGGTCTTTCCCTAAAGTCTCTGGCAGTGGGGAGCTGCATCCCTTGTAACTAGTCCTAGATGGTCCACTCTCTGCAAAATCAGGCTTGAGATGAGGGAGTGGTCAACCTTGAGGGCAGAAGACTCAAGGTCACATCGTCTGAGGATGTGTGGTCAGGGATGCTGCTAAAGCTATGTCAGGATGTTCTATTAACCGTGTTGAGGGGCTGCAGTTGGTCCTTGGGAGGCAAGAGAATAGAGAATCCCCGTGTCATCACTATTTTGACTCAATATCCCCAAAGCATTTCAACCAAGTCATCACCAGCTATTCAGAGAAGAACAGGAGTTTGGACCACTGTCCTGATCGGCTCTCTAACACCTCCAGGGTCAACCACACCACCTTCTAAATTGATCCTGAATACACAGTTGAACTGAGCTGCTCACTGTGGGGGAATTCCTATAGAACTGGCCGGGTGCAAAATCCCAGAGCTGCCATCCCATTAGCATGCAGAACATCCGGGGTGAAGTGGGTATGATGGCTCCCTCTCCTTTCCATGTGGAGGAGAGACAGTCAGTAAGGAGAGAGACAGCCCACCAATCTTCTTTGTAACCATGACTATCCTTCAAGAGTGGCCTTTGAGCTGGAGCAAGCCCCTGTCCCCTGCCATGAACCTTTCATTCTGCCTGATACGTTTTTCTGTGCTCATGTTAACATGAAACAGCAGAAGCACACGTTGCATGGGCAAGAGCACGAGCCCTTTCCAAAGTACGGAGCATTTGACTGGAAAAACCCCCAAACTGTGTTTCCTAGACTCCTTATGGCTGTGATTCCAGAGGTGGGTCAGATGCTGTTATGTTCAAGGACTGGCAGAGTATGAGGGACTAGTTCTGGGTGTCTGTATCTATAATCAGGAGCCCTAATTTAGTTCTACAAAAGGACAGGATTGTGATGACTTATTTACAGACCTTAATTAACTTAGTTTTCCATTGCAGAGTTTGGCAACACTTCATGCCATGAAATAGGCTGAGCTGGCCAATAGGCAGAGCTGAGGAGGCTGAAGGAAGCAGAGGCAGAACACAAGGTGAATTGTTCACATTTTCCTTGTGAGGTGGTGAGGTGAACGATAGAATCAGGGTGCTGGCCTAATACTGGTTTACTTCAGGTTACCTTTTATTGTAAAGGTTACACCAGAGAGAACTTTATTGTCAGGTCAAATTACTATGCCAGTTGTAACTACATGTGTGTGTGTGTGTGTGTGTGTGTGTGTGAGAGAGAGAGAGAGAGAGAGAGAGAGAGAGAGAGAGAGAGAGAGAGAGAGAGAGAGAGAGAGAGAGAGAGAGAGAGATTTGGTTCCTATCATTTTCAATTTTCCAGAAGGTCAGATAAACAGCTCAGCTTAGGCTCGGTAATGTGACCGTGTGATCAGTGACTCTGAACTGATTTTGAGTCTGACCCATCAGGGCCAGTTCAGGAACCTGCTCCAAAGCAATGTCTCCTGGGGTTTTCATTAAGTGTGTGTTATCTCTGGTGGCCTTGATGCTGCTGTGTGGTCTTCCCGGGAGAAGTGAACAAACTTTACCTCAGATGAGATAGAACAATGATATGTGCAAATGTAGCTTAGTCAACTGGGAGCTTATTGGAGTCACCCACAGTAGGGCTGAGGGGTTACCTGCAGGAATAAGGGTGAATTGAAGACACCTTCATCATTGAAAATCCCACCCAGCATGGGTAACCCTGAGGAAAAGCCATACCCCTGGAGCTCCGTATGACCCTCGGGTAACTTGGCCAGTTGGGCAAGCAGCTATTCCTATGCTCATACAACCTAGGCAAGGGCTGTGAGATCCTTCTAAGTTTCTGTGTTGTTAGTTTGTTTGTTTTTCAAGACAGTTTCTCTGTGTTCACAGTGTCCTGGAACTCACTTGGTAGACCAGGGTGTCCTTGAATTCACAGAAATCCACCTGCCTCTGCCTCCTGAGTGCTAGGATCAAAGGTGTGTGGCACTACCACTTCCTGAGACTTGGGTGTTTTGTGTTCTTAGTCTTAATGAACTTCCCTCGACTCTAACTCAAGATTATTTCAACTTGAAGGAAATAGTCACACTATAGAGGGTCTAGAACAATGGAGTTTAATAGTTGTTACAGAGACTGTGGGACCCGGGAAGACAAAATTATGTACTCTTTAATTCTTCAGGGAATGACTTTGCTGACAGGCAGGGGGAGGCCTGACCTCTTCCTGTGACTCCTCCTGCATCAATAGGTTAGCAGGACCATGCTTTCTTCAGCAACTTTCCCAGGCCCCTCCCCTGACTTCTGAGTATTAAGTAGATCCGCTTCTCCATGGGCCGGGGTATTAGTAGGACTCGGCTTGGCATGGCTCCCAGAGTGACCTCAGAGCCTATAATCCTTATTGTTCCAAACACTGTTCCAAGAATCACAGCCTAAAGCCTGTTCCTTCAGTGACATTTAAAACACTTAATTATAAATACTAAGTCTTTTTTTCTCAGTCAGGTCACTGAATGTATTTTGGCTTTCCGAGCTGACTCCTGGACATAGAATACCTGAATCCTGTGCTGGAATAATTGACATGTAAATAGTATAGAGTTCAGCCAGACTTTAATGCCAGCACTCAAGAGGCAGAGGCAGGCTGATCTCTATGAGGCCAGCCTGGTCTATAGAATGAGTTCCAGCCAAGGATACACAGAAGAGCCCTATCATGTAAAACAACAATAATAAAAATACAGTCTTTCATCTATGACAGTTATTGTGATATAAGTTTATGTGATATATGTTTTTTTATTATTATTTATTTGTGTGTGTGTGTGTGTATGAGTGTGTGTGTGTGTGTGTGTGTGTGTGTGTGTGCGTGCACTGGTGTTCTTGAGTGAAGGTCAGAGGACAACTTGCAATGGTTTGTTCTTTCCTTCCACGTGGAACTTGAGGATTGTACTCAGATATTCAGGCTTGGCAGCAATCACCCGAACCTGCTGAGACATCCCACTGGCCCTTCTGATGTATTTGTACAGGATGAAAACGTGTTAAGAACTTCATACCATGCTTTTATTTAGGAAATTAAAAGGTCAAGATTACCTCACAGCAGTTCATGTGAGAAATCCTCCTGAGGGCCGTTTGTTTAAAAAGTCCTGTCCCAGCATCTCTTGACTCGGAAGCTCTGGCCCTTGTGTCCTTGTGCCCTGCCATGGTCAGAACTGAGTTCCCCGGTACAAAGTGAGCCCTGCCTGATTTTCCTCCCTGAGCTCTGTTCTAAAGCCTGTTGTGCAAGAGCGGGGGTGGGTGAGGAGTCGCAGTTTCCTTATGCAACAAGGCTTCCTCCTGAGGTCACCCACTGGATGCATTTAATTAGGATAGGTTAGGTCTATCTAAGAGAAGAGGGTGACTCTAACCAGCAAAGAGCTGAGACAACACACTGGAAGCCATTAAGGGCAGATAGCATCACGTCACGGGTGCTCTCAGCCCACACTGTGAAGATGAGCCCACTTTGTTTTCTGAGGTGCTCCTGGGCGGGGCTGTGTTGGAGCTGTTTGTTAGCAGTCAGCCATTTGCCACCGGTACCTCGACACTGCGCAGCCCTGGATGAATGCTACCTCCTGACTCTCAAATCAAAGGTTACATTTCTGTGAGCCTCCTGAGGCTGAGGGGTCATGTCATTCAGTCATTTCACAGAAGCACTGTGACTTAAAAGCACCGAGTAAATGAGACCCAGATGAGGAAGGAGAGAACTGACCCCTGGCTCCCACAAGATGTCCTTTGAGCCCCAGCAGGCATTTTTGCGGCAAATTCACCTACGTGCACACACATGCGCAGCACATGTGCACACATACACTAAGTACAATGAACTTCTCAAGTCTAGATATTCATTTCTTCCTTTTCTTTTTCTTTCTAATTTTCCATGTGAAATCTAACCTAATTCATAGCTTTAGGGAAAGAAAAATGGAAATTCTTCAAAATCCGCTACTTGAGGAGAGAAAATGACCAATCTCTGGACTTGAAATGTGGATGGACCCCCTCTTCTGGAAGTGCAGAATCTAAATACAATACTGAGAACGTGCATCTCGGAAAACACTGTTATCGACGTGTTAATGAGTGGAAACCAAAGTTAGTATTATCAGAAGGGACATTTGTATTCACGTCCGAGCAGGATATATTAGGGTCACCTTATAAGCGCTGTTTTCTGGAAAGTGGAAAAGGCATGAGACTCCCTGGGGCCCACAGAGGCAGGCTCTTTCTTTCTTTCTTTCTTTCTTTCTTTCTTTCTTTCTTTCTTTCTTTCTTTCTTTCTTTCTTTCTTTCTTTCTTTCTTTCTTTCTTCCTTCCTTCCTTCCTTCCTTCCTTCCTTCCTTCCTTCCTTCCTTCCTTCCTCCCTCCCTCCCTCCCTCCCTCCCTCCCTCCCTCCCTCCCTCCCTCCCTCCCTCCCTCCCTCTCTCTCTCTCTGTCTTTCTTTCTTTCTTTCTTTCTTTCTTTCTTTCTTTCTTTCTTTCTTTCTTTCTTTCTTTCTTTCTTTCTTTCTTTCTTTTTACAAGGTGGGCAGGATGGCAGCCACCTCCCCTGGGATCTCGCCACATCACACACAGTCCATGCGAGTGGGAGCCTTGCACGGGAGTCAGAGAGGAAGCCTGGGAAAGTCAACACCTAAACGCAGGAGGCTGAGGATGGGAAATAAAATCAGCGATGTCTCACCAAAAAAATAATAGTGAAAAAAAAAAGCAAACCAGCTAGGAAGCTGCCTATAAATGACATGTTATTGTTTCTCTCTGGTCCCTCGGGGACTTTCTGGCTATTTTAATGCTGTGTTTTCTTAAGACACGTTCAAACAGCAGGGCAGGGAACAGAGAGAGCGGAATGAGAATTAGACTTGTTGACTCTGCCCGTGCCCTGCAGGTGAAATGTCACGTCTTGTTCTCAGCCTCCAAAGATTCAATTACGTGACCCATTTTTCCAGCCGTGCTGTTGCAATGCAAACTGCTCAGAGAGCTGCTGGCATCCCCACCACCCTAAACAGGAACCTCTCTGGTTGTAGGACGGAGCTTTGTTTAGTTCAAAGCATCTGAAAATGTGGTTGTTCTCAGCGTTGGGGAGAACCCGTGTGGAAAACGCAGGCTCCTTCTGAGCTGCGCATGCATGTGTCAAGACTGGCTCGGGGGCCCAGGTTTGGGCTAGCTGGGGCTTTTCCAGGCCTGTCTTCTGTCACTCGAGGAAGGTGACTAGAAAGGAAATGTGGTCATTGGTGATTCAGCCTTTGACAGATGGCCATGACACTTGTAGTACCCCATAACTACCACCGCCCCATCCCTAAATAAAAGTCACATTTCTGCCCACCCCCAACTTTTTCTCAATTTGTTGGGAAATGAACTAGCAGCAAGTTCATCTATGTGCACACACATGCACAGCACATGTGCACACACACTAAGTATAATGAACGCCTCAAGTCTAGATATTCATGTCTAAATAGTCCTATCTATTCTAGATAGAACATTATAGAACTTTGGGGTCATCTCATTCAATTTCTTTTGTTTTTCCGAAAACACCAGTTACAAGTACTGGGCCAGTGAGACCCACGTGAGGAAGGAGAGAGCAGGCTTTGAAGGCCGGTGTTCTTTAAGGTAACTTGTCTTCTCCAATCTCTCTGCCTCCCTGGGTAGAAGGGCAATCAGGTTCCAGTTGTCTAGTCAGAAAATCACACATCCCATGAAACCCCTCCCATTGTGTCTGGCTCCTGAAGGGGCCCGGGCACAGGCAGGGTACTATACACGCTTTACAGGGGAAGAGTCACAGAATGGGAGGCAGTTGGTTTCACCAGTCTGACCAGTGTGTGGGAAGACGATCACACTGCTTGCAGTAGCTGAGACACTGAATGTTCCCTTTAATTTTCCTTCTCCCCCACCCCCTCATGGTCCAGAGAAAGAGGTCCTTAGATTTGTTGGCTTTTCACTCTCCTTCCTACAGAAGCAAAATCAGCTACTTCCCAAGCACATGAGGAGAAGACTCCAGTGCCAAACGATAGCATGGTCTTCGGAGTCCCCTTTTGAGGTGGGACATGTGGGTAACTCCTTAAGGCATTGCTGAGGCTTTTCTTTCATGACCAATGAGTGACAGGTGGCTGGAGAGGGTGGCTCAGCAGCTAAGAGCACTTGCTACTCTTTTAGAGGACTGGAGTTTGGTTCCCAGCACCTACATCAAGTGTCACACAGCAGCTTGTAATTTCAGGGCCATGGGATCCAAAGACATTATCTGGCCACTAAAGGCACCTTCACACATACACACTCACACACACTCACACACACTCACACATACTCACACACACACACACACACACACACACACACACACACACACACTAATTATAAAAGATACACATTGTGCATCTGATTTGGACAGACTTTATTTCAACAGATCATGAATATTCCTCGCTTGACTGCCAAGAGTCTCAGCACAAACCCTGCTCTATCTCCTAGATCACACAGTGTTTGCTTTTCCATCTTCCAACCATCCGTCCACCCAGATGCTGTGGGCCTGGGAAAGGTTGAAATGCAGACAGTCAGTGTTTCTGTAGAGGCACACGCCACCATACACACTTTGGGTCCAGCATGGAGACCGATCCACCGGGAAGCCCGGCACACATCACGCATGACATCCCATGCCTTGCATCTTTGAAGCCCATCACTGCCTTGGACAACAGAATGTGAGGAAGACAATGTGGAGACACTTGCAAGACTAACTCTAAAGGCAGTATGGCATCTGCCTAGCTTTCTTGGGCTCTCATATTGAGTGTTATATGCCTTGCTTTTAGGAAGCCCCCCCCCAAAGGGACTAGACATGGGTGTGTGAACCAAAAGCCAGCAAGAGCCAGCACAGGTCAACAGCCCTATCAGAGAATGACCATGAGGTGATCTCAACTTCCATGTTGAATATTTCCCAGTGGGGACTTCAGACACCCTGGGGTCAAGATAAGCCATCTGGTGCTTCCTGTTCAACTTCCTGCCCAACAGGAAGCAGGGGAAGTGATGAGGGGGAATTATTTCAAGAGGGCTGATCATGGTGATTTGGTTATCAGCAGTAGGTAGCAAAAAGGGGGGGCTCTTGTATCTTGTACCTTGTAGCCGAGGAGTGAGTGTTGTGAGTGGAGGCCCCAGAAGCCACTGTGCTGGGTTTCCCCTTTCTTTCAGCTTCTTCCTTTAAAATCGTGTCTGTTCATGCCCCATCATTATCCTGTGATGAATCCTGTAGACATCCCTCCAGCCAAGATACATGCATGTTCATATGTGTGGTATATTATGCACCTGGTGATGAAATAGAGGAACGGGAGAAAGACTAACAAAACAGCATACGTCCAGTCTGTGGTTGTCCCACAATGTAGGATAATGCCTCTGAACATCACTTCGGTGACAAGCTTTTGGGTAATGAAAATAATGGGGTTTGAGAGAAAATATTTATTTTTAATGGGAGAATGGGCAACAGCAAAACAGTCTTGGGATCAATGTATTGAAAAATAAGTTACCAATCTTGTAAAATAAACACTCTTTCCTTGCCCCATGTCCCTTGACAGGCACATGCTGTTTGGGGGATAGCTTGGTGGTGGAGGGGTGGTGGAGACACAGTGGTGTGACCCGATGGGTCACCCCTTGAGATGCAAGACCTGCTGATTCAGCATTGCAGTAGCCTTTTAAAACCTGTTGTACTTAAGGCAATGGATAACTGTGGCTTGTACCACACTGTATTGTACAATATTATAGTGTCTTGGGTCATACTTTATAGTACGATATGGTATTATAATGTACTATACTCTATTTTATTGTACTGTGTTGTATCATTTTGTATTGTATTATTTCCAGAGTAAGGTATCTGATATCTGACACTGTACAATACAGATGCTTGCAGGTGTGGTCCTCTGGTGATATTCCTCCTTGTCCAGGGACTTCCTTTAACATTTAGGTCTGGATTCCTCTGTCTCTGTCTCTGTCTCTGTCTCTGTCTCTGTCTCTGTCTCTCTCTCTGTCTGTCTGTCTGCATGTCTCTCTGTGTGAGTACATTGTCATGTATGTATCCATATATGTGTGGGATCTGAACTCAAGTCCTCATGCTTGAATGACAAGCCCTTCCCCGGCTGAACCAGGTCCCCAGCCTGTCTGTATTTATAGAACCAGATTTGCCCGCAATTGAGACTTTGCATGCATATGCTCACTTGTGGCCAAAGTGGGCAGGGAGATGTATAGGCCGACAATTTACCTTAAAAGAATTAAGTGTGACTTTTAAACGAAGAGAATGATGTCAACGTTTAAATGAAAACCTTGGACCAATGAGGGGGCTCAGTGGATAAAAGCATTTGCAACCAGTCAGTCCTGACGACCTGAGTTTGACCCTTGTGGTCCACATGGTGGAAGGGGAGAAGGTACGCCTGCCAGTTCTTCTCTACCTCTGCATGCGTGCGGTGCCATGTGGGGACCACCCCTTCTCCAAATAAAGAAAGGTAATAAAAATGAAAACCTTTGTTTCCGTTTTTGAAATACATACCTACATAAGCATGCATGTGCATACGCACGTGCGCATGAGTGAACACACACACACACACACACACACACACACACACACACACACAAACACACCACACTACACGAGAGGTAGGGAGAGACTGTCTTTGAACCCCCAGCCACAGATGTGCGCAGACGACACAGGTGGTATTTTGGTGACTTGAGTGATGAATGGGTTTTGTCACCACGAACGTGATTTTCTGAAGTGATGAACCATGCTTGGTACTGTTCCAAGCCAAATATCGAAGAATTTCCTCTTATCTTTCATCGTAGCTAGATTCCTAGGCCCTGTATTTACACGTGGAGTGTCAGATTGTGGGCTCAGATAATGATCAAGTTTCTCCCTCTATATGAAAACTCAGATAGGCACGCAAAAGTCATGTGAGATGGGGCAGATTATTCTCTTGTGGGGGTGACTAGCATCTCTCTTTTATTCCTACGGAATGCCAGAGGCACCTTCTAATTGTCCCAGTGAGTAAACCCCATGTCTCATTTGCAATGGCTGAATTACAATGAAATAGAATTCCTAAGCCCATATGGTCTCTTCTGGTAGCGCTAGTATGCTGAGTGGGGCATCATGGGAACTGGAGCAGGAACATATGAGCAGACACAAAGAAAGTGAGGACCCTGAGCTCTGAATTCCACTGCACTGGCAGGAAGGAGTTAGCAGAGCCAAAGACTGCCATTCTGAAGGTTGGCTCTTGATGGACTTCTGGGGGCCTGGTGTTCATTCTGTCTGACATATTTGTGCACATTGGTTGATGTTGAGACAGTTTCTTTCACTATACGATTCAAGAATTCCTTCCCTGGGGAGATGTAAACAGCACCAGCTTCCTCTTTTTAAGGTCCCAGGACAAACCAACTGGTCTACCTGGGAACCAATGGGTCCCAGGACAAACCAACTGTACAAGTCTACCTGAGAACCAATGGGCTTATTGGGTTTGATTACACAGCATGGCTGAGGGGTTAATAACACTAACAGGAGAGTGGGGTACTCTAAGCAGCCACTCTGGAAAATCTTCAGCCAGTATGGATGGCAGTGTCCCTGTAGACACAGAGATAGAACCCCTCCAGTTAAGTTTCCCAGATTATGCACTCTACCACCTGCTGGAGACGGTGAGGCCATATACAATCAGGGATGAATCGGCCATCAGTATCTGGGAACCTCAGGTGAGATCCAGTGACCCTCTCCACCCTTCCTCCTCTGATGTAATATCAACGGATACAGGTCCTCTGGAAATGGTCTCTTCCAAGCAGGCCCAGCTATTTTGTGTTCAGCATCCTATTCCACAGAGCTGTGTGCTAGGCCAGGGGGAGTCTGTATGACCAGCTCTCAGCAGTGCAGATGCTGGTACCAAAGCCCCTGGCCCATCAGTAGGTCACATTTTATAGAATCTGTTCTGACCTAGTGCTGGGGGAATTAAGTGCACCCCATATGACCACACTGAGAAAGACCCTGGAATTTGTCACCTGGATCCCTCCAGGTTTTGTCCCATTCACTCTCCCTCCCCCACCTCCCTTTACTCATTTTGTGTTCTGGGACAGTAGCGGCAGTGGGTATAGCTCTCTGCTGAGCCCTGTAAGGTGAGTTCTCTTAGCTAATCACTGAAAAGAGAGTTCCTCTGGGGACTCCATGCTGTGTGGAAATAGTGTTTTCCCTTCCCCGTGGGAAACTCCCTTTGCCTGGTGATTCCCGTGGCGTCTCCTGAGACGGTGATTCTATGGGGAAGCTTTCTCAGAACCTATAAACTATACTTATATAAAGGTCTCAGAGGGCCCTAAGAGATGAAGTATAAGGCACAGCCCACAATGATACAATTGACGCCAAGTATGTAACCTAGAGCTGATAGGAGCCGGGTAACTCTTAGGAGGTTGTGTCGGGGTAGAAGGAATGTAGAATAAGACAATCTGTCTGTGTTGATTTATTTTATTACATTTATTCAATGAGCACATATAACACATTCAGTCAGCATGTGGATAACACATTAATTTGTGTGTGCATGCGCTTCTGAGCATGTGTGTACATGTATGTGTAAGTGTGCGTGTGTATGCTTGTCTCATATGCAGTGTGTGTGTGTGTGTGCTTGTACACATATGCAGTGTGTGTGTGTGTGTGTGTGTAGGACCTGTGGGAGTCAGTTTTCTCTCTCTGCCATATGGGTCACAGGTATTGAACTCGGGGTATCAGGCTTGGCAGGAAGAACATTCGCCTACAGAGTCATCTCTAACCGAATCTGAATTTCTGTACAGACAGTAAGACAGCTGGGTTGTTGCTTAGCTGGATAGGTTGGAAAGGGCTCTACCTGGTGGCTTGTTGGATAAAGACACAATAGTAAAGCCTGGGTATTGGTTCTGGGAAAGAAGTAGGTGACCTTGGAGATAAATCTGAACGCTCTCACAGAGAACCTAACCACCTCGAAAGGTTCGTGGTCCGGACACTAAGGATGTTGTTGTTATGAGGGCAAAACAGAAAGAGAGGAACATACTACGGCTAGGATCTGGGCTGGACTGGGTTATCTCTGTATTGTCTGACTGGGAATGGGATGTGTACCGCCCATGTCTGGTACATGTTTTTTCCGTGTGTGTGTGTGTGTGTGCACGTGTATCTGTTCATGTTTGTATGTGTACATATGTGTGCGTGTGTGTATGTATGTGTGTATATGTGTGCATGCATGTATGTATGTGTGTATGTGTTTGTGTGTGTATATGTGTGTATGTAGTCCAGAGCCTGACATTAGGTATTTTTCCCCATCACTTTCCACTTTATTTTTGGAGACAGAGTCTCCCACTAAAGTCGGAGCTCACAGATTCTACTTGATTGTCTGCCAGTGTGCCCCAGGGATTCTCTTGTCTCTGCCTCTCAGCACAAAGATTACAGATATACACTACTAATCCATATTTATTATCTAGGTCCTTGTATTTGTATAGTAAGCACTTTCCCAACTGAGCCATGCCCCTGGACCAATTTGTTCCTTTTGTATGTGGTGTTCTCAGGCTTCAGGGTCACTCAGTGGGTAGCAATACAGCATAGCCATTCTTAACACAGCTTCCAGAAGATAGCAGTAGAAAGCTGCCAGGCCAGGGCACAGGGTACGGGGCACAGCAGCCCCTCGTGTTAGCTATTCTGTGCAACAAAGCAAGCATAAGACCTGGCCATCCTTATCGCAGGTGAACCTGTGGCTTGAAACACATTATTGGAACCATGTCTGGAAAATGGAGTTGCTTATAAATTTCTTGTGGTGTCCTGGGAGATAGGAAGTCCCTGAAATAAACTTCAGAGTAACCATTCAGACAAGTGAGGGGCAGGGCATCCTCTTGCTAGAATCCCTTGCATGAGATGTCAGGCCATGGTGGAGCCTGTGAGCTCTTCCTCTCAGGGAATCATGTTTTCAGCTATAGTTGTTAATTCTCTGGCCAAGCATCCGAGGAGTGTTTGGAGGACTTCCCGAGGAACACAGGGGCCAAGAAAGGAACAAAGCAATGACTGTAAATGTATCCTTGTACTATGCCATCTCTGTCATGGTTTGGTTATTCACATGCCAGTCCTCATACTTGTAGGATGGAAGAGACCATGAGAGTGTTTACTGTCCTGTGTCTCATCCTTCTACATATAAAAATTGATAACAGGAAAAAATATTCTATTAAACCTTTGTGTGAGGTCTGACCCTCACCCAGCATCACCAACCCCCACCAGCTGCAACATACCTCAGTGGACAGCATCACTACCTGGGCATAGCAATGACTATATGGGTGGAGCAATGACCATGTGGGCGGAGCAATGGTCATGTGGGCGGAGCAACAACTATATGGGTGGTGCAATAGCTACCTGGGCAGAGCAATGACTGCCTGGGTAAAGTAATGACTTCCCCTTTTAGGTTTTTTAGATGAGTTCATGGACTCCCATTTTTCTATCCAGACGTGTAAAAACAGGACTCCTTTCTTCCCTTTTGATGATCAGGCTGCAGGGTTTGATCTTACAAGTCCCAAATCCAATTATCTTTCTTCCTCAGTCACCATGTGACTTACCGAACACCTACACTGCCCACTACAGTGTGGGCAATAGAACAGTCGTTTAAGTTGGTGAAGAGGGAGTCATTCGCAAGAAACCAAAGCTGTAGGGTAGAGGCAAGGAAGGGAAGAAACAAACAAGGGGTGCCTATACTGGGGACTGATCAGGTACACTGATATGGAAAACAGAGTATACTACTCTAATTCAGGGGGTGTGGAAATCTGGTGTGGATGGTAACTGGTGGTCTTTGCTGCACAGCACCACTGTCTCTGCTGCTGTTTATGCTTAGACAGCTACCGTGTCTCATGAGTACTCTAGGGGAGCTTTAAATGGGGAAATGTCTCACTGTGCCACATCACTTCAGGTGGCTATGGGCTCATGGCTGGTGTCTTTCCTCTAAGTTGGGGTGTTTGACAGGTGGCATACTGTTGGACCAGGTTTTTATAGGGCCTAAGAATCACTATGGGCCTTCTGTTTTCCTGTCGTAGTAGGAGAAAAATGCACACAAGAGGACCAAAAGTTGGGCTCCAAATGTATTTTTGTTAAGATGCGGAGACTAAGAAATCACAGCTGCAGGAACCTCTCGAGGTGGATTCCCTCGCTGCCTACGTGTGAGGACCTGAGTTCAGATTCTTAGTGCACACACACAAAAGCCAAGCAGGCAGGGGGAACTTACAGGAGCGTGGGGGACTTAAAGGTAGCTGTGTCCCCGAGAAGCCCAACCCAGCATGGATGACATTCATGACAGCAGCATTCCTGATGGTCTCTACTCATGTTTGTTACCTACATAACTGCGGAAGGGGCTTTGTGAGCCTTGTTAGTTTTAGCTCCTAGCCCTTGTGAGATATCTTTGCATCTGAAGCCACAGGCACTCACCTCCCCCACCCAGCTCCACACAACTGCCTACCCCATCGTTGCTAGCATCCTATGTGCACCCAGGCATCACATGGTTTGCCTGGTAGAATGCAGATGTGGTTAGGTGATGGCCATGAGGTAGTCAGCCAGAGATGGAGGGTCATAGGGACACCACTAGAGAGGAAAAGGCGATTCTTTTAGGGCCAGATTAATTTGTGGGAGAGGTGGTTGTCATACCCAAGTGAGGCTGGCCTCTTTCTAGTCTCTTGTTTCCTGTCATCCCGTGGTTCCCCTACACTCCCCAAGCCCTGCTCATGCGTAAACTTTCATGAACTAACTATTTGATGTTGTGTGCCGTATTGCCAAAAAGCTAGATGACCCCCACCATAGCCAAGCAGCTCACGTTCTCCATAACCTGGTCTGCCAAGCTCCAAAACACTAAGCTAAATAAACCCATTTCTTTTTAACACATGCATCCTTGTATACTTTGTATGTCAACAAGAATGGACTAAGATTGATGTCACATGGGGACTTAAAAGGCATTAAGGGGGCTGGAGAGATGGTTCAGTGGTTAAGAGCACTGGACTGCTCTTCCAAAGGTCCTGAGTTCAATTCCCAGCATCCACAACCATCTGAAAAGAGATCTGATGCCCCCTTTAGGTGTGTCTGGAAACAGATATCGTGTAGTCATATACATAAAATAAACAAATCTTTAAAAAAGGGGGGGCTATCAAGCTGCAAATATTTGCAACCACTTGGATCTTAATGTAATTGTGCTGGTTGAAAGAGTCAGACAAACTTATGAACCTTTAGATTCGTTTTTATAAACTCGGGGGAGACAAGATGAACAGATCTTTTCCATGGCATTGGCAGTGGAGACAGGCAGACATGTTCACTGTAGTATTTATGCATTTAACTGTACGTAAACTCTTCTTTAAAAATAACTGTGGCAAACAGTGACCCTAGCTAATGGGACTTCAGTGACATGTCCAGGGGTAGACTGTGCCAATGTCTTTTTTTTTTAAACTTTAATCTACAAAGATCAATGCCAAAAGAGACAGATAAATGTGCTTGTTGTGAGAAAATGAATATTATAAAGCATTCAGTCTAGGATCCAGACAGGTATACACTCAATGAAGCCCAACTTTTATGTTTGAAGTTTTAAAATAAACTATTAGGGTGGTCTGGCAAGATGGCCACCAAGCCTGGAGACCTGAGTTGGGTCCCTGAGTACATCAGGTAGCAGGAGAGAACTGTTTCTTCCAGGTTGTCCTCTGGTCTCCACACATGTGCACAGCAAGGTAATAAAATAGAATCATTTTGGAAATAAAATATTAGGAAAAATCATATTGCGACTTTGACCTCCCTGAGAATTTCTAGATGTGACTGGAAGGGAATGGGTGTCTGTGCAGGCGAGTTCACCCATGACTCAGAGGGGCAGGCTGAAGGTTGGTGGCAGCATGTCTTCCCTAGTCACCTGAGGACCTTATCTTTTTGATACAGGGTTTCCGGCTGAGCCTAGAGCTTGTTCCTTAACTAGGTTGGCTGGTCCGAAGGGTTTACTCAGCCATGTTGAATTTTTACATAGGGGCTGGGGATCAGAACTGAGTTCTTTAGGCTAAGACAGGAAGCACTTTGCTTTCCTGGGCATCTCCTAGCCCACAAAGATACATTGTATCTGTGTGTTCAGGGATCCTTACCACGGTCCCTGCTGGTGTAGCCGGCCTTGCTCCTCCTGGGATGGGGGCTTTCCTGCATCTCAGTTTGTAATTGGCTGTTGCTACCTGGAGAGGGGTTTTCTATTGTTTACAGATCATTCATTTGGTAATAGATTGAATCAACAGGTACAGTGATTGGTTGGAAATTACCTTGGATTTTTTGGGTATAAAATTCTGTCTTTAAATGATGACTGGTATTTCCTATTCTCTTCCGACATTTGACTTCCTTTGATCTGGTTCTTAGGTAGTTGACACTAAGTACAAATCCTGGTTGTTAACTAAGCCTCTGGATGGTGATGTCTGTGGCACAAAACTTAAGCTCTCTCTCTCTCTCTCTCTCTCTCTCTCTCTCTCTCTCTCTCTCTCTCTCTCTCTCTCCCTCTCTCCTTGCTCCCTCTCCCTTTCTTTTCTCTCTCTCCTTCTTTCTTTCTTCCTTTCCACTTGTGTAAGTTTAGGCACCTTCTTTAAGGTCTGGGCATCTCCTTTCCCCTGTCTGTGAAATGAGAGCCCAAGCAATATTTACAGGCTTGGCAAGCCTCAGTGTTTAAATAGATGGTATCTGTAATGTTTTAGCACAGGAGAAAGTCCAGTCTCTGAGGAAACAACATATTCCCCACTCCTGTGAAAACATGAAAGAATTTATAACGAAAACTCTGTGTGTGTGTGTGTGTGTGTGTGTGTGTGTGTGTGTGTGTGTGTGTGTGTATCCCTTGGGTACCATCCATATTTTGCTTTGTTTTGTTGTGACACATCTCCCACTGACTTAGACTCAGCAAGTAAGCAAGCTGGCTGGCCAGTGAGCCTCCCCAATCTTTTTTCTGCACAACAGTGGGACTGCCATCACTAATTGAACTTTCTCCCCAGGCCAAAGGGATTTTGGTTGGTGGTAGTTTGGGGACAAAATAAACTTTTGATGGGACCAAAAAGGTGGACAAAACTATGTCTTGTTCCCAAGGTCCTTACCCACAGGTGTGAGGGTGATGGGCAAGGTGGACAGAAGAAACTAACCTTTTCCTCGAGATGCTAACAAGGTGGCCCAGCGTTGGCTGGCTACAAATCCAAATTCCTCTTTCCCTTCTCTTTAGATATCAGTGCAAAAAATTTAAAGTGTCAGCCACGAGCACTAAAATGAAGAATTGGTTTTTTTTTTTTTTAAAGGTCATCCTGTGGGTCTCCCTAGAAAGGAACAGAGGCAGACAGATCTGAAGTCTGCCATGAATCCCGAAGAGGAAGGTGGCCCTTACCATCCAGGTGTGCAAGGAGGCCCGTTGGACTGCAGGGAAGTCGGAGTTTCAGGGTTGTGGCTGCGGGGAGGCTGGCGGCCAGGGCAGCAGTTAGACCCGGTCATATCATAGCTCCTGCCGGACACACATGGATGTGGGCCACCTATAATTAGGAGCAGCAGATGCTGTGGTCCAGGCTTTGCCCGCCGCAGGCAGCGTTGCTGCTTGCCTCCCTTGGAGGATATTTTAGGCTGGGGGAGTTTTGATTTTATTTTTGTATGAGATTCACCTTGGATGGAAACCCCAGAGCTGATTGATGGCCTTGGCCAGGCTGCCTTTTTTATCCTTCCACCTAAAGGCAGGCCAAGGCTGTGGCTTCAGTCAACGGCCACAGCTCGCCAGCTGAGATGGCTGCGGATCCCACAGACAGGGCCTGATTTCCGGCAGATGTCCCAGATACCAGGCAGGAGAGCCACCACAGAAATGGTTGCGTAAAAAGAAGGCCTGCTCAGTGTGACCTGCCAGCCACAGGCCGGCTACGCCCATGCTCTTTCCCAGTTGGAAGCTTCAGGCATAGCTGTGGTTCTTCCTTTTCCAGAGCATCCTTCTGTCCCAGATGCCGGCTCTGTCCTGTCCGATGAGGCTTCTTCTCTGAGTGAGTCCTGTCACATGGAGCATCTACAGGGTCTGTCCCCTGACATGAAGGGCCCTTCCTACCTCCAGTGCCAACTTCAGTTTGAAGGGCAGGAATGGATAGCTGACATCAGTGTCTTTAGCCACCAAATGCATCACCAACTGGCCTACCATGCATCCTACAGTCTCTATCCACTGGCTAGCTCCCCAACATTTGTCACAGAGCGCGGATGAGGGTCACGTAGGTCCCAGGCATCTGGTACCTAGAGAGGGACAGGGCAAGTGTCCAAACCCAGAGACAC
Organism: Mus caroli; assembly: GCF_978045245.1. Taxonomy (NCBI): domain Eukaryota; kingdom Metazoa; phylum Chordata; class Mammalia; order Rodentia; family Muridae; genus Mus; species Mus caroli. Next base: position 68,931,019 of record NW_028227270.1, on the reverse strand, counting down.
CTCAGCTCTCAGGAGCTCTGTTTGAAGGCCAGGCCAGACACCTGCTCTATGCTAAGTCAGTTTTCTGAGAAGAGAAGCAGAGGGTGTCCTGTGCTTCAGAGGGGGGAAAAACAGAAGAAAAAGGAGAATGTTCCCATAAAGATGCGGTTGTGTACACACACACACACACACACACACACACACATGCTTTCATCTGTATATTCAAGTGTCCTAGTGCACGCGTGAAGGTCAGAAGACAACCTTGCTGTTAATTTTTTTCACCTTCTACCTTGTGTGAGGCAGTCTCTTGTCTTCCCTTGTATGTTCCAGGTTAACTGACCTATGTACTTCTGAGGATTCTCTTGTCTACTTTCCATCTCACAGTAGGAACACCTGGAACTCAGATACACCCTACTACGCTCAGCTTCAGGTGGGTCCTCACCTTTGCATGCCGTGGGCTTTACGGACGGAGCCTCCTGCCCAGTTCTTCCATTAATACTTAACGTCCAGAGCCGGGAGGCGAGGTGGTAATGTGGGCTGTGTGAAGCTTTCCGACTGTTCAGAAATTGGCTCTGGATGTCTGTGAAACCCACGGGCTGTGGATGAAACCAAGCATACAAGGGATCCTCAGCAGTAGCCTCAGTGGGAGGTGGGAGGGAGGTCTCAGCCCTGCCGTGGGATGGTGGCTGCATCCGGCAGGAGATCAGTGGTGAGATGCTGCAGCACGAGGCTAATTAAAGCAGAGGCTTACTCTGCCTGATGCTGTCCCTGGATACTTCCTGCCTCGCGTTCCTTACCCACAGATTCTTAGAGAATCCTCAGACCCCAGTTTAGGAACATCAGCTCTCATTGATGACTGTTTAGATCAATGAAGTCCAATACTAGGGACAAAATGATACTGAAATCCAGCTTTTTTTAAAAAAACATATAAACATAATTATCTGAGGAAAACATTCTTCTAGCTAAAAATAAAAACAAACCAAAATCCAAAAAACCATGTGCTGTCTCTGTTCAACACAAAACGAGAATGCGTCCTGAAGCTTTCTCTCCTATTAGGACTGATTTTTCTGGTGTTCTTTTTAGATTTCCGTTTGAAGATTCGAAGCCATCCCTCCTAGAATGGGGTGGAAGTGAGCTTTGCTTCCTGATGGCCACATCTGGGGTCCACAAAGGGCCCATAGATCAAAACTACGAGGAACGCACTAGAGCATGAGTCTGTCCATGTGCCCACAAATCAAACCTCAGCCCTGGGATGGGGACTGATCAGATCAGGAGAACCATCAACTAGAAATGGACTTTTAGCCTAAGAGTGAGCTGGGCGTGGTTGGAGTGTGCTGCCCAGGAAAGTCCTTACTGTTCCCTAGATGATCAGGAGAGGGAGAGAAGTTGTCTGAGCACGGACCTGACCCTGGTCCAGAGTGCATGGTCTTCTCGCCTGCCGTGGGTCATTGCAGCAGCATTAGATGCTCTTGGAGAAGAGGTCCTTACTGTGTGATGGTGTGTGTGCACATATGTAAGTGAGCAGGCATGAACGTTTGATGGGAAGGCCTCTGAGATTCCCCAGTCCAGCTATCTGGAACACTCCATGGGTTAAGCCCCCAAGTTCCAGGCAGCAAGTTCTGTTCCCACAAAGGAATCTTCAAAAGTCTAGAACATAGGAGAGATCGTTTCCGAGCCTCCACTCTGCCTCAGTCCCTTGTCAGTGTCATGCTGGGCTGTCTTTGTCCCTCTGTCAGTGCCTGTGTGGGCGTGCACGTGTGTGCGGCATGTGTGAGAGTGTGTGCGAGTGAGTGCACACTTCACACCTGTGCTTTCCTGAGCTCTTACACATATGTCCAGTGTCACACCATCTTTGTAAAAAGTGCCATCCTACGGCCTCATGTCATGCTGAAGAGCCAGCACCATTGCCAGAGGTAGGTGGTGTCAGGGACTCACTCCACTACTCTTTATACTTAAACTAAAACCAAAACAACAACAAAAACCTTCCTTTTTTTGACCAAACTGAACCAAACAAAATCCTCTTCTTTTTCCAAGCTAACCACCAATGGACTAGAAAGATAGGCAAACCTCTTCAAAGTGCTTTCCTTTAGCAGGAAACTTGGTTTCCGTGAATCTAAACATTAAAGGTGAAAAACAAAGCAAGCCTACAAAGATGTAGTTCCTTGCCATTGTGATACCAAACAGAGTGGAGCAGGAGCCGGAAAATGCAGGCAAATGCCAAGCCCTTTCTCCATTGACATTTCTGTATTGTTTCCATTTAGTAAAATCCAATTTAATTTGCTGTAGTTCCTCATCCTTCTGGTGTGTGCGATTGTTTTCGAACTGCGTGACATTGACAGTCATCAAATCCTGGAAGTGCACCAACCATTGCCTTCTCATTCTTCACTACAATATGAATTATTTCTTTTAGGTGGGGCAGGGTGGGAGGCGGTAGCCTCTTTATGTAGACCAGGCTGGCCTGGAACTTTCAGAGATCCAGCTGCCTTTGCCTGCTAGGACTAAAGGCATGCAGCATCATGCCCAGAAAAGATGTGAGTTCTTAATCCTATACATTTGTTTACCCTGGCCATACTGAGATCTCTAGCTGTATTTTTTTTTGAACAAAGAGTGTTTCCTAGTTTAGAGTATTTCCTTAAGTGCTCCTGTCAGTGTGTCCTGCACAGTGCTGGATGCTCTGTGGGCCTCTTGGAGCTTAACTCCCACTGGCTCTGCTTTCCTGGTTAGGACAGACTCCCCACTTTGTCTTGCTCTAAGGGCTTTGGCCCATGGTGCTCAGCAAGGGTTCCCAGCCAGAGCTCTAAGGCACTTCATTGAGCTGGTGGTTAGCTCTGCACACAGTCAGAACCCATCTGCTCTCCCAGGGCAAGCAGTGAAGAGGAGGGGGCAGGTGGGAATCCTGGCAGAAGGTGCTTGGAGCAGAGGGTCTTTGCATCTTTGTGCCCTCCTGTTGATTTGACTTGTTTCAAGGAGATACAATGTTGATTTAATTTGTTTCAAGAATTGCTCCTTCACAGCTTCAAAAAGCCCTGTAAGGACTTTGCGATGACGATGATGTGAACTTGAGAAAGAGGCTCTCATGCCTGTCTACTGTGAATAGCCAGCATGCTGGCCATGCTCCCTTGGGTCACAGTTTAAGCAGGGCTAGAGCAACTCCCACCTCCTCCATTCTGTCTGCTCAGGAGAGAGAAAAGAAAGAGAAAGAAGCTCTTGCTACCTGTTGCCTCCTCATTCGAAAATCGCAGTGGAACTGGGAACTTAGCAGGTAGAATGCTTGTCTTGGTGCAGGAAGCCTCACGCTGCATGAACCAGCTGTGCTGGGCACTCTTGCGATCATCCTCAGCTACAGAGAGCAAGTTCCTGCTCAGCTGGGGTACATGTCCCCAGATAATCACATGTGTGTCTCGGTGTCTCAGTAAGTGAGAGTATTTCCTATCAAATGAATGATTTAAACTGAATGGCTACATCAAAATCCTGTGCTCGGCATTAGAGCTCTATGGATTCTCTCATCACCTTTATTGCCATTTGATTTTATTTTTGATTAACAGATTTCTTTTTGGAAACAAGGTCTCTTTACCTCAGTGGCTCCTCAACCTTCCTAGTGCTGTGACCCTTTCAATGCAGTTTCTCATGTTGTGGTGACCCCAAGCCATAACATTATTTTCATTGCTATGTCATAACTTTAATTGTGCCACTAGGAATTATAATGTAAATATCTGTATTTTCTGATGGTTTGAGGTGGCCCCTATGAAAAGGTCATTCAACCCCAAGGTGTCACAACCCACAGATTGCAAACCACTGCTCTACATTGTCTTGGCTGTCCTGGAGCATTAGGTTGGCTTTGAACGCACAGAGATCCACCTGCCTCTGCCTCCCAAGTGCTGGGATTAAAGGCGTGCATCATCACCAGGCTTGGCTTGATTAGCATTTTTGAACATTGTACATTTCTAATTAGTATTGTGCATTTGTTGTGTTGGTTTTTTCTTTTTTTTTTCTTTTTTGTATAGAATAGAGTTTATTAAGGGCATGGGGAGGGGAGTTAAGAGGGTGGTAAAGGCAGAGAAAGATAGAGAGAGGGGAGAGAGAGGGAGAAGAGAAGTAGAGGGGTAGAGGTCGGGATGAGCTCGTTGGGGGGGAGGCAATGGAGAGAGGGGGAAGGGAAGAGCAAGGATGCAAGAGAGCAAGAGCTTTGTGTTGGTTTTTTTAAAAACTTTTTGTGCATTTGTGTGTGCACATGTGGATGCTTATTCACATGTGTGAGCATGTGCACGTGGAGGCCCGAGTTTGACACTGACTGCCTTTCCTTTATAGCTCTCCATACTATTTGTTTGAGACAAGGTCCCTCATTGAGCTTGGAGCTTATAAATTTGGCTAAATTGCCTGGTTAGCAAGCCTCGGAATCCCTGCCCCACTCCCCATTTCCCCCTCCTGAGATTTCGGCTGTCCACCTTATTTCTGTCTTTTTACGTGGCTGGTGGGGATGGAAACTGGTGTCATCGTGTCCCTGTCCCCCACCCCCCATCCATGCTTGTACAAGCACTTTGTTAACAGAGCTAGCTTTGTAGCCCCTGTTTTTGAGCCAGTGCTTCACTCTGGAACTGAGGCTGGCTTTCACTCACAGCAACTTTGTTGCCTTGGTCTCCCAAGTGATAGGGTTTGAGTATAAGTCACTGGGCCTGATTTAGGTGCCGGATGTTTTGAGTCATAATGTCAGCTTGTTTTGTGGCAGTGTTTGTGGGGCTCCTAAGTCGGAGCAAAGCAAGCAAGACAGGGGCAGCTGCGGTGAGAATGGAAGAACCAATGTCCCTTGTGATTTGCTGGTGGGTTCCAATTCCCTTCAGCCCAACTCTGCTTGACCCAGGCAGGTGTGTCACCACGTGACCAATTGGTGTCAAACCATTGCACATGAGAGACCAAGCCTCTTCTGACCTGACAATAGTGGCAAAAAGGGCACAGGTGGCCCCAGGATCCCCATTCCTGCAGATTCCAACTGTAGAAGCCATTTAACCACCAAGACTGCCCAGTTCCCACAGCTGGCTTGGCTCCCTTGAGGAGCCTTCACGGAGAGATTTGCCTTGGGCTCTCTGTCTCTGCTTTACCAGTGCCTCAGCCTCTTGCCCGTCCAAGGAAGACAGCTTGCCTGTTGGGTATCCTCAACAGAACCAGCGTTAGCTACTTCTCTTGTTATTGCAACAAAATACTTGACAGATCCACTTAAGCAACTGTCTGTTTTTAGCTTACAGTTCAAGGGCATGGCCCATCACGATGGGAAAGGTCCCAGTGGTAGGAACAGGCGGTCATTGTACACACTGCGTCCACAGGCAGGAATCAGGAGGAGTTAGATGCAAGTTTCCAGCTTGTTCTTTCCTTTTTATTTAGTTTAGGACCCCAGCTCATGGGAGGGAGCCACCCACATTTATGGTAGGACTTCCCACCTCAGTTAGCGCAATCTAGAAGAAGTTCCTTCCGTGGGAGGGGTGCTGCTGCCTAGGAGGTGATTCTGGATTCTGTAAAGTTCTTGATTAACATTAACCATCTTAAGGCCAGGATCTGAAGGCTTGGCCTGTATCATGCTCAACTGGAGAAGATGCGTTCAGTCTGGAGTGAAGCAAGGAATGATGGTGTCCCCATACACCCAGGGGGACCAGGCTCCCTGTAGTGCCTACCATGGTTCTATGGGTTTCCCTGGGCTGGGGGACTGAAGACTCCCCACAGCATCTCTTATCTCTGTCACTCTTTCAAAAAGGCAGTGCTGGGTTCTAAAACTCCTTGGACCTCGACTGCTTTGGGGTCTGGCTCCTCAGTACACTGCTTCTTCTCTCTTTCCACTTTTACTGACCCCCCCCCGCCCCCCGCCAGGAACCCATAAAAGCCCTGAGTGTGGAGAGACTGCTGTCTTTGTCTTTTATGTTTACTTACCTAGGAATGTGGGTATATGAACCTAGTGTTGCTGACGTGATGTGTAAGCATGGGTAGAGAGACCGTGCACTGTGATAAGCCACAAGAGAGAACAACAGTGAGAGGGTAAGGGTCTCGTCCCAGACCCTCGAACTCAGTGACTTTCCCAGGTGAGGGAGATGGTTCGGCTGAGCTTGCCACACAGCATGGAAGTCTGAGTTTGCATCCTCAGCACATGTGCAAAAAGACCGTTTTGAAAAAAAATATGGTGGACTGTAATTGAGGAAGACAATCAATGTCAACCTGCACCCTACACACACACACACACACACACACACACACACACAGAGAGAGAGAGAGACAGAGACAGAGACAGAGACAGAGAGACAGAGAGAGACAGAGAGAGACAGAGACACAGAGAGACACACAGAGAGAGAGAGAGCTTACAGCAATATTCCTACTCAGTCAGCTTGATCTCATAAACAAATATTATTTTTAGCAGTATGCACTTAAAAGAAAAGGATGTGATTATTTCTACCAAGACTGCTTGCAGAGTTTTCCCTCTGCACTGATAGAGGAGCACGTTATCTACCGTGGACACCATACGCTCTCTTGGTTTCGCTTGACACTTTGGTGGTGGTAGTGGTGATGGTGGTGGTGGTGATGATGATATTTTTAGGTATAGTATGGCCTAGAATAACCTGGAATTCACAATTCTACCTCAGCCTCCTGAGTACAGAGATTGTATCTGTGCTCTTGTGTTGAACTGGCTTTGGTTTTACTCAGGATCCAAGCATGCCGGGGGGTAAGAACCCTCTTCATAGAGGAGGGTAGCACCCAGCAGCAGCTGTCTGGCTGAGAGGTGCCATGACCCTCAGGTAGCGCTGCTCATGACAGGCACCAGCTGTCTTCTGCCCTGTCAGGAAGGGGAAAGCTGTCTCTCTCGAATCCACTTAGATCTGCCATGCTGTGAATTATCTGCACGGGGCTTCAATCTGTCAAATGAAGACAGGGCTGCTGCCCTCTGCTCTTGACAAAAACAACCATGGAATCCAGGAAGATGGATCCGAGGTTCCCCTGCCAGGGAGATCTTATGACCTGAGTTCAATCCCTGAATCCCACAGTGGAAAGAGAACTGATATCTGGAAGTCACCCTATGACCTCTACATGTATGTCCTGGCATGTGTGCTTCTTCGTACACTGCCCACACACATGCACACTGCATATACACATGCATGCGCGCGCACACACACACACACACACACACACACACACAAATGGAAAATTAATGGTAATAATAATACATTTGAAACAGATCAGAGGGCTGAATGAAAGCGAAGAGGAACCACCTCCCCGACAGCCTCCTCAGGAATGGTGGCGATAGGAGCCATTGTTACCCTAGTCATGTCTCCGTGACCATAGAACTGTGTCTTTGAACATCGGAGGGAACAATGTAAGGATGTCTAGAATCCCCAAAGCCAGAACAGGGACAGCAGTGGATGCTTTCTGTCAGGTGAAGAGCTAGGTCTCCTCAGCTACAATGAAGAAAGGACATGTGCGCTTGCAGAATAAGGAAATGAATACCTCTGTAGACTCTGTAGAGACTTGTCAGGTCTTTTATGTTCAGAGAACAAAAGACTGAAGAGAGAGAAAGAGAGGGATGAGGGAGGGAGGAAGAGGAGGGAGGAGGGAAGAGGGGGTGGGCAGGCTGCAGCAGGCCAGTGCTCAGCTGTAGGCCTTTCTCTGTCCACACTGGGCAGGACCACGGGCTCGTGCTGTTCCGTGTGCACCACCAGACAGTGAGGTGAATGAGGCTTTGATGGACATGTGTGTCAAGTTTGAAGAAGAGGACACAAACCCTGCCCCATGCTGTCCTTCCCAGCCTGCTTTGGTGACTTTCCCTCCATAGATGTCCACAGGTGTTCTAGCCTTGTGCGGCTGAGCCAGTGGAGTGACTCTTTGCCATCCTGTCCTAGAGGCCTCCATCACCTACCTGGGCTGATTCCAGAAGCAACAGCACGCTCTCCTCTGATTTCTTTGCCTCACCTCACACACTCAGACCATTTGCACATTTTCTCGTTTTAGAATGAGTCAAGCGAAAAAGATTTCATTTCTTCTTAGTTCTAATTCTTCCCTGTAAAATAAGAAACATTGCTTTTTTTTACCCCAAACTGTACACAGGTCCAGCCTCCCCAGCCCCAAAATATGAAAGTCAAGATTTGAAAGTTTAGGTCACAATATCTGAGGTTTCTGACTTCAGAGCACTTGACTTTGGGATTTTCAGATTAGGGATGCAGTCTGCGTGAAGACGGTAACATGGCAAGAGCTCTGGAGTCTTACACCCATTAGATTCAATTAGTGGTTTGTTGAGATCTGGCCCTCATTGGAAGTAGATGTTCAGGAAGACTGTGACTCAGTGGGGGAAGAGTCTGGCAGATGTCCAAGGCACTGCTGTGGCCTGACCCTCTAATTCTTATACATACAACATGTCAAGGTGGATATTCCTCTGGCTGACAATTGGAGAATTTGGGGTCTGGGGATGGCAGAGAAAGTGGCTGTTTTCCAGGACTCATGGGTGTATGCATGTGCATATGTGTGATGTGTGTGTGTGTGTTTGTGTGTGTGCATGTGTGTGTGTAAACATATGAATGCCAGAAGTCAGCCTCAGATATCTTTGCAATCTACTTCTTGTTTTCCTTGACAAAGATCTCTTCCTTTTATGTTGTACAGACTCAGCTAGACTAACTGGCCACTGAGCCCCATGATCCTTCTTTCTCTGCCTCTCCAGTGTTGGGTGGGGTTCCAGGAACAGGCCCCAACACCTGGCTTTTGTTGTTGCTTTACATGATTTTGGGCATTGAACTTGAGATCTCATGCTTGCCAGACAAGCAGTTCTCCCAAATCCAGTGTCATCGCTGTTTCCTCCTGCTTTGGGAAATCACATTCTTGGGGCTATAGAGATGGCGCCACTGGTGACATGCCTGCTGAACGAACATGAGAAACTGAATTTGGATTCCTAGAACCTATAGAAATAGGTAGGTGTAGCTGGTGTGCCTGTGATCCCAGCACTAGTGGCGGTTGAGACAGGAGGATCGTGGGAGCTTCCTGGCCAGTTACTCTGGCTGAAATGGTGAGTTAATTGAGAACATGTCTCAAAAAATAAGGTGACTGGGGCACTCAGAAGGCAGAGACACATCTCTCTGTGAGTTCAAGACCAGCCTGATCTATATACCAAGTTCCAGGCCAGCTAGGGCTCCATAGTGAGACCCTGTATGAAAAAATAGAGTAAAGCCAAAAACTAAGGCAGAGAATAGTGGCAAAAGACATGGGACAGTGGTCTCTGGATCCCACATGTGCACAGCTGGGCACACAAAAGCAAGCAATTGGCCTTTAATGAGAAGATAAATTCTTGTCTCTGGTTCTATATGTGTGTGGAGGGATGGGAGATGGTACGGACTCTATATTTAACATCTGCGTACCAAAGTGTATCAAACACACATGGCGACTTCAAGTCCATGTTATACCATGTAGCCCGTCCATGGCTTTCCTTCCCTTTTCTTCTATTCTTTTTTTCCCTGCCACCAGCAGTTGAACACGATGTCAGAAAACCAAGCATCCGTTTCCCCTTAAGTAGCCCAAGAACATAAGAACCTTTACACTCTGATTCGGTTCTGTCTCTCACACATTCACAAAAATAGAATTGCAAAGCTTAGGCTGGTTATGGCCATCAGACAGGCCTGGAGGATGACACATTCTTAAAAGTAGGATTGCTACCGGGGCCCGGAATGAAAATGCCTGCTCCTACTTAAAAAGCTGGCGTGAGTCATGTCTGCTGAGTTCACCCTTTGATTTAGGTGCCAGCAGTGATCAGTTCTTTCAGATGCATTATCCAATTAGTGGGATGGGCCTGCCTACTGGCAAGGCCTGTTAGCTAGCTGCTCATGCCAGGGCCTTCCAGGGTTGTCATGGAGACCATCGGAGCAGATTCCTTCGACTGGAGAAGGTGTCTCTTAGAGACAGGACACCGAGTGCAGGCCATTGGATTCTAAGTCAGGGCCACGTGGAGCTGGAGAAGCAGCTGTTCATACCATACTCCTAGAAGAAGAAATCCCTGGACTATCACGGCTGAGGGAACCTCCACAGGGCCCATAGGGAGAGAAACATTCTAAGCTTTCCTGCAATTCCTCCAACCCACGTGACTGCCGGCTGCCAGCTGTAATCCCAAGATATTCAGCCCACATCAAGAAGGCTTTAACGCTTTGAGTGTTGAGGGGTTGGTGGGAGATGTCCATCAGAGGTACTGGCCAGTATCCCTCTGTAACAAATACTTAAGATAATCAAAGGACTGTTTAGGATCATGACTTTAAGAGCTTTGGTTTAGGATTGGCTGGATCCATGGCTTTTGAGCCTGAAGTAACACACCTCCCTGATGCAAACAGCCTTGCAAGGCAAAGCCATCCACTGCTTCACGGCCAGGATGCTAAGGAGATTCAGGAAGAGAGCAGAGGTCCTGCGGAGCTGTTTTTCCAATAACCTGCAAAGTCCCACTCAGCCCCATCTGCTGAAGGTCCTGGTCCTGCCACCTCTTATGAGATCGCAGATGCAGCACAAAGCTCTTAGGGTCTGTGTCATGCAGGGTTCTATAGAGAAAAGCACTATTAGAGGGAATATATATTACAATGGGACTTTTACTACCTTGGATTACATGATATGGGTAGTCCAGCAATAGCTGCCTACAGATCAGAAAAACCAAGAATCTAATAGCTGCCCATTCATTAAGTTGGGTGCCTTAGTAGTCCTACTATGATGCCAAAGTCCTGAAAGATCCACATTAGAAGGCAGACAAGGCTGGAGCCCAGAGGCAGTGGCTGATGGTGGAGTAGAAACCGCAATGATAAGCTGATGCACTCGCCAGCAAGAGTGAAGGCAGCAGGCAAACATGGGTGATTTCCTCCCTGACCTCGTTGTGTCTGAGCAGCTGCTGGAAGGTACTGCCCACTCTGGAGGGGAGGGTCTTCCTTCTTTTCAATTGACCCTCCCTGGAAATGTCCTCACAGGCCTGTCCACCAATATATCAGTTAGTTGATTCCAGATCCAATCACAATTAACCATCACAGAGGCCATTCTAGATCTGGTAGATCGTCCCATCCTTGCCTGTGAAGCACATGATCTTGAACAATGCCACCTTCCCAATCCATCTCAAGACAGTGTAGCCAGAGTAGCTGCCCTGAGAGGAAAGGCAACAGTGGGAGTTTCTGGAAGGATCCTTAGTCGCATCAAAGGTAAACCAATTTTTAGGTTGGCAAACTGGAGTTGATGGGGAAGATTCTGTGAGTTTCTTCTGTTATGTAATGGGTTCACCTTTAAATATACCCGTCAACTCTCATACAGTGTGTAGGTAGTGAGGACGATCTAATATTTAGGTAAATCGTCAGAGAGCCCCATAGCTGTTGGCAGAGCTTAGATTCAGACCCAGGTATTTCTGGCTCTGTATTCTAACAGGATGTCACATGAACTGATGACCAAGGAACAGTGGGCAGGCCACCTACAGAACTTCTCTCTTACACAGGGGCTTTGATTTGAAGACAGTGTTTGGCACAGGAGAGACAACCTGGTGGCCGAGTGCTTGCTGCTTTTGCAGAGGACCCAAGTTTGGTTCCCAGCACTGATGTCAGGTGGCTTACAACCACCAGGGACTCTGGCTCCAAGGGATCCCACATCCTCTTCTGGCTTCCGTGAACTCTGCACTCGTGAGTACATACTGCTCCCCACCTCAGACACATCAGGAAAATGAAGATAAATCTTCAAAGAGGCTATTTTATTAAAAGAGCAGAGAAAAGATGAAAGAGTGTTGTAGGTGGTGCCTGTCAGCCATTGTGGCCACTGTGAGATCCTGTGCCTTTACTGCGATTGGTCAGTAACAAGTGCTTCCCGATATGGGTATCCCAGCAACCCTCATGAACACTTTTGGGAGCTGAAAAGGGAGGATATGAGGGCCCAGCAGACAGCGGAGGCAGTGCCTCAGCAGCCCCTCATCCTTTCTTCTTGTTGTGAATGGCAACCTGCTGAGCCCATTGGTTCTCATCTAATGACCATGCTTCCCAGTTTCTCCTGACACTTGTGACCAAGTAAAAAAAACTGATGAGATGGGGAATGGACAGATGGCTCAGAGGCGAAGAGTAGATGCCCGAGTTCAGCTTCGAGTACCCTTGTTCAGAGGCTCACACCAGCTTGTCACTCCAGATTGGGGGTAGGGAGAAGACTGGTGCCCTCTTCTGGCCTCCATAGGCAACTGCACTCATGTGCACATACCACCCCAAACACATGCATACACACAAAAATAAAATAAATCTTTTTAAAGAATAAATAAGATGAGAGAAGAAACAGCAAAGCCATAGTAAAGGAAAGGGATGGCCCCACTGCCTGACCTAGGAAACCATCATGGCTCCAAGAACCTGGAGCTAAAAAGCCCATGTAGAAAGCAGCAGAGTGTTCTACCTGCCCAGGCCACCTTTCTCTTAGATCAAAGGGAAGCCAACCTATTTCAGCGACTGTATTTTGGAGTTTTATTAGAATCTCCGAGCCTATTTGTAACTCATGTGCTCCAAAGGTGAAAGTTGACCTGAAGTGGATCATGACTGTAAGAACTCACCCCAGGTTGACCCAGAGTGAAAGTGCCGACTGGCTATGCACACGAGAGGCCTCCCTTCCTACCCCTGGGTAATCAGGACCATGTGGAGTGAGGAAACACATCCTTGGAGGCTGATTGCAGGTTGCAGGAGGTCAGGCTCAGCCTGACCACTGTACATAAGTGAGGTGTGGCTTGACTCCCATTCAAAGTGAAACCCAATCTCCTTTCATTTTGATCTTCAATAGACACTGGGTGGGAAATGTGTGTGTGCAGCCTAAACTCCCGTGCAATAAATAATAGATGAGATTTCTGCATCTGATGCAGGGAACCTAGGAGGCTCGATTGAAGCAGGCAAAGAAAAATGGAGTCATCTCCTTTTGATGTGTGTGTGTGTGTGTGTGTGTGTGTGTGTGTGTGTGTGCGTGTGGTGTGTAGGAGTAATGCTGGCTGAAGGCTTGACGCTCAGCCTCTGGCCCTGACTCAGACCTTCATCATGTGTGGAGGTGGACAGGATGTTTGTTTCAAGGTTGGCTGGCTCCATGGTTTTTGAGCCTGTGAGGAAACCTTCTCCTTGAACCCCTGCGTTATTCTGAGGAAGCTGGGCACCATGACAACAGAACACTGACTTAGCTCTGTGGAGTATCACTTGAGAACATATCTCAATCCCTAACCAACAGCCAATACAGGTATGTTTACCATCCTGCAACAAAGTCCCTGACCCCAGAGGAACTTCCCAACCTGACATCAAACCCCAGAACCATGTAGCCAAGCCATTTCCCAATTCCAGACCCTCAGAAACTATGTGGGAAAGGATTTCTGCACAACAGTTTGTTAAGGTACATATAGGAGCTAATTGTAGCTTAGTGGTAAATGCTCACCCAGCATATACCAGGCTTGGAGTTTAATCCCAAGCACCCCCTAAATAATGTCCCTATGCATAGTCTAAGTGTCGTGGCTTCATTTCTGTTGCTGTGATAAAATTGTTTGACAAAATAAACTTAAGGGAGGAAGGGTTTATTTTAGCCCAGAGTTCAAGGAACAGGCTCTGTAGTGGGGCAGCAGGAACTTGAAGCAGTTGGCTACATTATGCCTGCAATCAGATATAGAGAATAGTGAATGCATGTATCTGCTCAGCCCCCTTTCTCCATTTGCACAGCCCAGGATCTCCCTGCCTAGGGAATGGTGCCACCCATGGTAGGCAAGGTCTTCCTACCTCAGTTAATATGACCGAGATATTTCCCCACAGACATGCTCAACAGAATCATCTCCCAAGGTGATTCTAGATTCTGTCAAGGTGACAATTCTAACCATTACAGGACCATTAATAGGAGGTGCCTAGTAGGTACTTTTCTGCAGAGGAATTTTCTCCTGAGGTACCTACGAGGATGGATTTGAATCAGATCCTGTATCTGATGCTGAGTTTACTGAATAAGAAAATATACCTAACCAACATCTTAGGTTTTTATTACGCAGAGGACTCTTACTCCTGCCTCATGGAGGTGATGTGAGACTTGGGGTTGGTGGTGACAGGGACTGATGCCTCGTGCCTCACTTCCCCCAGTTAGCTGCAAACACCTAGCACTGCTCTTTACAATGTCCACTTCACTCACATGATCCATTCATAACCTTTGTGCTTGTTCATGTGCATATGGAATGGGCGGGTTCTTGCCTTTGATATTCTAAGCCCTTTTTGCACAACATACTTTGGAGACAACATGGCTCAAGACTGTACCAGGGCAGAGGCAGATACATCAGCCAGCCTGACATCTGCCTTCCACTCTGCCAGAGCATCTATCATGGATGAGGTGAGGCAGCCCCTCTCCCTCTCTGCTTCCTGTTCATCGGGCTACATGAGGAAGCCCCCACATTCCCTCTGCAGTATTCAGAACTGCTAGGTACTTTTGGTGACAGCTTGTGGCTGTGAGCATTCCTCTGTGAATATACTCATGTCTGAATCACTACTGGGAATGTACATAGCTCCAGGCCTCATTCCTGCCCAGCCTTGTTTACAGATTATGTCAGTAATGGAATGTGACTTAAATTATTTTAATTTATTTGAGAATCAGATTTATGTTTTCAAAGGTGGAAGCCATGGACCCTGCTGGTCTCATATGTTCTACAAACTGATAGGTCCTTTAGGACATGTGATAGGATGGGTCAGATGGTAACTGACCATTATAGCAATGTCATTAGGTTCCCTGTCCCTGTGGGAGGCTGGGGAAAGGACCATGGGATCACAGCCCACAGTGCCAGAATAGGTCAGACTTAATAAATGGAACTCAGGCATAGCCAGCTAAGCATAACTGGAAGTCAACTGCACTCAGCGAGCCACCCTACCCATGAGCCCTGGCATTTCTCATCCTAATGACCTCATAAAATTGCAACAAGGAATAAAATGAGGTCTAGCCAGTGCTTGAGCGTCAGAGTAAGATGGTTATACTCAATGGTTTCTGAGAACAATTCTGATTTAACGATCTGAGGTCATCTGCGCGAGGCCATAATTTTCATACAAACTGTGTGCATGAATCTAAAGGTGAGCAATTTGATCTGATGGCCTCGCCATCTTGATGTATTCATTTCCTTCATTTTCTCTTTATTGTAAGGATTTAGATTGTGCGCCCAGAGGCCAGAGGAGGGCATCAGATTCCCTGAAGCTGCAGTTACAAGTTGTAAGACCAAAGTGGGTGCCGGGAATGGAACTCCACGTGCATGTGCCTTAAACTCCATACGCACTGAGAAGGACTTTTTTTTTTTTTTTTGGCTCAGTCACAACTCTTGAGTTACTGCAGCTTTTGTCCTGGAGACATGCTGCTGTATTTTGGAGATACTAGACTTAAGTTTCATGAAACTTTGATATGGAAAAATGATATGAATGGGAATATTTTGTGATTCCCCGTGAAAGCAGCTCCAGCCCACAGTGCACCATGGATGGAGGGGCTGGTGCGGAGGGGGCGGGGCATGGTGGGGTGGGGCGGGGCGGGGGTGGGGTGTTCTCTTCTGAGCAGACACTCAGGAGTTTCCTTATCTGCCAAGCACTTAAGGACAATACTAAACGATCTAAAAGTAAGCCTGCTTTTGTGTCACCACACTCTAGGGATTCTCAACATCAAGGTTGACATTATCTTCTCATTTTCCTAGAACTCCTTGTTGATGCAATTCTGAACAGCTCTTTCAGTGATAGTTACACACAAGTCCACTTAACATATCAGGAAGAGACTTTCTTTTCTCTTCTATTTTTTAAAAAATTTATTTATTGTGGGAATATATATTTATTGTGGCATATATATATATATACCAAGGTGCATGTGTGGAGATCCCAGGACAATTTTCGGAAATCAGTTCTTTCTTTCTACCGTGTGAGTCCTAGGGATGGAATTCAGTTTCCAAAAACTTGATGGAAAGTGGCCCTAACCTGCTGAGCCACCTAATCCCTCACCCACTTGGCAGATCCTTTATTAATTATGGAATTCGTCCTCTAGGTCCACATGGAATGTGTACACATTCATGTTGAGAGACATTGTTGTATAGCATTTTTTTCCTAAATAAATGCATCCTCTCCTAGAAGGACGATCATTCCACGCAGGAAGTTAACAAGCCTCAGAGAGTTTCAACAAGCCCATTAGCACCCAGAGATCCTTAATCCAAATTGTCACCTAAATAGCCTAGTTCTTAATTAGGTCTTGGCTCCCTTCCTCCCTAGCCAGGCCTCCTCCGTCCACATTTCCCTCAAGATTTTTCTTCCAGGATTACAGCCTTATGTTACTGGCACTTAGAGCGTATCTAGTTTGGGGGCAAAAGTGGCATCTTTCATTTATGGGGTGTGTTGAGACAACCCTAGGCTCCCATTCTTTCTCTTCTGCCGTGACATGTATCCCAGATCTGCTTCGCCAGACAGAGTCCCTGCCAGTCCTCTGTGGGAGGCGACCTTGACCATCTGGCTGAATCAGCTCCTTTGGGTTAGGACTTCCTTCCTCGAGTTCTCTGGCTGTTTTACCTTCCAAGTTCTGGATGAAACACAGCCAGCTCTGCAGAACCTCCTCTGGATTCAGCATGGTTCTGTGCTGGTCTTTGATCTTTTGAGACCTATCTTCCCAGTGGACTGATGGCATGTCTGGGATGGGTAGAACATCTAAGAACCCCTGAATCCCTCCGGGGAAGGGGAGGGGTGCTTAGTCTCAGTAGCAACGTGATGTTTGATAAAATTCAGAACCTGCATTGGGTGCTAGGATTAGTAAGATTATCAGGTATGCGCAGCATTGGAAGATGGCAACGGGAGAAGCATTCCTAGCCAGCCCTTTGATATCCCAGAGCGCAAACTTTCAACTCTCACTTCTCAGTCAGACGGCAAGCTCAGCTGTTAGAAGTGTTCCACTGAAGTTCTGATGCCGTCTGCAATGTGGCTATCTCAGCAGCACAAGCCTATTACTGACATCAGATATCCACCCCCAGTCCCTGCTGGATGCTTACATGTTGAGTGAATACAAATATCCTGGAGTCCCAAATTCTGCTGAGTGTAACCTGATACCACGGAACAAGCACCATCAGTATTGGCTCTAATGAGCTTCCTGTTGCAACAGCAGTTATGATGCCATCATTTCAGCTGTTCTGTGGGTGTCTCAAAGGATGGATACCATCCTGCTCTCTGCAGAGGCTGCAGCCATGGGAAGCTGAGTCCTGCATATCCCATAAGGTGTGTCTCATAGGGCCCCAGTTTGCTGCCAGGAGCTGCCCCAAGGTGTACACTTCTTTGATCATACCTTCTGAGGTGTTTGACTGCCTCTAAAAGCCTCACAAAGGTCCCGTAGACTTCCCAACTCGCTTCCCTCAGGAGTTATGTCTGCTGTGTTATTTTAGAAAATCTATTTACCTTTAATATTTAAAGTTGTTTCATTGTTCAACAGCCCTTTAAGGAAGAAAGGGTTTCTTTTGGCTCATCGCCTACCATGGCAGAGAAGTCATGGCGGCTGGTCTGTGAGGTCTTTGATCACATCTACAGTCAGGCAGCAGAGAGAGGTGAAGGTTGCTGCTTTGCTCTTTCTCCTTTCATTCAGTCCAGGACCCCAGCCTGTGGGACGGTCCTGCTCACAGTCAACAAGTGTTGTTCCTCTTCAATGAACTGAATCTAGGCACTCTCTCATAGACATTTCCAGGGTTTGCCTCTTACATGACTCTAGTTCTTGGTGAGTAGATAGTATTATTAATCACAAGGAGTATCTATTAACAAATGGTGATATGTGGGTCTGCCTCATTGGTGGAGTGGGCATTGGGTATCAACTGCCCACCTGTACAGGGTTTAGGCAATCTTCTATCAGGCTGATTCATGTATGTTTCTAATAGTGATGATTCTTTCTTGACTTTATTGCATTAAAAAAAAAAAAAGAACCCACTATGTGGGCTATTACTGTTGGGTATAAAATCATGTCGTAGAGCCAGAGGGAGAGACAGGTGTGGTCCCAGGAGACGTGGGATGCACATGAGTTTACCACAGCCAACAAACAGTGTTTAAAGTCTTGTTTTGGAAATTGATACATCTGTATGCCGAGTTGTGATTGATTCTTGTGATAGGTTGTATATGTTGGGCCCAGGGAGTGGCACTATTAGAAGGTGTGGCCCTGTTGGAGTAGGTATGGCCTTGTTGGTACCAGGATCCATGGGTTCAGGAATCAGGGGTGGAAAAGAGAAAAGTTCCACTCACTATCACTCTTAATGACCCTCTAGGAAAATTTTTGCTTCCTGCCCCATTCCTGGTACCAGCTTCTGTCTCAGTTAGGGTTTTACTGCTGTGAGCAGACACCATGACCAAGGCAAGTCTTTTAAAAGGACAACATTTAATTGGGGCTGGTTTACAGGTTCAGAGGTTCAGTCCATTATCATCAAGGCAGGAACATGGCAGCATCCAGGCAGGCATGGTACAAGAGGAGCTGAGAGTTCTGTATCTTCATCTGAAGGCTGCTAGCAGAATACTGGCTTCCAGGCAGCTAGGATGAGGGTCTTAAAGCCCACACCCACAGTGACACACCTACTCCAACAAGGCTACACCTACTCCAACAGGGCTACAACTTTAATAGTGCCACTCCCTGGGCCCAGCATATAGAAACCATCACAATTCTAATGGACCAGAATTCTACATGGTGTCTATTTTCCTCCTAGTGTGCCAAGTCTGGAAAGTGAAAAATCACATCTTTCAAACTCTTGAAACTAGATTTGGAGCATAATTTTCTTTCAGTTAAATTATAAATCATGTGCTGATGGTTTATAGGGCAAAAGGGGGGAGTTGTTCTTCTGTGCTTATTATTTCCATAGAGCAGTGTGAGGGAGACCCCAGCATTTTGCAGCAGATTTCGCAAAGGTCCTGTATCCAGGCCTATAGAGTGTTGAGAGCTGGGCTCAGAGCAAGTAGCATGAACTTCAACTCTGATCCCAGACTCTCAGCTAAAGTGCAGTGTTTTTGAAGCTCTCTGTGGAATACAACATCTGAGTGTTTCTGGACATCGCTTCTTCTACCTGATCGACTCTTCTCTGAGATCCAGCTCCAAGCTGGGGTAAAGATGGGCAGAGACCTTTCAACATACATGCATCTGTCCACACTGTCTGCCTGCAGAGGAGCAGAAAATGGGGCCAATGCAAAGGATCTAGAGGGGGCTGTGTGCCCCTCCTGGGTGACGGGGAGCCAGTTGCATACAGTGTGGTCTGGGTTTCTTCCTTCCTTCCTTCCTTCCTTCCTTCCTTCCTTCCTTCCTTCCTTCCTTCCTTCCTTCCTTCCTTCCTTCGTTCCTGTGAAAACTCATCTGGACACAGTTTTGTTCTTTTGTTTTTTAAACATTATTATTATTACTACTATTATAAATTGACTAAAAAGTCTGTAAATGTAGGAAGGTAATGGGAAGGCTTATATATGTGAAAATATTAGCATATCCATCAGCTCACATACTGGTCATCTATTTGAATGTTTTGAAGGCACTTCTGACATCTGTGACCCATCTTTGGTAGCTATAGTCCCCAGGCCCTTGGGATGGTTAAGTGACCCTCATGCCTGTCTGAGAAGACATTTCACTTTTCCACTTAACCCCACCCCAGCACTTCCCTCTCATGTGGTTCTTGGCAGCACTCTTTAAAGCAGTGGGTCTCAACCCTCCTATTGCTGTGACTCCTTATACAGTTTCTCATGTTGTGGTGACCCTCCCCCACCATAAAAATACTTCCTAACTGTAATTTTGCTACTGTTAAGAATCATACTGTAGATACCTGTTTTCTGATAGTCTCAGGTGAGCCCTGTCAAAGGGTCATTGGAGCCCCGATGGGTCGCAGACCACAGGTTGAGAGCCACTGCTTTAGTGAAACAAGCTTTGAGACCTCCATGAAGGCCACCAGCAGGGACCATCAGGGACTGAATCAGGTATCAGGAGTACAGCGTGGTCTAACCCACCTGATGCTAGGCACATGGGACTCCTGCAGGTGGCACTAGAGTCCAGGTCGCTGGATGGGAGAGCCCAACTCTGATTCCATAAAGCAGAGCAAAACATTGAGTAAGCCAGGATAAACATGGTCATAGCCGGAAACAGACCAAGGCCAGTTGCTGCAGTGCTGACAGGGCTCTGTCTTCTTTAGGGCCAGATGCATGCATGGGCATAATCTGTGATAATTCAACAAACTATACTTAAGGGGTATGTGTGCCACATATGTTTATGTGTGTATGTATGCATATGTGTATTGAACATGCATGCAAAGTGTGTACATATGTGAGTGTGACTGTGAGTATGTGTATCTATGTGTATCTATATATGTGTGTGTGTGTGTGTGTGTGTATAGGCATGTGTGCAAGTATGCAGGTGTGTGTTCATTATAATGCATGTATTGGTACATACATGCATGTATGTGACCATATAAATGTGTATCTATGTACATACACATTTGTATGTATTTATGACTGTAAATGCATATTTATGTGTGTGTTGTTTGCATACAAACATCTTTATGGTACCTATACATGCCTGTTGTATACCATGTATGTTTGGGTGTTGTATGCATGTGTTTGTCTCTGTCCATGTTTGTGGCTGTTGGTATGTATATATATATACATATATATATATACACACACATATATATGTGTGTGTATGTTTGTATGTGGTGTTTTGGTAACTGTGAAGTGTAGGCATGTTTTTTTGTGTTTATGTATATATGCACTTGTATGAATGTATTGGATCATGCATATGTGTACACTGTAAGTGAAAATATATGTATAAATCTCCAGGTGTATGTCTGCATATTTTGTGTATGTCATATGTATTATCTTCCCGCAAGTACACCAAATACCCAAGACAATCAGCTTATATTGAAAAAATATTTATGTGGCTCATACAGCCCCTGATCAGTTGGCCCTGTTGGTGGTGGGTGTGTAAGCCCCTGATCAGTTGGCCCTGTTGGTGGTGGGTGTGTAAGCCCCTGATCAGTTGGCCCCGTTGGTGGTGGCTGTGTAGTAAAACTTCATGGAGCAAAGCTGCTTACCTCATGACCAGGGTGTGATATATGAAAGAGGGAGAATAAAATGATGCCTCACTGTTCCCGTCAAGGCCAAGGGCAGATCCCAATGGCCTAAAACTTCCTTCTGGGACTAGCTACAGTTTCCACTGGAAAACACTGGCCTTTGAGGATACTTCAGACCCAAATTATTGCAGTATATATGTATACATGAGTTTGTTGTGTGTTGCGTGCATGTGCACACATGTATGTATTGTATATGTATGCTATGTGCATGAGTTGTGTGTGTGTATGCATGTGTGTTGTGTATATATATGTGTACATATGCATGCTGGTGTGTTTATGTACATACTGTGGATGCACATATATGCAGGCATGTGTTGTAAATATGTGTGTGCTTGTATGCATCTCATATGTATATGTGTGTGCATGCATATACATGTTATGTATGTATATGTCTCTCTAGACCTTAATTTAAGAAAGATCAGAGTTTGCAGTCAGGCCTGATGTAGATGTAGTGATTTTTTTTTCAGTTTTTCGAGACAGGGTTTCTCTGTATAGCTCTGGCTGTCCTGGAACTCACTCTGCTCACTCTGTAGACCAGGCTGGCCTCGAACTCAGAAATCTGCCTGCCTCTGCCTCCCAAGTGCTTCTTAAGACATTACTGCCCTTAGCCCTGAGTTCTTGTCTGCTCCAGTCTATGTTGCTCCCAGGCTTGTAAGTGCCGTGCTCAGGGAGGGGCATTGGCTAAGATGAGCAGTCACTGTCGGTATATCTGGGACAAGTCCTGGCTGTGAGGATGCCAAAGAAGAAAAGTCATCAGTTGTCTCCATGGTTGTGGCTGGTGTCAACATGAGCACTCTAGGCTACCCTGAAAAATGAAAGCCCCGGGGCCATGTTTGATCCTAAATTGGGAGACTGAGAATTGGAAAGGGGCAGAAGTAAGATAGACGGTCCCTCCTCCAAGACATAGGAGGGGGCCAAACATCACAGAGCCAGGTAAGCAGATGGGCTCTAAGCGCATACATTATCTAGAGACTAGGATTTTGTTCCGTCTATATAGTTTGATGCCTGCAAACAGACTTCTTCAAATGGAGGGATTCAGTTAGCCTTCAAAAACACGCTGGCAATGGCACCCCAGATAAAAGAGGACAGAGAAATTCAAAGCACCTACTTCTTCATTCCTGCTGAACTGCAAGCACATTGTAGGTAACATGCACGTGGAGCCAAGAGTGCACATAAGGATGCACACATGTGCAAGTGTCTACACACACAAACACACTTACCAATACATGCAGACCCATTTTAAAAACAACAGACATTTTTCTATTGGCACTTTCACCTATTCCTGGATGAGAAACTAGACATCCATCCATTAGACTCTTCCCTCTCACTGGAAAGTCCATCTCCAGATCACAGAACCTCTCCCTATCTGATTTTTTCTTTACCCTAGAGTTGGAAAGAACAGCCTTGAAATTCCTGTTTCCTGATAGAATGTCACAAATCATAGCAACCACTTCCGGTCTTCCACACAGACTCAGATGGGACCTTAGTCCAGTCTTTTCTGCAAATTGGTACTTTAAAGTCAACAGGTCCACTTAAGTAATAGAATTGTGTTTCTGTGGCCCCTGGGGCTGGTGGGTAAATTTTTACTGGCACAGTCCCAAGACTTCATCTGGAAGCTGATGCCTACATTGGCTGGCGATGTGAGGGCGATCAAGTCGCTTTGCTGAACACATTCCTGTTTCTGAAAGCTCACCAAACCACACACCCAGGAATGTCACAGCTCTGATCTGGAAGTCAATGGCTTTCTGGGAAAGGACTGACAACCAGGGCATCGTGTCACACTCTGTCTCCCTTAAGTCAGTTCTCTGCATCAGCCAGCTGCATATCATGACAACCCAGGAAAGAGGGAAGGCAGAAGGTGAGCTGCCTGGTCTGTCACTTCTTATTTGTAGGACAACCAGAGGTAGGTCACAGAGTGTGCAGGGGTCATGGGATAACCTTGGGCAGTGCACAGAGTGTGTATAGATAATGGGATAATCTCAGGCAGTACATAGAGTGTTCACAGGTCACTGGGACAGCCATAGGCAGCACACAGTGTGTGTGGATCATGGGATAACCTCACACAATGCACAGAGTGTGCACAGGTCAATGGGGTGGATTAAAATGGCAGAGTTAGGAGCTAGGAAGATTCACAGTGGTTAAAGCACTGTTGGTTAAACTCTTCGTAAGCATGAGGAGTGGAGGGGAGAAATTCACCCAAATGCTGAGAAAGCATCCCAGCCTGCTTGCCTGTCTGTAATCCCAGCCTCAGAAGAAGGAGATAGGATCCCCAGAGCAAGCCAGTTGGCGAGCCTGGTCATCAGCAAGCTCTGGGTTTGACTGAGAAACCCTGCCCCAGTGAATAAGGACAAAGAACAATCAAGGATTCCTTTTTCTGACCAACCTCTGACTTCCACATACATGCACACCCACCCACTCATGTGCAAAATCATGTGCATGCACGCACACACACACATGCAGCATATGCATGCACTCACCCATGCATGTAAACATGTACACACTCATGTATCACAAACGGGCACACATACATGCACGCACTCACACATTAAAGCACTCTCGTATATAAGCCCATGCACACATGTGTGTGTATACTCACACATGCATGGGAACATGCATGTAGGCACACACACACGTAAGCACATAGGCATCCATGCATGTACACACACACACATGGCCACACACATGCACTCACATGCTAAGTTAGTTCTGGGCAGTGTGTCTACTGTTCTGGTGAGAGAGAAACCCACTCATAAAGAGATATGAAATACAAACTGTGTTGGACCAATAAATAATTCCTCATGGATCTTAAACCTTCTGGTAGTTTCACCTAAAATTGGCACTACACAAATCATCTAAAGCAGCGATTCTCAATCTTCCTAAAGCGACCCTTTAATAGAGCTCCTCATGTTGTAGTGATCCCTCACCATATAACCATTTTTGCTGCCCCTGTGATTCTACCATTGTTATGAACAGTAATGCAAATATCTGACATACAGAACAGTCTTAGGTGACCCCTGTGAAAGGGGTCGTGACCCACAGGTTGAGAACCACGGATATAAAACTTGACCCTGATGACCCATCGAGTCATCCCAGCAAACCCAGAAGCCTTCCTTGAAGGAAGAGGAGGCTTTATATTTGGTAGCAGCACACAGCCATCCTGCGTGGGGTAGAGGTGCCCAAGAGAGCCAGCCCCGGTTAAGGTGTCCACCAGACTCAGAGACCGTTCTTTTAAAATTGACTTTGACCTTCAAAGGTAATGAGGAGTTATGGTTAGCTTACGGGACGGCGGCAGGTGCTGGTGGAGCTGTCACAGGCAAGGCAGGTTTTAGGAACAATAGGTAGGTGGGTAGGATGCCAGGGAGATGGGCGCACCAACTTCTCCCCATGGCAAGGCCTCTCTTCAGAGCTTCTCTCCCCAGTGTTGTAGTGTGGCCCCAGGGCCATTCTAGGATCCCAGAATGACCCAGGAGCAGTCTGGCTGGGCGCTGTCACTGTAGGATGATAGGCTGAAATACTAAGGATGCTTTGAAACACAGTGTCCTTGTGGTCATGGGGAACCAGGACCTGGATTGTGTGGTCCCCTAGGAAGCCTAGTGAGGGCATCAGGGACAGCACAGGACAGGAAGGTCCTGTACTGTTTGGGGAGATGCACATGGCCATGTCTGCACTGTAGGTCCATGTGCTGGTAAATTGTGCTTCCACACAGAGTGACAGACATACACAGTACAGGTAAATAGATATGTACACAGACGTATCGCCACAAGGAAATAGATACATATACAGACATAAACACAGGTATACATAGAAATGTGTACACACTTGTACACAGACACATATAAGCATGTATACATATAAACACAGGCATATGCACAGATATACATACACGGACACAACATACAGACACAACATACAGAAGCAAATAGGCATACAAACACACAGAGCTGTGTTTGAAAATACATAGATAAAAATACAGACACATAAGTGTATGGCATACACAGATACACCTTGTGCATAGATTCCTACAGACATGTACACATACATGTGTGTAGACTCAGACAGACACACAAAAGCATATAGGCATACTAACATGCATACATACACAAATACACATAGGAATGTGCACAGACATACAGGCATGGTTATACAAAGAGATGTACTGACAGACATCCAGGCATATAGAGACATAGTCAAAGATACCCAGGAGTGGATAATGTCTTCACATTCTTTAAATACAATTTGTTCTGATGAAGCCGATGTAAGGCACTGCTGACAAACGTGCCAGACACGCTAAGCCCCCTGATATTTCTGCTCTGTAGTCCCGAAAGAGGCCACAGTAAACGCTCTCAGCCAGAGCCATCCAAGAGGGGGACATGGGAAGAAAGTGTTTGCGGGACAGTGTGGCTGGGGACAGTGACTCTGGGGAACAGTACACCGAGGAGATGGTGTGCCGGGAACTTAGAACAAACCTGTAAAGAGAAAAAAGTTTGCTTGGGTTCAATGCTAGAGATTCTGTGCCTCCAGTGGGAGGTGCCCATGGCAACAGCAGAGAGCACAGAGAGAAGCAGCCAGCTCTCATCATGCCAGGAAGTAAGAGAAAGAAGAGACCGGGTTCTCAAAAGCCTGAGTGCCTACTCCCGGACCCAAAGATTTCTGAAAGGTTTCATAATATGAGTGCCAAGGCTGGTGATCGAATCCCTAAACTGCTAGGCCTTTAGGGGATGTTCTAGACCCACATTGTGGTGAGAATCTTGGCCCTGGGCTTTGGGCATGGAGAAGCAGCAGCTGGTAAGTACTGTTATTCTCATAGCTGAAATGCTCTGAGGAGGACATAGAGGCAGGGACCAAAACCATCACCATGGTGACTACCTTGGACAGCGGCAGAAACAGCAGCCCGCACTCTGAGAGGCTAGAGGGCATGTTCAAGGCCACCAGGCAAAGACGCACAGCAAACATCCTCAAGTTGAAGTGTTCTTGACTCCTAAGGCTGAGCCCATCTTCATGAAGGGTTTGAGGACGTACTTAAGGCACAATAGAGATGCTGGGACTGGAGCTGCATCTCAGCAGCTCAACTCAGGCCTGGCAGGAGCTCTGGGCAAGCTCTTCAGGAGGCTCTGTAGGGCCATGTGACTGGGATATGTGGGCACCAGATGTCCTGAGTCCTTTAGTTATGGAAAGTTCCCAGGTGTGGTTATTCTATTCCTTCAGTGGTGACTTCTAAAGAAATGGTTCAGAGACATGCAAGCTCCAGTGACCTTGCTGACAGAGATGATGTGGGTCTGTGAGTCAGCTCCCCCTAAGCCGCCTTGTCCTTCCTTAACAACTGCTTCCCTGCCGAGCTCCTGGGTCTCTGGCAATGACCGTAGCATGAACAGAGTGATATTCCGGTGGTCAGAATACCAATACCAGTGAGGCTTTAGCTATGAAATAATCAATTTTTGTTTCACTGGATTTAATTGTCCAGTTGTTCTGGAGAGTGTAAGTCTTACGGGGAACCCCCATGGACCTAGAAGGACATGTGTTATCTCATCTACACCAAATAGACAGCAGTCGTCAGGGCTCTCCGGAGAAACACAGGAGATGCGTTTTTATTATAGAGATTGACTAATGTGCTTAGGGAGGCTGAGATGTTCCACAATGTGCTACCTGTGCGTTGGAGACCCCAGGAAAGCAGTGACGTCATTTGGGCCCACCCCAAAGATCTGAGAACAGAGTAGGCCAATGGTACGTATCCAGCTTTAACTTTAAAGAACCCCTCTCCCACAAAGAGGAACCTCATTGGCTGAGGCAAGGAGGTGGGTGTCTTAGTCAGGGTTTTACTGCTATGAACAGACACCATGACCAATGCAAGTCTTATAAAGGACAACATTTAACTGGGGCTGGCTTACAGGTTCAGAGGTTCAGTCCACTATCATCAAGGTGGGAGCATGGCAGCATCCAGGCAGGCATGGTGCAGGAGGAGCTGAGAGTTCTACATCTTCATCTGAAGGCTGCTAGAAAAATACTGGCTTCCAGGCAGCTAGGATAAGGGTCTTAAAGCCCACACCCACAGTGACACACCTACTCCAACAGGTCACACCTTCTAATAGTGCCACTCCCTGGCCCGAGCATATACAAACCATCTCAGTGGGTGTTCTAGGTCAAGCTCAGAGAGCAAATCCACCCTCCTGCATGTTCACACTCTCTTTAGCCCCTTCATCAGCTTGGATGGTATCCACCCATAGTGGATCTTACCAGTTCAACCTACCAATGAATAGGTTACTCTCTCTTGAAATTTCTTCCAGAGCCACACAGACACAATGAAAGCTTTACCATCTCAGATCTATCCGGTGTCGACTTGACACCTGTGTGTATCTCTTCAGATGATACTTAGCCACCGGTCAGATGCTCTCAACGTCTTAATGATACCTAATATGATATAATTTCAAACTCACTAATCCCTCACCAGAAGAGAGGAAAAAGCTTTCGAGTGACATATTCTGTCACTGGCTGTAAAACTTAACTGCCCTCATCCCCCATAAAACACCCTGGCCACACTAGTTAGTTTTATGTCAACTTGACACGAGCTTGAGCCGTTTGGGAAAAGGGACTCTCGATTGAAAAGATGACACCATAAGATTGGCCTGTAGTCAAGTCTGTCTGGCATTTTCTTGATGAATGGCTTATGTAGGAGGGTCCATCCACTGTGGGCAAGGCTGCCCGCCTCTGGGCAGGCGGAGCTGGGTTGTACATAGGGCTGAGCAAGCCAGAGGGTCAAACCCGTAAGCACCATTCCTCCTCAGCCTCTGCTTCAACTCCTGCCTTGAGTCTCTGCCCAGGCTTCCCTTAGCGACACACTGTGCTGTGGAACAGGAGGCTGAAATAAAGGCTTTCCTCCCTGGGATGCTTTGATCATGGTGTTTGATCACAGAAATGGATTTGGGGGTGGTTATTCTAGTTCACAACTCAAGGTTACAGGGAAATAAAGAGTCAAGACAGTAGGAACTGAGAAGTCATGTCATATCATGTCACGTCGTGAGGTCATGACGGAGCCAATCCATGCCTGGCTGCTTCTCAGATGACCTTCGCCACTCTTATACACAACCCAAACCCATTTTCAGGCTGGATTTTCGCCATGAATTAAAGCAATCAAGATAATCTTCCATAGACATTCCCACAGGCCAATCTATTTAGAAACCTCCACATTGAGACTTTCTTCCCTGGCGATTCTAATGTAACACCTTGGCCACCCCAACTGTAACACTTACCACCACTCAAATTCTTATGTAAAGTTGGCATGTTGTGTGTTGTCATTTAAGAGAAGGAAGCAGAGCATATTATTGTGTCGACACACAAGCATATCCATAGCCATTGGATATAGCCAGCTCTTGGTCCTGGACCTGTCTGAGGGCTACAGCTGCCTCACCGCCTCTTCTGCTTTCCCCTCTCAGTCTCCAAGCCTCTCTACCTCATCACTGCCTTGTGGAGTGATTGATCCACACTATCTTTCCTAAAGGATCTAGACCCCAGAATCTGACTTGGGTTGGGTTTCTGTCCTTTGGGCAGATTAAACACGTCAGTGGTCAGCTGCAAGTCACCAATAATGTGTCAATATCACATTGAGGAAAGAAAGAAAAGCACTTGCCCTTGGAGTCATTTAGCTAAGATGGATTTCAGATTCAAGTTCTCCACTCCATGCTCCCTAGGCCTTCTGTCTTCTGTCTACATGAGTCCAAGCCTGCGCCTGATTGAAGGCTATCCTTCGGATCTCTCCCTGTATCTGTGTCAACAGTGACTGGTGTGACTGTTCTACCTAACACAGGCCTTTGCTCTGCCTTTATTGAGAGGCATGGAAAGCATCTCTTGGGGGAAGGAACGGGAGAGTTTTTATAAGGGATGAAGTCACTGGCTCCAACTGGTCCTAACTGTCTCAGACAACAAACATCACTGCTTATCGACCAGCGTCCGTAAGTGGATGTCATCCACCTTTATGATAGATTTTAGGAAGTTGCCTTCAACTTCTGTGTTTGCTGTTTAAAGCAAATGATACATATGCCGTGTTCCGGGCTGGGGGCATGGAAGAGTGCATAACTTACGATCGCAGCTATGCGTTAGCTTCGATCGTGAAAGCTGATTACATGGGAAATCCTAGGCAAGCAAGCTTGGTTATTACAGTGTTCTCTTAGAGGCAGACTAAACAAACAGTTTGAGTC
This sequence comes from Mus caroli, assembly GCF_978045245.1. Lineage (NCBI taxonomy): Eukaryota > Metazoa > Chordata > Mammalia > Rodentia > Muridae > Mus > Mus caroli. Next base: position 68,901,781 of record NW_028227270.1, on the reverse strand, counting down.
CCCAGTAGGATAGCAGCCTTAAGTCTTAAGTGACCTCAAGGTGCATTATTAACTCTGGCTGTGAGGTCCTGCAGAAGTTCCAGTCTCGTAGAATATAAGAGATAATTTTATTATAGTGCATCGCCGTAGTCCTTGACTTTGTGTGCCAGGCATGGTAATGTCTCGATGCGTTGTGGGTTCTCCTGTGCTGCAGGCAGACTCCTTACCACCTCTTTTGTGATAACCTACTTTGTTTTCTCTTGGGACATTAAATCAGTCCCTCGAGCAGACACCGTCAGTAACTCACTCTCAACTCAGAATTATGAAGGATCCCAAAGGGGTCAGATCAAGGCTTCACACCCAATTCCGTGCAACCGAGTTCTTGCTCTATGCTGGAACTATCTCCTTCCCTCTGGCACTAAGATTTCAAGCCAAGCAGAGCATTCAGTCAGAAGAATGGGGAAAAAAGAAAGATGTTGTCAATGTGCCACTAGGGATTCCAGTGAGTGGCACCATCCCATGTCCACTCTTTGATCTCTCATCTGGGATCCCTAGGGCAGCGGTTTAATCTCAGATGTCTCCCGCGGGCATTCCCAATATTGATCCCAGGTGGTGGGACTGCTGAGAGGGGAGATGGAGCTTTTAGGAGGAGGCGGGGTCCAGCTGGGAGAATCAGGTTGTGGGGGTGGGCCTTTGAAGCTCACGGAGGCCTCTGGGCCGCGTGCTTTCTTTATTTTCTGGTTCACCGCGATGGGAACAGGCTTCTCCATCTGTTCTGCCTGTTGGTGACTAAGCTTCTCTTCCCTCCATGGGCCTCTCATGGACCACAGCCCCCAAACCGGGAGCCAAAAGAAGTCTTTCCTCCTTAAGCTGCCATGTCAGATATTGTACATCGTCCCAGTGATGTGAACGTGACTAAAATGCCTAGCCACGAGAGAGACCGCTCCAGACAGATGATGTTCATTCAGGATATCTAAGTCCCAAGGAGAATCTCCGGGGTACTCATGACTATTCAAAGCCCTGAATAGTAAGCTTGGCTTCCTGGCAATGTGCTCAGGTTAGCCCCCTTTTCCCTCCTGGCACCATCATTAGGCCCTGGTCCCAGTTAGCAAAAGGAAGAGCCTGTGCAAGCAGACACATTTCTGCACCACCCAAGCCCTGCCGATCTTTCTGGCATTTCTCAGATATTTTCTTGGTTGTGTCAGGAGGATTGCTCATCGTTGGTTTTGACTCATGTCTCAAAATCAAGGAGAGACATTAGCTGTCCCTGTCTTGCGGTTTTTCTCAACACAGCTAGCATGCCTGGGCGTGAGAAGGTACTGGGACAGGGAGAAGGAACAGGTAGAGGCAGGGCAGAGCCTGGAGCCCGGGTCTTCACGTATGCCCATCTGAAAGCATCTCAAATGTGCACAATGCTACTTCCTTGCCTAGAAAGCACAGGCTGGGCTTGAATGGCACAGCTTCTCCCTGGCTCCTGGATGCTGTAAGCAGGAATCTTCGAGTCTGGAATAATTCATGAGTCAGTCACAGTTTGGTTTTCAAACCGCTCTCCCTTGGTCAAAATCCCAGGTTATCTGAGTGCCATTAACAAAGCTGAGCATTCGTGTCGTCCGTGAAACCACTGGCTTCCTGGGAAAGGTCCCGAGGTTCCAGTAATCAAGAGACTCTGGAGCAGAGACCAACAGGCTTCTCGCTTAGTCTGCACCCCACCGTTGCCAATCAAAGGTCCCAAGATGACTCTATTTTCATGTCTAACTAGCAGACATGATTTTGTGCAAAGTGGACTCTCCTCCCCAACCCCCTTTTGAGACAGGGTCCAGTCAGGCCTTGCGTTGATTATGTAGCAGAGCAGCAAGCTTACGCACCCGCTTTCACTCAGTACTCAGACTAAAACACACTAGGCAAGCTGTCTGCCGACTGAGCCACCCGCCGCCACCTCAGCTCCGAGTGGATTTTTAAAAGAGTAAATAAAGAGATCCGTTTAAATTCCTACTCAGCAGTACTTTGATGTCCAAGATTAGAAATTGCTTCCTTGTATATTATTTCTGCACCTGCTGGAATGTGATTCCTGCCGGGTATCCACTTGGCAGCGCTGACTCTTGTTAAAACAGATACTTTGTTAAGGAGGAAGCAGCTTCCTTTCCTGCCTGTGGCCCCGTGGCGGTCCTGTCCGAGGATCTGCTGCCATCTACTGGACACATGAAGAGTAGCACCGACAGGCGAATCCCCAAAAGTTGCACTGACTTTCTGAGTTGGTGATTGATAAGAGGGGGGTCCTGTCCAGCATAGAGAGGGGCCCACTGGCCAGGCACGTTCATCTTTGTGTTAGGAGCTTGGTGATATGATAGACCCTCCCTTCCTGCTCTTGTATGGAGACACTTGGAGCAGTCCTGAGGACATTGTCACATTAATGCCCGCCCCCAAACACACACTGTTACAACCATTGCTGACTGGACAGTTAAAGGGAAATTCATATGGCTTTCTCCAAGCTGAGGGAGGGGCTCTGAGAACGGGGGCCCAGCTGCTCTCGCTAATTGTTGGCATGGCCAAGAGCGGCTGGGACTTTGTGAGACATCACCTTGGCTCTCAGCTCCCACTCCTTAGAGGAATGCCCCTTTAGAGTTAGAACAAGTCTCCACTCGACCAGGGCACAGCCAGCCGAGCCTGGCTTCACAAAACGGCTCGGGTCTTCTGGTGCTGTGGAAAACGTCCCCAGGGTTTCCCCTACACCGCGCTTGTCCCCTCACTTCTGTCTCTTTCTGTGTATCTGCGTGTACATCATTAATGTTGTCTCCCTTGTTCTCCCTTCTTCGTTTTTCCTCGTTCCGTCATCTCTCTCATACACATATGTGTGTGTCTGTATGTGTGTCTCTGTGTGTCTGTGTGTGTATGTGTGTATATCTGTGTGTCTGTATGCGTCTGTGTGTATATCTGTGTGTCTGTATGCGTGTCTGTGTGTTTATTTGTGTGTCTGTGTGTCTGTATGTGTCTCTGTGTCTGTTGTGTGTCTGTGTATGTGTCTGTATGTGTCTCTGTGTGTCTCTGTACATCTGTATGTGTGTCTGTGTATATGTCTGTATGTGTCTCTGTGTGTGTCTGTCTGTCTGTCTGTGTGTCTGTATGTGTGTCTGTGTGTGTCTGTCTGTCTGTCTGTGTGTCTGTATGTGTGTCTGTGTGTGTCTGTGTGTCTATCTGTGTGTATGTGTGTGTGTCTGTGTATCTGTGTGTGTCTGTGTGTCTATCTCTGTGTGTGTATGTGTGTGTATGTGTGTCTGTGTGTCAATTTCTGTGTGTGTATGTGTGTATGTGTGTATGTGTGTCTGTGTGTGTCTGTATGTGTGTCTCTGTGTGTGTGGATGTGTGTCTGTGTATCAATCTCTGTGTGTGTCTCCAGAGATCCCCTAGGCCCTCTGGGGAAGGCTGACAATGATGATAATGTTCACCTTTGTTCTTCAAAGCGCACCACCCACCGCCACCCCGAGTGCAGAGATGGCTCTGTTCCTGGGGCTTTTGAGAGACCAGGCAGTTAGGAGATAGGACCCCTGGGTGATTATTTGTATGGGACCAGAAAACAAAGCTAGGACATCACAAGTCTTGCTGGATAAAGCCACATAGGCTGCTCAGATAGCAGCTAGCCCAGGGCTGACTCCACCAAGTGGAGTGACTCCAGCAGTGGCATGCATAATTTCCCTTTGAGCTTCTTTGTCTCACCTGGTGGCACTTGCTCTCTGTCTTGGCCTAGAAAGCCCATAAAGTTGTTTAAGGTGAGGAACCTGACATCAAAAAGGACCCTGCCTCACCCAGATGATGCCAGGACATCACCCTGCCTGTGCCATATCTCTAACCAAAGTGGACAATGGCCTGAAGAGGATGTGTATGTTATTTGAATGAAGATGCTAAGAGCTAAAAGCAGCTCTGTTGGAAGCTGATGATGCATAGGCCCTGGGAATGAGGTGGACATCAGGACAGAGTGGGCTGTGCTAGTGGATTGTCGGGGTTACAGCCTGGGCCCAGGAAGTCCTATCAGGCTATGCTTGGCCCTCCACCCATCCTCAATATGACCATTAAACAGATGGGTCTTAGTAAAAAGTAGGGAAAAGAGATACCCGGTGACCCCCTAAGTCACCTTTAGGGTCCTGACATTACGTTTAGGCTTAAGTAGAAGACAGGTTAAAGGTGGAGCTCTACCCACCACTGACCCTTCATTGTCTCAGCCCCAGTTTCTCCTGCAAGGTCACTACAGGTTGTCAGCACTGTGCGAATCTCTTCCCAGGAGAGAAAAGCCCTCAGCCTCACCCCGCCTGGCCAGTACTAGACACTAGCGCCTCTTCCCTCCTCCAGCATGAGACACCCGGCGAAATTCCGTTTCCTTGTGGATGTTGTCTCGGAAGTCTGGGGTGAAGGGCTCTCTCTTTAGAGAATCTCCTTTCTGCAGAAGATAGTTAGGAAACACAGCAGGCTGCCCACGGGGGAGGGGCAAGGTGCCCTCCATGCCCAGCAGGTGGGAGCCCTCACCAAAGACCATAGTGAGACATATTTATTTAGGACAATTTGGCCACATCTGAGGTTGCCCAATTCAGAGACTCCAGCTCTGGGAATGCTTTCCCAAGCTTAGACTTGTCTTTTTGGGGCATTCCCTCATTGGCCTATTGTTCACATCATTTATGCCCAATACAGCACCCCACTCCGCTTCTTCTCTCCCTAACTCTATTTCCTAACTCCTACTTTGGCTCCCTTCTCTCTTCCTTCCTTTCATCTGTCCCTCTCCTCCTATCTCCTTCCTCTCCTTCCCTTTCCTCTCTTTCTCTTCTCCCTTCTCCCTTCCTCTCTCTCCTCCCTCAGTCTCTCCCTCCTCCCTCAGTCTCTCCCTCCTCCCTCAGCCTCTCCCTCCTCCTTCATTCTCTCCCTCCTCCCTTAGTCTCTCCCTCCTCCCCCAGTCCCTCCCTCCTTCCTCAAGCTCTCCCTCCTCCTTCAGCCTCTCCCTCCTCCTTCAGCCTCTCCCTCCTCCCTCAGCCTCTCCCTTCTCCCTCAGTCTCTCCTTCCACAATGGTCTCCCTCTCCCCTTTCCTTCCTCCTTCCCTCTCTTTTTCTTTGAGATATTCCTTTCCATCTTCCTTCACTCCCCGCTTTCTACTTTTATTCCCTGCTTTGTTTCCGTTCCTCCCTCTTCCTCCTCCCCTGCCACTCCCCTTCTTCATCATGTCTCCCTTTCTGTCTCCACACTGTGTTCTATCCTCACACCCCGTTGTTCTCTGGCACGCTGTCCCCTGGCCAGACTGCCACCGCAGTGCGACTCTCTGTTTCTGGTGTCTGCATGGGCTCCTTCCAAGATCCCGAGAAAGGATGTACCAAGGCAGTCACTTTTTTTTTAAAAAAAGAACTTTCCCAAATTAACACATTTTTGCCTGCAATCTGTCAAGACAGCTGTCTCTTTGTCCCTTGAGTTCCTCGTGGCTAGCATCAAAAGCAGCCACGGGCACTTTTAAGGTTGGGGGTGGGGGGAAGGGGGCCAGAGAGCAGAAGTCTGAACTCTGGCAGACACGTGAATGGCAAACATTCCTGCCGTGTGGACACTAAGTCTTTGCAAGCGACCAAGGGCAGCACGGCTCACCCCGGACTTTACTGTCCACTTGCTTTTGAGACATGAAGGTGACCTAGGATGCACACATGTCAGTCACATGGTGTACAGTCCTAAAAGCACGAGGAAGAGAATCTTGGTTTGACAAGGTGGAGACAGTGTTACTTCCAGGCCTTCCATGGCTCAGAGGAAGTTCTTGTCATGGAAGAGGGACTAGGGAAAGGTCTCTTACAGAGGAGGCATCCTGGGGAGCTCATCTCATGCAGGAGGCTTCAAGGAGGACTTGCACAATGATCTTCTCACTGATTTGGGGCTCATGGATGCTCTAGAGGAAGGCTCAGTTCTTAAACTCAGGGTGAATTCACCTTCTTAGACATATGCAACTAGACACATCCCAGGACTCGGGGTTTCTCTTGTGAATGGAGTTATGTAGAAGAAAACCCAGCAACAGTCCCAGCTGGTGGCTGTCCCATGCTCAGCAGCCGCATACGGAACTGCCCGTGGCTCTCAGTCATGGGACTAGCTGTAGCTGTGCCAATGCTGTTGGTTCTGTAATGCGAACCACAGCCAGTTCTCATGGTTCCTGGCAACGCAGCCCTCAACATTCCTTTTCCTAAGAAGCTTTTCCAAGCCACGTGAATATCAAGTTCTGCATCTTCCCTGATCCCCGAGAACAGCCTTGAGAGACCCTTGGCTTCTCTGGTGAGAGAGGCACGTGTCCAGGGATGACATCTTCTCCCACACGAAGTTCAACACTGAAGGCAGAGACTCTGGGGATGCTGGTGTGCGATGGTTTCAAGCTGAAAATACCTCAGGTGTCATTCACCACTTAGCATCTGCAGAGCAAACTGGGGTGGGCACGGTTAATGTCAGGTCAAGAGCCTCAGGCACCCAAGGAGCTGAGGTTAAAAAAGGAAAAACACCTATGCAACAGATACATGGTTCCACATGTGTAGGAATACACACAACCCCAAAGAATGAGACATGCACGTTACACATACACACACGTAGCACATGGATGCACACACATATATCACATTCACAACACATGCACATAGACATACACAGATGCATGTTGGAACACACCACCATACATACATATACACATAGAGAGACACACACTATACATAGGCATATCCATATTCACAAATACACATACTACATGGATAGCACATATACATCTCTTTTCACCTCTCTCTCTGACACACACACACACCACATAGAACCCCTTCCATAGCCATATACATACAAAAACAAGCACACAAAAACATAGACACACAAATCACACTACAAAGGAACAAAGGCCCAGCACCCCACTCTAGACTGTGTCTCTACCTCCCACGTGGGGTGCATTAGCTGTGCAGGTGCATCAGGCCAAATGCAGCCCTGCCTGCACAGACCTTGTGTAAGAGCCTGGCTACTGCTTGGTGCTGTTGTGTGACACTATTTCCTGGGGAGACATGAACAAGCCACAGATAGGGACTCCATATAACACAACAAAGTAACCTTACCACCAAAATTAAACTCGGTCAACCAACAAGTTTACTGGCATCACTAGCAGGAGTATGGGTGAGGGGTTAACTGTGGGGGCAGGGATGACTCAAACGCAATGGCAACACCAAAAACGTCCACCCTAGCATGGGTGATGGCTCATGGAAGCTAGGGCCTCGGAGCTCACTGCACAACTGCCAGGCAGCTCAACAGGTTGGAAGAGCATCTGTTCTAGGCAGCTTGGGTCATCTGGTCTCTCAGCACTCCTTACTGCTTATATAAGCTTGTGGAGGGAGCTTGGCCTAGTGCATTTATTCAGTTTCAGGAACTTCCTGAAACTTTTGAGTTGTTCACTACCTGAATCTTAAGGAGATTTCTCTGCCAGATGAAATGTTACATCAGGGAGAGAATTGATGTAAATGGGGTAATTGAGAATAAAAAGCTGGGGAAACACTGAGAAAGATGGGTCTCCTGAGAAAACACTGAAGTATAGTATCTTATTAACTTCAAGGGAAATTCATTCTGGAATGAACATTTGTCTAAAGTTTTTTTTTTTTTTTACTCACAGAAAAAAGTATCAACCAAGGTGTTTGCACCATGTTCCCAGGACTCTATCTCTCCACCCTCCAAGACCTGCCCTCCTTCCTGACCGGAGGCTTGTTTAGCTTCTGGTCTCTACTCTGTGGGGTTCCCCTGATGCGCTCACAGGACCGTGAGGCACACAGCAGAGGTCTCTAGGAGTAGCTTTATAAGCAAGTACTCTCTCCTCTTTTTCCGCAGTTGACTATTAAAGAAAACAAGAAGGAGGGGTGACCACTGTAGGGGCAGTGTGCAGACTATGACCTGTCTGGAACTTTTACAGCTGGGAGGAACTGGCTGGTCTAAAACGCTCTGCAAGCCTCCATGTTCATTCTAGAACCAAACCTCATGTGGTTTGGTGCCGTGATGGTACCGGCCCACCCTGCCTGGGAAAGATACTTCCTGTCTGGCAGTGAGCTTTCCTGAGTGGTGGGCCTTCTACTTCCTCACCTGCTCCCCACCCTCTAGGGTAGAGGCCTTTCTTGTGTAAGGGACACAGGGACACGGGGAACTTGAGAACCTGTTCCCAGGCAGTAGGCTTTATGGCCTGTAATTCAATGGTTTCGTCAGCCCTGGTGATTTATAGAAATTGATGCTGTCATCTGATAGGAGCTGTGGGGAAGAAACTGTCCCAGACACTGCCTCTTTATTTTCCATGAGTGAGGGAGACTTGTTTATGAGTAGTCTGCATTTTGAACTCTTTGTTCCATGGCTCGATGACAACCTCGGTGCACTGAGTCACCCACAGACCTCAGAGACTGAGCCCTGAGGCCTGTGACTAATGGCTTCAGTGCAAAAAAATAAAAAAAAAATAAAATAAAAATGCTTAGCTTATAAAAATAGAAAAAGGAAAAAGAAAGAAAGAAAGCAAAGAACTCGGTGGGTTTCCAGCTCTGATCATGGCCGGCAGGGACAAGCCTGGAACACAAGCTCAGCAGCAAGGTGGGCTTTGAGCTCGGTTGCTGGAGCATCCCGGCGACCATTTCCTGGATTTGGTAGTGGCAGCTTTGGAAGTGCTTTTCTTCCTGTGGCTTCATTTTGCAAAGCTGTAAACTATTAAGTGGCTGTAAAGACAGCTTTCTGCAATAAGTTGTCAAAAAAAAAAAAAAAAAAAATCAGTCCTCTAGCGCCCTCTGCTGTAGACAAATGATACCAAGTTTCTTTTTTTTTTTTTTTTTTTATATTTTTATTACATAATTTCCTCAATTACATTTCCAATACTATCCCAAAAGTCCCCCATAGCGCCCCCCACTTCCCTACCCACCCATTCCCATTCTTTTGGCCCTGGCATTCCCCTATATTGGGGCGTATAAAGTTTGCAAGTCCAATGGGCCTCTCTTTCCATTGATGGCCGACTAGGCCATCTTTCGATACATATGCAGCTAGAGACAAGAGCTCCAGGGTTCCGGTTAGTACATCATGTTGTTCCAACAATAGGGTTGCAGATCCCTTTAGCTCCTTGGGTACTTTCTCTAGCTTCTCCATTGGGAGCCCTGTGATACATCCAATAGCTGACTGTGAACATCCACTCCTGTGTTTGCTAGGCCCCGGCATCGTCTCACAAGAGACAGCTATATTTGGGTCCTTTCAGCAAGATCTTGCTAGTGTATGCAATGGTGTCAGTGTTTAGAAGCTGATTATGGGACGGATCCCTGGATACAGCAGTCTCTAAATGGTCCATCCTTTCATCACAGCTACGAACTTTGTCTCTGTAGCTCCTTCCCTGGGTGTTTTGTTCCCAATTCTAAGAAGGTGCACAGTGTCCACACTTTGGTCTTCATTCTTCTTGAGTTTCATGCGTTTAGCAAATTGTATCTTATATCTTGGGTATCCTAAGTTTTGGGCTAATATCCACTTATCAATGAATACATATTGTGTGAGTTCTTTTGTGATTGTGTTACTTCACTCAAGATGATGCCCTCCAGGTCCATCCATTTGGCTAGGAATTTCATAAATTCATTCTTTTTAATAGCTGAGTAGTACTCCATTGTGTAAATGTACCATAATTTCTGTATCCATTCCTCTGTTGAGGGACATCTGGGTTCTTTCCAGCTTCTGGCTATTATAAATAGGGCTGCTATGAACATAGTGGAGCATGTGTCCTTTTTACCGGTTGGGACATCTTCTGGATATATGCCCAGGAGAGGTATTGCTGGATCCTCCGGTAGTACTATGTCCAATTTTCTGAGGAACCGCCAGACTGATTTCCAGAGTGGTTGTACAAGCTTGCAATCCCACCAACAATGGAGGAGTGTTCCTCTTTCTCCACATCCTCGCCAGCATCTGCTGTCACCTGAATTTTTGATCTTAGCCATTCTGACTGGTGTGAGGTGGAATCTCAGGGTTGTTTTGATTTGCATTTCCCTGATGATTAAGGATGTTGAACATTTTTTCAGGTGCTTCTCTGCCATTCGGTATTCCTCAGGTGAGAATTCTTTGTTCAGTTCTGAGCCCCATTTTTTAATGGGGTTATTTGACTTTCTGGAGTCCACCTTCTTGAGTTCTTTATATATATTGGATATTAGTCCCTTATCTGATTTAGGATAGGTGAAGATCCTTTCCCAATCTGTTGGTGGTTTTTTTGTCTTATTGATGGTGTCTTTAGCCTTGCAGAAGCTTTGTAGTTTCATGAGGTCCCACTTGTCAATTCTCGATCTTACAGCACAAGCCATTACTGTTCTATTCAGGAATTTTTCCCCTGTGCCCATATCTTCAAGGCTTTTCCCCACTTTCTCCTCTTTTCTTTGAAGGAATTATTAGTTCTATTGCCCTGGGGTGTGTGGGGGTGTGTCTGAGAGAGGGGCAAGAAGAGGAGAGGGAGAGAGGGAGGGAGGAGGGAAGGGAGGGAGGGAGGGGCGGAGGGAAGGGAGGGAGGGACGGAGGGAGGGAGAGAGAGAGAGAGAGAGAGAGAGAGAGAGAGAGAGAGAGAGAGAGAGAGAGAGAAATGCATCCATGTTGAGTGGCTCACAACCACCTATTATGAGCTCTGGGGTGCCAACATTCTCTTCTGTCCTCAGAAGGAACCCTTGCACACATGGCACACACATACACAAGCACACACAAACACATGCGCGTGTGCACATGTGTGCGAACATGCACATACACACAAATAGATAAAATAATAAACTCAAAGATCTGGGGCCTTGTGAAAGGGAAGCCGTTTGTCAGGAATGCTGTTGTAGATGTTGGGAACCGCCCTCCCCTCTCTCTCTGCTTCCTGACCACAGTAAGAGGGAGATTCCCCCACCGTGTGCTCCTCTGGTGAGAGGCTATGCCATCACAGACACAAATCAGCAGTGTCAGGTACCCACAGCTGTACCATCCTGGCAGGAATAACGTTGCCGTAGTGAGAGCCCTACGCATTTCCCTTTGACCATCAGAGCAGCAAAGCTGCATACCAAGTTGCTGGTGGAGAAGGAGAAGGCTGAAGCCCGGTGCCAGCCAGGAGGGGAGCTGGTCTCCTGGGGAGAGGTTGTGTCAGGGTGCTGCTCATGGGAGACGAGCTGAAACGTGTTGTCAGATGAGAGCATGCCTCCATGGGGACATGTTGCTGGTCCTCTCTTTAAACCTAAGCTTCATGCCAGGACCCCAGAAGATGGGCTTAAGAGGGTCAGCAACCATCTTTGTCCCTATCTCTGATGTGGTTACATTGGCTAAACCTCCAGTCTCTGCTTTGCACCTCTGTATCCTGCATTGGCTGGACGTGGCTTGGTAGGCTGATCAAGAGCCTGGGCTTCAACCCTCACTCCAGGAACAAGGCCTCAGAGACTGCTGCAAGACAGGCCTTTCCTCCTAAGTTGCTTTACTCAGGTATTTGTCACAGTACCGGGAAACCGATTGGTACAGTGTGGGAGCCTGCCAGCTTTAAAAGTCTGTGGCTCTTATACAAGTCCACATGTATGGATAGACAAGTGTTGATGTGTGTGCAGGCAATGCTCTTAAATTGAGGTTGTTCAGAGGTATTGTGTTCTTTGCCATGCATGCATGCATGCATGTGTGTGCGCATGTGCATGTGTGTATGTGCATGAGTGTGTGCATGCATGTGCATGTCTTCGCATGTGCATGTTTGTGTGCACGTGTGTGCATGTATGTGTTCATGTGTGCATGTTTGTATGTGTGCATGTGTATGCGCGCGCACGTGTGTGTGTGTGTGTGTGTATGTGTGTGTATGTGTGTGTGTGCATGTGTTCGGGACTACATGTTTGTATGTGTGCCAGTGCATGTGTATGTATGCATGTGTGCATGTGTTCAGGGGTGCATGTTCGTATGTGTGCATGCAGAAGGTTGACACTGAGTGTTGTCTTCAGCTGCTTTCTACTTTATTTTTCTAAGACAGGATCATAAGACCTGGAATGTGACAACCATGCTGGGTGAGGCTGGATGGCCAGTGAGCTGTAGCGATCTGCTTCTCCGTCCCCAGAGCTGGCGCTGTGGGCGTGTGCCAATGCACTGCCTCTCTACATAGGCGCTGGGAGCTAAACTCAGGTTCTCTTTACTATGCACTCTCTGTACCATGCTTAGATTAACTATGAACTTGACACAGCCTAGAGTCACCTGGGAAGGGACTCTCCATGGAGGGATTTCCAAGATCAGATTAGCGTGTGGGCAAAGTGGCATTGGGAGTGGGGATGTGTCAACATGTACATGTGATTGTGGATTTGTGTACATAGGTTCATGTCTGTGTGTGCAGTGTGCATTTGCAGGCATGTTTTTAATGCACGTTTGTGCATGCATGTGTATGTGTTCCTGTGTATACATACATAAGATGCTTGTCTATGCACACATGCAATTATATGTAGTGCATGTATGTGTGCCTGCTCAGAACTCCCTATAGAATGAGAGGAGCTCAGGGCTCGGGACCTTTACATTCTCACATTCTCTGCCCTGATGCTTTCGTGTTGTCTTCATTGACAGTGGCAAAGTTCACCCTGCCCTCCCAGGCCACCTTGGGGTCTCCTTGTACCACTTTCTACTAGGTTTGAGTTGGGCTGTCAGTTCTCAGCCTACGAATCTCAGACACAGTTGTTTCCCCTCACAAGACCGGGCTCTCCTTGCAGGCTTCTGAAGCGGCAGAATAGGTGAGCTCTGGAGTCTCCGTTCCCACCCAAATGTAGCGGTCTGACTGAGGACTCAATATTTCTCAAGCAGGTTGCACTTACGAAGACGCTGCTCAGCTCTAGTCAAGGGTATATATCCCATCATCTCCTGTCTGCATCCATAAAAGTCACCACAAGACTAATAGTAGATCTTTATTTAAAATAATTTCTGAAATAACAGGGAATCACTGTGTGCTGCTCTGGGTGGCAGCATTCTTAGAGAAGGACAACCGAGGGCTTCCCTCTGCAGGGAGCAATGCAATCACAGACCTGGCATCCCTGTGGAGTCACTGTCTGGCACACAAAGCAGACCTGGGGTACAGGGAGGACATGTCCCAGCACACACAGAGACAGGTTTTTATGAATGGCTGGCTGGGGTGTTTACTGGAGAGATATTCGGTTCCGCATGAGGTATGTGGTGTTTGCAGTCAGTGGGAGGTGGCGAGGCAGCTTGGGTGCTCCTTGTACTCTGCTGACCAAGGGTCATAGGTAAAAGCACACAGGGAGCCCAGCTGCCAGGCAGAAGGGGCTCGGAGCATCAGAGGCAGCTTGTAGAGAGACCTAGTTAAGGATAGATGCTTGAGAAGGACCTTGGCTAGTTTCTGACCTTGCAAATTTAGTGGGCATTCATAGTCTAAATCCTCTAGGGAGGATCCTCTTGCCATCTGCCCTCCTCAGTGGCCCCAGAGGAGAGAATTAATCTTGATAGCAAGACACAGTTTTTACTAGATGAGAGCCCTGGTCAATGGCCACATGTGACTCTGCACATGGGAACCAGTTTTGACTTTCTGAAGGGAGACAAAGCCCATTCCTCCATTCTGCTCAGTCATATCCAGATAACGGTCAGTCCCAAATCCCTGGGAAGGAGAGGCACTGCTAGAGAGGCCAGGAAGAAGGCAGAGGCCTCCACAGACTTCTCACACATGCTCCCTGGTCTTCGAGGTGGCCTTTCTATAGCCCTGGGGACAGGGGAAGGTAGGCTAGGAGCTCAGCAGAGAACTTTTTGCTCAGAGCAGACAGTCCTGTCTCCATAACTATACAGTGGCCCTTCCTCTCCTGACTAAATCTACAGGTGGCCTGACCCACGGGACTTCCTCACCAAGGCTGTGTTCTGCAGGTCTTCTCAATGAATTCAACATACAGGGATTTCCTCTGTCCCCTTCCTTCCCTTCACAGGACGGTTGATCTACTAACACAATTCCAAGACACACCGATAGCTTCTAAATACTTCCTAACCATGCTCTAAGCATAGTGCCTCCCTATCAAAGGCAGTGGTTCCCAACCTGTGGGATGTGCCCTCATTTCACATATCCTGCGTACCAGATATTTACATATCCAATATCTTGAATATCAGATATCTACACTACAATTCATCATAGTAGCAAAATTACAGTGACGATGTAGCAACAAAATAACTTCATGGTTGGGAGTCGCCACAACTCGAGGACCTGTATTAAAAGGTCTCAGCATTAGGAAGGTTGCAAACCACCGGTCTAAAGAGAGGCACCCATTTCACCATCGTCTCTGTTCATTGAGCCCACCACCAGCAGGGACTCCTGTACCATCCCTGGCTGTGAATGTCCCAGTGTCTCAGAGGCGAAGGTGAGATGCTCCCATCTGTACATGTCCCTAGACCTAGATGGAAGGCTATGCAGCCTTTGTAGCTTTTAGGTCCTCAGCAAAAGTGCCGTGAATGGGTGACACTTGGTGTATGGTCAGTAGTTAGCCAAGGCTAGGAGGACAGAGGGGGAATTCTCAGCTCATGTGTCCTCAGCTCAAGGTCACAGTTAGCAAGGCTTCCTTGTGGGGAAGGTCACATCTCTGGTTTTATGGCGAATGAAGATTCCATTCAGAAACTCATCCTGAGATGGTCTTGGTCACCACGCTGCCATCGGCTCCAGTAGGCATGTGTCCCCCCAGGATTCATGTGTTAAAGACTTAGTACCTAGGTTCACTTAGTACCTAGGTGTTTGGAGATAGGGCCTTGGTGGTGGGGGGGATGATCCAGATGAGGCGGGGTCCCAAGGGGGGGTCTGGGATGGTAAACGGGGCTCATAAGGGGACAGACCTGAGATGGCTCACCCGCTCTGTCAGGATACCACGCTGTGTAATCATTCAGGAAGGCCCCTGCCTGGCACTGCACCATGTGTACTTGAACATTTGGTCCCCAGCTGTTGGCATTCAGTGTCTGAGAGGCCTGTGGAATCTTTGGTAGATGGGTCTGAAGGAACTGGGTCACCGGAGGTGGCCTTTGGGGCCTTATAGCCTGGTCTCACTTCCTGTTCATTCTTTGTTTCCTGAGTGTGGATGCCATGTGACCTTCCAGCTTCCTTTTCATGCCACCAAGCCTTTCCTGACTGTTGTCTTTTCCACCATGATGGCCTATCCCCTCCAACTGTGAGCTCAAATAAGCCTTTCCTCCCTTAAATTGCTGGTTGGCAATTTTTTAGTGGCAGCAACAAGGAGTCCTGGATGCATTCCCTCTGCAGAGAGGGGAGTCTGACCCATGCTTGACATACTTATGCTCAGTTGCAGAGGATCATGGGAGCTCACCTCCCCCCGCCCCCCAGCAGCCTCCACACAGAATGTTATTCACACCTCCCCCTGCAAACACACGATGGCAGACTCTGAGTCACGCTGCAGGGAGGTGGACTCCAGGGGCGTGTAAGCCAAGCCAGCACATCTCAGCATGTCATCCACGTAGTATCTCTGTCTCAGCGCTGAGAGTAAAACCAGTGTCCAGGCTTGTCATTGCCCTTAACCACCTTCCAGCTTGCCTACTGCACCAGTGAGGTTTCTCCTTATGTCCTTTGCTGGAGTGGCAAAGCACTTTTCTTTTCTGATCTTCAGGGGACACTGAAATCCTGGACCCAGAGGAACGGAATGATGTCAAGAGAATTTGGAAATGGCTCCCAAACGTGACCCATAGCGAAGACCACACAGATGGAAACAAAGACCAGAGAGACGACTCCACAGGCCCCAAGGTCTTGCTGCTTGTCTGTCTCTGGGCAGCAGGCCTGTTGTGAGGGTGAGTCCTGTGCTTGCTTAGCTCTCACTCCGGGCAAAGGGAAATGAAACTCTGAGAGCCAGTTCATCTGAATGAATTTCCTATGATCGCTTGGGAACCCGTGGTGCGCACGGACAGGCACCGGAGCTGTTAGTTAACCACGTCGTAGTAGTAATTGCGAAGCCGCAGTTCCACAGCTGTGAATCCTGGCCTGTTCTCCACACTGAAGAAGGAAGAGAGAGCTGTATTAGTGTTTCTCCATAGGCTCATGGAAACATGATAAAGTCGCCGTGTCCCCTGGCAGTGGTGAATGCTGCTCACTGCACCTGCCTCCAGCAAGGTCAGAAATGTCTCTTCCTGCTCTAAACTTACAGAACTCAAGCCTGCATTTTATAGCATCCTGGGGATCCATGTCCTTGTGAGCCAGAAGAGTTTTGCACTATGGTACAGAATGTCTTCTGTGTCTGAAGGCCAGAGGACAACCTTGGTGTCCTTCCTCAGACACTATCTACCTTGGTTTTTTGAGACAGGGTCTTTCAATTGCCTGGAACTTGTCAAGTTGGCAAGGCTGGCTGACCAGAAAGCGTCTGAGATTTTCCTGTCTCCATCTTCCTTGCTGGTGCTGGGACCACAAGCACTTGCCACCAGGCCTGGTGTATTTTATATGGGTTCTAGGGACTGAAGTCAGGTCCCTAGAGTTACACAACAGTAACTCTTTACCAACAGAGCCATCTCCTTAGTCCCTTGGCTCAAAATCTTAAGAGGAGAATATGGACACAGCTGTAATATACCATACCCACGTACAAGCTGGACTTTCAAGGAGAGGGGGTATTGGTTTGTGCTCTTGCTAGAACTCACAGATTTCTGTGGCTGTGGTCTGGGTCAGAGCCCAACCCTGTGCATCCTAAGTCTTTGCTCAGCAAGTCTGTGCTGTCGTCTACAGGTTAGATGCTGAGGCAAGCAAGCGATGAAAGGACTTAACTGTAGCTGCCGGTTTGTGCCTGGGATCTGCCTGCCTAGAGGACTGGTCTGTAGCTGCTGCTTCATGCCTGGTGTCTGCCTGCCTAGCGGACTGGTCTGCAGCTGCTGAATCATATTTGGTGTTTGCTACAGGGCTGAACTGCTGACCAAGAGGATCAAGCTTGCCCCTCCCCCAAAGAACTATTGCTGAACAGGTCCACTTCCCCCATATCCGAATAACTTTTATCTTCTACTACCTCTGCTGAGTGGCGGGCTAGAGGGGAGGTTGAACCTTTATTAAAAATATGTTGCAAAAAATGTATGGCTACATTCAAGGTCAGCTTTCTAACATCGAGTACCTCCCTAGCACCAAACAGCTTTATCACCAGTGGCTGGGATCCTCCCCATAGGTAGGGCAGAGCATGTCCAGTGGCTCACAGTGGATTCACGCTCTCACCACGTGCATGGTGTCTGTCCTGCTCAGGGGATGGAGGGGAAGGCAAAACACACTGTACCCAAGAATAGGGATGGGGCTTCCGACCCTGTGGGCTGAGCAGTGGTGAATGTGGCAAGTGGCAACCCTGCACCACTATCGGGAGACTTCTGGTACTGAGGTGTCTGTGGTCAGCAAGGAGCATCTAGCCTCGATGTTAGGATTCTTGGAAGCAGGGATGCTCCCAGACATGTCTGAGTTTGTCGAAGGCAAGAGTGTTCTAGATGCTTGAGTTGACATCTGGGATTCTGTGATTTCTCCCAATTCACATCATAGTCTCATAAGATTGTAACAGCTGGCGACTTTGCAGCTGCCCTAGTTTGCTTACGTATGCTTTATGACATCCCCACAGTTACAAAATGCATATAGTAGTATGCCTGCCATGAAACACCATGATTGGCTAGTAACACAGCCAATCTCTGGCACCGCCTCCTGTGATGATTTACATAGAAGGTGGCACATTCCTGATGCATCAAGAGAACTCACGCTTCATTTTAATACCCAGTGTGATGGCTCAAATCAGGCATCCATCTTGGTACCCTCTAGGTGTTTGTCTCTGACTCCAGTCCCTGGAAGATACATTCCCAGTTACCCCGACGTGTGATCTCCACCCGAAAGGGTACAAATGTGCCTGGCTACTTGCCATGCCATGATAACTGCCTTTTTAGGTTCTGTAACTTGCTTACGCAGATACCTGAAGATTGTTTGAGTCGCTTTAGCCAATTAACTTGGCAGAACAGACCAATTTTTGGTTGCCTGTTTAGATATGGGAGGTCTTCCCATGGTTTTCCTCTTAAAAAACAACAAACAAACAAACAAACAAACAAAAAACCCTCAACAACAAACCCTTCCTCGTACCCCTCCTTCACAGCAATTTCAAAACTTGGCTCCGAGATTGTTCATCCTGCTGGCAGCTAATCGATGCAGCTTTTAATTATAATTGGATCGAGCCTGTGGTCTCTTCCCAGGGATCACAAACTCCATAACAGCAGCTGTGGCTCGTTTTAATTGTCAACTCTATACAGTCTGGAACCGCTTGGGAAGAGAGGCTCAACAAGGGCCTGTCTACAACAGGTTGGCCTGTGGGAGAATTGTCTTGATTGTGTGAAGACCCAGGCTACCACGGGTTGCCGTTGGACCAGGGAATCCTGGACTTTCTAAAAAAAGGAGAACTGAGCACCGGATGTTTCTCTCTCAGCTCTCTGATGTGTTGTGAGAGCATCAAATGGGTTAAGTTTCCACCGCCCTGACTTCCTTGTGAGCATAGACTGTAACCTGGGGTTCTGAGCTGAAATATCCTTCCCCTCTACGTTATTTGTTGGCCATGGCATTTTATCACAGCGGCAGCAATGAAGCAAGGACAGCAGCCACACAGCCCACTTCTGGAACCTTCGGGACAATGGCGGGAAGGGCTGGGCACTCACTCGTAAGTCCAGCACAGGTTCATCAGGTCGTACATCTCTCTCGGGCATCCTGCAGGGCACCCCATCCGCTCTCCTTTCTCCAGCATGGCAGTCACTTCGCTCCCTTTCATCCCCTGAGATGTGAAAATGCACGCAAGCTTTCAAAACACATACAAACAAGAGTACTTCACCCGAAGACACACTGGGACACAGACACAAGCTGTTTGATTTCAAGTGACATCAGTCATAAGACTCGGGGCCCCTCTTCTGGAATCTGAGAGTCAGATGTGGCTGCCCAGTGAGAAGGGCTGGGTGTGTAGGGGAAAGGGGAGGCTCTGGAGTTTCTGTTCTGATTCTTCATTTAGGGAATGAGCTTTATGGGACGCTTCATTTGTGACAACCCACTGAGTGACACCCTAGGATCTGCCTGCACCCAGGAACCCACACCTCCACACCTCCCACCTCCTATCCCCCACCCCACACACGGGATAGTTCAGGCTGCAAAGTGCTCACCTGGCAAGCACAAGAACCTGAGTTCAATCCCCTAAACCCATGTAAAAATACAATTGTGGTATTGAATGTTTGTATGCCCAGTGCTGGGTATAGAGACAGGCAGATCCCTGGGGCTCACTGGCTAGCCAGCCTGGCCTATTGGGTGAACTTAGGCTAATGAAGACACTGTCTCAAAAAAGCAAAGTAGATAGTCCCTGAGGAATGACACCTGAGGATGATCTCTGGTCTACACACACACACACACACACAATGTGTATGCACATACACAGGTGTGCACACACATGAGAACACACACGGTTACAACTAAAATACTTGATGTCATCCATCCGTATCACCATTTCCATTTAACTCTCAGGAAGGATGGCCTGTGCCTGGTGCACGTATGTGTGTAGCACAGTGAGAATGCATTCACTCAGTATCACATGTCACTCTCAAGTGAGTGCAAGTGTAGGTGAGGTCCCACTAGCTGCCCACTGTTAGAAGGTGATGGGAGACCCCAGGCTGTCCTCAGATTCCAGGGGTTCAGGGTTTTGTGGTAATAACCCTATACTGAGGGATGGTTTCTTAAGTCCAAGAGGCTGAGACACAAAACACACAGCTAAGCATGGCTCACTCTGTATGGCTTCTGCCCATAGGAGAACGCTTCCCACATCAGGACTCCGAAGCTCCAGACGTCACTCTTACTGGAGAACTTGTAGTAGTTGATGCATTCGGGGGCATACCACTTCACGGGCCACTTCCCGTGGGTCTGGGCCTGGAAGCAGAGTGGACACTCTGTGATGTGCTAAGTCAGGTGTGCACACCCCGATGCACAAAGGAGCTGGGTTTAAGGAGTGGGCTAGGAAAAAGCCTCTGATGAAAGTCACAGTGTCAATTCAGTGAAAAGGACTCAGAAAATCTCTCAAGGATCCACCAGTTTTGGGGCCAAGGAAGTGGCTCAGTTAGCAGCGGTTTCCTTTAACACGCATAAAGCCCCCAGTAGTTCTCAGCCTGTGTAGTGACCCTTTTGGGGGTCACATATCAGACACCCTGCATATCAGTCGCAAAATTACAGTTATGTAGTAGCAATGAAAGATTTTAGGTTGGGGGTCACCACAACACGAGGAACTGTGTTAAAGGGTCATAGTATTAGGTATAACCCAATTCGTGGTGGTGAATGCTTATAACCCCAGCACTCAGGAGACGGATGCCAACCTGGGCTACATGAAACCCTGTCTAAGAAAAGAAAAATCAGTTTGTTTTGGTTTGTATTTTTCAAAGCAAGTTGACACAAGCATTCAGGGCCAACAAGATGGCTCAATGGGTAAGGCGCCTGCTGCCAAGCCCAAAGATCAGAGTTCGATTCCTCTGATATACATGGTAGATGGAGAGAATCAACTTCTGTAAGTTGTCCTCTGCTCTCTATTAGAACACTACGGCACACATGACTCCATAGACAGAGCAAGATACGTAAATGTAAAAACGAAACAAAACAAACAAAAAAACCACCACCAACAACAAAAAAACTCAACATAAGATCCTAGTCTGAAAAAGACTCCAGTTGAGAATTTTTGGTTTGTGTTTCTTGATGGACAGAATCGATCTTAAGAATACTTTTCTCCGGGGCTGGAGAGATGGCTTAGTGGGTAAGAGCACCGACTGCTCTTCCGAAGGTCCAGAGTTCTAATCCCAGCAACCACATGGTGGCT
Source organism: Mus caroli (assembly GCF_978045245.1). Taxonomy (NCBI): domain Eukaryota; kingdom Metazoa; phylum Chordata; class Mammalia; order Rodentia; family Muridae; genus Mus; species Mus caroli. Next base: position 68,880,994 of record NW_028227270.1, on the reverse strand, counting down.
CACAACCATCCGTAACGAGATCTGGCGCCCTCTTCTGGAGTGTCTGAAGACAGCTACAGTGTACTTACATGTAATAAATAAATAAATCTTAAAAAAAAAAGAATACTTTTCTCCAAGGTTACTAGTGAGATTTCTACCATAGTAAAATACAGAGAGCACACATTTATCTTTCTATGTCTTTATAACCTGCAACCTTAACTATGCATGGAGCTGTCCCCTCAGCTGCTCTGTGAGCCTGCACCGAGCTCTCAGCCTGCTCCGTGAGCCTGCACAGAGCTGTTCCCTCTCCCTGCTCTGTGAGCCTGCACCGAGCGCTCCTACCTTGTAGTAGTTTTCATCAGCACGCAGGGCTTTGGAAAGACCGAAATCGCTGATCTTGGCATAGTGCTGCGTGACCAGAAGCACGTTCCGCGCAGCCAGATCTCTGTGCACAAAGTTGCACTCTTCCAAATACTTCATCCCCATGGAAACCTGGTGAACCAGCTCTATGATGTTCTTATCCTTAATGTGCCTAGAATCACACGACATCATTACCAAGAGTGGATGGCGGCCATTCCAAACACACAGCCGTGTTCCCCGAGTACATAGAAGAAGGGTCAATCCACTCGTTCCTTCTTTGTTGACAACAGGACAGGCTGGGAAGATGACTCAGGGCAAGAACAGTTGCTGCATGCACAACCTGAGGACCTAAGTTTCGATCCCCAGAAGTGATGTGAGAAAGTTGAGTGTGGTGACATGTGCTGTAATCTCAGCACTGGGAAGGGATGGAGACAGGAAGAGCCAGAGGCTTGCTGGCTATCGGAATAGCCAAAACCACACCAAATCAAACCACGACAAACCAAATCAGCAGGACTTTCTGTTTAGTGGGAGAACCTTTTGTTTGTTTGTTTGTTTGTTTGTTTGTTTGTTTTTGACAAGGTCTCCCTCTGTAGTCCTAACTAGCCTGGAATAAACTGTGTAGATCAGACTGGCCTCAAACTCACAGAGAGCTACCAACCTCGGCCTCTTTGCTGTTGGGATTAAGGGCATGTGCTACCATACCTGGCTGTGTTTCGAGGGAATAAAGCAGAGAGTGACTGAGAAGGACACACAGTGGCCTCTCCTGGCCTCTGCACGTATGCATGGGCATGCATACCCATGTACATGTGCATACACGTATACACATACACACATGTGCATACACATATACACATACACACACTATATGATGAGTGTGCTTCATTTTCAGGCATGCTTTGAGACGGACAAAAATTCATAGCGCTATAGAAAAAGCTTTTTAGGAAAGCGCTCATCCTGCAAGCAAGAGGACTTGAGTTTGATGCCCGGCGCCCTCGTGAAATAAAAGCCAAGCATGGCGGGCGGCCTGCACTTGTAATCCCAAAGCCGGGTAAGTGAAACGGGTGGATTCTTGGTGTTCCCTGCCCAGAAAGTCTAGCTAAACTGATGAGCTCTGGCCCATGAGGGACCTCTGTCTCAGAGGAAGCAGATGGTATTCCAAGGGATGGGTATGGATTTGGCTTGACCTTTGGCCTCCACCTGCTGCACATGCTCATACTCACACATCCATGTTGGAAATGATGACGAAAAGCTGTAGAAAAGGAACCCCCGGCTCAGAGGAATCGGGGAGTTACTCTATGTTGACCGCAGCATCAGAGCAGCTATGACTGGACCACTGATAACCAGAATCAATGAACTGCTGCTGCCTCTTCAGATGCAGGCACTCAAGACACAGATGGCGCCCCAGGAACTTGTTTGTTCCAGGTGTTTACCAAAGAAGAGTGTTCTGCCTGCTGGTAGGCAATGCCCTGTCCACACACATTGAGGATTTTATCACTGGACAGGGCTAGGGAGGTGCCTTACTTGGTAAAATGTTTGACTTATAAGGATGAAGCCTGAGTTGGGACCCACAGCGCTCATATAAAAGCCAGGTATGCCAGTGAGACCCTGTAATCCCTGGGGCTCTGGGGCTCGCCAGTTTGGCTGAATTGCTGAGCTCCAGTGTTCGTGAGAGACCTTGTCTCACGAAATAAGGTGGAGAGCTAACAAGATAGTTCAGTGGTAAAGAATGCCTTCTGTTCTTTTTATTTTTCTTTTCTTCTTTTTTCTTTCTCTCTCTTTTTTCTTTTTGTTTTTTTGTTTTTAGTTTTTTGTTTTTGGTTTTTTTTTTTTTTTTTTTTTTGAGACTCTGTGTAGTCCTGGCTGTCCTGGAACTCACTTTGTAGACCAGGCTGGCCTCAAACTCAGAAATCCACCTGCCTCTGCCTCCCAAATGCTAGGATTAAAGGCGAGTGCCACCACTGCGTGGCTACACGTACTGTTCTTACAGAGGACCGGAGTTTGGTTCCCAGCACTTATGTTGGGAGGCTCACAAGTGTTGTAAGCCCAGCTTCTAGGGATCTGACAAGCTCCTCTAGCCTCCATAAGTATCTGCGTTGTGTGGCACACACTCACACCAACATACACATAAATAAAAAAAATTAAGTTGGAGACTGAGAGAGGAGAGAGGGTGATCTCCAATATTGACCTCTGGCTTCCACAGAAACACATCCACACAGATGCACACCCTCAAAGAGGTACACACACACACACAGAGAGAGAGAGAGAGAGAGAGAGAGAGAGAGAGAGAGAGACAGAGACAGAGAGACAGAGAGACAGAGAGACAGAGAGACAGAGAGACAGAGAGACAGAGAGACAGAGAGACAGAGACTCACAGACACAGAGAGGAGAGGGAGAGAGCGCTTCCCCCTAGAAATCAGGCCCCGGCACAGCCCAAACCCGGGGAACAGGGCGCATGTGGGGGCAGGGTGGCACCTCATGCACACAACTCGCATGCCCCAGGTCACCTGTTCTGCTGCAGGTACTTGTTGAGCGGCCCCAGCTCCGCCATCTCCATCACCAGCATCCATGACTCCGCCTCGCAGATTCCGATCATGCGCACAATGTAGGGGTTGTCCAGCTGCTGCATGACGTTCGCCTCTGCCAGCAGCTCATCCTTCAAAGCTGGGTCGTTGGCCTCGTTCTTCAGGATTTTCACAGCCACGGTTTTCACAACTCTGTAACACAGATTGTAACGTGTGAGAAACTTTCCAAACTGCCTAGAGGTCCTCTTCTCTGTAGTCACATTGTGTGTGTGTTGGGGGGAGGTGGAGGGTGGGGGGGGGGGGGAGAATGGTGCTGACACACCCGCTGCTCAATGAGAATCTCTTAAAGCCATTCAGAAAAAACAAAAACAAAAACAAAACAACCCAAAAACAAACAAAAAACGGCCATGGGCTGGGGAGATAACCCAGTATAAAAAGTGCTTGCATGTAAGAGTGAGGATAAGAGTTCAGATCCCCAGAAGCCACAGAAAGTGGGATAGTGTCTGTCTGTAACCCCAGGGCTTCTAGGGAAAAGATGAGAGGCAGAGAGGTGGGGCCAGCAGTGAACTCCCAGAGGCGGTTTGAAACGAGGTGAGAGGTAAGAGGTGACATCCAAGGGATGTCCCTTGGCCTCTATATATGTGCTGTGTCAGGAGTACCTGCACACACACACACACACACACATCAAGATAAATGGCTAGTACCATTTTTCTCCTTCTTGTGAAAATTTTATCACAGGTGCAAATTTTCTTTCTTTCTTTTTTTGGGGTTTTGCTTGTTTGTTTGTTTTTGTTTTTTTCGAGACAAGGTTTCTCTGTGTAGCCCCGGCTGTCCTGGAACTCACTCTGTAGACAAGGCTAGCTTCCAACTCAGAAATCTGCCTGCCTCTGCCTCCCAAGTGCTGAGATTAAAGGTGCGCTCCACAACTGCCCGGCAGGTGTAAACTTTCAAATCACACAGAGCTGATGTTTATTCTTTCATTTAAACCACAGTTTGTTTGAATGCTTTCAAGAGTTCAACACGATCTATGTGATATTTTTGTGAGAAATTGAAAAAGATCTGTATTTTCGAAACACGTTGAGGCTTGCTTAAAAGTAACAAAGCCCAGTGGGAGAGAAGTGTTTCTTTCCCTTTAACTCTGAGCTTGCACAACACGTGTGCTTCAGACTGGCCATGGGGGTGCTCACCTGTGAGCCCCAGAGCCCCAGAGGTGGAGACAGGAGGATTGTTAGTTTAAGATCATCTTTAACGTTCTCTGAATATAACACCTGCTCTTTCCATCTGGTCAGCTCTGCCTTTTACAAGAGAGAAGAAAGACCAGCTTCAAATGCTGGTGCTCCTCCATATAAGGAAGGGGTGGAGATGGTCACTGGACTGTCACCCAGATTCCTGGAACTCCGCCCGGTGCTCCCCAGTCATCTGTGTGAGATCCTGTCCTAACTGAACATAGACACACAGTCTTGGGAGATGCTAGAGCATACAACTGTGAAAGCTAACAGGAGCCCGAGAGGAGGCATCTAAGGGACTCTACATCCTATAGAGGCCACCATCCACACTGAGGCCAGACTTCTCAGCGGCACACGCAGCTCCTGTGAGTAACTCCCACATACGTGCCCAGTCACTGGTTCTCCAAATTGGACTTCAGGGATTGTTCTCTGGTTTGTGGTTGGTGCTCTGTATGAAGGTAATGATTCCATACAGTACACAAGGGATTCTTTCTACAGCTGTTCTTTTACAGACAGAGGAACCATGCCCCACTGCCTGTGAACCCCGGTGTAGTGGACAGCAATGGAGTCCAGGCTGAGGAAAGCCCCGAATTGTGAAATATTCAACCAGCTTCAACAAAGTTCCCCTGTTGTGACACACATACAGCCTGCTGCAGTGTCATGTGGTTTCCCAGCTAGGTTCTGCCTACATGCATAAAGGAATACAAGGTTTCTTTATGATATTGCAAATGAGCCTCTGGGCCCAGAATTTAAAAAATAAAAATACATTGTTTTATTTTTTTTTCTTTGAGTCCGGATCTTACATAATCCACTGTGGTTTGAAACTAGCTGTATAGTAGGAGAAGACCTTAAACTTCTGATCCCCCTGTCTCTACTTCTGGGGCTCGGGGTGGGGGGCACAGGTGTGTACCTAACATGCCCGATTCGAAGCACACATTCTGTTCAAGCTCAGAGTTAAAGGGAAAGAAACACTTCTCTCCCACTGGGCTTTGTTACTTTTAAGCAAGCCTCAATGTGTTTCGAAAATATAGATTTTTTTTCATTCCTTCACAAAGCCATCACATGGATCATGCTGAACTCTTGAAAGTATTCTAACAAAATGTGGCTTAAAAGAAAGAACAAACATTAACTATGTATGCTTTGAAAAATTACCTGTGGTAAAATTTCCACAAGCATGAGAAGTTGTTTCTTTTGTTGAACCTTCAAACTGATGAATAAAAACAGAACTAATCAGGAAATGGGCCGTGGGGGGCTCAGTTGGTAAAGATACTCCCTGCCAAGCTTGATGGCTGGAGCTTGATCCTCAAACCACATGCATGTATATACAGGCTCTCTCTCTCTCTCTCTCTCTCTCTCTCTCTCTCTCTCTCTCTCTCTCTCTCTCTCTCACACACACACACACACACACACACACACACACACACACACACCCCTAACAAATACACTAGGTCAAATAATAGAATTAGTGGAACACACGCACACAGGAAAGTACACACAGCTAGTGTGGTGATCTAGAACACAGCCTGTGGCCTGAAAGGAGGATTTAGATATTATCATCACCCTAGGAGCCTCTCTGGGCCCTCCCGGGAACATGGGAGGCTCCATACTGTCATCTCTAGCCACCTATTTTGGCTTTCATAGTTGGGTCTATCATTACATCTGTGGTGTGAGGCAGGGATCTAAATTAAGAAGTTAGAAAAGGTCTCTTGATTCCTCTAGACGTTTAAAAAAGAAAATACCACGTCTTCTAGAAAAGCAGAGGGGAAAGATAATGCCCCACTAATTCTAAGAGGCTACTATTGTTCCGATTGCTGACTGTTTACGGTGGCCCAGGAAGAGACAATGAAACTCCTGGTCTTCCAAGCACTGGGCTCTTTTATAGGTAAGAGAGTATCTCCATTATGAGAATTGTAAGAAAGCAATTGACTGATAACTTCACGTGGTGGTTTAATGAGAAAAACCTCTGTAGGCTCATATATCCGAAGGCTGGGCCCCTAGTTTGGTAGACCTGTTTTGAGAATGTTTAGCAGGTGTGTCCTTGTTGGAAGAGATCTGTAACTGGGGGTGAGCTTTGAGGTTTCTTGCTCTCTGCCTCCAACTTGCAAATAAGATATAAATTCAGCTACTGCTCCAGTGCCATATCTTCCTGCTGTGACGATGTTCACAGACTCACCCTCTAAAACTAAACAAGCCCCCAATTAATTGCTTCCTTTTATAAGTTACCTTGGTCATGGTGTCTCGTCACAGCAATAGAACAGTAGTTAGGACACTTCATGAGCACAGATAGGAAAAATTCTAGGAGAAATACTCATGGGTTATATTCGGTTGCTTATGGAAGGAGATGTAATGAACAAAGGTGAGGGGAGTTTACCCCAAGATGGAGGGACATGTTTAAGATGAAACATGATGAAATCTAATGGCTGTAACTCATCACAGGAAAGAAAGAGAAGCACAAAATGAGCTCAGTGGAGTGGGGGTGGAGGGTGGGGGTGTGTGGTGGGGTTCAACAAAATTCAGCATAGATGCAGGACTAAAGAATTTGCAGAATTATTGGAACAAATTAGCATGTCTTCAGTCTGTCAGACAGCAGCCATCATACAGACAGAAGCCACACCCAAGGGAATGCTGGGATCTCTCTATAACCAGGCACAAGACTTGTGCCAGTTCTAAAACACTACTCTACAATTCTTAGGTAATGCACCAAGGTGAGGACAAACACCCAACGGATAAGGAGTAGATATGGTTTTCTTTAAAAAAGTATCACTATTGGGCTGGAGAGGCAGCTCAGTCTGTAAAGGGCTTGCTGTGAAATCATGAGGACTGGGCTTTGACCCCCAAGACCCCAGCATATAAAAAGATGTTTGTGGTACAGTTATAATCGCAGCACTGGGGAGGTAGAGACAGGTGAATTCCTGCGCTTCTCTGGCCAGTTTCCATAGCCTAATTGGTAAGCTCCAGATTCCAGTGATAGACCCTGCCTCAAAAAGCAAGGTGGACGGGTCCTGAGGAATTATTATTATTATTATTATTATTAATTTTATTATTATTACTTCTAAGGGCATTTGTACCTGCACAAATGTGTACTCACAACCCACACATACTTGTGAACATATCTGAACATATATAGTCATACCTACCACATGTATGCATACAGAGAGAGAGAGAGAGAGAGAGAGAGAGAGAGAGAGTCAAAGACAGAGACAGAGAAAGACAGAGATCTGGCATTCATAAGTGACACATTTCTGTAATAAAGAATAGCTAGGTAAACTGCTACGGGTCACAAGTGAACTCAGTCCTGTTGCTGGTTGTCACATCTCTGTGTAAAATCAATATTAGTTCATATATAAGATCTAGACATGGAAAGTGCTACATGATACACACATTACCTGCAAACTATTAAGAGTACCAAAAGCACTTACCTTTACATACAAAACATATAAAGATCCGATAAATGCCTACACCAAGGCTAGTCACAGATATATGTGCTCTGGAGATAGAATATATTTTTATTTTCTTATGAATTTGCTTATTTCTATTTAGTTGTTTTCTATACTACTACATACAAACATGTCACTACTGTCACCACAGTTAGCATACACAAAGTATGCTTTTACTCTAAATGAGTCAGAAATGAAGACTACAAGATGGCTCAGTTGGTAAAAAAAAAAAAAAAAAAAAAAAAAAAAAAAAACCAAAACAACAACAACAAAAAAACTTGTTGCCAAACCTGATGACCTTAGCTTCATCCCCAGAACCTGTGTGAGGAGGAGAAAACCAATTGATGAGTCCTCTGACCACATAAGCGCTGCAACATGTGTGTGTGTGTGTGTGCTTGGACGCCAATGTCTGGGATTAATTGAACAGTGTAGGTACGTTCTGAGAAGTTTTCAGAATGCACTCTCACACTGAAGATGACAACAGTGCAATGAGGCAACGGTGCTTACTTCTTCATTTGGTAGTATCCCTTTTTCACAGTCCCGAAGTTACCGGAGCCCAGTTCATTGTCCTCCAGGGTTAGCAGGTTCCTGTCCAGGTAGACCTCTTTGGGCCGGATCTCTTCAGGGTCAGCATAAGGGCTCTCGTACACCTCTGTGTCCATGGGCAGGGCTTCTCTCTGAAGGCCTGCAACGTAGTCAGGGAACAGATGACTCCAGTCTGGACTCCTGTGCCATTGCAACCCTTGCCACCCTGCCCTAAACTCCTTCGGTCTAAGGGACAGTTGCATGCAGCCGAGAAGCGAAGTAAGGGAAGAGATAAGATGGGCCTTCTACACCAGTAGTAATGGCAGATAAAACCTTCCTTAGACTTTAAGCCAGCTGTGACAGTCTCCTATTGAGAAGTAGCACCAATGACACAGTCCTTGTTGGCTTTTCATAACTGAACCAACAGAGCTCAAGAGAAATGATATGTGTGCTTCTCAAGGCTTGAAAAAGCCAACACGCCTCATTTCTAAGATGCTAAGGAGTTCTACGGCTCAGAGGCTCATGTGAGAAAGGCCGTGAACTCAACACGTAGCCAGCAATGATCCTGACGGCGTGTACAACACCATGCATGGCTTCTGCGGGGCTGGGGATGAAACCCAGGGCTCCGTGCATGCTAGACGAGCACCCTACATGAGTCACACCTCCAGCCACAAGGCATAAATGAAATGAGCCATAATGGACTCTTGTTGCTTCAAGCCTCTGTTCGGAGGCGAACGATAGCAATAAACAAACCCGAATCTCATTAGTAGAAAATCAGATGCAGACATTCATGAACCTACAAAAGGTTCCGAAAAGACCCATGTCTGGGAACAAGCCTCCTGCGCCCTCCTGCACTGTGTCCCCGGTGGTCTCCCAGTCATCACAGCTCCCTGAACAAATCTAGAAGAATCTGTGAGTTGTGCCTACTGTCAAAGCCACCCAGAGATTACAGTCATTCTTTGGCAACATTTTCTTCCAAGAATGGCAACCAGGGTCTCCGGAATGTGCCAGACACACAGCATGATGCTGCCGCTGCTAACAACTCAGGATTTTTGTTTGTTTGCTTGCTTACTTCTTTTAATTATAAAAGACCATTTTCACTAGACAGGAGTGCTTGTTTTATGGATAGGTGATATCTTCTACCTGTGGCTGGTGGATATCACCACTGTTTAGTGTGGACCATCACTGTAAGGCAAAGGTGGAATGGTGCCAGGAATTTGTAAGCTGCCTCTACATGCTGGCAAGCCTGTGTGTACCCTGCTTGAATGTTTATTGAGTAAAAGTGCATCTCTCATCTCTCACCTCTGTCTGGGCCCCAGGGCCCTCCCGTTGGCTCGTAGGGGTTGAAGGACACAGTGCTCTCTGGACGGCTCCCTTGGGGTGGGGCAGGCTGAAGCACACAGATGAGAAGATGTTATTTTTCTGCCCCGATGCCACCATTTACAAGTGTTCACAGATAACATATGCAGGGGAGACAGAGGAATAGGAAGAGGTCAGAAAGGCTCATCTCATTCTTCAGGCAACTGTTTGGACCTGAGAAGGCTAGACAGGCTCATGGCTTATAGCTCCCACCCCTGAAGTGGCCTTAGGGAGGGAGGGAGGGAGGAAGGGAGGGAGGGAGGGAGGGAGGGAGGGAGGGAGAGCATCTGTTCTGACTATCCCAAGATATCACACCTCCCAGAAAATAGCAGGACCTCGCAGGCTCGCTCCCCATGGGTTCATTTCTGCTTTCATCTAAGTCAGGTGGTAGTTATTTAAAAAGTCAAACCGTGTCCACCTGTTTTGCCTTCCATACAGATTGAGACACCAAGGCATTGCTACCACGGGTAGCCCAAGCCAACCAGCTGCAAGTCTCAGAGAGGAAGGCTGTATCCTGCCTCACCCCCACCCCATGCACTGCGGTCATTATCGTGATAAGGACCATGATAATGTCAGTGGGCACATGCCCTGTCAAAGAGACATTCTCTCTGTCTTCCTGAAGGAAGAGAACTCTTCTGGTTTTCCTGTGGCTGGTCACTAAGGCACACTGGCCCTTATACACGGAGGTTTCTCATTCGATCCATCAATATCAATTTGTTTCATGAAGTAGGCAGAAGGGGTGAATCTCCTTATAGTCCTAAGGATTTTCTATTTGATACATTTTTTAAAAAAATTTTCTCTGACCCATCTTTACTCACAAATTAAAGCAAAGTGGTGGCTATTAAACCCATCTCACAGGCAAACCACCGTCCAGCTCTGACAGCTCTCTCTTCCCATTTCTGTCTTGTCTTGAATATCTACTTACCTTATCAGCATCCACACATTGCCATGAAGTAGTGAGATAATGCCAGATTTGAGGGGAAGTGTAAAGAAACAGAGACATCCAGCTAACATTACACAGCCACCATCTTGAAGCACATATCAAAATCCCACCCGCCTCACTGACGTGACAACCCCACCCATCAATGTTTAGCAGCAGGGTCACACTTGGTCATTACGACTTGCTGGCTTCGTGGTGTTTACCATGAGTTAGAGTCTGCCAACCTCTGTGGGAAAGACCTCTTTCAGTGAAGCCAAAGGACATCCAGTCTCAGATGTCACAGGATTCATATTCTCCTGGCCTCTCTCAACACTCCCGAAGGACTGTGTGATAGAACTAACCATGGCAACAGAGCAGAAGTTATGCAGACTTAGACATTAAATCAAAGCTCAGTAGCTGGGCCACGCTGGTAACGGATGCTAAGGAGAAACACACAACACAGACGTGTGAAAGGATGGATGATAGACACATAGGTGGGTGAATGGGTGTGTGTATGTACGGACAGATCCATAGATGGATGTATGGGTATGTGGACAGATATGTGGATGGATGGATAAATGGATGGCTGAGTGGATAGATAGATAAATGGATGGACGGTTGAATCGGTGAGTTGGTAGATGGACAGATGGATGCGTGGGTGGATAGATGGTGGATGGTTGAACAGCTCGACCTTTCAGAAGATGGAGATGTGAAATGTAAACTTACATGGTTTAAGATGAATTCTCTCTTTAGTCTTTGCCATCAGGAAGGGAACTAAGTATAGGTAATCTCTTGTGAGTGACCCTCTTAAACATTTACACATGACTTCAGTAGAGTTGGGTGTTGCTTAGAAGCCCTGCCTAGGAAGAACTACCCTAGTTTATACTTGATAATAGCTACCATTATCCAGCTGCAGTCTCCAGATGTCTTTTTGGGTTAGCATGACTACCATGTTAAGTCTTTTGATTTTTTTTCTCTGTACACAAGAAATTTCTGAGATCCCCAAAACAATCTCTGACCATCATGAAGGATACCCCAGGTTAGGGAGGACAGGTATAACCCTTCCCATGGGTATAAGAGCTTCTACCCTCTGCCGCTCAGTGTCTCAATTGGGGGCCTCATGCAGTCTCTCTGGAATTATCTCCAGAGCAAGGGGGCTTCAAAAGGCTTGTTATAATAAATCAGCACTCACAATTTCCTAGCAAAATCTCTTGGAATATTTTTAAAGCAGAGCTAAGGGTCTTAGGAAATCAGTTAAAAATGGCAGTATAGCAAAAGTATGTAGGGATCAGTGGGAGGGGGGACCCCTGAGCATCCCAGCTCCTGGAAGGAGTTCACACCCAGATAGACAGGAGCTACCCCTATGTCTCGATGACAGACAAAAGGACAAAACAGGCACCTCCCTTGGAAACTGGGATTCTTCTTTAAGTGGATGTAGCTTGGGGCTTCATTTCCATGCTGCCCAACAGAAAGCACCCTATGAGTTCAAGCATTCAAGATCCAGACAGAAACCCTGAGACCCAAGAGATTCATAACCTTTCTCTTCTGGATGCCTTGCCCCTAGGACCCACCACCTCCTGCCTCCTGCACAGGTGGGGGCCTAGGAAACCAGGACAATCATGGCACCTGGCTTGAGTGTCCTGCAGAAGGAATGGGCAGGGCCAGAGCAGTCATTGGCTGCTTTGTGGTGCAGATGAAGATACAACCCTCCTCCCCTCCACTTCCAGCTCCACTGTCACCACTCAAAGCTCTGGAAGCAAAGCTTCAGTTGAAAGATGAAGGGAGGGAAATGTGAGCTGTCGTGAGCAGCATTGCTGATAGACAGTGCTAGCACGCGTTATCCATCTCTCCACTTTGTACTTGGTGGTCGGGCCCTCCCTGGCATCGTCTGTTCTGCACTAAGAACAGAGCTGTAAAGGAGGCGCTGACAGCTTCACCCTTACCCTTTCCACTTATGCACAACTTCTAGTGGCCCCTAGATGGCGCCAGGTATCCAGCCTTGGGTAGATAATTCTCAAGTTTGAACTACACTGTCACAGTGTGTTAAAAGTGACGATGCATTAGACAGGCTTGTGTGTGTGTGTGCATGATATTGTGTGTGTGTGTGTCTGAGCAGTTGTGTGTGTGCATGTGCCTGTGAAGGACAGAGGTCAACCTTCAGGAACTATCCACCCTAGTGTTTGACAAGGGGTCTCCACTGGCTGAATGGCTGGTCAGTAGGCACCAGGGACTTGCCTGTCTCTCTCTCTAGGCCCGTGATCACCAGAGCTCTGCAGCACACCCTCTGTCCTGTGGAGCAGGTAGCCTCTGCCCTGTGTCCTGCTTCCACAGTCTTGCCTTTTGCTTCCTGGACCTTGGCTTTCACTCCCAGCTTCCTGCCAGTATTTTCAAACTAGGCAACGGTGGTGGCAGTGTGGGTGGTAACCCTCCCCAGAGGCCAGAAGCCAGAGGGCTCCAGGATACTGGCTGCAATAAGTTGGCTACAGTCTCCAGTCTCAGAAGGAGCACAGGCAGTGTGATGTGGGCAGACTCTGTCAGAAGGTGGGATGCAGTTAGGTTCACCTAAAGATGAGCACATGCCCTGTATAATTATTCTTTGATCTCACAACAAAGACCTAAAACCTGGCCTCTTCCTCCTCTTTCTCTTCCTCCTCTTTTTATTTTTTAAAAAAGTTAATTTATTTATTTACACTGTCGTTCTCTCTTCAGGCACACCAGAAGAGGGCATCAGATCCCATTACAGATGGCTGTGAGCCACCATGTGGTTGATGGGAATTGAACTCAAGACCTCTGGAAGAGCAATCGGGGCTCTTAACTGTTGAGTCATCTCACCACATAGCAGCTTACAACTGTCTGTAACTCCAAGATCTGATACCCTCATACAGGCACACGTGCATGCAAAACACCAATGCACATAAGATAAAAAGAAATACATTATTTCAAAAAACTGTATTTGACTTTCCAAGTATTTTTCTCTTCCTGGTGCTAAGGACCAAATCTAGAGCCTCATGGTTGTTAGACAAATACTCTGTCACTGAGCTAAGTCCCCACCCTGGTTTCATTTTAAACTGATAATCCTAAGATCAAAGCACACTTTTCATTAACTCTCTAGACACTAGAGTTATTTCAAGTGCTTGTTGCCTGGGCTTTGTTGGTGTCGGCTTCTCTAAAATGTGCACATGGGGTAGGTGGATTTTTATGTGCCTGCACATGTGTGTGCATATACATGAGATTGCTTATGTGGACATTTGGGGGCCAGAGGCTGACATCAGATATCTTTTTCAATGCCTTCACCACCTTATTGTTTGAGGCAAGGTCTCTCACTGAACCTGGAGCTTGCCTCTTTGACGAGACTGGCTGGCTGAGGGGCCCTCCTGCCTCACCTCCTCAGGACTGTGGTGGCACCGTGTGCCACCGTGCCTGGCTTCTTACTTGGGTGCTGGGGTGACTAACACTTTGCCTACTGGGTTATCTCTTCCAGCTGCAGCGTTGGCTTTTGCTATGACAACTGGCTCTCCTGAGTGGTCAGTACTGAGTCACGCGGAAGACCCAGCCTGAGGCAGTCCTGCTGCTGAGAAGGGGCTCATTGATGGGCTTACAGTCCCTAGTAGGTGACTTCCATCATGAGGATAATCTCACATGGGCCTGACTCAGGTGAGCATTCTTAGATGTAAGTTTAGACTTTCTAAGGAAAGGGAAAAGGGGGCGGGGAAGGGAAGCTGACCTCTACCATGCAGCAGCTTTCTTTAGCAACACCACTGAGGTTCCGCCTGGCTCTGGATCCCCTCTGCTTGACAATCTCTCCCATGGACATTGCAATCACTTAACTGGTCTGTTTAACTCTGTAAGTCCTTGAAATACATCTTTGTGTAGCTATACGCAGGCAATACATTTGCCATGTGTAAGCAGCAATAGATGCATACACAAATACACATACTATGCAGATGCATATGTGTGTATATGATGCATATTCAGGGCATATGCAATTCAAATATGGTATACGACTATGTACACATGGGCACATATATTTCCATGCGTGTGTATGCGTGTGTATATGAGTGTGTCATACATGTGTATGTGTGCTCATGTACATACAGCATCTCTGGTTGATATGTTTCCGGGGGAACCCAAAAGATGAACTTGAGATGCTGGGATGAAAGCACTCCTTGCCAGGACTGTGCAGAGCTGGGGGCTGTGAGTTAGCAACAAGCCTTGGGCTACGGCAAGTAGAATGACAGGGTGTCATCAGAAGCTGGTGAGGAGTCAGTTGAGGAGAGGGAGACACAAGGCTTGCTACACCCCGCAGTGTTCTGTGAGGCTTGTTAAGTGTGGTGTCACATTCGGGATTACAGAGTCTGTGAGTGGCTGCTGGTCTGAGTGGACACATCTGAAGAGCTTCCTTCATCAGGCACGTTTAAGTACCTTAGCCTGTGAGGTACCATGCTGCCTGGCTCCCACTGGGCTTGCTGGCCATGAGCTACCCCAGTCACATGGGGCCCTCAGCAGAGAGAGTGTGTCGGGCTCTGAGAAAGGTCCAGGCAGCCGCAGACTATCCTCTAGCATTCTCCTCACTGACTGAGCTTAGCACAACATGGCTGCCTTCCTGTTCAAGCATCATGCTCCTTTCTCCGCTGTGCTCTGGCCATCAGGGTTAGGACCCTCTAGGGAGTGGCCAACAGAGCAAATAGTTGCTGAGTAGAACTCGTGGGCATGTATGCTTTCTGTTGCTAGTAAATACCTTAATATACGACTCTGTGTACACTGGCTTAATCATATGCCCACACGCCTGGAAAAACATTGATATAAAATTGAAACAACTGTTAATAAAGTTAATCTTTACCTAAAGAAGATAAAAAATAAATATGATAGAACAACCTATACATATTATATACACAGATGTATATAATACACATTACATATGTGTATATATATGCACATATATCTGTGCATATACATACATATACACATATGGGGGTGCATGTGTGCATGTGTGTGTGTGTGTGCTTGTATATGTTATTCACTATAAACAAGTCAATACAAAGGTCAGGGTAGGACTTCTTATAAGTCTGGAACTTGGGAGGTGGAGTTAAGTTCAAAGACAACCTTGGCTACAGAGTAAAATCCCGTCTCACAGACCAACCAACCAACCAAACAAACAGAAACCAGGAGCTTGGGCACAGCTCAGTGGTGAAGCGCTTGAGTTTGATTCCTAAACCCTGAAAAAAATCTGTGTAGGAGCCAAGGCACATACATGGGGATCAGAGGCAACTTGCAGGAGTCAGTTCTGGCTTTCCCCTTCCACCCTGTGTGAGTTGCAGGAAATCACACTCAGGCTGTCAGGCTTGGTGACAACTGCCTCTGGCCGCTGAGCCATCTTCCCATGAAGGCCTTTTTTACTGTCCCTCAAAATTCAGTCATGTAACAAAATGCAGAAATCAACCTGCTGTCTCAAGGGGTAGAGCTCCCCTGGGGATCTTGGTTGCCTCCACTGGGAAGAACTCTATATGACAGAAGCCCTGACGCTGCCCCTTGTGACTCTGGACACTGAAGGTGAGTTGCGTGTGCAAAGACTGTCTGGAATGAGGACCAGCAGGTGGGACTCACTGAAGTGACTGGAGGTATGTGTTGTAGAGGGCAAGGCCACGTGGACAGGCTGAGCAGCGGCAGTGACGGAGAAGCCACAGGCAGGGCATGCGTGCACTGTGCAGGGGCTGCGAGGCTCAGTAGGAGCACAGGAGGCAGGGTGTAAAGAGAGGTATGGAGACAGCATGGGGCTGCGAGGCTCAGCGGGTGTGCTAGGCGCTGGGCAGGTGGGAAGCACAGAGGCAGAGCTGCATTGGGTACAGGATAGCCAGCCAAGCACGGGCCGCAGGAGGGTCTATCCTACCACTCCGTCAGGGACAGCGAGCAAGGGAGGCTTTGGCACCTTTTTGTGGCCAGGCTTTGGAAAGGAGTAGGATTTGATTCTTGAGATTATTCCACCCGGCGACCAAGTCTAGAAACCACAACGGCAGAGAGGAATAGAGCGTTTAGTTTCAGAAAAACACATGCAAGGATATTCTTCGTCATGATAGGCTACCTGGCCCCGACTCTGCAAAGGTACTGCCCGCTCCCTTCACCTGCCCCAGGGCAATTTCCTGCATGCAAGTCCGGATCATTTGAGAAGCTTCCAGAAGAGTCTATCATTCTGGCAGAGAGGTCAAGAATTTTCAATAAACAATTTCCCACGGAAGGCTACAAATGAAAGCCGAGACATGAAGCAGCCATGTTGTCTGTGGAAATCTTGTGTCTCAGACTCCACAAGAGACTCTAGTCACTGACTGTTCAGTGGTGTCAGTGGTTGCAACATAACATTTTCATTTACAAAATCCTGGGACATATGCAGCCCTCAGGCCACAAGTTAGACACAGATCTGTCTCAAGGGCACAGAATGATAAACACCAGCTGAGGCCCCCAGGGGGCACTGTGGTTCAGAGGACCCTAAAGCTCCAGGGTGTGTTAGCCAATTCAAGGGCTCTCAGTTTGGTAAGAAGTACTAACCCTGGAATGAACAGGTTCAGTAGCAAGTGGCCAACCGCCCCTGTTGGAGACAGAACATGTGCCTGGCTTTTGGTAGATATTGGTTTTTTAGCATCTAGCAAGATAGAAGTCAAGAATTATTCCCTGGTGGTGCTAATGGGCTGGGATGTGCTCGCTGAAGACCCTAGATATGAGAAGAGATGCTCTTGTGAAGTAACCTAACTACCAGCTCTGACATCCCAGATGGAGAGGGGACTTGAGGTTCTTCTCTCTTTGCAGGCATGACAATGAAAGGGTTAACCCAACACAGGGACATCTGGGCTACGTTCTTATCTAGTGACATGGAGTGGAATGTGCATTCTGGCCAAGACTCTTTCCTTCTCTGGATCTTTCTCTTGAAATCTTACCAAATGACCCCTCCCTGCCTCCCCTAATCATTAGTCAAATCAATTTAGGTCAAGTCCCTAGTAATAAGGTGTCAATTGGTTGGGCCAAAGAAGTTGGGTAGCCAACCTCAAGGAGATACCTATCCGCTGGCCATGTTATACTGATATGCATGTTGGCAGACCTGTGCATGGCACACACAAGTTCACACAGACAGCTCAAGACTGAACGTGGACGATCTATTCCCCTTTTCTACATCTGATTGGTGGATTTTCTGATCTCCTAGTGGGTTTCTGTCTCACTCTGTCTACTTCCAAAGAATGAAGAGAAAATAAAACGGCCGAGAAACCATGAAAACACATCTAGCTGGTCACAGGCTGAGGCTTTCTCAGGTTCACTGGATTCCCAGACCTTCAGGGATGCGCTCAGAGTATACATCCCATGCTGACTAAAACCTGACCTTCCCATGTGCCCAGACACAGCTGCCTCCCCAGCAGAGACGCCTAAGAGAACACTTACCACAGGATGGGCATTTGGACTTCCTGGGTGACCTGGAAGGAGAACATGTCATGGTTACAGTTCAGTTACTGCTGTGTTTGTGCAAACCATCTACTTCTCAGATCTATCAGTATGACAGGAACATACTGGGAAGACTCAACTTTCTGCATCTGTACTTTTCTCTTTTACTGGATTTTTCACACATTCCACCAAGTAAGCTTTTCTCTTTGAGACAGGGTCTGACAGTGGCCTTGAACTCACAGATTCCCTACCCTGCTTTTTTAATGCTGGGACTGAAGATATGTGCCAACATCCTGGCAACACATGCAATTAAAATCTTATAGTTTTATTGTTTGTTTTTGTTGTGCTTATCTTTCAGCTAATGATTCCAAGAATTTGAGTGACATCTAGTTTAATCACATGGTAAAGCCGACGCCTCACCCTGTGTGAGTTTGGAATAGGCAAATCTGACACCAGGTTGACAATGCCTAGCTCCCCCATACCAGAGCCTCTTCTGTGCCGATCACTCACCCATCTGTGCACCAATCTTTTGACATGGTACCGTGAGGACTCTTAGTAGCCCATCTGGCTTGTAAGAGTAATGTTCCACTAGCTGGAAAAGAAACAAGGAAGAAAATGGTTAAGAGAGAGAGGGGGGAGACAGCGGGATAAGTCACAGCCCTCACTGGTTTTAAAACCATCTAAACCCCAGATAGTCTCTTTTCCACAGGGTACTCGGGGGATGGGCCGAAGATGTCCTTGGATAGAGTCAACAAACCTTTTAGCCTTGAAGCAGCTGGTCACATGCATAGTCAAGAGTGGAGAGTGAATGAATGCATGCATAATTGCTGCTTAGTGAGCACTCTCTGCTCTTACACAGACCAGAACTCAAGCTTAGGGAATGGTGCCACCCAACAATGACCTGGGTCTTCCCACATCAATTAATGTAATCAAAAGAATCCCCATGGATATGTTCACTTTCTAATCTACACAATCCTTCATTGAGGCTCTCTTCTCAGGTGATTTAGATGGTATCAAATTAACAATTAAAACTAACCATCACGGGCTGGTGAGATGGCTCAGTGGGTAAGAGAACTGACTGCTCTTCTGAAGGTACTGAGTTCAAATCCCAGCAACCACATGGTGGCTCACAACCATCTGTAATGAGATCTGACTCCCTCTTCTGGTGTGTCTGAAGTTAGCTACAGTGTACTTATGGGAGTAGACTTGCTTTCTAAGCTGTTTTAACTTCCTGTGGTGGCTCGGCTATGAGGATGCTTGCCCATGAGGGTGCTTCCCATATTGGTTATCCACTCTGATGTCACCTGAAATCCAGGGTCTACCCTGGCATTTCAGAGCTCCAGGACCAGCTAGGTCACAGTCCCTAGGGTTTTTGTTTGGTCAATTACAGTGTGTGTGTGTGTGTGTGTGTGTGTGTGTGTGTGTGTGTGTGCGCGCGCGCGCGCGCGCGTGCATGCACATGTTATTCCAGTCTCTGATGGCATGGTCTTCTGTCAAATTCTTAATGCTGGCCTAAAATACATGGTCTTGAGGCACCAGGAACTTATGGCTCTAACCAGGAGACGGAGCCTGTTTGTGGCTTCATTGACTTGATGCAGTCTGTGTGAACATTTCTCACACAAGTCTTCTAGAAATCAGAAAGTGGGTTGATGGAGGGTATGGGACAGATAGCCACATTCCTCCTCTTGTTCCTAAGAGTTTTGGAACTAGCAGCCCAGTGGGTCTGTATTGTGCCCTCCAGGAGGGAGGGAGAGAAACAGAGAGACAGAGATAGACAGAGAGAGACAGAGAAGAGAGTACAGAGAAAGAGTCTAGAGAGACAGAGAGAGAGAGGCAGACAGACAATGAGAGATACAGAGAGACTTACAGAAGTGAGCCCAGAAAGAGAGACAGAGACATACCTGCCAGAGGGTGTCAAACTTCTTCCCCTCAGGAATGGAGAGCTTCCCGGTCTTGTCCCTGTCAATACGGTAGTGCAATACTTTCCCTTCGTGCAGCAGGCACAGGGCATAGGAGCCGCTGTTGTCTCTGGCCCTGATCCTGTGAGAGAGAGCACACCATATTATCCCTACTGTGACCTTTTGACCTAGGAAGCAGTACCCTCACTACAATTGGTGTCCCTGGTGGGCAGCAGGTGCTCTCCAGCACCAGCAAATGGGCAGGTGGAGGGCACGCAGCACCCAGACCTCGAGATGACAGGAGGGCTCTGTACCAGAGCCAGTGAGTTAGCCAAAGGGAAACGCCAAGGGTTGGAGATGGACTATGGCAAAAATCCAGCAGGGCCATGGTGCTTTGGAGATCAGTGAAAGAGCTTGGGGGGGCGTGGCTCAGGGCCACAGGCACAGACTTTGGGGTATCTGTGAAGCCCCTAGACTCAGGTGAAGGACAGATGAGGAATCTAATGAGCTTGTTAACAGAATTTTCTGGAGCACACAAGGGAGGTTATGAACTCTTCTACTCCCATGGTCTTCTTCCTTTCTCTTCAGTGCCAAGGCCAGGTTTAAGACACTGTTTGACGTTAGCAGGTAGCATCCCTCACCTGAGACAGGAATGACAGCCACGTGGCATGAGCCAACAGAGACAGCCCAAGGCCTGAGGCGTCTGTAGGTGAATGAGACTCCATTGTTCCACTGGTACCAGAAGCTACATGTAGGACTCCAGGCCCCCATGCCGAGTGACAAGCGTGCACCCTTGAACCTCGAGACACAGGCACAAGGCAGTCCTGACATCAGAGGAGGAATCGGTACTTAGGAAGGCCCTGGAGAAGGTGAGATCTGGCTGGCATGGCAATAGGAGGTGTGACTCTCCCAGTTCAGAGCCTCATTCCTCTGAGGCCATGCTATACGCCGCCTTTCCAGCAACTCATGCGTTCTAATCATGAGATCTGGGGAAGGGCAAGTCCGTGGGACATTTGCGGTCTGGGAGTCCCTGAGGCCTCTGTGGCCTCTGCATTTGCTAAAGGAAGGAAGATGAATTTTCAGAGCATCCAGCATAAATGCACTGGACTTGGGAAGAGCTCAATCAAGTCCCAGAAGCCTAGAGAAGGGTGTCTGTAAACTGGGGTGGTTTGTACAGCTTTCTCCAGGCACACAACATCAAGACCACAGCTACAGTTCAGGCTGAGCTGGGCCTTGGGACCGGAAGTGACCTCACTTCCCTTTCTCCTGCCATACCCATCTCCTCAAAGTAGGAGGAGGTTGCAACTTTACGAATGATTTCTTTTGAAATGGCGCTTGCCTGGCAGAGTGGCCAGGGCTCCCTCCAGGCCCCTGCTTGAAGCTTGGAGAAGCTGGTGAAGGATGAAAGACCCTTCTCGGCCATCGTAGATTTGTGTTTTGAAATTTCACCACTGTGGAAACACCTCCTTCCTCCTACAGTGAGTCACAAGCACCCTGAGGTGCCAACTCCTTTGGGATGACTATGTGGCTGATAAAAGCCTTGTTGGCCACTGGGTAACGCCCAGTCACACAATAAAACACCATATATGAATAGAGGGTTGAGCCTGTTTTCTAGGGAAACCATTCACAATGTGTGCTGGCTTGCAGAAAGGACAATGTGTGAACACACACACACACACACACTCACACACACACACACACGTGTAAGGGGCTGGGATATGGTTCAGCTGGGCGTCTTCACATGTGCCTGTAAGCCCAGTGATGGAGGTTGGAGAGAGACAAATGCTACGAGCTCCCAGGCTGACCAGCCCAGCTGAAGCAGTGAGCCTCTGCTCAGTGAAAGACCCTGTTTCAGGAGAATAAGTGGGAAGTGATAGAGGAAGATTCTGGAAATCTTCCTTGGGCATCTGCATTTGCATGCATGGGCATGCACATCAACACACATAAGTAGGCATAGAATACAGAGAGAGAGAGAGAGAGAGAGAGAGAGAGAGAGAGAGAGAGAGAGAGAGAGGAGGGAGGAAGGGGAAGTGGGAAGGTAAGGGGAGAGAGAGAGAGGAGGAGAGGGAGGGTAAGGAGAGGGTAAGGGGAGGATAAGTAGCAGGAGGAAATGTATATGTGTATGTACATGCATGCTCGCCAGACAGACCTTGAACTTGCCCCTCACAGATGTGAGAGAGGAGGGTGTGACTTTTGCTGGAAGGGCTTGACCCTCTTCTCCACCTTTGTGTGCCCTCCAGGGCAAAAGAATGTGTGGGTGGTGGTGAGACCAGGCAGTGAGTGGAGGGCCTGGGAGATAATGAGACACTGTAGGCTGTGGTGTGTAAAACTCTAGGGATGCAGTCTGCATCTGATACAGAGAGAGCAGGGCAGCAGGTTCACCCCAGCCTGAGTACCACTCAGTCTCTGTGGCTATCGTCCAGGGGCATCTGTGATGGGGTCAGAGTTGAAAGGGGAGGGAAAATGTCTGAATGGCCAGGAGGAGAGAGGATGGAAGATGGGCGGGGGAAGGGGAGGGAAGGAAAGAGAGGTGAAGAGAGAGGGGAATAATAGATGGGAAAATGATCATTGCTCAGAGCTAAGAATGCACAGTAGCTTTTCCAGGAAGGCTAGGGAAACAGGAGATAGGGATGCTGGAATAAGTGACATTTGGTACAGAAACGCTGTGCCTGCTAACACCTTGAAGTAGCAGCACTGGCTGTTGCTGTGCAGATCCTGAAAGCAAGATCGGTCCCTAAAGCAAACCAGATCTGAGGCATGCCAAACTTGTGTTCTCTACCCATGCATCTTCTGAAACGTCTTCCACAAACGTCTCTCCCTGCACTGTGGAGAGGGTACAGTAGGAAAAGCGCTTGTCTTGCAACCAGGATGAACTGAGTTCAACCTTTAGAATCCCTACTAAAGCAAACAAACAAGCCAAGCAGTCGTGGCACACGCCTTTAATTCCAGCACTCGGGAGGCAGAGGCAGGCAGATTTCTGAGTTCAAGGTCAGCCTGGTCTACAGAGTGAGTTCCAGGACAGCCAGGGCTTCACAGAGAAACCCTGTCTTGAAACCCTCCCCCCAATCAAAGAAAAACAAAAACAAACAAGCAAGCAAGTTAGCAAGCTCCCCAAACAACAAACAGAAAACACAGCCAAGGGTAATGATTTTTGCTTACAGTCCTCGTGCTGGGGAGGCAGAGGCAGAGGCAGAGGCAGGTGGATCACTGGGACTTGCAGGTAGTAGATGTCCTAGCATAATCAACAAGCCCCAGGGCCCAGGGTGAACTCGGTGGACAGCTCCCAGGGGGACTACCTCCTGAGGCTGACCACTGGTCTGTACAAGGTAGGCAGGCATACACCCAGCCCCTTGCTGCTTTCTCTTTGTCTCTCTGCTCCAGTCCCTAGGTAGAGATTCTTTTTTTGTGGCTTCTCTTCCAGCTTCCCAGGGCCTCTGAGCAGCATCAGTAAACTGACACTGACATCAATCCACAGCTGTCTTTGAACTTTCCCTTCAGACGGGCTAGGCTGCTTTTTTTGATGGCCCTGGTAGCAAACTCACACAGATCAAATGAATGACCTGCTTTGATCACCCATACCAGTGTGGGAAAACAGACTGACTGACTGAACTCGGCTTTCGCTGTGGCCCAGGAGGCTCACAACAGTTACTGTCTCATTCCTTAGCGAACAAAGAGAAGGATTTCTTTGACGCCCACAATGTAATTTTGAAAAGTAGGCATAGATCACCACGTAAGCTGGAACTTGAGGAGGCAAACTTGTTTGGAAAATGAAAGCAACAGCACGAGCTTGGGGCTGAGGGGAGATAGTCCAGTCAGTAAAATGCTTGCTGAGCAAGTGGGTGGAGATGGAAGCGAGGGTGGGGCAGGGGGCACATCCTTTAAATCCCAGCACTGGGGGGGTTGAGGGTGGAGAGAGACGGATTCCTGAGACTCACTGGCCAGGAAACCTAGTCCAATTGATGAGCTCCAGGTCCTAGTGAGAGACCCTTTCTAAAGGAACAACGTGGTTGGCTCTTGAGAAGTGACATATAAGGTTGACCTCTGCCCTCTGTATGTATGCACTATCATGTACACCTGCATACATTTGCATGTGCATGCACACACACACATACACACACACACCAATGTTAGTGAGGTTGAGGACAAACATAATTATCAGCACTACAGTGGGCAGGAGCCAGCCTATAGGGTAGCAGCCGCCACTTGAATCCTGAAGGAAATCACTTGAGCACAGGACATTCTGCATCCCCACAGATGAGGATCAACCAAATATGAACTCAAAAAGATCACC
Organism: Mus caroli; assembly: GCF_978045245.1. Taxonomy (NCBI): domain Eukaryota; kingdom Metazoa; phylum Chordata; class Mammalia; order Rodentia; family Muridae; genus Mus; species Mus caroli. The sequence goes on along the minus strand of NW_028227270.1, from coordinate 68,857,056 downwards.
CCAGATGTAAGTAAACATGAGCTATGATAAAAGAGGCATCAGATAAGAGAGAGACATGGAGGAAAATTATATGTATACCTGGATATGCTCAGTATTAAAACCATAAGAGATGGGATACAAACTAGCGATGCATGGAACGCTTAAAGAAACAAAACAGGAATCAGCAACCAACCAACGAGATGCTCCTAAAAATGCCGAGGAACAATTTTGAAAAATAAACAAGCCCTACTCCAGATTTAGTTTCTGGACATTGAAAGATGTGACTATTTTTTAAAAGTTAATGAGCAAAAAAAGGACAGATTAGACGAAGATCAAACAAAAGTTAATATGAGAAGAAACATGGTGACAGGCCCACGTGACATGGGGGGGGAGAGGCAACGGACATTAAGCAGGCTGGAGAGGCTGCAGTAAGGAGCCCACACTTCCTCTGAAGGACAAGGGGAAGGTAGGCATTCTTCAGAGTTGACTGGAAAGATCTGTGGATGTAGGGAGCACAGGTCTACCACAGTCCCCAGTTTGTCTCCGAACTTGACCCAGTTAATCTTCACAATGGAACATTGCGGATGGTGGAACAGGAAAGCAGACATCGATCTACAGGGAGCACTTAACTTGACTCCCAGCAGATGCTTGAAACTAGAGGGTACTGAACTAAGTACCACATTAAGCACAGCTTCTCTTGGGCATCATTAGTCTTCACCTGGAGCCATTACTAAGTAAAGTAAGGGTTTTAACACAGTTGCCACGACATCATAGGGACCTCCCTTCCCATAGCTGGTCACATGCAACATGTTCTGGCAATACTAGGTCACTAGGGCTCTCACAGATACTTCTGCTAGGGCATGCCCCTCCTCAGCTAACCTCCTCTTTCTCTCTCAGAGCCCCTTGGACGTCCTCAGAGAGGTCCTCCCGTTGCAACACTATACAAGTTAAGATTATAGCTGATGAAGACAAGAACCTAGTCCTTGCTCCCAAGACACCTAGAATGGATGGAAAGTTATAGAGAGACATTGAGTGTTGACTTCTGACCCCTCCCTAACACACACATGCACACACACACACACACACACACACACACACACACACACACATGCGTGCATGCATGCACATACATGCTCATGAATATGTATATACATAAACACATATTTTACGAGACACCATGTCAGGAAGTGGCATGTTATCATGTCACAGGCTCTGTGGCATGTGAACCTGGATGGCTGGCATCTTCCCTGACGTAGAAAGCATGATGATGTATGCTTATCAGTCAGACACATGGCTCTCTTGTTGAATGAATAACTGCTTCTGTGTTCCTTTTTGTTCTTCTTCTTTGCACAATGTATGTCACAAGTCAGAAAATAGGAACTGTGGCTCACACAGCAGTTGAGTGACTTCCTGGCTTGATGACAGCACAAATAGGAAATTTACAGCTCTGAGGAATACAATGGTAGCCTGCTGCCTCCACAGCTGCCCTAAAGACTCCTATACTTTGTGCATTTCTGTCAGCAGCCCCTGTAGGCTCAAGCTGAAGGCCTAAAGCTTTATTCACTCTTGAATTCCTCAATGCGAAGGGGCCTCGGAGGATGAAGGATGTGGTAAAGAGTCTCGCCTGTCAAAGTGGCATTTCAAACCGCGTTGAGTGTAGGTAGGCTGTGCTTGCTCTTCAGTGAGGAGGGAGCTTTGGTGCCTACTCCCGTTGACTTGGTCTTCCCTGTCATTCCTCCATAGGTAGCTGGGAGATTATGGTGGGAAACGAGCAGAGGGTGAGGAAGGAAAGAGAAGAGGGGAAGGCTTCCAGAACCTTCTGGGCTCACACCTGAGAGAAGGCGGCAGGGCATTACTACTAACACGGGATTCAAGAGTGCACCCCATCCCAAAATGGAGGACTTGCTGTATACTGGACCATAAACAGATCCAGTCTTCTGTTTCTACCAAGAGCTCCTGTGTGGCCATCTCAGCTTTCTCCTTGTTGTAGTGAGCACTAAAAACAAGACGGATAGTGGAGATGGATGAAGTGTGCTCCGTGCACGAGTTCACACCCAGCAGGGGTGTGTACAGAAGTGACACAGAGTACCTCATGACAGGACGGAGGGACGGAGAGGACACGGGTCTGTCTTAGCATGAGTGGCATGGAAGATGGCACACAGAGTGACCTGTGCATCTTGTATTATACTCACAGCACAGCCACACACAGGATACCTGCCCAGATTCGGGACTTTGAATGGCCCATCCCAACATCTACCCCATCTATGAACTGCCGGGCTGGTCCTATAGATCCAAAGCTACAGGATCTCCATAACATAGGGCAACAACAGGATATCTGAGGGGAATCCCAGTGAGGTTCCAGTGTTGAGAGAGTAGCAGAAGCCAGAGGCTTTGTACAAGACCAACAAGTCATTGCAATGAACATTTGCAAGCACAGAAGTGTGAACAAAAGGGTATGCTCTGGGACACACTGTGACATACTACAGCTTCCATGAGATCTTTTTTTCCTCTGTTGGCAGGGAGTTTGCAAGGGTGGGGGAGGGTACAAGGGAAGGGGGAGATAAGAGAGATTGGGGAGCATGATTTAAAAGTCACAAAGAACCAATAAAAGGTTTTTAAAAAGAGAAATGATTAAGATAATCTAAAAATAATCTTCATTTTACTATTATTTTTTTACGTCTCTGTGTGCTTTGCCTGCACATGTGTCTGTGCACCATATGAATTCCTAGCTCATGCAGAGTCCAGAAGAGGGCACTGGATCCCCTGGGATTGGAGTTAGAGACAGTTGTGAGCCGCCATGTGGGTGCTGAGAATTGAACTGGGCTCTTTTGGGAAAACAGCCAGTGCTCTTAGCCACTGGGCCATCTTTTCAGCACCTTAAATATATATATTTTTTACTATCAGAAGAGGAAATTCTTTATCTAGATGCAAATGCAGAGGAAACACCTATATTTCTAGGAAGACAACCTGATACTGATCATGTTGCCTGACTGTAAGGCCACACCCCTGAATCTAAGAACGTTTCACTGGAAGGAATGGGGTGGTGGTTCCCAGAAGGCCTCTGTGTAGGGACATGGGATGACAAATGCAGGCATTCCTACAGCACTCCCTTGGCAGGTGCATCTTTAGATGAGAAGGCTTCACCACACAAGGACACTCCCAGCCTCTCTGCACCACAGACTACTACTCTGTTCAGTTACACTGCCCAATTTGCTCCAGAACCTTCTGAATTTAGGCTCACACTGACCCACTTCTTCAGACAGAAGACTCCTGGGGGGCTGCTGACCAGTTAGTAGAGACAAGTCAGCAAACCCCAGCTTCTTTGAGAGACTGTTTCTCAAAATGCATGGTGGAAGGGAGGGCCAGCGAACAAAGGTGGTTGCCGCACAAGCCTGGGGACCTGGGTTCAATCCTTGGAACCCCTGTAAAGGTGGAAGGGGAGAACTGACTCCATGAACGTTGTCCTCTGACCTCAACTGTGGCACAAGTACTCCCCCTCCCCCACCAGCATGTACACGCACAATAAGAAATAAGAAGGAGATACTAAGATATATAAGGTAGAAAGCAACTGTAGAGACACCTAACATCCACCTCTGACCCCCATACACAGGTGCACATACATTTACATGCACTAGCAGGAAAACCTACACACACAGGAAATTGATTGCCTACAGATTATAAGCATCAAGTGCTTCTAAAACATAAATGAATTTCTAGGGCAGGCTTAGATGAGATCCTAAGACTTCTCATTACATGTGTAGAAATATTCCTCCATCAGAAAATACCCTCAATCCAAAGAACTTCTGCTCTCACCATGGATAACATATCCAACCCTCATGGGACTGAACACCATTTTCTTTAGGCACGATATCAATCTTTACGGGCAGACTAGACAAAACACATGCTGGGTCACAAGTGACAGCAACTCCCGTGTTGGTAGATGATGGTGTGTGACACCTTCCCAGGGGCCACCTGGGTTCTAACTGGGGAAGCTGTTAGCTCTGGGTGAGGAGGCAGGGAGATGGCTTGTCACTCACAGGAATTTTCCATTTGTCTTTGACCCTATGAGGACCGTCTGCTCTGATTCATCTCTGGAGATGTTGCCATGGAACCAGGGCATCTTCTCATGGGCCGTGGTGGCGATCAGCTTCTCCAGCTGGGGCTTCTGGCTGATGATGGCTTGCTCCAGAGCCTGGCCCTGCAGTGAATGGAGAGAGACTGAGCGGGCCAGGTAGACAGACAGTAGACCCATCTGTCCCAGGTCCTATCAACACCAAACTCTGCTTCCCTCTAGATCATCTTTCTCTCATTCATAAGGAGACCAATAAGACTTTTGGATATTATTTGCATGTCATCAAGTGTATAAATAAAGGAATATGCTTCAGAATGAAGAGGTGGGCCCTTGAAAAGCCATACAAATATTTGAATATATAGATCATAAACCAACGGGCTAAGAGAATAGATACCCAAAGCTCTATACTCAAACTAGTTTCAGTGTGAAACCTGGTAATTTCATAACAGGCAAGGAGCTGTAAGATGTGTGCGAGGTTGGGGGTCCTGAGACAGCTCTGCAGTAAAGATGCTGGCTGCTGAGCCTGGCCGTCTCAGCTTGACTCCCGGGACTCCATGAGGTGGAAGAGAGACTGACTCCTGCAAGTCGTCTGACCTCCGCATGCATGCTCTAGACCTGTAGGCACCCGCCTCCAACACACGAAATCAATGCACGCAACTAAAGCAAGTTTAAAAGGATGACATGTGTAAGGAGGGCACCTGGGGCTTCATATCTGTCAGGGTTCAGCCGTGTCCTCCATCCCATCTCCCCCACCCCAACACTCCTGCAGGAAGTCCATCAGAGGAGGCCCAGGCCAGCAGCCTGGACCAGGAAGAAACAAGGTGGAAATAAAATCATGGAGATGGATTAAGTGTGGAGAAGACTGGTTTCCTTTTCCTTCCTAGTGAGAGAACAACAGATCTTGGTAATGAATAGCCAGAGTTGGACTTCCAAAGAAGAAAAACTCAAAGGAATAAAATTAAAACGCAACCTTCTCCTTCGTGGTGAAAGGAGGAGGGCAGAGAGGATGTGAGGACTCTGCTTTGGTCCCATGAGCAGATGGGGTGGGAAGAAAGGCAGCGAGGGGCAGCAGCACACAAGCATCTGCTATCCTAGTCTTGGGGTAAAGGAGGCACAGGCTCTGAATATGTTTACAGAGTTCTATGGGCTCAGGCCCAGCAGACTCACCTGAAGGTTCCAGGTCTGTTTCACATATTCCCTGATGAGGTTCTCCTTCAGGTCCTCAAAGGGTCCGGTCTTGGGCTGTACTCCCGGGGGCCGGTTGAAGGGCTTCTTAAGGAGGCAGATAAGGCCATCAGGTTCCTGGGAGTGGTAATGGCAGAGGTCTGCCGGGCTGGCATGGGCCCTGCCCCCGGAGATGGCGTAGGTGCCATTAAGTTCCCTCTCGATGGTGTAGTGGTGTGCCTTCCTGTTGTGAGCCACCGACAAAGCAAAACCACCCAGGTAATTGCGGCTCTGGCGTAGCAGGTAGAGCCCATCGGTCATGCCTCCCTGGACCAGGTAGTCTTCGGCCTCTTCCCGGGTGATGTTGCCAAAAAAGTAGGTCAGGTGGTTGGCGCTGTCCGCAGCACTGCCCGCCATGTCTGCACCCCTTCAGAGTTCTGGGAAGTGTGTGGAGAAGTACCTGGGGCACACAAAGACGGGAGAGTCACAATGCAGAGCCGAAACCACAAGAGACACTGGCTATGATCACCAGCACCATCTCCACAGGGATACAAGCTTAGAGTGGTTACACTGGTGTGTGTGTTTGGTGTGTGGTACTTTCTATTATTACCTAATTCCTACAGTCTCCCAACACACATCCTGTGGTTAGTTAACCAAACCCACGGCTTTTGACGAAGGTGACCCAATTCACTATCATTCTTTCTTTCTAGTTAATACAAGGAATTCTAAGAAGAAACTCAGAAAAAGAGAAGTGCACAGTAGTCTTTGGACACAGTCCTCAAGGGCATAGTACCCTGAGGGTAGACAGTGGTCCAGGGGACAGAACCAGTGAGAACTCAAAGCCCCCAATGGGCCCCTGTAGGCACAGAACGGGCTAAGAAAAACTATGCATCCCTCCTCAGTCTCTGGGGTTTGAAGTTACCCAAGATGACCTTGAACTCAGTCAGTATGTAGTCAAGGATGACCTTCAACGTCTAATTTCCCCGCCTCCCTCTCCCCAGTTTGAGATCAGAGGCACGAACTACCACATGTGGTTTATATGATACTGGGGTGTAACCAAGAACTTCACGAATGCTAGGAATGTATCCTACAGGTGAGCTTCATCCAAGGCTGTGGAGTCTACTTCACATAAACAAGCACTGGAGTCACATCTCAGAGAGCCATAGGTGTGGCCTCGTTACCACAGGCTTTCTCATCTCCTGCCTGGGGTGGAAAGAGCAGCAAGTGGCTCCCAGAGTTATAACCAGTGCCATCTACCCAGAGTGCCCTCTCCAGCCTTGGGCGCCACTAAGAGAAACATCCAGAGCCCTGGTTGGTTCGGTCCACCTCCCCTGCATAGCAGATGATCAGTCAGTAGGTGGAGGTGTGTGAGGAGTTGGCATGGGGAGACGCTACCTCTGAGGAACGCACTCTGCAGAAGAGAAATGAATGTGTGGACACAATTGTGAATGGAAAAGACACACAGCGCCACCCAGAAAGTGTTCAAAGCATGTTTAAGTAAAAAATGCTGGTCGTCTGGAATATGCTGGACGAGGAAATCCTTTCACCTGGGGAGAGAGCATTTACCTCTTGGTGTTTTCAAACTACCTCTCATACACACAGCATACTGTAAACACATATCCCACACATACCACATGCATGTACTACACACACACACACACACACACACACCACATTGTAATATATTCCACATATCACACATATCGTATATCACATGCACTCACATCATGCTGTACACACACCATCAACACATCACGTATCACAGGTGCACACAGCACACAGACATCATAACATAAAGCCCACATATACCACATATGGTATACATATACAGCCAGTGCATGTACCCATAATACACAAGCACACCTCACACTGGACACACTTAACACAGCATACACACATACCTCACATACACACACCACCGTGTGAACACATATAGACACACGATGGTGTGTGTATGTGAGGTATGTGTGTATGCTGTGTAACTCATGCCACATGGAGTTAGATGAACAGCCTTCTCTCTGAAAGTCATCTTCCTCCATGTGGCTGCACAACTCAAAGATGCCATGTGGGCACAGGTAACATGGTGTCCTGACACGTGTGCTCCTCCGGGCACCACTGAACTCATTGTACCAACCACTGTGGCTTGCATGTCACATCTGAGCTCCCCTCTTCTGATAGCAGAGAGAGTTCATAGCTCACAATGCTGTTATCACCCTCAACAGTCCTGAGACACTTGCTCTTCCTTCCCAGTGCAACGCTATCTTTGTGCAGTTTGACATTGACAAGTGTGTGAAGCCACTTTGTAAAAGCATTAACTTGAGGAAGGTAGCAAGACCCCAGTCCTGACAAACCAACCCTCTACTCCTCCTCACTGTACCTGTGTCCAGAGTTGACCAGTACTTACCTCTGCACACACCTTACAGGTAGCTCTGCTGCCATGGGTATCTGGGGAGTCATCAGAACACAGTAAATCTCTCACTCTTTTGAGGCCTTGTAGGATGTAAATTATGCATACAAGGCCTTAGGAGTATGGAAATGTATGTGTGCACACATGCTTGTTCGTGTGGATGCTTCTGCATGTTTACATTTAGAGGCCAGAGGTCAACTTCAGAGGCTGTTTTCAATCACTCTCCTTTTTTTTTTTTTTTTTTTTGAAACAGTCCTCTTATTGGACCTGGAGCTTGCCAGATACTCTAGTCTGGCAGGTTGGCAAATCCCAAGATACTCCTGTCTCCTTCCTGGAGTGGGCCACCATTTTTTGCACGGCCTGTGATGGGTGAGCTCAGAAAGGCAAGACTACAAGAGATTTCCTGTCATTATTACATATTCTAATGACTCCTGGGCACCCTGGAGTCTGTTGGGCAGATTTTCTGCAGATCAGTCAGGATGTACTCTCTTGTAGTAATGCTATGTAGACAAACCGATGACTTTGTAATTCCTAATAATGATTATAATGGTTATATAGAATTCCTAAATTTATACAAGTAATTTTGAATCCTCTATTGTATGGAAGCTGCAATTAGAGTTCTGTGACTGTTCACGTGTCACAGGCTTATTGCACTAAGATAAGGAAGCAGGGTTACAACAAATTTATGATGAGGAAAAAAAATATTCCCACTAGGCAAGCTGAGATTATCTGATATCTGAAGGTCATAAACTGGGAAGGGAAATTTACCGCAGGTAAAAGGACAGAAGATAAAATATTGACTGGATTTATCTATACAAACTTCAAAACTAATGAGACACGAGGCAAATAATTTGCCTCTTGACAAAACCATGCTAACTTACAACATAAGAATTATTGCTTTAAACTTTTAATGAGCTTATGGATCTAGAAGCTAGATAGTGAATGTTTATTTAGATACTAGTCTTAATGGAAACACATGGAAACATTTTTGCTGTAACTTCTTGTTCGATTTATTGACTTGAATTAGTGTCTTGAACTCGCTATGAACCCTTTTCAGAATGTAAAGGTGCTTGGAAAACCATGCCATCTATTCTCCCAAGAAAGTGTAAGAATTAAGAAGGATGTCAATAGGACACAAGGCTTCTTTCATTCAGCAAAAGAGAGAGAGAGAGAGAGAGAGAGAGAGAGAGAGAGAGAGAGAGAGAGAGAGAGAGAGAGAGAGAGAGAGAGAGAGGTGGGGGGGTGAGGCTTTTTTCTCAGCAATAAAGATTGGAGTTTATTTTTCATCCAGAATGCATGATTTTTTTTTCTGTGTTGGCACTTTCTCAATGGAACTTGCTCATGGGATCTTTTGCTCTACTAAATGTGTGTGTGTGTGTGTGTGTGTACATGAATATATAAGTATAGATGTCTGTGTGTAAGTATGCATGAACAGTTGTGGAGTTGATAAGACTGTTGGTCGGGCCCAATCAGAAGGTGTGTGTGTGTGTGTGTGTGTGTGTGTGTGTGTGTGTGTGTGAAGTGAGTCAAGCCTCTTTTCTTTTTTCATGCAAAGTCTGCATGTGTGTGTGACTGACGTCTCGCTTTCTTCCTTTCCTTTTCTTTCTGGTTCACAAAGAGTTGACAAGCTCCCAGCCTCTCCCCTGACCAGCCAGGAGCTCCTGAGCTGGAGAGAGAAAAGCACTTGCTATTAAGCCATTTCTCTTCCCAGTTCTCTGCTGCTGCTAGCAAGAGTTTGTAACTGGAAGCCAATGGCTTTTGGCCTTGGGAAAGCAAAGAGTTATATGCAGAAGAATTACCAAAGATAAATAAACGTTGGCCTCCTTGCTGCCTTTCCAGTGAGAACTAGTGCTGAAGGCTCCCTGCAGGATTACAAACACTTGTGAGCCACCAAGCTTAGCTCTTTTGCATGGGTTCTGGTTAGTGAACTCAAGCCCTGTCCCTCCCTGCAAAGAAAGCACCCTACCCACTAAGCTACCACCCAGGCCGAGGGGATATTTTTTCTTTCATATTTTGAGATCCCCTTGACTGTTTGTCTCCCCTCCCTGCTTCAGGCTTCTCCATGGTCCAGTGTCACAAGGTGACCTCCCTTTAACATATCAGCAGAGCTGGCTGTGGAAGATATGAATGGGACCGTAATTCCTCCATGCCTGGGGTAGCTCTTGATGTTTGGCGGAGGGTCATACATTTTTTTTGCTGACCGTAATTTTGCTGATTAAATGGACATCCAGTCTTTCTAGTGAGATCAACCCTATGTGTTGGTTCACCTAAATTATTCTTGGATGCCCAAGAGGTAGCTTGACCTTCCCAACTCCACTCCTTACCCTGAACCCTCATCTTGGGGGACCACTACATTGCTTTCTTCCCTAAAAGAGGTGATAGCAACTGCAATAGCCGGTGAAGACGATACTGAAGAGTGTTTTGAGCCTTCCCTCTCTCCTGTCTTCCATAGATCATCCCTGGAGTCATAAAAGATTGTCCTCTCTCCAAGCATGGAGAGACTAGTCCCAATCTTCACCAATGTGGCCAATGGCTGAAGGGTCTAGAGGGAGTTTCCTAGCAATACAGAGTCTGTAAATGGCTCCCCAAGCCACTGGTGCTCTTCACCCATTCCCAACACGGCCTGTGGTAACGCTCACCTCCCAGTCTTACCTGGTCCTCTCTTCTGGGCCTCATTCTTTGTCCATTTTCTCTTTAGCAAGTATAGCCCCAGCCAACAAGGCCCTCCTTGGCCTGACTCCAGCCACTCCAGCTGTGTCCCACATTGTCCTTCCAGGCCTCGGATGTCAGGCTTATCCTCTCTTGGTTACAGCATTTTCGCTAATGACTTTCCTCCCTCCCAGGCCTGAGGTCTAAGTTCCTCCCATCCCCCTTGATAGCCTCATGATCTGATTTTTCAGCATGTGTCTTTACCCCTCACATGCTCCCCAACACATCCTCATTTAAATTCACTTAAATATCCATTTCCCTTCTAGATTGCTTCCATCTTTCCCTTAAATGAAAATGTAAGTTTCAAAGGTCTGGACATTCTAACTCGGTGGCTCATGTTTCAGGGTCTACCAGATGTCCACAAACTATGTGCCTAATGGACACATGCTCTTCTTTAGAGAGTTTACTGTGGGTATAGGCTATTTTCCTAATAAAATGCTAAAAGCCCAATTTGTATAAATCCAGAGGATCCTGCAGAGCAGCGCACCAGCTGTTTAGATGTCTAGCCCAGTGTCTGTGTTGATGGAGCTCACTCATGTCTTACACAAACTCATGGTTTTTTTCAAGGAAGGGACCTCTGTCACCTGCTCCATGCTTCAGTAATGAAAGGCTGCTTCATTGGATTCCCTGCCTTTTCTCTGAAGCCCTAGGACATCATTGGCATATATTGCTCTTAAGTACCTGAAAGGCCCGCCCACAGGCAGTCAATACATTCTTCTTATCTGTCAGTATCTCCAGCATGTGCATATTTTTCTTAATTTCCCCACATAATTTCATGTTGTATAAGCTTCTTTAAATATATATATGTATATATATATTTAATATATATATTAAATATATATATACATATATATTAAATATATATTTAATTATATATATATATCACCAACCCTGAAGCTGCTGCTCTGATCTCCTTGGTGTAGGCCAGGGATCAACAAACACAGCTGGGGATGGTCACAGCTGTCCAGCATCTGCCCTAAGCTCCTGGAGAATGATGAGAAGTTTCTCTTCCACATGTGGTCTTGACACCCTCCTCACCCTCTATTTATATACGAGGACATCTGCATTGCCACCCCATCCCATCCATTAGGTTCTCCAGAGCTGTTCACAGTAGCATCTCGGAGCTGATCAGCCTGGGTAGTCTTGACAGAGAGACTAGACCAGTCCTTGGTATGTGTGTTTGGGGGGAGGGGGACTTCTCTTCTACTACCACTAGATTAGTTGCGGTGACGTGAGCACAAATTTGATGCAGCCTGTCTTAGAACCTTTGGTTTCACTAATCTATTAAAATAACTCAATGTCCCCTCATTTATTTGATGACCATTTTCAACAATGGGCAGACGTTGTGGAAACTCTTCCCTAGAGGTGACATAAACATCTCCCCCTTCCTCATAAGGGTCCAAAGAATTTTGAGTCCACAAAAATTCACTCTAAGAGACCAATGGGTTTTTTAGGCTTAGTTATGGAACATGGCCAAGGGGTTTATGGGTAGGGGAATGGAGGGCCCTAAAACAACTACACTAGAAGATCAGTACCCAGCATGAATGATGGCTTCCCCGTGGCTACATAGCTAGAACTCCCATTCTCTAGCTAGTCTTTCCAATCCTACACACTCCACCTCTTCCCTGAGATGCCAAGCCATATGTACACATAGGTAGGGGCACAATTACAGATGACTAGGAAGGGTTTCTATAGTATTGTTTAAGGGTCCAGTGACTAAAATCACACCCTCCTTCTCTGAGGTTGCAGTCCACAGACTGGCTCCTGATGGACTCCTGTAAGCAGAAGCAGCCAATCTGAAGAGGATGCCAGTTCTGTTTCTCTAAGCATGGTGCTGTACAACAGCAGAGGTCAGGAGGCCTAGAGGGACTCTTGGCTATGATGCTCTCTAAGCCTAGAAGGCAGCAGGGATGCAGAGCAGAAGCTAAACGCAAGCTCTGCAGGTGTCCCATCTGGCTCTGCAGGACCTTGACACCCGTGCACCTCCCCAACTCTCCTATGAACATGGAGGGCAGTGTCAGAGCGACTGTAGTGCTTTGGTTATGCATGGAAGATGGGAACCATGGCAACTGGCATCTCGGGATGGCAAGCTCTGAGCAGATAGGAAGAGTGGGTTTCACAGATATAAAGAGGAGGAATAGAAACACATGATTTTCAGGTGCTCACCAAACAGGGACAGACATATCAGGATGCTCAGAAATGATATCATCCCACCCTCAGAACACAGTTGGGTACCAAATGGTGTCATCCCACCATCAGAACATTGTACTGGTTAAGTCCAGAGCACGGCCATGCTTCTTCACAGGCTAGATCCTTGCTAGGTTTATGCTAGGGGCTAACCAGAGCACACTTCCTGCAGTCTTACAGATACTAACAGACATCCACCTCAGATATGCCCACGAGTCTATGACTGGCTTCCTGGGAGCCCCAGGACTCCAGGAAAGAAATGCTAAATCCAACGGCATGGCAGCTGTTAGTGTGCCTCTAGCTCAGACAGAAGCCCTCAGAGTTGATTCTCACTTCCCTGTGCTATAGGGAGAGGTCAATGGCTGTCTGAATTTGTAAAGCAGACTCCATGAGTGTGCAGAGTGGAGCATGAGAGGGGCTTGAACTTAGAGACCGCAGACATCAAAGAGCTAAGGCACTCTTCCTAACTAAAGGTGCCGTTCCTCCAAAGCTGTAGTTTAGCTAATGGAGGAAGCCGAACGCTTTCAGGAAGCTGCCTACATGCTGGGCGGTTTTCCTCTCCCTCTGCTAGCCCTGAGCATTTGTCAGCAGTCATAACCAGTTACGGGGAATCATTTCACACTAATGTGTGCATGTGATTGCGTGTGTATGCAAGCGAGTGTGCATGTGTATGTATGTGAGCATGTGTGCATGTGTGTGTGCATGTATGTGTGTGAGAGAGTCACAGACAGAGACAGAGAGAGACACAGAGAGAGGAGAGAGAGGCAGCCAGAAGACAGAGAGAGAGAGAGAGAGAGAGAGAGAGAGAGAGAGAACACATAATCTATGCACATAACATCAGGTATCTTCCTCTCTCTTTTTTTTTAACATTGTTTTCTGTAACAGAATCTATCATTAAACCTAGAGCTCCCTGGCTTGGGTAGACTGTCTACAGAGCTCCAGAGCTCTGCCTAGCTCTACTTCCCTAGACCAGGGATTACATTTGCCAGCCCTGCCCTTGTCATGGGTGACTGTCAGCCCATGTCTCCATGCTGCAGAGCAAGCACATTACTCACCGACTGACTTCTGACCTTCCTTTCCCATTAGACAAGCACATGCCTGTTCCCACTAGACAAGCACATGACTAAGGAGGACTGTGTGACCTTTGTCTTATCACAGGCACCAATGTAGTACTATCTTGTCAGTCAATGACCTCCAGAGACATTGAGCAACAGCCGTGTCTGCCTGGCTATTGAGCTAATTAAAGAATTGAATTTCTCAGGGCAGACACAGGCAGCTCCTTAGATCCTGGTACCCAAAGGCAAACCACAGGCACAACCAGAGACTAACAACTATCTCAACATACTGTCAACAAACTAGTGGTCTGGGCTCTGGCAGTCTGGAGAAGGTTTTCTGGTACCCAGATTCCAAGAGAGAAGGAGAACTGAGGTGAGGAAAGAAGTTGCACATGCCTGAGGGTATGTTCCAGGATGCTGCCAGCCTTCCCCTATCTCCCCTCACTTCTTCTCCATGTTTACAGAAAGTCTAGGGGCCAGAGTACTCTGCCTAGATCCCCTCAGAGCAGCACCATCTGGACCCAAGACTTACCATCTACTGTGGTTAGGGTCAGGGATGAACCCCAGTGTTCAGGTTATTTTACCACCACAAGCATCAGGGCTCACACATCCTCTCTCCATTTCATCCATCCCCCTGACCTTGGTCCTACTTCCCAATGCACGACACTAAATATAGTTACTTCCTATGATGAGCCGTAGATACTTCCCACAGAAGTGTCTAGAATTTACACATTTTCAACCACTCTTTCTCAGGGAACTTTTAAAGTTAATCCTGGGGATCCCCTGATTATACTTCCGCCCGCCAGACAAGGAACAACCTTGTAGCAGATATGCGTCTGTTTAAAGAAACAACTCCCATCCATTGTCAATACACTGACATTGACTCCCAGGCTTGTAAGAAGCTCACCCAGCATGGGAATTTACTTAATGAAGCACATAGCAGCCTTTTTGTGTTTAGGGACAGTAGGCAGCACTTTAGCCTCACGCTTGGGACTATTTTCAGTAGGGATGACACCAACAAAAAGCACAGAGAAAAACCGGTTATTAAAAAGTGGCCCTAAATAGATCAAGAAAATGGGCACTGTTTTTGCTGTGAGACAAGAAGAGGGCCACTGTCCTGGTTAGTTAGCCTCATCTGTTAAGTTGACAAGCAAGGAGTCATCCAAAACCTCGATTGAGGGATTGTCTGGGTCAGACTGGACTGCATCCATGTCTGTGAGAGATTGAATTGATTGATGGTTTATGTGGGAAGGCCCTGCCCACCATGGGCGGCACAATCCCTAGGCAAGCAGTCCTAGGCTGTATAAGAGAACTACAGAAGCACAGGTCAGAATGTGAGCAGCAAGCAGGATCCTTACATGGTTTCGTTTCAAGCTCCTGCTTAAGTTCCCACCCTGACTCCTCTCAATGACAGACTGGGACCTGAAAGGTCCAAACAAACCTTTTCCTCCCAGAAGTTGCTTTTTGGTCAGGAGGTTTTCTCACAGACACAGAATGAAATCCTTTCGTACATGTCCACAAAAAAATGACAGAGTGCTATAACTGACTAGAGTTGCAAATACATTTTAGTGAAGTGTGTGTGCGTGTGTGTGTGTGTATGTGCGTATGTGTGTGCATGCGAGTGCGGATGTGGATGTTTTTGTGTGTGTGAGTATGTGTGTGTGCATGCACATTCAACAGAGATCAACCTTAGCTGTTGTTCCTCAGACCACCTCCATCTGTCTTGTTTCCTGAGACAGGCTATCTTACTGGCATGGAGCTTTCCGAACAGGCTAAGCTGGCCAGGAAGCCCCAGGAATCCATGTGTTCAAACCTCTTCAGGACTGAGAAGTATGAACCGCCATGCCTGCTGCTACTGGTGTTGTTCTGTAGGCTTGCATGGGGTTGAACTCAGGTCCTTGTGCTTGCAAGGCAATACATTGACTGGGTTATTCACCCCAAGATCAAGAAACAGTGAATCCTTAAATAAGGAATCCATGATCAGTGTTCAGTGGCTCGAAGTAATTTCCTCCCTCTCCCCACACTTCCATAAAAAGACCCAATCTCTTTCACAAAGATCCAGAATGCTACAGTTTAGAGAAAACCAGTTATTTGTATGCTAAGACTATATTCACCTATATGCAACTATATTTTATTAAAAGTTATTTCCCACACTTTCTAGCTAGACGTGGACTGGAAGAGAAGAGACAGCCTGTGCCATATTCCCTTTCTTTGATTAGCCTCTGTCCTTGTTATCAAAGGGGAGCTCTGAGCAGTGGGAGCAAGGCCTCAGCCCATTTGGAGTCCACCAGAGCATGGCTTCTGCAGGCAAGGCTCCCCTCCTCTTCCAACCACCCCTCCCCCATTCCCTGCAGGACTCTGCCAGCAGTTCTTAGTCATGTAAGACTGCTGGTGCTCCCATCATGTGGCCACAAGAGCCCTTGGTGTAATGTGGACTGTGGTTGGAGGAGAGAGCTCTCTGGGAAAACACCACCTAAGGGTAACATCTGCCCACTCTGGGCCACACAGAGAAACAAAATCAGGAAGATGCAAATACAGGCTTATAACACTTGAAACCACACGGCCACTCCAATGCAAAACAGCCCCACTCAAGTGTACCTGGGAAATTTCCTTGCAGCCTGAAGTTGAGTAATTAAATGCTAGAACTTCATTTAAAAGAAAAACTTCCTCTGGGGGATATGGTAATTTTCATTTAGAAAAAAAAAAAAAAAAGAGGAATGAGGCCAGCCTGGTGAGAGAGTCAGTCTCACTAGGCTGGTCAGGCTGGTTGGTGACAGGCCACCCCACTGCACTGAGCTCTGCGGCTGGCTACCCTCAAACTGCTTTTCCTGGAGCTGCAAGCATCCACACGGCTTCTTCTCAAAGCTCTCACCATGCAGAAAACACATGGGCCCCAAAGTGGGGCTTAAGCAGGGAGGAATGGAGCCCAGAGGGTCCTGGGCCTGCATCAGCTTCATTGTCAGAGATTTGCTTGCCCTCTGGAAGGCTACCTTACAGGGGCTCTGTCCCCAGATTTCCTGAACCCTGCCTAGATGTCACACTGCACAGACACCTGGCTTCCCAAGGAGGAGCCACACCTTTATCTGAGGAGCACCTCCCTGCTCCATCCTGGCAGCAGCTCAGGAGATGGCAGGAGATATCTCAGAATCCAAGGCCTGTACTTCAGAGTCAGGAAACACAGACAAGCCTGGCCTTCTTGATGTCCACCATCATTCAGAAATAGAGAGCCAATCAGACACACAAAACACACCCTGACCCTTGAAAACCAGACTGGTGTGGGGCAGCTTCAGAGCAGAGGATCCCCAAAACACACCCAGCAGAGGCTGACCCATCTCAGCAGGCCACTGGATATCCTCAGATCCCACGGGCAAGCTCTCTAAGCTGGCTCTCTATGCCTACGGGATGCCATTAGCACAAGTCACAGAGGATGCCTGTAACCACAGAAGAACTGTTTACTTAGAAACAAGCAACCGGCCTACCTAAGTGCACTTAATATTTGTACATGCTCATGTGTGTGTAGAAATTCATATGTATGGAGGCCAGAGATCAATCTTAGATGCTGTAACTCAGGTGCCATGCACTGTATTTGGAGACAGGGCCTCCCACTGGCTTGGAACTTGCCACGGAGGCCAGGCCATCTAGTCAGCAAGCCCCAGGGATCTGCCTCTTTCCATACTTCCCCAGCTCTGGAATTACACGCATGCGTCCCCACATTCAGCTTTTGGGTATGGAACTCATTTCTTCGTGCTTGCTTGACACAAACCTTATTGATTGAGCTATCTCATCAGCGCATGTTGTATGTAACTCTTGAATCTAAGTCACAGACCCACCGGACAGACCTGCGGAATGGATGCCACAAGCTAGTTAGCAAGCAGCTGTGCCGGAGGGGACATGAACAACCTGTTTCCCTAACAACATGTAGAGAAAGTTCTGGAATGAAAACTGCCATGATCTAGCCAGAACCATGTGTACCCTGATTCTCATGGGTACTTTTTGTACCTTATGTGACTGGCTGACATTGCCTGAGGATGACTCTGGAACACAGGGAGAGAGTACTCGCAGGTCTAAGCTTCTGCCTGCTCAGGTGCCTGCTCCACACGGTTTTAAGCCAGCGCAGACTTGGAAAGGAGGCAAAAGAACAGGACATCAATACAGACATCTCTCCTGGTGATTTTTAAGCAGGAAACATGGAAACTTCTGCTGGAAGCCAGCATTTTCCTTCTTGAAGTGACACTGTCTGTGAGGGAAGCACATAGACCATATTCCCTCTAGCCTGGCCAGGCAGGCAGAGCAAATGATCTGAATAACCCCTTACACAGCAGAGAGACCAAGCAAGGAGAGTCATCCAAGCCACTCCCCATGTTTGTGGAAGCACTTCTCATTAATCCCAGCACTGTGCTGTAAGCGGGGAGGTAGAGACAGGAGAATTCCCTGAAGCTCACGGGCCAGGCAGCTTAGATATGCAGCACAGAATAACAAAGAGGTGAACACTCACTCAGAGTTATCTTCTGACCTCCATGTGTGTACCACAGCATGCACATGACAGCTCTCTGTCTCTCTCTCTCTCTGTCTCTGTGTCCCCCCATCTCTCTCTGTCACACACACACACACACACACACACACACACACACACACACACACATATACACAGACATACATACATATACCATACATATAAATATATATATATATCACATATACATATATACCACACATAAAAGTATATACACATATATAAGTACAACATACACCACACATAAATACACATAAAGGTATATGCACATACATATGTATACCACACACACATATACATAAAGATATATATCACTATATATACCACACATATACATAAAGGTATATACATATATGCATATACCACACACATATGCATAAATAAATAAAAATATATATATATATATCTCACATACATCACACATACATACATACATACACACATACATACATACAGGTATATACACACACATACAAACAACACACACATACACCATACATATATACATATACATCTCTCCCCCCACACACACAGACACCATATGTACAGGTATGTACATATACACACATACACTCACACATAAAATACCAACAACTGACCAAGTTCCAGACATTTCCTGATAAGACTGTCTCCTGGGTTTTCCTGCCATCATCTTGGGACAAAGTATTCAGGATAGGTGAAGAGCCAAGTGACAGTATTCTTCTGGTTCCCACCTCAAGCCCCATCCCAGAGAATCCCAGCTGGGTGGCTGGGGTTGAGGCCACAGTGAACACTGTGCCCAACAAACTCCATTCCAGTAGGCCGTGGGGGCCTGGCTGAAGCTGCTGGTGTCTAAGCACTATTGTTACTTCCCCATCTACCCACCTCGCAAGGACAATATGCACAGGGTCCTCAAGGCCTCTAGAGAAACCAAATGACCCGCATTCGATACAAAGGACCTGCCACACCTGCTCAAGGAAATCTTGGTTTCTCTGAAATTCCTGACTGTGAAATATTCCAGGAAATTACAGTGGAGTTACTCCTGAGACTTCAAAGCTGTATCTAAAGACACGAATTAACCCCAGTGCTTAAAGAAAGTACGGGTTATGTGCTCAGGGAAGAAAGATATCTCTGCCATGTGAGAACTGTAGTAATTATCAACTCTATAGCTCAAGATGAACGAATGTCAGCCAGGGCATGGTGTAGCCCAGGGGACGGTATCAGCCAGGAAAGCACACACTCGGATACTGGCGTGCTCTCTAATGCCCACCCATGGTGCAGAGAGCCATGAGGTCGCCATTATTGATTGCTACAGATCTGACTTACCTTCCTGTCCTGGAGTCACAGAAGGCCTGGGCTCCTGGGCACCAGGCAGCATGGAACATCGAAAGGACCAGACTGGCAGTCTTGAAAATGGGAATGGCCGCAATGGAGAGAAGGCGAGGAGAGCAAGTGGAGGTTTCCTGCTGTTAAGTGGTGTATGTAACTAGGGAAGTGGCTTTTCCTCAAAGTGTCAGCAAGCAAGACAAGCCAGAAAGCAGAAGTAAGAGGGTGTGTGTGTGTGGGGGGGGGGGGGGTTGCTTGATAATTTCATAGTCAAAATGAAGTTACAGTCAGAAGGCAGGGATCCCAAACAAACACCTGCCAGTGGAGGAGGATCGTGGCGATTCTTGACCAGGACAGTCACACTGATTCTTAGACCTAAGCTACACAGCCTGGCTAAAACTGTGTGCCAAGTTTAGGGTATATCAAATTTTCTTCTCATTATATTACTGTATATCATGTTTGACGATTTACTAATTCTGTAATTCTGTTCATTTTTGTTTAGTTTCCTATTGTTAGCTTCAGAGTTTACCATGTCGCCTCCCTTGACCATCGTGGCTTGGGCTTAATGTACTGTAATTCTTGATAATTCTTATAAAACTTCATTTCCTATAATGAGAGCACATCCTTGCCTAAAACTATAGGTGACTGAGTTGACACAGCTCTCTTTATCTTCTACATCATCGGGGTTTGGGTATGCTGCTCCAGGGCTCGTGTGCTGGGAGCTTGGCTAAGGTGTGGCACATTCGAGTGTCATAACCTTTGAGAGGTGGGTTCTGAGGTACAAGGGAGCGAGTTCACTGAGGCACCAGCCTTGGAAAAGACTAATGGCTATCTCAGAGGACTAAGTTAAGTCTCAGTAAACTGAGTTAGTTACATTCACAGTGAATTGATATCAAGCAAGGTCATCCTACCAATTTGGTCCCATCCACAGCCATGATTCATCACAGCCTTCCACCATGTGGTGCCATCTGCCAGGATGTCATGCAATGTAAGGGGCTCACCTGATGTGGCAGCCTGAACTTGGGCTTTTAAGCCCTAAACTGCTAGCCAAACTAAACTCCCTTTCTTTATAAAGCACTCAGTCTCAAGGATTTTGTTATAGCAGTGGGCCTAGTGTTCAGGATTTCTTTCTAAGCACTACCTTTAGCATCATTTGAAAAATGTTGGTATACCATATTTTATTTTTTAAAAAATATCATTATTTTATGTATATGAGCATTTTCCTACATATGTGTATGTGTATCATGCATGTGTTCAGTACCTATGGATGTCAGAAGAGGACAGCTGATACCTTGAGAATGGAGTTACAGACAGTGTGAGCTGTCAGTGGGGTGCTGGGAATTGAACACAGGTCCTCTGCAAGAGCAACAAATGCTCCTGGCTGTTGAGCTAATCCTCCAGTGCCTTGAATTCTCATCTGTATGCTAGGTAAAATATTTCAAGAGTTCTTTTGAGACTTTTATCAACTCACAGGTTATATAAAAGCCCATTATTCGCTTTCCAGATTTTTTTTTGTTATGGATATATGGTTTGATTTTGTTGTGTTCTAAAAAACAATTTACGCAGCTTTTTAAATGTAAGCTTAATGGGTTTTCTAAGCAGGTACTTTATTTTGGTAAATATTCCTTGAGTGCTTGAGAGGAATGCCTATTTTGGTTGTTGGAGTCAATGTCTCACAAGTGTCAGGTTGATTGACAGTGTTGCTCTAGCCTCGTCATGGCTATTAATTTTCTATTTGAGCTATCAGTTATAGTAAGAGAGAAACTGGCATTCCAGACCACAATAGTGTCTTTGTCCTTTTCTGTCTTCCATTTTGTCAGGGTTTCCCTTATGCATTTTGCTGTCCTGCTGATCTGTGTATACATGGCTAGGTTGCTATGTCTCCTTGGGTGTCTGACTCTTTTGTTATTATGTAACTGTTTCGCAGACTCCTCTCCAATGTAGAGGTTTTTGTCCCATAAGTAACACAGAAAGTAAGGAAGGTTCTGAAAGGAAGAATCCATTAGGGAATTCCCAGCTGGAGTGTAGCGCTAACCATGTGCTTTGTCCTGTGCAGAAGGATGTAGGTGCTTTTCATAGTTATTGCTTGCTTCCTCCCTGACCTCTTTCTCAGATCTTTACAATAAGATCCTAGTGAGGTGTGTGTATTAACGACAGCTTTTTACTGCCTTCATCTCCTGATGTTGGGGGTGCTATCCAACCCAGTACTGACCAACCTCTAGAAAGTGAAACATTTCGCATGTAACAAACCAATCCAAAATCTACCTTGAACCAGTTCCTTTATCAGGCTGCCGTATGCCAACCTTTTAGTCCCCTGCCATGACCACTCAACAGAAACAGGCAACCAGGGAAGGCTGTCCTCTCTCCAATGCCTGGCATCAATGAGTTAACAGATGCCCCAAGAGGGTAACTGAGCTGAGACTTTAAGACCACGGTTGCCTTTTAAGGAAAAAAAGAGTCAAGTATGAAAAGACACTGGGGATCAGGCAACTGAAGAGGGTGTGTGTGTGTGTGTGTGTGTGTGTGTGTGTGTGTGTAAGACCAGAGAAGAAATGGCCTCAGAAGACAGGACAAATATTGAGGGTACAGGGAACACACAAGAGATGGCTTGAGAAAAATGAGACAGAACTTAATGAGTTCAGAATTCCAAAGGAAGACACTTAAAGGCCAAGAAGAACCAAGGTAAGTAACCCTGATATCCCCCTCCTAAAACATAGAAGTAAATAAACATATTTGCCTTAGAAGTTCATTATCAGAAACCAAAGAGGCCTCATCTCTAGGGGTTAAAGGGACATCTTAACCCCAAGAATAAAGAAAAAGCAAATGACCTGATCTCAGCTGAAACCAGAACTAACCCTACCTCTGGGCATGCATCTCCGGGATTTGAAGTCATCTGTGGAAGAGACATTTGCATGTCTGCTGTTTACTGAGATGCTACTCACAATAGCCAAGAGGGAGAACCAAGCTGAGGGCCCACCAATGGCTTAAGGATGGATGAGCAGATAAAGCAATATGGTAGGCATAGACTGTGGAGTACTATGTAGGCGTGAAGAGGGAGTGAACTACCATTCATAAAAACAAACGCATGGATCTTTCGGACATGAAGTGAGGCTGGCACAGAGACACAAGCTGTATTTCATATGGATGCTGTGGAACTATCTCCTCAGAACTGAAGCATTGCCTCCTGGAGGGAGGCTCACAAAGCTTAAGGGAAGGAGACTGGGGAAAGGAGACTCTTCTGTGGGGCTGAGGGCAAGTTGGGCAGGAAGGTCCAGGGATGCAGCCTTGGTGAGCTGTTGATTGGAGCAGCTGCATCCAAGCCACCTGTGCTCCTACTGTCACAAACACACACAAACACACGCACACACACACACACACACACACACACACACACAGCTCCCATAATGGCAATAAATTCACTAATTCACCAAGTGTGATGGTTTGAATATGCTTGACCCAGAGAATGGCACTACTAGGAGGTATGGCCTCATTGAAGTAGGTGTGGCCTTCTTGGAGGAAGTGTGTCACTGTGGGCGTGGGCTTTAAGACCCTTGTCCTAGCTTCCAGGAAGACAGTCTTCTCCTAGTGGCCTTCAGATGAAGATGTAGAACTCTCTCTCAGCTCCTCCTGCACCATGCCTGCCTGGATGCTGCCATGCTCCTGCCTTGATGATAATGGACAGAATCTCTGAACCTATAAACCAGTCTCGATGAAATGTTGTCCTTATAAGAGCTGCTTTGGTCATGGTGTCTGTTCACAGCAGTAAAACCCTAAGACACCAAGCTAGACTTGGTGCAAATGGTGTCTTTGGGGTGAGCAGACATTTGCTCACATCTCCCTGAGAGAGTAATGAAACAGAAGTGAAGTACAGAACTCTGAAACTCAAAGAAACAAAGGATCTGCAGCTGTGTGAGCCCTTAGCATTGTGCAGAACATGCCTGTTGTCATAGTTACTTTCCTATTGCTGTAAAGGCAACTTAGAAAGGAAACCATGCCCAGTTATCAGGGCTTTCAGTTCCAGGAGTCAGAGTTTGAGACATTATGGTGGGGAAGAGGAAAACAGGCAGGCATGGCACTGGAGGAGTAGCTGAGAGCTTACATTTAGATCCACATGCAGAGAGACACATTTATGTTGCATACAGACACACACACACACACACACAGAGAGAGAGAGAGAGAGAGAGAGAGAGAGAGAGAGAGAGAGAGAGAAACAAGGTGACACCCAATCCTTCCAAAATAGTTCCACCAACTACAGATGAAGTCTTCAAACATATGAGCCTATGGAGCCTGCTCTCACTCAAACCAACACACACACATTTTCACACAGGCTTTATCCATCACTAGATTACCTATGATACTGGGCTGGAGAGATGGCTCAGCGGTTAAGAGCGCCTACTGCTCTTCCAGAGGTCCTGAGTTCAATTTCCAGCAACCACATGGTGGCTCACAACCATCTGTAATGAGATCTGATGTCCTTCCCTGGTGTGTCTGAAGACAGCAACAGTGTGCTCACATAGATTACCTACGATACATAACACATAGTGAATGTTGTATAAATACACTGTACTGTCAGGGAACCAGGGCATGAAGGACAGTGTGCACACAGGACAGAAGCTGAGGTGTCTTTGAATACTTTGTGTCTGAGGCTGGGTCAATCTTCAGGAAGCTGTGGCTGTGGGGGCTCCATATGCACAGAACCACCCTCACTATTTAAGGTGAGGAGGTGAGAATTTACAGTTTGTCAGAGGCTGTGTTCTCATCTGTAAGACTTCAGCAAGACAACCACTGGGACCAGTTCAGTTTTCGTTATGACTCATAAGTAGCATGCCACTGAGTGGACCACACTGGTGTGTGTGTGTGTGTGTGTGTGTGTGTGTGTGTGTGTGTAAGAGAGAGAGAGATGGGAGGCTGCTGTGCTAAGGTAGCAAGAGTTAGGCCCCTAGGTCCTCTCTGCTAAGGACATTAGATCTCTTTAAGAGGAGTGACTTAGCTTTAATTGTCAACCTGACACAGACGGGAGTCCCATGACAGGAGAACCTCAATGACTTCTCTCAGTGATGGGAATAGGTGTAAACTGAAATAGACCCTTTCCTCCTCTGAGTTGTATTTGGCCATGGTATTTGTCAAGACAATTGAAAAATAAAAAATAAAAAAACAAACAAAAAAATGGCACTGGGGACACTGTTCCTACAATAGAAACCTGACAAGTACTACCCATGACATACATACACTGTGAGCGACAGCATTCACAGCCAGGCAAGGCTAGCAAAACTCCTCCCAGACTCCCCACCCACCCACAAAGCCTCTGGATGTGAGGCCAGGGTCAGGTCTATCTTAGGGTCTAACAGTCCTTTCACCCTAGAAATGCTAATCTACACTGACATAGTCACAAGCTACAAGGCTCTTAGAAATTGGGTAACATGGTTCAGAATTGAGCCATCAAGTTTGTTTAAGTTAGTTGGAATGTACATGGCTATATGCCACGTGTTGAACACCATGACTGGGGAGCTAGAGAGAAGCCTCCTGAGCCCACCTGGGCTGTACGCAAGCCCACTCTGAGACTAATGGGAAGAGAGGCCATGATTGGCACTGTATACACACAACCCTAAGGGCCAGTCTGTGAGCTCTACATATCTCTCCCTTCCACAAGTTTCTTCCATTAAGACGAAACTTGGAGGCTGTAGATTTTCTTTTTTATTAAAAGGATGGTACATTCTGTTCCAAATATCTGCAGGTCTGATAGATGAGAGACTGATAGATAAATAGGTACACCAATGAGTGTATAGATGGGCTGGAGAGATTGCTCAGTCAGCAAAATCCCCCCCACCCCCCAATGAATGAGCCAGGTTTTAGCATTTTTTTAACATGAGATTTTGGGGCCTGGTGGTCCACACTTATAACCTCAGTTCTGGGGAGGGAAAGAGGGAAAAACAGGAGGATTTCTGGGTCTCACTGGCCAGGTAGTCCAGTCTACATGTTGGGCTCCCGATGATTAAACAGGACTAGGGTGAAGAGATGACTCAATGGCTCAGAACACTTGCTGCTCTTGCTTCTGGTTCAGTTCCCGGCACCCATATCAGGTGGTTCTCAGGCACCTGAAATTCCAGTTTCAGGGGATCCAATCCCCTTCCCTGGTTTCCACGGGCACCTCCATGCCTGTGTGTATATACATACACTCAGAAACACAAGCATCTGAAATGAAACCTTAACAACAACAACCCCAAGGCAGATGGCGTTTGAGGAATGACAGTGAAGGTTGATCTCTAGTTTCTACACATCCTCGCAAATGCCTGCATCATGAATGTACACACACACACACACACACACACACACACACACACACACACACACACAGTACACCTGAGAGACTGGACAGAGGCTCCAGAAAAAGGAGATTCAGCATCATTTTGCAGATGAGATAACATGAACCTAAGAAACTGAAGAGAAATGGTGGAGTCAGGATCCCAGGAGCGTCTGTCAACTATGCTGTTCCGAGGACCCTCGGAAACCACCATTTCCGAATTGGCCAGGTGCTGATCAAAGCCACAGTCTCAAAAGGTGTGTGGGACAAGTCCTGGTGCTTTCTGTTGCGAGGGCAGCAGTGCAATAGACACCCTTGGAGCTGAGCAAGTGACCACACACACCGCCGGCATATGGCCTACACGAGAGCAGCCTTCTCGTCACCTTCTGCCGCAGCCTGAAAGGTCCAGACGTCAAGCCACAGTCACCCAGAGACCATAGCCCGAGCTCTCAACCAAAAGAAAGGCAGCTTGAGTCCTCGTGAGAAAAACAAAATGACCAGGTCACAGGAACAGGCATGGGGCCAATGCTATGATCCCACAGAACTGGGGCCGACTAAGAAACACGTGAGAAAATTATCAGGAAGATGGAAATTGTGCTGAGAGACTTGTGGGTGAGTAGTACTCGTGGGTGCACACTTTCCCTCCCCGAGACTTATTTTATGTGTATTCATCTCTTGCTAGTGTGTCAGCTGGCTGACAATAGACTCACATTCTCAAACACTCAAACACCCTGAAAATTTCAAGACTGGCAGATTTTTATGAATGCAAAGGAAGGAAGGAAAATGTCTGCATGATCTCTCTACTGTGATCTCTCTCCTGCTCCCTCTCATACATACATACATACATACATACATACAAACACATACACACAAACTAACAATACACAAAACAGCCATTATACCCAGCACTCTCACAAATTCCTGTGCAGTTGAAATTCCTTAGCTCTCAAGACTGTCTGGGCTAGTCATCCCATGAACTGTTCTAAAACAGTTCCTTTCCCATTGCTGCAGATAGAATGGGGCAGAAGGCCACACCCCAGACTTCTCTGAAGCTCAAGCTGGACCTGTGTAACACGAGCCCAGGTCCATTAAACAACAAACAAACAAACCAAACCAAACAAAAAACAAACAAAAAACCCTTTGAGTCTGCTTGACCTTGAGCAACCCTCAACCTTTGGAGACTTCGGTCCTTGCTTAGAGACAGAATTTGCCCAACTGTTGTGACAAATGTCATGTTTCAAAATTAGTTTCCTTCCTGTTCTCATTTGCCGTCCATCCTTCCACTGAAACCGTGTACTATCATCATCATCACCATCATCATCATCATCATGCTTTTGACCTTGTAAGATCTACAAACTTACAGAAAAAAGTGGAATGACAATGGCTGTCATCACGTCCTTCAGATGAGTTTCTGCTTGCTATACCTTACCCTTCTCCTGTTTCCCATATTGATTCAAAAACAGTTTTGCAGAGTTTGTATTTACAGCCTATGATATTCACCTCCGAATTAAAAAGACTGAGGGGAAGGCCAGGCCTGGGTTCCCAGAGATCCCACCATTCCCTCTCTCAGATAGTAGAGCATTGGCGATGGGTGAATACATTTATTTAGAATGTAGATGCCTAACTGCTACATTGAAGGCAAAACAAACAAACAAAATCCTACAAAACATGATTCAAAATATATTCAAATAGAAGAAACCACAGAAATTCTATTGCAACTAAGAAGTAACCACAGAAATTAAAAGTTTATGTGAAACGGCCCGGCAATTATGACAACGGGTTATGGTGATACCATGTATCTATTCAATGGCTTGTCAAAGGGCAAAGCAGAAAACAGTGAGCACCAAGACAGAGTTAGTCAACAAACTCCTCAAGGGATTTCTTCCTGCAGTTCTTAACATATGTGCAGCCAGACTGAAGAGCCTCTAAGACTGGAGCAAGACGGAAAGCAGTTTCAGGAGGGGGGGGGTAAGAAGAAGAGGAAGAGGAGGAGGAGGAGAAGGAGAAAGAGAAGGAGAAGGAGACGGAGATGACAAAGAAGAAGAAGGAGAAGGAGAAGGAGAAGGAGAAGGAGAAGGAGAAGGAGAAGGAGAAGGAGAAGGAGAAGGAGAAGGAGAAGGAGAAGGAGAAGGAGAAGGAGAAGGAGAAGAAGAAGAAGAAGAAGAAGAAGAAGAAGAAGAAGAAGAAGAAGAAGAAGAAGAAGAAGAAGAAGAAGAAGAAGAAGAAGAAAATGGAACTGAGCGATAACATGGTGTATTTTTGAATGGGTGGAAACTTGTGTCAAGAGAAGTTTCAGTTTTATGTCATAAATTTGAGAAGAAAATTATATTAGGTTCTGTGCAATCCAAAAATATGACAATAACAAAGTTTTGCCCTAGGAACAGCAGAGAAAGGCAAAGGAGGAACAAGGAAGGAGGTGGCAAGGGCATAGCACAATGGGCCGGTCTACACTTTGTTGCTACAACAAAATACCCAAAGTTAGGTACTTTATAGAAGTTTTTTGAGTTCACAGTGTTGGAAGTCTAAGACAGGGTGGTCCCATCTGTTTAGCAGCTAGTATGGCCCTGTGAGCCACAGAATGACATGGCCGGAGGGACATTGGCAGGAGTTATGAGTAAGGAAGTCAATATAACATCATCAAGTCAGGAGCCAAGGACAGTAAGAAGCCAAGCCTGCTGTTTCAACTCAGGGTCCCTGAAGAACAATGCCGCTCTCTCCTGAGGACAATGCCTAACCAGGGCCCAACTCCCTGGTTAGGACCCACTTCTTAAAGGTACAACTGCTATTCAACATCCAAACACCCACACTGAGACTTTAATGTAAGCACACCGGCCTTTAGGGCCATAGACAAACTATTCAAACCATAGAATACCCAAGGGATCCTACTGCTCATAGCTGATGAGGCTGCCAACCCTGAAGATGACGCAGGAGTCCTGGGCATGGAACACCATTGGGGAAGATGGTGGACTCTGGTCAGGTCTTCTGAGTAGAGATGCCATGACAAAGTGTGGACTCAACAAGTCATGAATGATAGTAAGCACAGGACATAAACACTTGCTGAAACCGGTTAACCCCAATCACAGAATAATTACCATTGGAAGGTATGGGAGTCTGGTTTCTAACCACTCCTCATTCTCAGCTACACTGTCTGAAGTTGATACATGAAAAAAATTAGCCAGTATGCCTTACATACATACTGCTTCCAAAATGAAAAGCTGGCTCCCGGGAAGCTGGACTATGGGACAGAAAGACGGGTGCAAAGACTGAAAGGGGTAAGGAAACTCTCAGTTAAATTAAAACAAAGTAAAAAGACAAAATAAGCCCAGGTCACACTAAGACATCTCCAGGGCCGTGCCATAGGAACCACCAAGTGAGTGACATTCGAGGCTGATCTCCCTAGAACAAAGGTCTACCAAACTTGTGAAAAGAGGCAGGAGTAACTTCTACTGTGTGGATTTCAATACTTTTTATAGACATGCTGAACCCACATAAGTTCATCAATATTAGAATTACAGTTTTCCCGAACTGTCCTGAGCCCTTCCCTCTCTATTCACAGCACCCGGGTCTGCCACACAGGTGTCTTGTTGTACCTTTTCTAGCTGGCCGATGCCCCCGACCCACCAAGTCTGAAGACTGTTCTAGGATGCAGGTCACACGCAGCTTCCAGGGTCAGGACTGTGTATGGGGGGAGAAAGGAGTTCCTTTGCTCTTCCCTCAACACAACCACCCTCCACCCCAAGTAGCCACTACAACACTGAAAACATGCCCACTTTCTCCTCCCACCCCAAGTCTCCAAGAAAGAGAAGACAAAGAGAGCCACACTGGTTCTACTAAATTGAGTGTGACATAAACGAAATGTGCTTTCTTTGCATGTCTTGGGTTTTAACCATGTTTGACTATAGTTAATATTTAAATTCAGCCAGTGAGTTGTAAGAGATACAGAGCAGAAAATTGCATGGGTTTGGTTTTGATTTTGTTTTGTTTGTTTTGTTTTTGAGACAGGTTGGCATGTAGCCTAGGCTGGATTCAAACTAGGTAAATGCCCAAGGGTGTCCTTGGACCTTTGACCCCCATGTCTCCAATTCCCAGGTACTAGGATTACGGGTATGTGTGGCCACATCCAATTTATTTGGTGTTGGGAACTTCATGCATGCTAAGCAAGTACTCTATTGACTGCAATATATTCCTAGCCACTTCTCCCATTATACTTCTTTTCTTTTCCTTTCCTTTCCTTTCCTTTCCTTTCCTTTCCTTTCCTTTCCTTTCCTTTCCTTTCCTTTCCTTTCCTTTCCTTTCCTTTTAAAAATAAGTCTCATTTAGTCTAGGTTGGTCTCAAAACCTTGAACTCTTGATTCTCCTGCCTTTGACACCCAAGTTTTATGGTTACAGATATGTCACCACACCTGTCTATCCAATCGATTCTTTTAAAAGCTCATTTATTTTTATGTATAGCTGTGGATGTATTTGTGTAGAATCATGCATCTGTGTGTGTGTGTGTACACATTTGTGCACAATCATGCTTGCTTGTAAAAGTCAGTAGAGGGAGTTGGAGCCCCAGGTGCTGGAGTTCCATATGGCTCTGAGCCTCAATGTAGGGGCTGGGAAATGAATCCCTGCTCCTCTGCAAGAGCAGTAAGTGGTGTTAACTGCTGAGCCGGCTCTCCTGCTCCCATAATTGATTCTTAAAAGGAAACAAAACAAAACAAACAAACAAAACCCTCAAATGGATCTAGGCTAACATTTTTGTCAAAGTTATAATGAAATACAAATGTCCCTCAAAATCTATGAAAATGCACAAATCTACATAAAATCCAGCCAGCCTCATTAGTATTTTAATCTTATACAATATCTTCATAGGAAAAGCTTTTTTGCCTAGTGTTCAAATACAAGGTTGAAGATTATGATGATAAAATCCAACGGAGGTAAGGAATTAATCTGCATCATTGTTAGGACTCTGTCTTCTGACATAAAAAGAAAAAAAAATCAACCCATAAGAAATGAATATATGTGTGTGTGTGTGTATTTGTATTTTTTTCACCCATCCAGTTGTCAACAATACTAATCCAGAAACAAGAGAAAAATGGATAGACAGGCCAGCTGGGGCAGTTGGAAACAGGTCCCTATGGTGAAAGCTGAGATGCTGGGCATTGGCTTGCATCTGAAAGGAGATCCCGCCATTCTAGGGCAGAAGGAACAGAAAAAAAAGTCAACAAAGGCCCAGCTGCAGAGAGAACCGGAAACTTGTCTTCCAAGGACTGCAGCTATGAGGGATGGCCACGCCCCTTCCTGGAGAGTCTTGTGCTCACTCCTGAAGTCACAGGAATGATGGGAACATGTCTCTTTGAAACTTTTATCTCTAAAGGATGAAACCCTGTACTCTTGCTTGGACGTCTTGGGATTTAGTGAAGATGCTTGAACTTTCGGCAAATCCTCGCTATTTCCCCGACAAAGGGGAACTGCCCACTAGGTACTGGAACTGGTAAGTGTCTGGCAGTAAATGCACTTGACTTTCAAAAGCCCAGCACAGTTTAAGGAGTCCAATACGGACCTAATTCTTGAACCCCAGGGTTGAAAAACAAGGCTTGTTTTTTTTTTTATTTTTCTCGATAAGTTTTAAGGAACCACATTGAGTGACAACACCTGCTCTAAACGGACACAAGCTATTTATAGTTGATATCTACTCCCCTCGGAACATGAAGAAACAACGGTGCCCGGAATAACAAAATACTGCCCCACAACGCCAGAGTGATCGCAAGCAATGGTGTTCCTCTATACAAATGCCTTTCTAAACTATAAATGTAAACCTTAAATCTTGAAAACTAAATCCCAAACACGCAATGAATGATGAGGGACAGACAGTTTGCTGGGTAAGTTCTACCAAGAGGCCTTTGCTTAAAAATCAAAACTCGAGTTGTAGAGATGATACCTACATGTAGAATATTAAAGATAACCTTTACAAGACCAAAACACCATTCATACAAGCCTAGCAATAAAATCGTATTTTTTAAAAATCAATTTCACCTCTCAGGGGTGACATATATTCCCAAAATATATTCCCCACTTTCATCCTAACTTAGTTTTAAAATTTTTCCATTTTTAAGACTTTTATTAAATCTGGCATATCTAAGCATCTCAAATACAGAATACCCAATAATCTATGTTTTACGGCAAAATTTCCTTAAATCTATTAAAATTATTGAATTGGATAGAAAAAAATGATTTGGTGAAATAATTTCAAGTAGCAAAATTTATCACTTAAGACACCTACTATCTTGTAAGTGTTTAAATCATTTTACTTAAATATAAATATATTTATACAGTATTTGAACTGTCCTGTGGGGAGAGGCCAGACACATGACTACGTTTAATGACATTCGATTTTAAAGCCGCCCTGTAGAGGCTGTGGGTTTGATTTGACTAAAGCAAAGGCCTGATCCCGGTACTCCAGGAATGCCCCGGCATCACACACGCGGTATTTTTAAAACATTATAATTTAGTGGTGTCGACCCGTCCATCTCTTTTGAATGCCACATGCTGAAATGTTTCAAGAGTTTAAAAAAGAGAAGACGCCAAGGAAAAGAAAAATATCCCCAATAGAGAATTTTACTTAACTTTAAACCAATCTTTGGTAAGCCAGGTAAAAATTAAAAAAACAAAACAAACAAAAACGGGAAGCTGACTTCTCCAATTCTTTCTACTCTACGGACTTTCAAAGGAGTAGGTCTCCTTTCAATGGCTTTTAGGGGGGGAGGGGTGTTAAGTTTTGGGAGTCATACTGATATATATCCAAATGTGCACTGTAGTGCCTCCAACAGTCTCCAAGGATCTGGAGAGGCGACTTCACAAAGAAAGTCCACCAGGCGGAGTGAACTTGCCGGCTTCGGCAGGGTTCAGAGTTTGGGGAAACTGCTCTTTCCCTCACCTACCGCATTTCAGAGGCGCTGGGACTCTGCAGCGACTCACGGGCGCGCACGACGACAGTCCCGGATCTCAAATGCTTGGGGACGTTGCTTCGCTTCGGGGGCGCGCACCGTAGAAGTCTCCCGGTTCTCCGATCCTCCAGCTGCCGAGAGGCGGAGCTCCCGGCTCGGCCCCACTCCCTGCGCCCGGGCGCGCGCGTTTGCAGGCGGGAGTCCTGGTCCCGCGCACCGGAGCCCGGCGGGTCCGCGCTCAGCCGCAGTCACTGGAGCGAAACTGCGGTCCAGCCTAGTTTAGCCAAGGTCTGTCGCCTGGGGGTGGCCGAGGCCCTGTGCTAGGGTGCGGCGAGGCGGAGTGGCTCCTACCTGGGCAGGTGGCCGCGTCCTCCAACCCCCTCTCCTCCTCCCTCCTCCTGTCTCTCCGCCGCCGCCTTCTCCTCCAGCCTGGCACACCCGGGTCCCCAGTTCTCCCGTCCGCCCGGCTGGCCGCTTCCTCCTTCGGAGAACTTCCTCAATGCGCCAGGACAGCGCCCTCGCTTCCTCTGCCGCCTCGAACCTGAGGCACACAGCACCCCGCCCAGAACCCAGCAGGGTTAGGCAGCGCCCAGAACGGAGCCGGGCCAGCCGGGCTGGGAAGTACCCGGAGATCCAATATAGTAACACCCCCCACCCTGAACTCGAGCTACAATCGGGACAGCATGCTGAACCGAGCCTGAGACAATTAGGATCCCGAACTTAGGACAGCACGCCCAAACCGAGCCGGGGCAGTACGTTTAACGTAGTCAAGTAGCTCTAGATTCCTAAGCCAAGTCTCAGCTGATGAGCACGGTGAACCTGAGCTGAGCCTGGCAGAATCACTAACCTAGCTTGTCAGTACTGCTGAACCTGAAGACGGGCAACGCCCCAAACTGAGCTGGAGCCAGGCAGCACCTCTAGACAACTGGCTCTCAGTCCCCTAGCAAGACAGATTCAGAGGAATGGGTGTGTCCTTCTCAACAGGCCATGATACTTCTGCCAACACCATGGCCTGAGAACCTAAGTGAATCGAAAGATGCCCCCAGAAGTTTTTGCCTGACCAAAGCTGTTTTTGAGGGCGTCACCTGTTACCCACAATCTTGACTCTTATCCTGCAGTTCTTGACATGCTTTTTGGTTTTGTTTTCTGTTAATCTGTTAACGCTGTAAGGTTCGAAATGGTCACTTTTGTTATGCTCTAACTAATAATAATATTTAGATACAGGAAATAAGTAAATGAATAAATAAATAAAATTGAGATTCTAGATGCTGTTTGTGGTGAATTTTAAAGAGCAGTGTCCTGCCTAAACACAGAAACAGGGATGGAGAGATGGCTTAGGAGGTAAGTGCTTACCATGCAGTTAGAAGGACCTGAATTTGATCCCCAGTACTCATGTGAAAACTGGGGTAGAGGGGCATGTAGCAATAAATAATAAATAAATGGGAAAGCAGTGAAGGATGGTACTTAAGACACATGGAAATGATAGTAAGAACGACCACAAAATACTTTGCCAAAACCATAGCTTTGTACAAAGGCCACCAGAGCCTTACACAGAAAACCTTTCTGCAAGGATGTGAAGCTAACTAATTCCCGTGTCACTTTAATGGATATTGCTCTTACTAGAGATCTTGCAAGCAAGGAATTTTGTTTTTACACAGAACTGGGGCCTGGCACACGCATTGTGCCATTAAAAGCTCCCCGCTTTTTCGTCCTTTGTGACTACTCTCCTAGTGTACTCTGGTGTGTATAGTCCCAATCCAGCACTATGAGACTACCAAACAAATTCATTGTTTCTGTAAAATCTTTGTGCCCTTTGTTTTGTTTTGTTTTGTTTTAGTTTAATTTAAACTTATTTTTAACTGGTTAGTGTGTGTTGTGGATAGGTGTTCCTATGTGCAAGTATGTGCAGTATGCACACATATGTGGATGTCTGTTTATATGTGCACACAAATGCATGTGGAGGCCAGAGGTCAACACCTGAATTCTTTCTCAGTCTGTATCCACCTGAGATTTTGAGACAGGGTCTCTTACTGAACCTGTAGATCACCTATTTGACCACATTAGTTGGGCAGCAGGCCTAGGTTTCCTCTAGTCTCTGCAGTATGGGTTAGGGTTACTGATAAGAGCATGAATGACTACTCTAAGGCAGCTAAGAAAGCCCATACCAGAAAGCTAGGACCATGCAGCTCACTTTATGACTGGCAGGTAGCTCAACAAGTCCTAGAGACTCTCTTCTAGGAAGCTAGTCTGGTTTGCAAGTGCCTCTCAGCAGTCTGTGTTGCTTATATAACCCTGGGGGTGGTGGGAGGGACCTGGTGTACCCGGTCAGCTTCAGGGACTTCCTGGGGCTACTGAATTTACTTCCTGAGTCTTAGTGAATCTTGATTAGTTTCCCTCCAGACTCCAACTCAGAGGAAATTGCTACACAGTAGTAAGAAGGTATCCATGGGCTTTGAATCTATGTGCAGAATAAAGCCAGCCTTACCCAACAGGACAGTGTCTCTCTGGAGTTTCACTGAGTGGAGCTAAGGTGACATAATGGTCCTTCCTACCTCTGAGTCATCTTCAGTGTCAACTGCACTGAAGCTTACCACACAAATACCCAGAAAAACAGAATCTTCTTGCCAGTCATGGTGTCTCCCAGCATTTCTTCTCTGCCTCATGGTCTTCTGAAGACTGCCCTATAGGCTTCCCCCTGAACACCCCTGAATGTTGCTGTGACTGTGTGCTAACCCCAAAAGCCCTCCTAACCTAATCTCTTCCCAACACAGTCACTGTTTTTAAAATTGGGGGCGGGGAGGGGGAGGGTATAGGGAACTTTTGGAATAGCATTTGAAATGTATATAAAGAAAATATCTAATAAAAATATTATTTAAAAAAAGAAAATCGGTTTCTTATCTATAGGATCTTAATAACACTTTAAAAATAGCAAATGCAGTATAGTCGTCTCTATGCTAATTCTGACTCATGAAGTCTTTCCATATTGGGTTATTTTGTTTGAGTTTTCTGCTGTTCCTTGCTCACAGTGTCTCACTTCCTTGTGTACTCAGTGACATCTGACTGTGAGCCATTCATCATCCCTGAAAATGTATTTGTAGGAATTGGGTGACGCCAGAAGGAAGACATTTTCATTCAGTAAGAAAGTGCCTTTGTTTCTGACAGAAACCTAGATTGTAATTAATCCTTGAATGGCTTTAAGGTACATGTTCAGTTTATGTGTTTAAAGTAGGCTGGTGATACGAATTAGAGTAAAATTTCTTTATTTTATGCTACCGTTTCTCTGAATTTTATTCATTTGTTTGTTTATTTTGCTCTGTGCTTTTGGTTTTTTGTTTTGTTTTGTTTTGTTTTTTTGTTTTGGTTTTTGGTTTTTTGGTTTTGTTTGTGGTGTGTGTGTGTGTGTGTGTGTGTGTGTGTGTGTTATGGCAATTATCTCAGGAGCACCACATTACACATTTAAAAATACATAACTTTTATTTGTCAGTTGAACTTCAATAAACCTGAACTTTTTTGCATGTAGAGCTTGGCAGACAACATTTCACCTTTTAAGCACTGGAGAGATGGTTCAACAGTGAAGAATGATTGCTGTGCATGGTAGGGGGTCAGAATTCAGATTCCTGGCACGCACCTGGTGG
The DNA here is from genome assembly GCF_978045245.1 of Mus caroli. Lineage (NCBI taxonomy): Eukaryota > Metazoa > Chordata > Mammalia > Rodentia > Muridae > Mus > Mus caroli. The sequence goes on along the minus strand of NW_028227270.1, from coordinate 68,820,797 downwards.
CTCACAACTGTCTTTAACTCCAATTCCAGAACCCCTTGGATACTGCATGCAGGAAAATACTCATATACATTTTGTAATGTCTGAAATAATTTAAGCCTTCCAATAAAAGTAAACAAAATGCCTTGTTCACCTTAGCCTTACACTTTCTTCTCTAGTTCTTTTTAGAGTAGAATTGTTTCTTCAGACCTTTCTTCCCTGAGGTTTATTTTAATTTAACTTGGTATATGATATGACACATAAGTTAATAGTTGTCTTCAAAATGAAGATATAATGAAACCAGTTTGTTTCTTAGTCTTCCCCTTTCCCTCTCTCCCTCCCTCTTCCCCTCCCTCCCTCCCTCCCTCCCTCCCTCCCTCCCCCCTCCCTCCATTGCTCCCTCCTACTCCCCCATGATGTGTGTATGATGCATCCACAGGCATATGCACACAGTGTAGACGTGGAGTCAATTCTCTCCTTCCACCTTTACAGCTTGAGGGTATGGAACTCAGGACATCCATGTGAGGCAAGTGCTGAGAGCCTTCACCCACCAAGTCCTCTCACAGGCCCAATGATACCAATTGTAATACTCAAGCCTTCTACCCTGATTTATGCTATACCAGTTTTCCTCATGCACAAAGCAGATTCCTCTAGTAATTGTCACACTGGGTCTATTTCTAGCCTTGGTCCATGGATCAATCAGTTCTCTCTCTCTCTCTCTCTCTCTCTCTCTCTCTCTCTCTCTCTCTCTCTCTCTCTCTTTCTCTCTCTCTCTCTCTCTCTCTGTTTTTTTGTTTTATGAACATATGTGGTTTTTAAAATGGGTACTTGTGGAAAGACAGTGTCAAGAGAAGGAGAGGACAAACAAGGCAGGAACAAGACAGCAGTGGCAGCATCACTGTGCAAAGCGCTCCAAGAGCTGAAGACCGCAGCAAACAAAGACTCTGATTTCAAAGGCAGGGAGAGCTCAACCGTCTGTCCAGGGGAGAAGGCAGGGCGAGCTCAACCGTCTGTCCAGGGGAGAAGGCAGGGCGAGCTCAACTGTCTGTCCAGGGGAGAAGGCAGGGAGAGCTCAGCCGTCTGTCCAGGGAAGAAGTAGAGACGGGGAAGAGGAGAATGAGAAGACGCTTCCGTTATTGGATACAGGGATGCAGAGTAAGAAAACAATGAGCTTCCACCACAGAGCTATGGGACTAGTCAAAATACAGATGCTGACACCATCAAATACTGGCAGGATGGGGAACAGCTGGTGCTCTGCCACTGCCAGTGAGAGCAAAATGCTGAGGTCGCTTTGGGGCAGATTCTATTTGCCTGTATATGAGTTTTGCTGTGAGCCCAGAACTGTTAAAAAAAATTATCTTTGATTTTGTTAAAATGCCTGAAGTAAATACAAATACCCAGAAAATAAAAAGACAACAAATTCAGGACATTTGCCTGAGGCGCCTATTGTAATTTGTCCAACTCAGAGGCTTGTGTTTAAACACTTGGTCTCCAGCCTGTGATCCTGCTTAGGAAGTTAGAAAGTAGGGCTTCATTAGATGAAGTGGGTCCTGTATGTGTGTGTGTATGTGTGTGACTGTGTGTGCATGTATGTGTGACTGTGTGTATGAGCATATGTGAGTGTGTGAATATCTGTGAATGTGCATATGCAGTGTGTGAGTATGTGTGCATGTGTGTGTGAATATGCATGTTTGTGTGCATGTGTGTGTGAGAATGTGCATGTGTGTGTAAGAGTGTGCATGTGTGTGTGTGAGAGTGTGCATGTGTGTGTGAGTGTGCATGTGTGTGTAAGAGTGTGCATGTGTGTGTGTCTGTGAGGCTTAAGGATTTACAGATGGGACTGCTTTTGTCCTCTCTGCTTCTGGTCCACGGAGATCTGAGCGAGCCACTTCGAAGCCCTGTGACCACAGCCACAGGCCATTTCTGTCACACTTCTCAAGCTGCGGGCCAGAAGACGCCCCTCCTTCCCTGCACTGCTCTTGACAGGCTTGTATTCACATCTGTGAGAGAAGTAGCCAATGCAGTGACCACAGAGCTCTCTTCCCATGCACACACTTGACAACGACCTCATGTGAACTAGAATACCCTCCCTAGATACCCTATGTCCATAAGAAGAGGACAGTTTCACCTAACAGAATAAACATCTAAGGTGAGCTGACTTTATGGAAATGACTATCACAAATGAGCTGCTTTCTGGAACTACCACCCTTACTAAAGGAAAACAAGCAGTTTGGGCCCTTTTGCCAGGCAGTCAGCTTGAATGTCAGAATCAACTCCTCTCTGAGCCTGGAGATAACACCCTCTACTGCTCTGCTATGACCTGACCCCCACAGTGCTTCTTGTATGAAGGTTAGGTCAACAAGCTCTCTTCTTTTTAGCTACAATCTCTCAACTAGTTATTCTTAGCTCTGGAGTTAAAGGGCTCTGTTAACTTCAGGGCCTTTCCCCCAATGTTTCTGAGAGGAGTCAGCAAGGAATAAATAGGCAGTTGGGGAAAAGGCTGGAGGGAAAGAGATAACATTCCCACACAGCAGCTTGACTAGGAAGAGAGCTGACAACACCACAGCCTCCCTCTGCAGCTTGGGTGCCTCCTTACTCACGTGGTTATCTTCCTGGGCCAAGGACTGTTCAAAGGAAGGGATGACTGAATGGGAGAGAAGCAGGGGGAAGAGGGAAAGAAGGAAGGGTCACAAGAGACTGAAGTAGAGAGCCCTGTAAAAGATCAGCCCAGACCACAGGTCACTGGTCTGCCAGTTCTGGGGATCATACTTGCTGGTAGGGTGCTCCCAGCTTCAGTAAATGCCTGCTTGTCACCCCTTCTGGGTCCTTACTTCCTTTGTCTCTGTGTGCTCAATTTTTTCCTTTGTCCAAAAAAAGAACACCATCTCCTGGGCAGCCAGCCCTCTCCCTCTCCCTCTCCTTCTTAACTGTATTCCCATTTCTAATTCCCTTATTTGTTCTGACCAGTGGCCCCACCTATAAAACCGGACAGTTGTCTCAGGTTTCAGGGTGGTCTGTGTCACCATCTGAGGGGAATGGCACGACCACACAGGCTGGCGCTCTGCCTCCTGCCTCTTGCCCAGGACTGGTTGAATTCCTTGTTCTGACTTGGAAGCATTAAGTGTTGCTTTGAAGAAATCCGGGAATAACCAGTCTCCTTCTCTGTCTAACTTCTTACAAGTTGCTATTTTGTTCTCTTTTCTGTCCATGTAACCAAATGCCTAAGGCTGGAAAGACTGTGTAAGGCTTATTTAGTTGTTTGTTTTGAGACAACCTGACCTCAAATTCATTGTCTCCCTGCCTCAGTCCTCGTGCTGAGATTGTTGGGGTGCACTACTATGCCCCACGAAAACTATCTTTTCATATTTTTGGAGACTGAAAGTCACACTGGTCCAGCCTTGGACAAAGACCCTGTGGCAGTGTATTCCCAAAAGAGACAGAGAGACAGGATCCCAGAGAGATGTTTGAAGCCAGGTTTGTCCTTTCTACAATACTCTGCCCACAAGAGCTAACCACAGTCCTAGGAGATCTGCATTAATCCCTTCTGACAGTGGCTTCCTAATGACCTGCCTACTTCCCACTAAGATCCACACCTACAAAGCTGCATCAAGTCAATGCTACACTGAGTGAGGACTGAGCTCCCAGCACACAAGCCTCAGGAGTACATACAAGTGACACCGGATCCGCAGCACATGTGACAGCTGACACAGCTTTCTCTACACACATCCGAACAGCTACTGTTTGGCTCTCCTGTAGTTAGAAACGATAAGGGCAGGGATAAGCTGCAGACTCTTAGCTGTTCTCTCAGGGGTTGAGTGAGATGAACGGGCTGGGATTTCCAGACAAGGGTCAGGGGAGCATCTGTCCTGATCATGACCCTCTCACACTTCTTCTTTCCATGGGAGCTGCTGACTCCTAGCTACACCTCATGCACTGCTTCTCTTTGTATTGCTTTCTCTGTTCTCCCTATGATAAAATGGGAGGGTGTCTCTCATGATGCTTTGGGACAATCTTACTGCCCTTATCCCAGAATTTAGTGTCATGTGTTTTTAGTATAGGATCTACACTGCACCTTTTACTCTCTTTCTACATGTGTGCATGCGTGTATGTGCACACATGTATGTACACACATGTGTGCAGGTGCATGCGTGCCATGGCGTGAGTGTGGAAATCATGGGCAACTTTGGGGACTTGGCTCTCACCTTCATCTTTGTTTTGAGGCAGAGTCTCTCATGTATCTGCTACTGGGTGGTGCAGTCCACGCTAGCTGGCAGGTGAGCTTTGGGGGAGCTCTCTGCACAGCTTGCAGGCTGCTGGACAGTCTGACGTCTCCTCTGCAGTTCCAATGCTTGCTTGGAATTTCCTCCTTCAGCAACTATTCCTTCCTTTTTTTGTGCTATCTAGGGAGGAGCATGAGACTCTTCCAGGTTTCGGTTCTCCCCATATGTGACCTTTCATTTACTCCCTGGGGATTATGAGGCTCTCCTACCCTGCTCCCTTGCCCTAGCACACCATTGCTCTTGTTTCTCCTTCACCTTTGCCTCTGCATCACCTTTCTCTATCTGGGCATCGCCCCCATTGTATACCAGAGAAAAATCAGGAACAGGGATATGACTCACAAACAAATGGCTTGCTAGAAAAAGAAAATCTTTGCCAGGGTGTTGGAGAGGCAGCTTCAAGGTTAAGAGCACTGGCTACTCTTTAGGGGACCTGGATTCAGTTCCCAACACCCACCTGGAGCTTACAACTTTCAGTCACTCCAGTTTCAAGGATTCTGATGCCCTCTTCTGCTCTCTATAGGCACTGCATACACGCGATGCACAGACATACAGGCCAAGCACCTATACACATAAAATGAGGGGGGAAAACGGTTTTGAGCAGGGAGGGCATTTGTATGGGGAGAGAAACAAGATGATATTGAGTGATTGTGATCGTTCTTATAGTTTTATACAAAGCTGTGTTGCGTTTTTGCAATGCACACTAAAAGATTATGTTCCTATGAACTCCTGCTTGGATATTGCTTTAAAATATTGACTGTGTGCATGCACTTGTGTGTGTGTGTATGCATTTATGCAGAGGCCAACACTGGGTGCCTTCCTTGATGGTTCTTCACCCTATTTTTGGTTCTGTGAGCTCAGGTCCTTATGATTTGAATGAGAGCACTTTATCTAGGAAGCAATCCCTCCATCTCTGACAGAAGGATATTAAAATTATGTTTTATGGGTGCTGTTAACTGTTAATTCTGGAGAATGGGAACATAGATATTCATTTTATAAATTACACACATCATAAGATATTGATAATCCTACTGGGAAAGAATAAGAGCACTGCCAGAACTTTTTCCCCAAATTTGAAGCAACTGGACAGGATGATGGACACTGGCCCGGTCCATACCTGGGATTCCCAGAGAGTGGCCACAGATTATATTAGTCAGGTGCTTATAAAGGCAAAACCTGTAAGGCTGCGCACTTCTCATCCTCAGCCAATCAGAGGCTGCACACATCCTGACGCACTTCCTGCCTCTGTCTTTTCTGTGAGATCACATCCTGTGCAGATGAGACAACCAACCTTGTATACAAAAATGAAAACACGGGGCTTGTTATCTTACACGAACAACAGCCCCCAGCATTTCAGGAAGTTCTCTGTCCTTGGGCAAGTGGGCCTGACAGGTTGGAGCCATTTTGTTTTCCAAATCTCTTAAACACAGTAATTAAAACTTAAAACATAATGTTAGCCCTCACACCATTTCAATCTGTTTGTTTGGGGTCAGATGGATGTTAACTAAGTCTGAGTTTGATCCCTGGGTTCTACATGGTGGAAAACCAACTCTCTAACATTGACCTTTATACCCGTGCAGTAGCACACCACCCTTGCATTCATAGGTACATGTACACACACACACACACACACATGAATATACTCACATACACACATGCACATACACAGATACACATACATACACACATATATACACATACATACCATATATACACATATACACACAGATTCACACACATATATACTCACACATACATACACACACATATATACACATACACACACATACACACACATACAAACACACATATATACACACATACATGCACGCACATATGTACACACACACACACTAATAAATGTAATTTTAAAATTAAAATTAAAGCAGTGTTTTTAAAGGGGGTATGATATAGTCACCCAGCAATAAACAAGCTGGACAGACAGACAGCAATGTCTGTCCTAGGGCCAGCTCTTTAATTTAGGTGAAGTTAAAATGGACACATGGGCCTTTGCCCAAAAGTCAAGATTAAGTATCTATAAGACATTAATTTATTCTTCTGTCAACTTTTCCTGTTTGTGTTTGCCCTGCATTGTACTTCCAAGGCACTAGCATGAACTTTACGGCTTCCCTTTGCATGGCATTGTCTACACCCTGTTTACACAGGAGCAGAGCAGCATTTAACTTATAGCGTTCACAATCACAGTTTGTGCTTTGTGGCTCCCGTGTGCGGGGAGGTCTTATTCTTTCCAGAACACTGGGCGTACTCTACAGCACTATCTCTACATTTTATTTTATTTTGTGAGCCAATGAGTTTATTGAGCTTACTCATAGGGTCATGTGTGAGGGGTTAACCAGAGAGCAGGGGTGTGGTGGATTGAATGAAAATGGCCACCAGAGGCTCAAAGGGAGTGGCATTATTGGAGGCATGGCCTCGTTGGAGGAACTGTGTCACTGTTGGTGGGCTTTGCACAGGAGCTCAAGCCAGGCCCAGTATCACTCTCTCTGCCTGCTGCCTGCCATCCAGACGTATAACTCTCTGCTACCTCTCCAGCACCAGGTCTGCCTCTGTGCTGCCAAGCTTCCTGTCATGATGGTAATGGGATAAACCTCTAAACTGTAAGTCAGGCCCAATGAAATGTTTTTCCCTTATAAGAGGTGCTGTGGTCATGGTGTCTCTTCACAGCAGTAAAAGCCTAACACATGGGTGAGGGGTTATAGGGTCATGGGTGAGGGGTTATAGCGTCATGGGTGAGGGCTTACAGGGTCATGGGTGAGGGGTCACAGGGGCTTGGGTGAGGGGTCACAGGGACATGGGTTAGGGAGTCACAAGGACATGGATGACAGGTTACAGGGGCATGGGTGAGAGGTTACAGGGACATGGTCTTCCCTTTCTGGCCATTGAGATCCTCTGACAAATAACATTTCACATGTTGTTTTTGCCATGAAGGGACACAACTCAAGGGTGACCCCTGACAGCAGTGAGTATCAGCTGAGCTCAGTTCCTCCTTTTAGAGCTCAGTTCCCCTTTCCCCAGCCCAACAATGTCTATAGCTTCATTTACTCAAGTCACCCTACTTCCCTCTTTCATCAGTGTAGAGCTTCTAGCAGGTTCTCCCCAGAAGGGACCCTGAGTGGATGTTTCTAAAAGCTCCAACCGTGACCTTTCTTTAATTCCTTTACATGGAGAATTCTCTGGTCTGGTCTGTGAAGTGGGGACTGTTACTGTGTCGGTCCCAGAGGAGGAGGAGCTGATGGAGACATTCTCTGCCCTGAGGCTCACAGACAGGAAGACATAGAATCATGATTCAAATCCAGATCTTTAGGTTTCTAGAGCCCCAGAGGTCAGGTCATTCTAGTATCCCTGAGGGTGTAGAAACATGGGACAACAGTCCTGTGAAAAACTTGGGGGGACATGCAGATGTATTTTTAGACAAACAGTGTACCAGCTTCACACATAATTAGATTGTCACTGTCACCTCAGAACAATATGAAGAGGAAAAAAAAAAAAACCAAAAACCAAAATACAGCCGGGACTCTGTGGTCACACTTGCTGTTGCTACATACACAGAGTCTGCTGTTGCAGGGACTTGGCTAACTCGGGAAAGCCACGCCCTGGTTTTGAGGATGCTGGGCACTCAAGCTGTGACCTTCTTTGACCCAAATGCAGGAACTGGAAATGGTCCTTGAGGTTTCGGATGCGGAGGGGATGGTGTGAGAATCATGAGAGAGGAGATGATTCTTCTCAGAGACATGAGAGAAACAAGACATTGATGATGGTGATGCTACTCTTAGTGTCCCGCAGCTGTTTCCATGGAGCTATGGAGAAACCGAGCCTGGGATTCTGATGCACCCTTCAACCCTGGAAACACAGTCTGAAGATGGCTGTCCCTGTCACTGGGTACTCACATGGTCAACAGGGCTGCTGTTCTTGATTCTTATCTGTAACTCTGCAGCTGGGTATCTCCTGGTTGCCTAGCTACTGAGCCAAGCTAAAATAATATCAGACAACTTCACAACTTACTCTCTAACTTTTCTAAACACTTATAAATCAAACAGCCTGTTAATTTATTTATTTAGCTCCTGGGTCTTCTATGTATCCCTGGCTAACCTGGAGCTCACAGAGATCTGCCTGCTTCTGCCGCCCAGGTGCTGGGATTAAAGATGGGTGCTACACTCTGTTTTTGCTTTTTCATCTTTTTTTTTTTTTTTTAAGAATTTTTATCTTTAGAAAAAAATTCAAGTGCAGCTGATTTCTTCAGCATGAGCCTGGCTCATTTCTCTATCTTAATTCAAGGCACTCTCAGTGCCAGAGAGTCTGAGGCCAGACCCAGATACATGAGACTCTCTGAAGAAAGAAAGAGGAAGAAAGGAAGAGAGAAAGAGAGAAAGAAAGAGAGAGAGAAAGAGAGAGAGAAAGAGGAAGGAAGGAATAAAGGAAGGAAGAAAAAAAGAAAAGAAAGACAGGAGGGAGGGAGGAAGGAAGGAAGAAAGGAAGGAAGAAAACAAGAGAAAAGAAAGACAGGAGGGAAGAAGGAAGGAAGGAGGGAAAAAGAAAGGAAGGAAGGAAGGAAGGAAGGAAGGAAGGAAGGAAGGAAGGAAGGAAGGAAGGAGAAGTAAGTTGGAGATGATACTATATACTGCTTAATGACTTTCTGCCCTTTCATGTCAAAAATGGTAGCCAGTGATGCTCTCTTGGACAGAAGAGGCTGTGTGAATACCTCTTGGCTTCAGAGGCAGTGTAAACCATTGCATGCCTTAAGCACTAAGTTACTCTTAGGGACAAACAGTTTGAGAGAAGAAAACTTCAAGTTGAAAATACCAAACTGAAGAAAGTGAGCCGAAAGCAGAGTGGCCAATGCCATCGCCAGCTGGCACTGCCCCAGAGATGATCGACTCGCTAGGTTAGAGCAACTCAGTGGACACTCCCAGCAGCCATCTCCACTGGCCCCAAAGAATGGATTAAAGGGGGTGGAGGAAGGTGAAGTAGACAATGGTAAAGGCAAGAGGTGTGGAGAAGCTGCTGCTGATAGATCAGTACTGGGATGTTTGGCGCATGGGATCCGGATCTGAGCCGTTTGCCTCATTCCACCCCAGAGCAGATTCTCTGCATGGAGAAGTGGGTGTCAGAAAAGCTGCTCCAAGAATAGTTGCCGCCAGGCTGGTGAACGGCGTTCCCACGGCCCAGATGCAAAGTCAGATGGTGAATTACTCGGTACCCCAAACCCGCAAAGGTGTAGTGGGTGATATGCTGATGGTGGGGGTAGAGTGGAGGGTGGTAGTGGGAATCCTGGCTCCGCCTAACAGACTCATCTTTCTTGGGACAGATGGCCTTAGACTCTTTTCTTGATGAGGCTGATGAGGAGATAAATCCTCAAAAGACCTTAAGCAAATCAACCTCACCTGCATGCTAGGAATGAGGCAGCGTGTGGCCCCATGCAAGGAAAGGGGCTCCTTAGAAGTTGGAAGAGCAGAGGGTTGGCAGGGCTCAAACCATGACCAGGAGCAGACTGGAAAGGAAGAGATAGATACTTCAGAAGGGAAGTGTTTTGGAGAGAAAAATCAATGATGATTTAAAAAAATAAAAAAAGAACCTTATTTTGCACAGATAAAAGAAGAAGAAACTCCCTGTAGAGAATCAGGCCTGCTTGGAAAAATTTATACCAAAAGTTTTGTAAAAAATCCCAGCTTCAGAACATCATACCCACTTTGTACTTGTTAACTTTGTGTTAACATGCAGTGGGAAGCCGATCCTAGTTTGGGGCCAGGTGTATTGGCCCAAACCAACATGTTTTATGTGTGTGATGCCTGTAGACCCAAAAGGTCTGGTTTGAGCACACAGAGGTCAAGCTGGCCGCCGGACCGGGTAGATGGGTAGCCCACGGGTACGCTGGTGAGCACGCTGATATTGCAGGTAGAGTTAACGCTGCTAAGAGCCCCAGCTATGAGAAGGGAGAGTTGGCAGGGAGACATCTGCGATTGAATGGAAAAGTTAATTAATTACCAAGCCTCAGGAAGACAGGGAGACATAGTATTCCAGAGAGGAGGCTGGCTGCCAATGGCTGTCGATTTGATTCATCATGTGTAAGTAAGTAAGTAAGCAAGCAAAATTAATCGGCTGACACAATTCCCTTTAATGAAAATGAGGTTTATTGCAAGGAAGGGATTTTAAGGCCATGGCTGGGTCTCACTGTAGGAGGAAGAGCTACATATAAACAGGACAACATATGGAGATCTAAACTTGGTGGGGCCTTGAAAGGAATGAGAAGGTTCTCTTCAGAGTCTGGAGAATAAGGGGTGTGAGAGAGGCCATTAGAGCCTCTTCAGAGAACCCCTCCCCTCCACAAACCTCCCCAAGGGTTCTTCAGACCCAAATCCCCCGAACAAAGGAAATGTCCACCTTTTAGGGTTGGCAGGAAATGTAATATCACGTGATTTAGTTCAACACAGTAAATTTGACGGAGAGCATGGAAGGGTAAGGTACTATGGTTGAGGGTTGTTCAGTCACAGCGCAGACAGCTTCTGAATTCTTTCTGTCCAAGAGAGCTGCAGTGAGGTGCGGCCTGACCCAGACTGTGGGATCTGGCCTAGAGGTGCAGGTCCTCCTCCTAGCAGTAATGAGATAGACCACTGTAGATCTCAAAAGACCAGGGTTTGGAGGGCTTGTGGGTTGGTAGGCATCGGGGATGCCTGGATGGTGAAGGTCAAGCCAGAGCCTTTAGTGCTTTCAGCTTTATAACAACTATCATGATTTCAAAACAAAGGCCAACTGTTTCTCTGCATTCTGTGATCTGCCCTATCCAGCCATCTGACTCTAGCTGAGGAGGGATGGTAGGGACTCAGTTTGTAGTAAACTAATCAGATGTATAAGTCCCAACCTAGGGTTTATGGGGTTAAACCTCCAGGACCCTGCCCTGACCTATGGTATGTGTCTCCAGGTTGGTGCTGTCAAATGAACTGAATTGTAGTATACCCAGCTGGTATTGCGAACTGGCTTAGTGTGGAGCAGTATTCCCACAGATAGATATATGCTGAGTGTTAAATAAGCAGTTTGCTTGTATTTCTATTGCAGTTATTTGTGTGTGTTTATGTGTTGCATGTACATATGTGTGTTTTTTGTGTGTTGTGTGCCCACAGTACATTGTGGGTAGCCTGTGTTTGCATCTTTGTATGTGCGTTTGTGGGAGTAGTGTGTGTGGTACATGTTATGCATTGTGTGTGCCTGGGTCTGTACGTGTGCTAGTGTATATGTTTGTGTCACACATGCATTACCTATTGTGTGTGTGTGTTGTCTGTATGCATTGTGTATGCTGTATGTACGTTGTCTGGGTGTGCACTGATCATCTGCTTCTTGTTTGGGGAGTCTGATTGAAGCTACATGAGCATTGTCCTATGGACAGTATGGACCCGCTGCATCATGGCTCTTAGTTAAGTGCCTGAGACTTGCTGACATGCCCGCTGAGTCACACAGTAGGAGGTCACTTGCAGGAAACTACTCAAGGTTCCAAAGGGCTTGGGCTTGCACCAGCTCCTGGGCAGGACTGCCCAGTGCTTTCTGTCCCTGCCTCCATTCGGCCCCTCAATGCAGTCTTCATTTTGTCTGGTGAGGATGGAGCACCACCACACTGAGGTCTGCGTTGCCCTGATGACCAGTTGAGCTGAATGTATGTGCTTACAGGGTTTCCGATTATTTTTAAAGAGACTGTCCAATTGTCTGATCAACATTTTGCTCACTGATTCCTGTAAGAACTCTTGGGGGTTTGACTCGAGTTTGCCTACTTTAAATTGAATTATCTTTTGGCTGTTAAAAGTTTTAGGATTACAGTCTGGATCAAAGCCCGTTGCCAGATATACAGGGCAAGTGTTCTCTCCCAGCTACGACTGCCTTTGGCCTCATCTCATTGTCTTCTAATGAGCAGAAGTTTTAAATTCAGAAGGGGACAAAAAAGGGATGGTGGTCTTTGTAACTTTCTTTTTTTTTCATTGTTTAAATAAGTCCATTTGTCCTTGCAATCAAATGAGTCTATGTTTCCTTCTTCCTCATTTCTAGTATTATTTTAAATGTTGAATGAATAGAAAAGTGATTAGTATGACTATTTTTATCTGCATTCATGTGTGTGTGTTTGTGTGTGTGTATAATGAGCTACACATGGTCTATGCATGTCTTGTGGTTAACTGTGGGATACTAAGCACCCAGGGTCTTTATCTCTAATCTTGCAACAATTTGCAAAACCTGTGCTCCTGTTCCCAAGGTTCAAGGAGGACTCAGGTGGGGCGATTAAGAGACAGTGAGTGGGCCAAATCTGGATAGCTCTGGAGTTTCATTAGCAGTAGCCATGCAGATCTGCACCGTGTTAGCTCCCGGGTGCTCTGTGGTAATGCCTCCAGATGGTACATCAAAGACATCAGAGGGACATCTACTGGGGCCAGGGCAGCGCAAGCCATCCATCCCCTTCTGCACATATGGGACGTGTGTGACCAAAGCTCTCAGTGTGAGCCTCTCACCTTTCAAATTGATTATTGAAGGACCTGCACACTCGGAGGGCTCTTATGAAACTGCCTTTTCGTGGCTTTGGTCACAGCTCCAGGAGTGTGAGGAACCACAGGAAAGGACAATGGGGCCACCCAACAGGTGCTGGAGGGCATGGCAGCCCGACGGGGGGCCAGGGGCCACACACACACATCTTGCTTCTTCAGCACAGGGGGCAGGTGTGGGGTGGGGTGGGGAAGAAGTCATGCTTAGCCTGTGGCAATGCCCAGTGACTATGGAATGAATGAACGAACTTCTCTCCTGGGAATATGCTTTCCCATTGACGACCCCTTCTCCCAGGACCTCTGCTCCCTTACAGGCCTGATGGTTTCATGTTGAATTTTTTTTCCACTTTGAAAACTCTGGGATTAACACTGGGTTTCTGGCATCTTTATGATAAACCGCTCTGCTGGGGGAACAGTTAGGGTTAGCCAGCATTTCCTGGTATAAGAAGATTGGAGTTAGTCAGCCACAGGTCCTGGCTGGAGCTCCCTTGTGATGCGCACTGACTTAGGGAAGCTCTTCCAAGATCAGGACATGCAGGGAGAATGAATGGATTCGTCCCTTCTCTGCCCCTGAGCAGGCAGGTGACCTTGGGTCCCATACCCATGGTCTTCACGTTTTCAGGTTCTGCAACTTTCAAAAGGAAGTTGGAGTACAGATGGTGAGCAGCTTTGTTGAATGGTGAGGCTTAACACAGTGTGTCAACCACTTATATCATTCTCTTTTTCAAGTTCCAAGTCTCCATGACTGAGAAGAGGTGCAACTGGGACTGTAGGCACCAGGGCCTCAGAATGAGCTCTGTGCACCTTGCTGGGCTCCTGCTATATCTTTATCTTCAGTTGACCTTCAGATATCCCAGCTTTGGCTGTGGAGAGTGAGGTATTTTCCAACCATAACAGCCCTACTTGACTCCCATGGAGACCTCCTCATAGGTCTCATGAGCTTTATCAAAAATGAGTGACCTAGGTTGAGTAGACCGCTCAGTGTAGAGTGCTTGTTGCACATGCGTGTGCACCTGACTTCAATCCTTGGGCAAAGCCATGTTTTGTACACATGTGTATTACACACAATTGTAATTCCAGAGCCAGGGAGGTGGAGGTGGAGATGGGTAAACTCCAGGAGTACCAAGACTGCTTGGCAAAGTTCCAAACCACAGGGCAACCATCCTTCAAAAAAAAAGGTGGAAGGCATTTGAGGAGTGACATTGGAGGTTGTACTCTGACTCCCACAAACATGTGCACACATGTACATACATGTACCTGCACAGTGTTTGTGTATGTGTGTGTGTACATACATACATATATACACATATACACACATATACATATACACATGTACACATATGCACACACACACACACACACACACACACACACATAAAGAGAGGGAAAGGGAAAGTTTCCTAGAGATTTCCTTGTCCGACCTGACTTGAAATCCAGCAGAGGGCACTATACTGTTAGCTAGACATCTTCCTTATAAGTGAGCAACTGGTAACAGCTGCCAGCTTTTAGCAAAACCAGTCTCATCTGGACAAGGGCTCCCTGTCCAAAAGGAGGCTAAGAACACACAGCAAGGATGAAATCCCATTCCAGGAGAGCCAGCTCAGACATGAAGGCACCAGTGAGACCTTGTCCTCTTTAATAGAGTCCTTACATTTCACGCATGAAGAGACACGATAACCGCTTTGTATTCTCCCCTGGGCTCTATTTATAGCAGTTATTAATGTGCCCATAATGGAAGTTCTTCTGCTCTTGGGGAATTGACTGTGAGACTAAATGACACCATGGTGACATCTTCTGCCAGGCATTCGGTATGGGCTGCTGCCTCCGAAATTGCCCATTTGGAGAACGTGTGCGTGTCACAGGTTGTTTTCAAAAGCCTTGAAAAAATGTATAGCCATAGTTGCTAGGATTCAGATGTGAATGCCAGATTATCATAATGAATAAGCAGGGATTTTTGGCTGGTCTGGGGTTAGTTCCTTCTTTAGCTTGAATGTGACCTCTATGCTCAGGTCACTGAACGAACATTTCTCTATCTGGTTTCCTGAAGCCATACACAGCGATGTCTGGTGTCCACAGTCACTGCAGACCTTCTCCATTCTGGTGAGCAAGTTATTATCAAAGGTTTCCAAGCATCCGATACTTTAAACATTTTATGAAAAACAAAAAACAAAAGTGGCCGGGCGTGGTGGCGCACGCCTTTAATCCCAGCACTCGGGAGGCAGAGGCAGGCGGATTTCTGAGTTCGAGGCCAGCCTGGTCTACAAAGTGAGTTCCAGGACAGCCAGGGCTATCCAGAGAAACCCTGTCTCAAAAAACCAAAAAAACAAACAAACAAAAAAAAAAAACAAAAGTGATTCACAGTTGGTGGAGTGTCTGCCTAGAACTCCTGGAGTCCTGGGTTCGATCCCCAGCACCACATAAATGATTTGTGCAACCTCAGCACTCAGAGGTGGAGGCAGACGGATCAGAAGCTCGAAGTCATCCTTGGCTACGTGGTGAGTTCAAGGCCAGTCTGGGCTACATGAGATTCTCAAGATCTTAAACAAACAAACAAAAAACCGAGCTTTTAAGTACATCACCCACATGACTATAAAAACTGCTCATACCAGCTGTCTTTAGCACCTGATTTGATTGGCAGAGGAATGTCCCCAAGGGAAGCCCAGCCCAGACAATGGTTTTAGGAGCCAGGGCTCCAGGGCTCCAGGGCTCCAGGGCTCCAGGGCTCCAGGGCTCCAGGGCTCCAGGGCTCCAGGGCTCCAGGTGTGGCTCTCTCCCCAACCAGTCACAGCAGCAAATCTTGTGAGGGCTGGTTTAGCTCCATCAGTCACCTGGGTGTGTGTGTGTGTGTGTGTGTGTGTGTGTGTGTGTGTGTGCTTCACCCAGGAGGAGTTTGAGACAGTGCCCCTCCAAATGCCTTTCCTGACACGCCTGTGCTGGCTGTTGCCTGGTTATTTAGAGATGCAGGATTACCTCTGAAGCATTGGCTGTCCTTCTGTACAAAGGATTTTGGACCACTCTGACTTTGTAAGCAGTGGATGCAGGCAGGAGCTAGTTTATGCAGTTTGTAGCAGGCACTGACATCTGACCCCACAGAACTGGGCATCAAGCCTCATACCTAGGAAATTTCATCTGCATCACAGGACAACCCTGGCTGGCTGTGCACCTTGCTTATCCTCTATAGCTTCACCCACCAGCCCTTCGTCAAGTTCTGTAAGGGCTGCTCTCTCGCCCTCTCTGAGTCATGAAGTACATGTGGGCGCCATCAGCTAGAGTTCTTAAAAGGCCATGCTTGTGTTAGACATTTTACAAGATTGACTGATTGGAACTTCAATGACTCGATTATTACAGGTCATGAGCCAGATTAATATTGGCTCCCTTGGGCCTTCATCTTGCCATGTGTTGCCTATCTCCCTGTGAGATAACCAGCATCGCCAGGAGCTCTTCGGAGAGACTGCTACTTAGATGCAGTTGGGATCTGACTTTTGCTGCAGAGAAAAATTTCAGAACAAGTCAGTGAGTTGAAGATGGGATGTATCAAAATAAGAATGTGGCATGCTTATGTTACAGGGTATGTACCAGAGATGACCACTCTGTTTATAGCCAACTCAAAGTCTTTATTCCAGCGAGCCAGGACTACACTCAGTTTTTCAGGGACCCACCTGTAGCCCTGAGCATTTAGACCAAGGGGCTTTTAAAAGGCAAAACTATACCCTGATATCTCACTCAGCAGCTTCAGGGGGCGGTTTGTACAAGCAAACAATCTAACAGAGCCTAAGAGGTATCCTGACTCTAGGTTCCTAGAATAGAACTGGGTTGGGTCATTTCCCATGGGATTCTCAATCAAGATCAAATTTTAGTTAAGTCTGAAGTGTCCTTGGGAAGAATACAAGGTCTTCTTGCTCTGTCACACTTAGACCTAAATGATGTGATCGTGGGCCTGGAAAAAGAGAGGCTTAACATTTAACCATAGCTATCGGTATTATTTTGGGCCCTCTGAAGTGATGGTGGTCGATGGAGGTCATCTCGATCCAGGTTTAAAAGATGAAGTAAGAATCTCTTCCATCAATGAGATCATAAGGAGGTCCAGGAGGTGCATTCGCACAGCTGTATGTGTCAAGGAAGAGCATTGTGCAGGTGTATACACAACCAATGAGGGCAAATAAGATAAAAACATAGGTCCCATATTGTCAAACACCTCCTAAATATTTATTTATGTCCGTAGATCAATGTCTTTTCTCAATATAGGTTGGAGAAGCCTCTTTCTGCTCTGTGTAGTAGCTCTATAGTGACTACCTAGAAAACAAAGATCCTTCGAAGGCACATTATATCTCTCTATCTCTATCTATGTATCTATCTCATTAAAGGGATAACTATTCCTTCTATCTCCTTAACATGGCTTAAGCAGACTCAGCCTTCTGTGGGAATGTTCCTTGGCCAGGTGAGTGACAGCCCAAATGGACTATCTATGTCTCTCTCTATTCATAGGTAGACTCCGTTCTTTTGACCAGGAGGGTTTCCTTTAGTAATCCTTCAACCTGAGTTGGGTGGGACTCACTGTTGTCAGTGGTGCTTTTGTATTAAAACCTTTTGGGAATAAGTCCCTGAACAAATCTGGTAAACTACATTGCTTCTGGAAAAGCAGAGCATTGCCTCAGACTAGCCCAGACATCTGAGCAGCTCCTAATTAACTGACTGTACAAAGTGCCCCTGGCTGCTATATTCATACTCCGCTGGCTCCGGGCAGAACAATTCTGTATTGTTATGATAATGGAAAGGCTGCCATTTCTTTGCTATGCAAATTGTACACATTTCGGCCAGTAAATACTTCCTGTCTGCCTGCTGCATGGATTTGAATAACAAAAATATAAAAAGTTAAGAGTGGGCTTCTGTGGTTGAGAAAGCTTTAGAATAAAGAGATCGCTCTCTCTGCCAAGTGACTCAGCAGCTGCCCCAGTGGGATACAGTAAGGAAAAGCTTGAGATCTCTTGTGACAAAATCCAATTTTCATGTTTGACAGACTGAGGAAACTTGTAAACTTGGGGACTCAACTCTGAAGTTCTTTCTCCCCCTTCTTCTTCTGCTCCTCCCCCTCTTCCTAATAATTTAATAAAATACGGGCTTCACCCACTGAAATGTTTGGGGTTTTAGTGTTCAAGGAGGAAGACTGAGAGAAATGGGGTTTTTTGGCTAATAGACTTATTAGGATTGTTGTGTCATAGATAGACAAGCAGCCAGCAGCATGGCAGGCAGGGGAACTAAGAAGAGTTATGCCCATTCCAAGGAGAGTAGACATTCCTTATTGCAGATTTTATTGCAAGGCGGATGGGAAGCGGGTCACCAGGGGGCAGTGAGCTAATGAAAGTCACAGTGTTGGATCAGCCTCTCTCTTGGCCTTCGTTACTGGGACTTGATTATGTGGTGTGGGAGGCAGGGATATAGAGAAATGAGTTGCTTTGGTTCTGGGAACCAAGTTCCTTCTGTTCCATGAAGTGTTACAGTCCAACCAAAATGGAGGAGCTTTGCAAACTGGTGTTGCCCAGCTGTGGCGTGGGTGAATGTGCACAGAAAACAAAAGCAGTGCTGCTTGGCAAACACAGTCGGCTGATAGAAGTCGACAGGTTGTGTTTCATCCATGCTTTGAGCATCCAAGGGTGACAGAAAATGAGATGGTGTGAAATGCTTCATGTTAATCAAAATGCCTTTAAATAAGGTGCCTTAAAATCCTCCATCCAAGTACCGCTATGGGTTTCTTTTCCAGGAACATTGTTAAACAGGTGAACACCGGCTATGAGATTTCTAGTAAGGTTGCCGTGCCTGCGGAATGGCAGGCATATATGCTTATCAGAGATCTCTGCCTTAATTTTCCTTTCTCCATAACAGGACTATAGGCATTCCAGCCTGTGCCAAACGGTAGCATTCGGAATCTGGGCAAGCTTTGGAAAGGAAGACATAAACCTCATTTGTTTCCACTTAAGGACCAGGCCTGATTTCAAAAAGAAGGCCATAAGGCTGGACCAGCTCCAGGGACAGACCATAAAATCCAGGAACAAGGTCAGAAACCCCCTTCCAAAGATCAGCCTGGGGATAACCACAAAAACGGGGAAATATCTTATCTCAGGATGGGTAGTCCTATCACGTCCTGTGGTTAAACATTCATGACCTAGGAATGCAGACCACTGACCACCTGGCACAAACCAATCAGAAGCTGACCCTTGTAACCCCTAGCATCCACCAATGAAATTTTAGATTACCTAGTCCTTCTAGAATATTCCCCTAATTCCCTGTGTGCCTTTGTCTAGGGTCACCATTTTGAAGAGTGGTTGACACCTGCATGCAGGTTGTTTCTGCAGAATAAACACTCCTTGTCTTTGCATAATATCTGAATCTGGGCTCTTCCTTCAGCAACTTTCAGAGAATACAGCAATGTATTTCTCTGTGTGCCGTAAACAAAAGAGAGATAACTAAAACGTTTCAAGTTTAGGATAAGGGGGCTCAGTGATGAATTGTCCTTTGGGGTAAACGGATTGTTGTTGATGCCACAGTCAGACAGAAAGGGGCAGACAGTGGCTCTGAGGAGATGCAGCTTTGGTGAGTTGTCACCCCAGTCTTGAAGGGCTTGTGGTGATGCAGTTGCCTTGAAGTTACCAGTCAACAACTCATCAGCTCTCCAAGCTGGACTTCAGTGACTTGTCTCTGCTCTGTTATTGGTGCTCTATCAAGGTTATGCAGATATTTGCTAGTGTCCCTCCTGGAAAAGTCCTGTAACACCTTCCTTCCTTCTTTGTTGTTTTTGTTTTCTGAGATAGGGTTTTGTTGATGTCAGGCTGATTTGAACTCACTCTGCATCCCAGGCTAATCTTGTACCCCTGATGCTGCAGATGCTACCTCCTCCGTGCTATGGCTATAGGTATGTGTCATGTATCCTGTCTCCCTATGCTGCACATTTCCAGCAAGATACCCTGTATGCTTTTAAAGACAGGATGTCTGAGAACCCTATCTGCAGGAAGAACAGAACAGAAAATGCAATCTAAATATCTTAGTGTACAACTGTAGCTCCAAGGGAGAGCTGGAGTCCTTACAGAGAGGAACCCATCAGTAGAGAATGCAGACACTGGTATTTAACTAGAATCCTTGGCCTGCTGTGCAGTGACTGTCTGTGAGACTGCTGTTGATCCAGGAAAGATGGTGGCGCTTGATGAACATGGTCCTGAACCTTCTCTATCCATCCATACTTGGACTTTCCTCTTGAGCTCTTATCTGTGTAAATGCAAGTGCTTCAGAAAGTACTTTGTTAACATCATTTGATAATTTGTTGATCCTAATATCCGTAACTCTCCTCCATTAGCAACACAGCCTTTCTTCTGTCTTGTCTGTATATGAATAGTATACAACATTTAGCCTTCCTTGCAACAGGAAGAGCCAAGCAGCTTGCTGGGCACCTCCTGGTTGCTTTGTGTGACTTGATTATGAACAACTGTCTCATGGGGCTTCCCTTCAGTGTCCTTGACTGGAACATGTGTAGGCAGTCTGGAACTCTGTGAAGACCACACCAAGACCCCAGATATGGGTTCATCATCAGCAAGGGCAGCAAGCTTCAGCCCTGGGTTGTCTAGAGGTCTGATTTTGTCAGCCTTCTTCTGGCCTCCACAAACACGTTGGTACAGGTACCCATGTGTGAACAAACACACACACACACACACACACACACACACACACACACATACACATATAATTAAGAAAAAAAGTTAAATGCATATTCAATGTGCATTTTGTTATAATATGTAAGTAAAAAACATTACATTCTATAAAGACAGGCCGAAAAATGATACATGCCAATATACTACGACTTGGATAAATTTTCATGTTATTATTGATTGTCAAGTGACAACGTGGGCTTTTACATAAATCCTAACCAAGTGGAGTATTATTATTATTTGAAAGGACAATTGTCATAGCATGGCGAGCAGCTGTCATGATTATACTCTGCCACTGCCTGTCTCTTTTTTATTTCTTCACCTACAAAGTGGCCAAGTAGTATTCAAGTTTGTGAAGAGTTCCTTATCTTCGGGATACACGCAGGCCGCCTGTTGAGTCAGAAGATGAAGAACAGCAGAAGGGAGAATGCAGCCACTCGGGGACATAGGCATTGGGATACCATACATGTAGCATTATACATATGGCACATTAATGACTCATATGGAATATATACTATATATATGCATTTATATATATGGTCCATATCTGTTCTATATATGCTATACATGTGGCATACATGACATACACATGGGCAAATGTACATGGTACATATACACCACACATGTTA
The DNA here is from genome assembly GCF_978045245.1 of Mus caroli. Taxonomy (NCBI): domain Eukaryota; kingdom Metazoa; phylum Chordata; class Mammalia; order Rodentia; family Muridae; genus Mus; species Mus caroli. Next base: position 68,799,687 of record NW_028227270.1, on the reverse strand, counting down.
GACATGCAACCTACTATTCAAATGTACATAGATGTCACTTGTGACATATATATGGTATACAGATGATACACATCCAGTGCATGCTTGGCGCAAAATGTTATTCACACAACACATGTGGCACTCATACATACAGAAAGTGGTACATACATTGTATACACATATGCACAGAGAACACAGATGGCACACATAGGACATATACAGTACGCATGTGGTATGCTCCTGGGACACAGATGGAATGCATGTGAGTGGTGGGCAGCATGAATTCTAGGGCTTGAGGCTTGAGACAAGCCACGTGAGAGATGAAGAAAGCCTGCCGTGTTTCTAGAGGCTTCTAAAAGCCTTGTTCTACCTCCCTCTCTTCTCTCCCTATCTCCTTCCAGCTTCTCTTCATCTTTTCCCTCCTCTTCCTCTTTCTCTCTCCTTTAAAATAAGAAGTCAGAGCTGTGGATGTCTCTCCATCTGATGTGTGTGTGTGTGTGTGGGGGGGAGTACCCACCTTCCAGGCAAAGAACCCCAGGGAAAGACGAGGTTTCCTTCACATGCCCATAACCTGGCCACTCTCCCCCACAATGGCTTCTCTTGCTAAGGCTGGACTTAGGGACATTTTTGTCTATGGACTGTGCCTTGGGGTGGGCGTGATGAAACTCAGAAGCCCTTGTGAATGCTGGAAAGTATTCAGTTATGTTCAGCCTTCCTTCCCATCAATGTGGTTTAGAAAGATTGGCTCTTTAGAAAATGACTTTGCAGTCAGCCTATGTGTCTTTCCATAGCAGGCAGTTTTTTAGGTCTCCTGTATGCACACACACACATGTCCTGTTATGTGTGTGCATAGCTAGCAGGCATCTGTACGCATGTGGCAACTTAGATGAGCCTGATCAGTTTTTCCTGCCCTTGTGTGTATGTCTTCCTCATCAGTTTAGGCTCCAGGTCGTTCCCTCTCCTTCTTCTCTTTTCCCCCATGATATTAATTTTTGTAATGGCTTGAAGAGCAATATTGTTTCCTAATGCTTTCTCCTTGGGCTGTAGACAATGAAGTCTCTGAATAGCCTGGCCTTTGACTTGTATTTACTCGTCTGCCAATATCCTCCATTGATGCAGATCACTTACTCTGTGTGCCGGGCTTTGACTTCTGTTCTTTCTTTTTCTGCAGTCGCTTATCTTGATTGTCCTTATTCTAGAGGGAGCACACCTCCATTTCTGATACAGTAGCAGCCTGAGAGCTTCCTCTTCGTTCAGCAAATGCTGGGTACTGTTTACACAAGCCTTTTAAAAATATGGTTTAAAGAAGTACATGGATTATCGAGAAGAATAGGGACTGATTAAGGAGAGAGAAGGTGAAATCCTCCAGTCATTCACAGGTTCCAGAACCTTCCTTGGGGACACAGACCTGTCTTTATTTCTTCTCTCTTGTGCTTAAAAAAATTACATGTTGTAATATTACATATTATGAAATATTAAAATTCACACACAGTCTTTTTACAAAGTGAGGCTGGAATGGAGTTTTAGGGCCATCGACAGTGCCAGAATACAATCTTGGGGTCTCACAGGCTGCAAGTGTTTCCAGAGGATGGGTCTGGGCCAGGTGTTCCCAGGTCCTTGGCTGTATTAGTTACTTTCTGTTACTGTGACAATGCACCGAGACCAAGGTAACTTATAAAACAAAGCATGTAATCAGGCTTACCATTCCAGAGAGTTAGAGTCCATGACAAAGACACAAAGCTATGGCAATGAGAACAGCGAGAACTCACACCTCAAACAGGAGGCAGAGAACCCACTGGGAATGAATGGTTCAAGTCTTCTGAACCATTCATTCCACTCCAGTGACTCACCTACTCCAACAGAGTCAGACCTCCTAATCCTTCCCAAACAGTTTCCCGAACTGTGGACAAAGTATTCAAACATGTGAGCATATGGGGTCCATTCTGATTCAAGCCACCACATTGGCCTCTTACGCAAAGAACTGAGCACGGGGTTTTCATTATGTGTAACACAGCAAGTGAACTCTTCAGAAGTCAAGCCAACAGAACAGATCAGAAGTACATGCTCTTGGGTAGCCGTCCACATGGATGAGAAGTCCAAGGCCCCTAATGTTATTTGGAGTTTTCTCCTATGGGTTCAAGAGAAGGAAGAGTTAGCGACTAAGGGAGAAGTTCGGTTGATAGGTTAAGCTGTGTGTTTTAGAACTTTATTGCTGTGAAGAGACACTATGACCATGGAAACTTATAAAAGAAAGCATTTAATTGGAGCTGGCTTACAGTTCAGAGGTTCAGTCCATTATCATCATGGCTGGAAGCATGGCGGCATGCAGGCAGACATGGTGCTGGAGAGGTAGTTGAGAGTTTTACATCCAGATACTCACACAGCAGGAAGAGAATGCTACCCAGGGCCTGGGTTGAGTATCTAAGGTCTCAGAACCCACCCCCAGTGGCACGCTTCTTCCAAGAAGGCTAGACCTACTCCAACAAGGCCAAACCTCCTAATTGTTTGACTAATGCTGAGCCTATGGGGGCCATTTTTATTCAAACTACCACACTGAATATTTACTTTCCATCTGTGAATGTCCTTTTGCATAATGTATCTGAGCTTAATCATATGTATGCCTACTTATGTATAACATGAGGGCCTCCCTTTAAGTTCTTTTGAAGGACGGTTTTGTCTTACAGCGTACCCACCCCAAACCAGCTCAGACTGGATCATCATTTTTATTCTCTATGTTTAGGTATGTTAAGAATACACTTGAATGAAAACTGTCTAAATTTGGTTGTTGCTAGGGGAAGGAAAATCTACACTGGTATTCAGGAGAGAGGGGTGTATGTTTGGCCCAATTTGAGTAGGGGTTCTGAGGTTGCAAGGTGCATTTTTTTTTGAGAGAGAGATGTATGTTCATAGTCATTTCGGGTGATGGGATTAAGCTGGCAAGTGCATTATTGCAAGCAGAGCTGTATATTCCAAAAACCAAACGAGGTCGCAGGTAACTAAACTGTCTCTCATATTTACCTGTCTCAGGAGGAACAATTGAGCCACAGATGGAAAGCTCCTATGGTGATACTTTTTTCCAGGTGAGTATGAGATGTTTCACCTTACCTGGGAACTAGGTGTGGGTGTAGCATGCCAGCCTTACTCTGCACAGAAGGAGGAAGGGACCAAGAGCTATGTTTGAGGGCTCCTGATACAAACTCTCAGTGGGTTTGGGGCTTGTCGTTACAGGCTTGCCTGCAAAATCTTAAGGGAAACAAGAAGATTATAGTGAAGTTTCTGGTATTCCAGGTGCCTAGCAACAAATGAACTCTCTTCAGAAGAGTAGATCTCAACTCAAGCCTTGAAGAATTACAGCCCCCAGATCTCCCTCCACAGCAGAGAAATAGATCAGGGAGCAGAACAGAACTGGGGAAAGGAAGGCATGCCAAAGAGGGATCAGTTTAGCAGCCCAGATACACTCAGACATGAAGGCTAGGGATATCAAATGTGGAGTAAAGTGTTTGCTATGCAAATATGAGGTACTGAGTGTCCAGTCCTAGGAGCCTCCCAAAAAGGCAGGCACATGCCATCTCTGTGTGGGGAGACAAGTGGACCTCTGGGGCCAGCTGTCCTAGCTTGATAGGTGAGGCCCATGGAGTCAAGGACACTATCTCAACACAGCCAATGTGAATAGCCACTCAGGGATGGCATTTGAGACTGTCCTCTGACACCCACACACATGTGCACATGCATGTGCCCATACATATGCGTGGAACTGCACACACATACACAAACATGTACACCGAGCATGCAAAGTCACAGAGACCATTCCAGCCAGGAAGGGAAGAATGGATCAGATGCAGCTGAACACACCTATGGCTCTCGTGAACATTTGAAAGGTAAAGAGGAATGGGGGGAAGGGCAAAGAGAATAAACACACAGCAAACAGACGTGAATTCTGTCTAATACAAGCCAGCGGAAGTGGATGAGAAACTGAGGCTGAATCTACAGTCTGAGCTCATGGGTGTGGAGGGCAGATAATGCATCTCGAGATCACTACGATCTTTGTGCCATCTGGGAGTGTGGAGGAGGTGGTGCTGAGCTGTGGGATACAGACAACTTGCTGAAAGAAGAGCCATGAGTCCTAGGAACATCACATCAGTCAAGGGAGTGGAAGGTGGGGTCAGTGCTGCGGTGGCGTCTATCCAAAGGGAGAGAAGAAGAAAGAGGAGAGGAGGATAAAGGCAATAAGCAGAAAGTATAACATAAGATGTCCCAAGTGAAAGCATCTACATGTGTGCGGGCAAAACATCACTCATCGGGAGCAAGAGAGAAAGTATACTGTTTGGGTATGGTGGTTTGAATGGGAACTGTCCCCATGGGCTCTCACGCTTGAACACATCGTCTGCAGTTGGTGACACTGTCTGGGGGAGGTTATGGAGTCTTTAGGAAATGCAGTCTTAAAGGGAGGCACACACTGGGGACAGGTTTTGAGAGTGCACAGTCTCACCTTACTTACAGTTACTTCCTCTGCTTTCTGCATGCGGATGGAGATGTGGTCTTTCCGCCTACCGCTCCGACCTCTTACTGCCTTATCTCCTCCGCTGTTATGGATCCTCTCTCTGAAAATGTAAGCCCCAAATAAACTCTTTCCTCCATAAGGTGCTTTGGAGTCATGATGTGTTTGTTACAGCAACAGAGTTCGAGAAAGAACGGTAGCTTACTTGGCGGGAGTACTTGACTCGGCTGCACAAGACCCTCGGTTCTGCCCGCAGCACCAGCTGAAACTGGGTGCCTATAATCTCAGAGCTTGGGAAAAGACGCAGGATGGTCAGAAATTCAAGGTTGTGTTCAGCTGTATAGTGAGGTAGGGGCTTCCCTGGGCTACACTGTCTAAATATTTGTTCTTAAAGGGTACAGATTTAATGAGTGAGAGTCAGGAGCGGAATCTCATAATTCCTATTTAATGTAACCTCTAACATTTCCGAGTCCAGCGAATGTGCTATTGAAATTGATGAGTTACAAAATGAAAAAAAAAAAATGATTTGCTGAGTCAGTCGGCTCTCTAGATGGCGGCTCACATTTGAAAATGCAACATTTACAAAAGACCATTACATAGAAGGCTTTGGTAAGACATTATGCTTCCAATCATTCCAAATGCAATGACGACCAAACATGCCAAACACATAGTTGCATTCAGTGTATTTATGAAGCCGATATTTATGATTCATACATAGTACCGTATTACCTTTCAAAGTTATATAAGTCATGATGGAGTACATTTACAATTTTTTTATGCTCTGAAATTCTGAAACTTTACTGCAAGATTGGAAGAAAAACTACATATATACCTTTGTTGAGAGAAATACTTGGGATGGTGGACACATTATTTCTCCCCTGAATGGCACTATAGTTGATTTTTGGAGATCCAATGAACATACTGACAAGGTTCTTCTATGTAAGTGTAAATGTCCAGGACAGGAAACTCCTGGGTGTGGGAAGAGGACTCTCGGCCTGTTCCTAGAGGCTGGCTAAGGGGGTGCAGTAGGGTGTAGGAGGAGTGCTGCTAGCACAGAAACTCAGAATAGAGACCCTGAAATCTACCAGGCCCATAGAAACCCGCCTGTGAAGAGACAGCCTTTGATCTCAGTTGGAAAAGTTGGTGCAGTGATTTCCCAAGGGAAGAGTAATGTCAGAGTCAATTAAAGACTCATGTAAGAAGTCATATTTTAGTGATTACAAAAGATCAAAGGATTCCATGTGGAAGATGCTAATGTGCCAACCTTAAAGGGTAAGTTTGAAAATTTCTAGATCATTAGAAGACACAATATGCAGTTTTTAACCCAGAGAAGCATTGCTACAGAGCACATTAGAGATTCTGTTAAAGCGTTACCAAAGGGGAAATGCTCTGCTGAAAATAGATAAAAGGCACGAGACTGCTTGCAGATAAAGAAGCAGGAAACACAGGACTTAGCTTCCGTACAAATATTAAAATACAGGTTATGTTGTGTCCATGCACATGCATATGCACATTTTCATGCATGCATGAATGTCCATGCACGTGTGGTGTATGCTGATGTATACAAGAATATGTGCACCTGTGTCAATGCAAAAATGGAGGCCAGAGAACAGTGGGTGTCTTCCTCTATTGCTTCGGCACTGGTCTCTCACTGAACTGAAGTTTTTCCATTTGGCTAGGCTGGCCAGCAAGCACCTAGGATCTACCTTACCTATCTCTGACCACAAAGCAGCCATGCCTGGCTTTTAAGGGGAGCTGGGGACTTGAAGTCTTCATAGCAAGTTCTTATTCTCTTTGCTCACCAGCCCTGTGAACTACAAATTTAAGTTTAACTCACTTCACTTTTTAAAAAAATTTTTTGATCCATCTTTATTTTTCTTTTTTTTTTCTTTTTTTTTTTGGTTTTTCGAGACAGGGTTTCTCTGTGTAGCCCTGGCTGTCCTGGCACTCACTTTGTAGACCAGGCTGGCCTCGAACTCAGAAATCCGCCTGCCTCTGCCTCCCGAGTGCTGGGATTAAAGGCATGCGCCACCACGCCCGGCCATCTTTATTTTTCTTAACTAAGATTTTATGTAATGTTTGAAACCAGTGAAATCTTAGGAAGTCTGGTTTTAGATGAGGGCTCAAGAAAGCCTGGGCTCTCAGTGCTAAGTCTGTTCGTGTGGACAAAGCAGGTGCTGATGGGGTTGGGGCTGTCTGGGCCTATGGTCCCTGATGGGTAACCCCAAGGAGCTGGTGAACAGAGGTGGCTCATGCTGGGACAGTTTCTCAGAGGAGCCCTGTGGCTACTACCATGGGTCACTCTTTCTAATATCATATATATTTATGATATATATATATTATTTAATGTATGTGTACACTGTCACTGTCTCCAGACACATCAGGAGAGGGCATCAGATCTCATTACAGATGGTTGGGAGCCACCATGTGGTTGCTGGGAATTGAACTCCGAACTTCTGGAAGAACAGTCAGTGCTCTTAACTGCTAAGCTATCTCTCTAGTCCTCTTTCCAATATCTCCCCCTCTTCACCCTCCCCCACCCTCGGGCTTCGGTTTGTCATATATGAGAGTCACCTGCTCCAGGGTAACTACCAATGGACTGCCCCCCTCCCCCATTGAGAGTGATGTTGCAGCATCTCTAGAGCAGGTGAGCCACATGGAGAGCAGGTGTGGGATCATGTGACTCCGGTCAAGAGTCCCAAGGTCATGGGTGGGGCTGGAAAGATGGCTTAGCAGTCAAGAGTACTTGCTACTCTTGTGGAGGACCCAAGTCCAGTTCCCAGCACCCACATCAGCTGCTCTTTCCATTGGTAATTCACTCCTAGGGGATTTGGCTCTTCTGGCCACCATGAAAGCCCATACTCACGCGGAGTACACTGTGCACGCACACATGTACAAACAAAAATAATAATTTTTAAAAATGTGTTCCTACCAATGTCCCATAATGATGGCCCTCTGACACATTTTTAACATCATAAACTTGAATCTCCCCATCCTCCATCCCTGCTGTGTAACCTCAGGAGTAACCAGCTCTGTCTCGGTAGAAAAGTCAAGGCCAGGAGAGCTTGTCTCAGAAAACATGTCGGGCCACCGAACCTGGTGATCTGAATTTGATCCACAGGCCCCATATGGCAGAAGCAGAGAACCAACTCCTTTGAGCTGCCTTCTGACCTCCCGATGCATATGCTGTGGCACGCATACGTCCACACACACTCACACACAAGTGATCAGAAGAGACAAACCAAAACAAAGCAGATTGTGCCTGAGAAACAACAGCTGAGGTGGTCCCCTGGTCTCCCCATTCCTGTCACACACAATAATCCTTTGGGGCTCCACCTGGAAGGGTCTCATGAGGACATTGCAGTCACCTCCCTGTGCCCTAGCTCACTGCCAGCTCTCACCCCATCCTTCCATCTGGCTTTCTCCAGCTCAGCCTTGGGGTCTGAGCCTCACCGCTCCTCTGCACCCACTGTGCTGTGCGTACCACAGGCCAGCAGGCCTTTCCTTCTCGAAGCCAATGGCTGACTCTCCAGCACTTCACTAACTGCCACAGGCCACTGACTTCCTTCCTCCCTTGCAGATCTCCTTCTTGGAACTTATGTGATGTGGCTGGCTTTTATTGTGCCGCAGGCCAGTTGTTTCCTATCTCTGGCTGCCAGCAAGGGCCGAGGGTACCACTGAGACAGGCCTGCCCATGCCTGGGTGAGTTCATGGGATCCCACTGCAGGGAATTGCTGTATTGAGATGGTGTTTATTTCCCATCCTGAGCGCATCCCTGTAAGAATGTGATGTTAGAATTCACCCCCTTCTCAGGTGTCACCCTGGCCGCTGCCTCTCTCTTCTCACAGACATTGGCAGGCCTCCTACGGAGTCACAGTGAAATCTCAAGCTAACAGATGTGTAGGCGCCTACCTAGATTTCTTACCTGGGGAAGTGACTTTGCATCAAAGAGAGTTGTTGGTCACCACACATCCTGCTTTCCTCCCACTTCGAGTCTCCTGCTTGGGAGTCAGAAGGCCTGGCTGAAGGCTTATGTTGCGAAACCACCTCAGTGCTGACTATTTTTTTTTCCCAACTTGACACAAGCTCAAGTCATCTGAGAGGAGGGAACCTCAATTGAGAAAATGCCTCTGTAATCCTGGCCTATAGATAAGCCTACGGGGTACTTCCTTGATGGTGGGTGAGCCCTGCCCACTGGTGGGTGATATATGAGAAAGCAAACCCAGCAAGCCAAAGAAGTCTGGCAGTTAACAGCTTTCCTTCAGGACCTGTCTTGAAATGTGTGTGTGTGTGTGTGTGTGTGTGTGTGTGTGTGTGTACTGCCCCCGCCTCCATCCATGTGCTTCAAGCCCCATAGTAATCGAATGTGACCTTAGAGTTTAAGATGAAATTAACCCCTTCTCCCCCAAGTTGCTTGGGTTATGGTGTTTTAACCATAACTCAATAGAAATAGAAATAGAAACCAGCAATAGAAATCCTGACTACCCCACCCTCCACAAAGCTGTAAGGCCCCCAGCTCTATGTGTAGGATAGGATCTGCTTCACAGCCCCCACCATGCTGTCTCTGGTGCTAGGACCTGAGCTCTCCTTAAAGCCATGCTGCTCTCTGTCTGTCTGTAGCATCAAATCAACTCCTGAACGCCCAACCATCCATCTCAGTGCCAGTCATGAACCCCACATTGGTGCCCTCTCATTCTCTGGGCCCAGAGCTCACAGGGTTACCTGCCTACCTTTTATCTCCCACACTGTGGCTTCTGAGAATCTCCAACATAACTTGGAGATCAAACCAGTAGGACTCTCCAGCTTCCCTTCTGGACTCAGTTCCAGGGCCTTTCCTTGCTTCATAAATGGCATGTTGTTCATAGACTGCTCAGGACAAACCTAGACCTCCCTCCTGATTCATCTTCCCAGTGTATCTATAGGCAGAGAATGGAGACTGTGTGAGCCACAGGGATGACAGGACAGGCACTAGGCCATCAGGTATCATCCCAGGCCTTTCCCAGGATTAGGGTGCTTCATATGCACACTGGTATATTTGTTTTTTATACACAGAAAGATGTATATCAACGAAGAAGGGAAACGTATAAAAGATGATCCTGTGGGAACTTCCAAGATGACTGGCTTGGCAGATCTACCAAGGTGTGCTGATGTAGCAAGAGAGAGGTGTGCTTCTCATTTAACCCTCTGTGGACTTCTGAATTATATCCCAATCCCTTTGATAATTGTGTGGTGTCCCTTCTACTCTGTCAGGGAGCTCAGTCTGGAGATGCTAAGGCTGACCAATTCCTACCACAGAGGAAAGTTTGAGGTGTGTGTGTGTGTGTGTGTGTGTGTGTGTGTGTGTGTGTGCGTGCCTGTGTTCATGTGGAAGACAGAGGACAAAAGCTGAGTATTATTCCTTGGGCATTGTATATCTTATTGTATTTTATGGGCATGTGTGTCTTAGTCCCTGTTAGGTTGCTGTGAAGATATATCATGGCCAAGGCAACTTCAATGAAATAAAGACTTTAGTTGAGGGCTTGCTCACAGTTTCAGAAGTTTGTCTAGTGTCTTGAAGGCATATGCAGGCACGGTCCTGGAGAAGTAGTTGAGTACTTATATCCTGATTCACAAGCAGAAAGGGAGGGAGAGGGAGAAGGAGAGAGAAATTGGGTTTGTTACAGGCCCATCAAAACCCATCCCCAGTGACACACTTCCCCTAACAAGGCCATACCTTCCAATCCTTGTAATCCTTTCAAACAGTTCCTGGTGACTAAGCATTCAAATATATGTGCCTACAGGGGTGAGGGTAGGGGTGGGGTTTGGGGTGAGGGGTGATTCTTGTTCAAACCACCACCGTGTGTGAGTGTCTGCACATGTATGTGCATTGTGTGCATACCCGGTTCCCTTGGAGCCCAGAAGAAGGCATCAGATCCAGAGCTGGAGGCATAGGTGGTTGTGAGCTGCTGTGGAATAAATGATGACCCACCCACTGAGAGCTGTTCTGTGACTCCATAACCCAACAGCCTCCTCAGGTCGCCAGACGCTGGGTGTTGTTATAGTAGGTACCCCTTAACTAGATGTGCCTCCCGGAGACTCCCTCTTCTTCCCCTTCTGCCTAGAAATCGGAGATAGCTGACTGTAAGCACATGACACAGTGAGCAACCATAGGTGTACTGTAACCTCTTTATCTGTGTCTCAAGGTGGTAGACTTCAATTTCCAATGGCCTGTGTCATTTGATCACATGAGGCTCCGTATCACACAATAGATGACTGATGAAAATGCATGTATTGAAAATGCTGGGTGTGGAAGCATGTCAGGAGAGATACACGCATCACCGATGCTTTGTCTTCATTGGCCCCAGCTTTATTTTCTCATCTCAGTGATAACATTGAAGAACAGACAGAATAGAGGTCTATTATTCTACTGACCAGTTGCTGTTGCTGCAACAACTAAGTTCAGCTGCCACCATAGAGCAACAGAGAAAAGGCACAGGATGCCTGTTTCTGTGGGGTTGGGCTTACCTGAGAGGACCTTCTCAAGAAGTCTCTCAGTCATGATATTTGCACACCCATGCACAGTCATTGCTGCTGTACTGATGATACCAAGGAAACTGAACCAACGTAGATGCCCATCAACAGATGACCAGATAGTGAAATTGTATCTCTGAAAAATGGAATACTATATAGCCGTGAAAATTGAGCTCACAAAGTTTACCGAAAGAGGATGGGCACGGAAAGTATGACACTGAGCAAGGTGACCCAGTTCAGCTGTAGATTCTGGCCTCTAATGCGTATATGTGAAGACATTTAAGTGTGGCTAAAGTGTAACACTCAGGAAGGAGGCTGAGAAAGGGTAATGCCAGCTGAAAGAGGTTGAGGGGATGCAGGCAAAGGAACTGGCTGTCTTAGGGCTTCCATTGCTGTAAGAGATACCACGACTGAGGCAACTCCTATAAAGAACATTTCATTGGGGCTGGTTTACAGGTTCAGAGGTTCAGTCCGTTATCATCAAGGCAGGGGCATGGCAGCATCCAGGCAGGCATGGCGCTGGAGGATCTGAGAGTTCAACATCTCCATCCAAAGGAACCAGGAGCAGACTATCTTCAGGTAACTAGGAGGAGGTCCCACTCCCATAGTGACAGCTTTCCTTCAACAAAGCCACAAATACTCCAACAAGGCCACTCCATCCCCAACAAGGCCATACTCCCTGGGCCAAACATATACAAACCACCACAGGGACATAGCTCATGACACGGGTATAATGCTTTTTAATCCCCCTTCTAGTTTCAGCTCATCATAGATTTCTCTCTCTCTCTCTCTCTCTCTCTCTCTCTCTCTCTCTCTCTCTCTCTGTGTGTGTGTGTGTGTGTCTCTCTCTCTGTCTACCTCTCTGTGTCTGTCTGTCTGTCTCTCTCTGTGTGTGTGTGTGTGTGTGTGTGTGTGTGCTGAACACGAATAAAATTCTAATTGCTGGTAAAAGTATAAAATCCTAAGCGAAGCTCTGTGGCTCTGGAATGGCCGTTCTAACTGCATGGACCTCACTGAGATGAGCAGGGTCTGGGTCTGAACTTGTGCCTGAATGGCTTCCTTAACCTGTCTGGAATGGGAAATGTCACTCATCTTACATGCAGGAGAGGCGTTTAAAGAATCGAGAGACAATATGATGCCAGAGCACTTCTGTTTGATTGCCACACAGGCACAGGGTGACCAGAGCAGAAGCACTGCCACTGGAGATAATAAAACCAGTTCTTCAAGAGAAGATGAAGCAATTAATTATTCAAGGGCAGTGAGTTCTCCGTCCTTCATTTCTGCAGACCACATTTCCCTCGGCTGTTTAAAGAAGAAATCAACAGCACACGCAGCTGCTTGCACTTCAGTAAGGAGCCAACTGGCATTCCACTCAAGAGCTCTTAATTCAAGTATCCCTGGTTCTAAAAGGATTGTCTGAGGCCCAGGGAAGAAACCCGGATGCCTGCTTTCTGATGTCAATGGTGAGTGGGGTAAGCTGCAGTCCTACAAGGTCTGGGGACAAACATTGGGACAGCTCTCAAGGTCCCAGCAAAGTGTTGCTATCTCCCTTGTTTTTCTCTGAGCCACTTGGGGTATGAGGCCCAGAATACCCTATCCTGAGGGTAGAACTCCTTTTTTGCTATTCTGGGAACTGAACCCCAAATCTCATGCATTAGGCAATTGCTCTGTTCTGAGCTGTATCCCCAAACTCTGCCAGGACTCTTTTGAGTTGGGAATACATCTAGGGAAGCCCCGCACTCTGGATAACCCACCATGCTAGAAAATGAGCAACTGTACCCAGCCCCCTCCCCCAACACATCTTCCTTCTTAAAAATGCCCTGAGCTTCATTCCTTGTCTCCAAATATGCCAAGATAGCGTATTAATTTTGGCAAGCGATGCTGAGTCATTTTGAATGATTAAGTGCAGAGAAATGTCAACTGTCCAAGCGTCTGCGGTAAAAGGAATTGGATTAGATGTCACTTGGTATTTTGGAAGAAAATTCTTTACTGCCCAGGAGAATTTTATGTGTATGTAGCCTACTTTAGGATGCCCAGAATCTGCCAGTGTGGAGCTTTCCAGTAAATGCTAACAGTCTCCTTGGCACTCTTATGGTGTCAGGGAAAGGGGTAGGAGAAAGGGACCGAGTGTCCCACTACTTCTGGTCTGATGAGCTTTAATCCATGTCAGCACTTACACACACCCAGCCATGGGTTCAGGCCTTCAAAGTGCATTGGCAGGTGAGCTATGAACCATGTGTGTTTGCTCTGCTTTCAAATCCAATCTGATATGCACACGTATGTATCCATTAATGGGTTAAAGTGGTATTTTTCTGAAGGGAGTAAATGGGGGAGACACGAATGGAGGGGGCACACACTCACACACTCTCTGAGCATATATATACATGCCTACCACACATACATAATGAGTATGGGATACACTGTACTGGCTGGTTTGGTGTGTCAACTTGACACAAGCTGGAGTTATCCCAGAGAAAGGAGTCTCCCTTGAGGAAATGCCTCCATGAGATCCAGTTGTAAGGCATTTTCTCAATTAGTGATCTAGGGAGGAGGGCCCAGCCCATGGTAAGTGGTGCCATTCCTGGGCTGATGGTCCCTGGTTCTATAAGAAGGCAATCTGAGCAAGCCAGGGGAATCAAGCCAAGTAAGTAACATCCCTTCATGGCCTCTACATCAGGTCCTGCCTCCGGTTCCAGCCCTCTTTGAGTTCCTGTCCTGACTTGCTCCAATGATGGATTGTGATCTGGAAGTGTAGCCTGATAAACCTTTCCTCCCTAACTTGCTTTCTGGACATGGTGTTTTGTCCCAGCCATAAAACCCTGACTTAAGACACCACTGTTGTGTAGTGATTTTCTCCACATCGAAACATCCCATCCTAGAGGGATGGAAGGAAGAGACTCATGAGATCCAGGAAGCAAACCTCAGGAAAGTCCTGAAACTAGCAAGACTCACAGGGGGTGGTCTGATGCTTTGATTGGGAATCTGTATATCTCTCATTCACCAATGCAAGGGAACCTGGGGTGGGGGGGGGCTGGTGGGTAGTAGAAACAACATGCTACAAGGGCCATCAAGGTGTGCAATCAGTAATAACTGCCAAGGAGACTAAGAGACTCAACTCTCTTATGCTCCAGGCATCTGGAGCTCCAGGGAGCATGCTGTGTGGGTCATTACCAGGCTGGGTACAGCTGCCCTTGACACACTATACTTCTGTAAGTAGCCCTATCCATCCTATATGTAACTTTTCCATGCTCTGTAAGTAACCTCTATAAACTCACTGGTCTGCCAGGATGGACTTTGGTGGGATCATTACTTCAGTCTGTTATTGGTTTCTTAGAATAGATATTTGTGTCTGTCCCCACAGGAGAAGTCACATGGCAGTCACCCTCTACAAACTACGTGTATACATAATACAGAACACATATTGTACCACATGTACCTAACACATGCCGCACACACAAATCACATTCTACACACCACATATTGTACCCACAACTTACCTTGGTCACACAGAACATTCAAACTATGTACCAACACACACACACACAGAGTGTCTGTACTGACTTATTCTAGAGCAACCACTGAGCCAGATTCTTCAAAACATGCTGTTCTGTCTACATGACTGATGCTTTACAAGTCTATGGCTTGGTCCCTGAGAAGAGGGCAGGACTTTGTTTAGTGACCTGTAGCCAAGAAAAAGAAGTTGGCCCAGTTAATAAAATAATCCATGGAGATGAATTGCCAGGGTCTCAATGTCGCTGTGTAACTGGAGGAAATAATTTGCTGGTTAGAAAGGCATCTTCCATTATTACACAGGCCATGTGACCTAGTGGTAATGTTTAATGCCATCATAAGGGGACAACAAAATGTTTTTTCTATCATTATTTCTAATGAAAAGCCATGAGGTGTGTGTGTGTGTGTGCATGTGTATATTAGTACACATACATTTATGTGCATGTATGTGTACACACTTGTATGTGCAGGTATATGTGTGTACAGATGTGATAGAATGGAACATTCATGTGTTTGGAAATTTCTTTAACAAAGTGACAGTGACAGGCCAGCAATTCCAGTCTGTGAGACATTAGGATGATGACAGTTAAAAATAATGTATGGTAACTGGACTGTAGGTATTAAGTACACACACACACACACACACACACACACATGCGTGGTCCACATGTGAAGTAACATATTAATGATGAAACTGCATAAATCATCTCTAACAAACATGCATGCCAAGATAGCACAATGTCAGCCTCCAGCTACGTCCAATTTTAGTTTGTCCATTACCCCTCTAAGAAGATAAGGAAACAGTAACATACCACAGGTGACTTCTAACTTTTATTTTTGGTGTCTCCCTTTGCCTATGAGGATGGCTCAGTTTTAATGTGAAAATATTAAAATGTATCAATAACTTTTATGTCGGTTAAAATAACAGCAGGTATGGTTTGTGATGGAAAACCTTGGTCTTTCAGATGCCAGGTTCACCTGTTTTCAGCACCGAGTCAAAACAAAACCTTCTGCTCAGGAGCACGGTGCACAGGCAAGCAGGCAGTGTCCACATTCTCCCATCGGAGGTCCCAGCGTCTCCATACCCGACACTCCAGTCTTTTCTTAGCAAAAGAATTTACCATGTTCAGCATCTTCCCCACCCCTGCTACTTTTCTTTCTTTCCTCTTTTTCCTCTTTCCTCTTTCCTCCCTCCCTCCTTCCCTCCCTCCCTTTCTCTCCCCCTCCCTCCCACTCTTTTTTCTTTCTTCCCTTCCTTCTTCCATTCCTCTTATAGGATCTCACAGATTCTAGGCTGGCCGTGAACTCCACAGCCAGCAGAGGATGGCCCTGCATTTCTCACCCTCCTGATGCTCTTCCATGCTGGGATGGCAGGCATGCCCTGCCCTACCTGGTTTTGGTGTTGCTGGAAATCGAACCTAGGCCCCTGCGCATAGCAGGCAAGCATTCTGCCAACTGTGCTACACTCCCAGCTCACCATAACTTAAAGTGAGGCTAGGGAACCCGTGGGAGGGGAGTCTTCTGCAGGCCTCCTTAGGTGATAACTTCTGCCTAGTCCTGGCATCCAGCTGTGTGCCCACTGAGCTAATGCTGTAGAGGAGGGGGATCTTCCACCTCCCTCTCTGTCAGTGCTTGACCTGCTGACACGGGGCTTTTCATACCCACGGACACTTCCATTTTCTGAAGTGAAAATGCTCCTATCTCCTCACTGCTCACTTCACTGCCCAGCCCAGGCTGCAGAGACAGGGGACAGGGGGCTGTGGCCAAGCGCCTTCATCCTGGGCAGTGTGGTTTTGTGGTTTGTGGTTGTAGAAGATGTGACATTTTAGATGGCAAGGAGTGGGACAGATAAACGGATCAGAATAGCATGGGCTTCACTCAGGCAAATAATCCCTATCCTTCGTGGGTATCTTTAAAGCCCACACTTGGGGGAAAGGGGCTCCTGGGAGGGGTCAGGCCAACCCTCTTCTCTAGAGTCTTGAAGACTCTTGAGCCTCCTGCCAATCTCATGAAACTCCTATAACACCCACAACTCTGCTTCTAGCCTACAAACATCCTCTGTGTCTTGAAGGTGTTGGGTGGCAGAGGAGACAGGGGGAAATTGCTTTGAATACCAGCGGTGCTAACGTAAGCTCAAATGTGCCCCGAGGATTATTTTCATGCAGTGGTTAAGCCCCACATTTACAAGCTGGTTGGCTTTGGGGCAAGTTACTTCTCTCTGTTCCTGGTGCTCATATTAGTACAGGGAGACATCATTGGACAACCTTCTGCATGGGGAGGTGTCATGACATTCCATCAAGCTTCTAAGCATGTTAGAACAATGACCAAGCAAAGCAGAAGATGGGGCAAGTTTCAACATTTCTCTCCATTCCTCTCTGCTACTGCCAGGAGGGGTTGGCTAAAGCTGCCGTAATTACCAGGAGCTCTCCTCAAGGGGGGGCAGGTAGGGGGGCTTATTAGCTGTATGGACGCCCAAGACTAGAGTAGGATGCAAGAGGCAGGGTGTTGGGAAGAAGAAAGAGGACAGGCTCCAGGCACAGATATCTATGCCATCAGGGTGCTAGAGGCAGGAGAGGGCAGGCTCTCTGCCTCTCTTGTCTGATCTCTGGCCAGAAGCGTCATTACAAGATGGGCTTTTTGCACACAGTTTAGAAGAGCTAAGCCAACCAAAGCCTCCTCCCAAACAGAGATGCCCTGGTGTAAATAAAGCTTCAGCCACGGAAGCAGCTGCAGCTCAGCTTCAGGCCTCTGTCACTGAAGCCAGGCAGATGGCTGTCTTGTTCTGTGAGCTGTGAGCCTAGTTGTTTCCACTAATGCAGAGTTTGAATGCTAGTCAGCTTTTAAATATTTTTCTTTCTGTTACTTGAAGCAAAGTTTTTTTTTTTTTTTTTTTTTTAAAAAAGGATTTAACATGGGCTGTCCCCAAGTTGGTTAAAGGCACATTCCATGTGGAAAGCCACTGGTAATTCTGGCACAGAGAAGCAGAGGATGAGGCCTGGCTGGAAGGGGACATGCTAGGCAGGTTGTGGCTAACCACACAAGCTAGCCAAGGGGAGCCAGCATCTGGCACCTGAGACATTGGTACCAGGACAACCCAGCCCCACTGACCATGGACGGTCAGAGCAGTGTTCTGGACTGCCCAATTTGCATCTGGCATTCCTTGGCTCAGATCTTTGATCTTAGAGCAGTCACATAGATTAACCATCCTCGCTTCTCCCACCCAGACACCTTTGTTAGGATACAGGAGATTACACTTGCATTTATCTGAGCTCCTCCATGGAAAGAGCCACAGCCACACTGCTGGATCCTGGAGGCCCACAATTGCTGAGTGTATTTTCCGTTGACAGATCATGAAGTCAGTGGGTATTTCATGGGCCATTAATAATTCACAAGGCAAAGGCAATCCAGTGTGCCCACGGCAAAGCAGCAATTCTGTGGCCTTGCATCGTTGAGTGTGAGTGTATTTGCACATGTGTGTGTATATAAATGTGTGCATGCATGGATATGTATGCATGTGTCTGTGTGCATGTGTACATGTGTACATGCAAGTGTTTATGTGTACATGTGCACAGATGGATGTGTGCAAGGATGGGTGTGAAGGTATGTGTCTGCTCATGTATGTGTATGAATGTGTGCATGCATGGATATGTATGCATGTATCTGTGTGCATGTGTACATGCAGGTGTTTATGTGTACATACATATACACAGATGGATGTGTGTGAATGTGCATGTCTGTGCATGTATGTGTGTGTGTATCTATATGTGTATGCACACATGTCTGGATATATATATATACACATATATATCTTCATTTGTCTATGTATATGCATCTGTGAATGTGCGCGTGCCTGTTTGTATGCATGTGTATGTGTATAGATGTGCATATGTGTATATTGTATTCATATATTTTCTCCCATAATTGTGTTCTCTGCCACTGGGTCCTTAAACACCTGACTCTCAATGTGGCAAGTCAGTGGCCATTTCTCTTCTCTGGTCCTAAGTAAGCAGAGATGAGCTGAATTGCTAGGCTCTCAAAGTCCCAGAGCCTGTATGCTCAGTGTTAAAGGCTCAGAGATGAAGTTGTAGATTCTGGCTAGCCTGCTTTCCTAAAGGATTAATCACAACATAGCCTTTGCCAAGCATCTACCCTACACAGAACATTCGGCATGTTATCTCATAACCAGGGCTTCAACGCTGAGCTGAAGCTACCCAGTCAGATTGGAGAGTGACTGCCTCAGGCCTCCTCTGTGCCCAGGTCCTGCGCATCTGCTGTAGGTGTTTCTGGATACCTTTCTGCCTTTCTGCTGAGTGCTACTTGGGTGCAACTGTTGCTTCAATGGCTGTGAGGAGATAGCTTGCAGGGTGGATAGCTTGGAGCCTCGCTACCCTGTCCTCTTTATGCTTCCCTGGTCTTGTCACTCAGGACCGTGGCTCTTCTTGGAAGTCCTCTAAAGATTATCTTGGCTCTGTCTACTCTTTTGTTTGTTTGTTTGTTGGAGACCATGTTTCTTACAGCCAGGCAGGCCTTGAATGCACTAGACTGTTAAGGATGCCCTTGGACTCCTGATCCTCCTGTCTCCACCTCCTGACTGTCGGCATTACAATCATGCATCACCATTCTCTGGTAAAGTGGTAAAGGTATAGCTAGGAGTAGCCTTAGACTCATTATCCTCTGCCTCCCCCATCCCCCTCAGCCTTTGCTACCCTAGGGTACCATCACAAGGGATCTGCTTCTTTCATTGGCCTGGAGATATCTTGGGATTAGTTCTCATACAAAGTTCACAAGCTTATCAGCTCTACAAATGGCCGAAGCTGGCCTGGCTGGAAGACTTACGTGTACAGCTCCATGCCTCTGATGCTGAGGCACAATGGTCCCCTACATGCCCAGGCTGGGCCATAGTGGTTTTCCACATGGCCGGGCTGGGGAAGACTCAGAGGTCTGAAATCAGTGGTTTCTCCCTGGGTACTGTTCTGACTGACAGATGGCTGCAGAGCTGCCAGAAGCCTGAGGCAGAACTGTGGGCAGGAGCATCTTCAGGGAGATGTGGGTCTTAGTAAAGGCACCTCAGCATCTTCCAAAAGCCCTTTGCGCCTACCTTCTGGGTTCCCTCTGTTCTGCCAGGCTCCCTCCACCCACCCATGTGTGATTCCCAGACTAGAAGCTTGCATCTCTATACCACAAGGTGTATACCCGAAGGAGACTGTTGTCTGCCTGACTCCAAGCTTGCCTTGGATCACTGCTTCATGGCTCCATGGCTCTGCTTCATGGGGTGCATCTTGTTCTCTGATGCCTGTGTGTGCACTGTGTTTCCTGGCTCTCTGCTTTCTCTTTACCCTTAGTCCTTCGCTCGGCAACATGGGTGATTCAAGCCATTTTCAATGGGAAAGTGTTACTTATCTTTCTTTTTCATTAGCTATGTTTCTGTCTATTGACATCACAAGCATGGTACAGTCCCACTGGTTAGGTTTTTGTCTGCAAGTTTATTTTTAATGCCCTTTGATCTGTGTGCATTGAGCGCTTCTGGCTCCTTGTTTGTATCTGATTTCTTCTTGAAAAATTTGAATCTTTCCTTTGGCTACTTGACTGGTTTATTTAGAAAAAGGACATAAGCCTTAATTTCTGTCTCTTTAAAAATTAGCTTTATATTTAATTATGTGTATGTGTGAGGGAGAGTGCAGTGTGAGCACAGGAGTGCAGTGCTCACAGAGACCAGAAGAGGGCGAAAGATACCCAGCCCCAGTTGGAATTACTGGGAGCTGCAAGCTGCCCGACATGGACGCTGGGAACTGAACGCTGAGCCTCTGCAAGAACAACAAGCGTCCTTACAAGTTGAGCTACCTCACTAGCCTTCTCAGTTTCATGAGTTGTGGCTGTTGAGCAAGGCTTCCTGACTATTGACATGACGAAAGAACCTCAGAATTCTGCCATCTCCTCTCCTGATCCTGTAATTTAATCACAAGGCTTACTCTTGTCTGAGCCGTTTTTGTAATGCGTGGATACCTTCCTGGAACTATAGTTCCTGAGTGCTGCTGCACATGCTCCGTTGTCCCTGTTCTCTTCCTAGCTGGCCTGGTTTGCCTCTCCAAGAAGGGTTCGTCCTTGCTTGTATTTGAATTTGTGTGTGAAAATAACATCTGTCTCACCACTTCCTCTTTGTGAGTTGAGGGCAGGTGTCTGGAGCAACACTCTGGTTCCAAAGCGAAGGCCCACCCAACATCTGTGTGACCTCTCCCAACTGAATCCACAATACTGTGTCCAGATAAAACTCGACTGAGTCACTACCTTATCCTGGGTGTGGGGATGGGTAATCCTGGTCATCGGTCAACTTGAATGGACGGAGAAGCACCTAGAAAACAAGAAACTCTGGGTGTCCCTATGAATCCTTGAAGCAGGGACTTAAGTATCTCTGTATTGGTAGACACTTTGCTGTTCATGGGGAACCCCACCCCCAAATGTGAGTAGAACCATCCCCTAGACCCACATGAAATAAAACAGAAAAGCAGGAGTGAGCCCCAGAGGGTGCAGGCATTGCCCCTTGCTGCTTCCTGTCTAACAGGAAGTGAGATGTTCTTCAATGCCTTGGTTGCCCGGATGGACTGAAACCTCTGAAATCATGTGTGGAATACATCTTCTTTTAAGTTGTCTTGTTAAACATTGTGTCGTAGAGATGGAAGACCAAACTATCACAGTTTGAAACAGCTCATCCTTACACAAGGCGGTCAGGTGAGGCTTGCTATATTCATGTGCGTGTGTGTGTGTGTGTGTGTGTGTGTGTGTGCGTGCGCGCGCGCGCGTGCGCGCCTGTGCACATGCACACATGTTACTTGTCTTATTACTATGACAAAATACCAGAGGAAAGCAGCTGAAGGAAGGGTTCCTTTTGGCTCATAGCTCCCCAGTATGGTCCACCATGGTGAAGAATGTGTGATAGTAAGCCTGTGAGGCAGCTGGTCACATTGGGTCTGTAGTGAGGAAGCAGGAAGAGATGGATGCTGGCGGAGAGTTCACTTTCTCCTTTTCTCCAGGACTCGATGCTACCCACATTCATGGTGGGGTCTTTCCAACTTCATCTACAGATACACACAGAGGTTTGTTTCCATAGTGACTCTGAACCCATCCACTTGCCAATCAAGGTTAACCATCACAGACGCCTATGTCTCTGACTATGTTTCTATCTTTACTTCAGGTGGACCTGAATAACCTCACATGAGGTAGGGACAAGAAACTCCCCAGGTGACAGAGAACAGATGCCAGTTTTAGCATTGTGGAGCTTAGATAAACTGTAAAGATTGAAAGGAGCGTGCCAGTGTGGTGCCTCCTTCTTACTGGAACACATAATATCCAAGGGGGATCAGGATAAGGCATCCAGAACCCTTATTAGACCTAAAAGCATCCAGTGTGGTTGGACTGAGCTCAAGGGGATAATTAAAAACACAGAATTAGGGATAGCCCCCTTTATTCTCAGCAAAGAGACTCACCCCAGAAATTATTCGGCTATAGCCACTGTCCTCTACAAACAAACCTTGAGAATTGTCACGGACACAACATATGCCACTCAAAACTGAGCACACTGGCCCCAGCATAGGACATTTGTGCAGAATAAGCTGAGCCTGCCCCTTCCCTGGGCATTGCCCTCTGCCAAAGAGAAGCACTTTGCCTGAGATGGCATCCCAAGAACAGAGGAAACACACATGCAGAAGTAGCTCCTTTGCCACAATGTGAGCCAGCTCTGGATGGCCAGCCCAGTTTGAGAGGTCTTACTGTGGAGCCAGTGAACTTAAGATGAAACTCAAAGGGACCTCTTCATTTTCTTCTCCCTATCTGGAGGAAGCCTTTGTGTCTCTCCCTGATGCACTGAGCTCTCTGCTAAGCAGAGCTCACGCTTTGGCTTGCAAGGCCTGGCTCCTCCCTGGATAGTGGAATGAAGATGGACACAGTTGTTCTGGACAAAGGCATACCAGGACTCATCTGGAAGGATTGGGAAGAGCAGTGATGTTTTCTGAGAAGCAGAATCCTCAACTCGTATGTGGTAAAACCTTAACATTGGAGGGCTGCGGGGACAGCTGCCAGCTACTGTGATGCTGTGAGAATCTGTTGAGTTCTTCCTTCCAGACACATCGCCAGGGCATGAGAGAGCCTCTGCCCTGAGCACATTCTCTCAAGATGGTACCTTGCAACATTTCTGTTTGTTTGTATTTTTTTTAGGGAGATATGATAACGTGTATCTGTGGCGAGATATAGTTCTGAAAAGATGAACTTTAGTTCAATGTATTTAAAATTCTGCTGTGCATCAGGAATACTGGGGGTTGTTGGATATGAATGCTGTAGCCGGCCTCAGAGTCTGTTTCAATGTATCTGAAGAGAAGCTACAATGTGCTCACTTACCTACCTACTTTCCTCTCTCCCTCCCTCCCTCCCTCCCTCCCTCCCTCCCTCCCTCCCTCCCTCCCTCCCTCTTTCCAGTCCTGCTACTGTGCCCCCTAGGATCTCACATAGCATGGGCTGACTTCAAACTCAGTATGTGACCAAATAACCTTGAACTTTTGATCCTCCTGCCTCCACCACTCCAGTGCTGGGTTGAGAGGTGCACACCAGCATGCCCCATTTGTATAGGGCTGGAACTTTGTGCATGTGGTGAACACTTGGCCACAGCAGAAGCCCTGCACGTATAATTAGAACAATTTCCCGTAGTTCCTGAAGCTGCTGGCACTGAAAACCCCATCTTAGGAAAAAGTTATAAAAAGAGGGCAGACTTCTGGAGAACAGCATCAGACCTACCTACATTGTCTCGAGACCCACAAGTGTCCCTGTTCAGCAGCCCATGGCTCTTCTCTCCTCAGCAGCTTATGCCCTCTCATTAGAGTTGAGCATCACTTCTTGCTGGTAGTTACCAGCATGCTATAGACCTAGGGGTCAGTTGATAGCCCTCATACAGACTGGTGCAGAGTAGTTTATACAGAAATCAAAGATGGCCAGCAGAGGGCGATAGTGGTACAGAGGTGCCTCAGAGGAGGCCTTCCTCAGCCCATATGTCTGGAGGGGACTGTACCTGCCCAGAGTCCTCCTTAACTCAAGCCATGCATGTTTGGTTGTGGGGAGAAACTGTGCCTTCTGAAAACATGAGCATTGGCTAAGGGTAAGTCCTAAGTTGTAAGAGCAAAATGGAGGAGGAGGAGGAAGAGGAGGAGGAAGATGAAGAGGAGAAGGAGGAGGATGAAGAGGAGGAGGAGGTATAGAACCATTTTCATATCTACCCCAACACTCTGCAGCAATCTTTGAAGAAGGGTGGGGCTTTCTCAAAATCTTAACACTGTATTGGTAGGCTATACCATTTTTCCTTTGCGCATGTGAAAGAGGAACTGTTTCTTCCTCCCCAGCATAGAGAAGCCACGATTACCTGTTATCTGGTTCTGCATCATGGTGGAACATCCCTTCCATAGACCCCCTGCTCTAAGCACCAGTCCCATTACCACAAATCCTATCTTGGACTTAATTAAGTCACAGACTCTATATTCATGGCATTTAATGAAGAGAGAGGAGAGAAGAGAGGAGAGAGAGAGAGAGAGAGAGAGAGAGAGAGAGAGAGAGAGAGAGAGAGAGAGAGAGAGAACTTCTCTTTCCACTCTTTCCAGTAATTCTGATGCTTGTGACTGTTGCAAGAAGTCTGTTGCTGGAAGCTTCTCCTCTCAAAGGAAGGGTATTATGGGGTGTGTGTGAGGGTGTCTCAATTAAAGGCAGATTCTGAGGGTGAAGTTCCGAGGTAGGGCCATGTTATTCAAATGAACGTTGGGGTGACGTGGTACAATGGTTTAGACCTGCATCTGCATATGCCCTTTTTTGTTTGTTTGCTTGTTTGTTTGTTTTTGTTTTGAAACTTAGCATGCTGGACTGGAGTTTTGGATTAAGATATTTACAGCTGCCCTGATAACCAGAATATATAGACAGAGAAGGGAAAGGGGCCAGAAGCAAAGGGGACAGACCCTTAGGAGAACATCCGAGGAAGTGACAGGGTGACAGAGCCAGCAGCATGGGGTGAGGCAATGCTTTGGTACTTTCTGCCTCTGGCCACAGCTCCTCCACCCCCCCCCCCCAGCTTCCTGGTGAACTCCCTGCAGGAAAGAATTTCAGGAAAGACCATCAGGAAGTAGAAGAGGAGGTCTGTCTGTCTGTTAAGCATTTAAACAAATGTAAGGACAAGAATTAGCGGGAAGGCATGATGCACACCCTAGAGCAGCAGGGTGGGCTGCTCCGGAGAGAGCCACTATGCTATGTCTTTGCAGTTGCTACGTGTGCCGTTTTCGGTGGCTTCTGAAGCTACACCTCAAGGCTTGCTAAAAAAAAACTCAAATAAGATCCCAGGAGGGCTCTGAGGTGCCAGATAGGATCTCTCCTGGAGGGTAAAACCCCATCTCACAGCATCACAGGGAAACCGGAGGCTTCGACTGTTAACAAAGGTGTACTCCTGTCTGTTAGGTCCCTGGAGGTATCTGAGGGAAGATGAAGACTGCATACAAGGGCAAGCAGGTTTGGGCCTGACACATGGTTCACTGCGGTTGTAATGCTCTTCTCTGTAGAACAGGAATATGGTTGCTATGTTGGCAACCTTAGCAGCAAAGGTTCTTCACTAAGCAATGCTGGCATTTCTGATTCTCAGCTGACAGGAATCTTAGACTAGCTGCTAGGGGGAGGGGCTCATGACAAGTGACAGAGAGGCTAGGAAAATCATTTTAGTTGTTCCTTCTTAAGCTGGAGGCATCTGGAGCCCCTATGCCAGACTCTTAGAGTAATGGTGATATGGCTGAGCACAGGATCTGCAGAAAGATCCCTGCTCCAGCTTCCGGAGTGGAGCAGGCGTTGGCCTTCGGTCTCCCTCTTTGGTCTTTCCATTTTCTTGCTTACATCTGAGGTTTCACTTCATCATTTAGCCTGTGTTTTAGTTGTCATGGTGAGCAGGAACCTAGCTTGTTAGCCTGGGTGTTTTTCTCAGTTTTTAGACTTAGCAGCAGTGTTGTCAACATAAAGATTTACTCTTCTGATTTAGTTTTCCCATTATCACAAAGTTCTATCTCCCTTCCTTCCTTCCTTCCTTCCTTCCTTCCTTCCTTCCTTCCTTCCTTCCTTCCTTAGTGTGTGTGTGTGCACGCACAAGCAGGTAAGCACATGTAGAGGTCACAGAGGTCAACCAATAGTTTTGTACCTCAGGTGTGTCAAACATTTTTTTTTTTAAACATAAGATCTCTCATTGATCTGGAACACACCAATTTGTCCAGGATGGCTGAATGAGGATGCTCCTGTTGTTATGGTGTCGAGAACAAGGAGCTAACACCAAACTGTGGCAAGGTAAAAACTTATTTTTATGGCCAGTCCAAACTTAGAACAGGAAGCTTTTTTTTAAATAGCAAGCGAGCCAGTTATTACAAAGCAGAATATTGCAGTTGTTTTTGTCATCATAGGACAAGAACATGCTGTGGATTTGTAGTCAGTTATTGGAACATAGCATGGGACATTTTATGGTCAGTGGAAGTGGAAACTTGTGGTTTCTTTGGAAAGTCATGCCAATTGGTGTTTTGCTGGGGGCACACAGATGAAAAGGTGTTTTACTAAAGCAGCCACATGAAAGACTGTTTTCCTGAAGCAGACACAGGCGAAAGGATGTTTTGTTATAGCAGACATAGGAGAAAAGACACACAATGTTCAGAAAGAATATAAATGTGACCCCACAGACAGTCGGACCCTGAGCACTGGTTTGCTCTGCTCTGCCTTGCTGCTCTTTGCTAACGATAAGCACGTATTGGTTCGCCTTACACTGTGTTGCTGAGCCCCACTTGATGTGGTGATATCATAGAAAATTGCCAAAGAACTTTTTGAGAGGCCTCTAGCCCCTTGGTGAGCCTTGCACTTTCTTCTGCACTGAGCTGCCCTTGCTGGTTTGTGTGTGGTGTCTGCTGAGAGAACTGAACTACAGCTGCTGGTTCGTATTCGGTGTTTGCTATTGGACTGTTGGACTGTTGGATACCATGACAACAAAGATTGGACTCACCTCTCCCACCCCCCAAGAACTCTTGCTAAACAGGTTGACTCCCCCTGTGTCCTCATAACTTTTCTCTTGGGTGGTAGGCTAGAGGAGGGGGGAACCCTTATTAAAGTAGGCTTAGAAAAATTTATGCATAGAGTCAGTCAATTCTTGGAACATATCATGAAACAATTTATGATGAATAAATATATCACAAGGTTATAGAGGAAGAACAAGTTAAAAAAAAAAAAGACAAGGTGGCCTTCATGTTAGGACATGATTAGAGAAAAACACAGTTAGGGAACAGTATACAAATAAATTGAGTTCTAACATTATGTTTAACTAGGAAAAGCAAGAAAAAAAATGGAGCGAGCTGTCCCCTAATACTGTCTCTGGCTCTACAAGTCTGGGATTACAAGGACGTCAAAATGTTAATTTTTTTTTTTTTTTGCATGCGTGGGATCAAGCTCGGATTCTTGTGTGTGCTCCCCAAGTCCTGTAGCAACTGAGTCATCTCCACAGTCACACACAGACCTTCATAATGGAGAGACTGTGGACATGTGGACTTCCTGCTCACAGGCATACTCAAAGTAGGGCTATTTTTGTGAAGGCCACTCTCAAATGGCCTTGTTAAAAATGGTCTACTCCCTTCTTTTAGTAGCCATAGCACTAAGGCCAGAGTCAAGCTGAACTAAGGAACAAAGATGTTATCTTAACTGTAAATGGTGAAAGCATATCTTAGGTAAGATTTAAAAACAAACAAACAAACAAACAAACAAACAAACAAACATGTTTTTTGTGAATAGCAGAGCAGAGATTTGCTTTGCAAACCAACTTCAAAGGATTATATCCTCTGAAATTACAGGACTCCAGAACTTACCCAAACAGAAAAGTGACTCTCTATAATCTGTAAGCTAAGCTTAATTTAGAAGATACAGACCCCATTTTGTAATTCTTTTACCACATCACCAAAGGACAAAGTCAGGATAAAAAAAGAAAAAAAAAAAAAGAGTTTCCTCCAGCCACAGAGTGCACGTGTGATATAGGTGGATGTTCCCGTCCAGCGCTTACAAAACGTCAGTACAGCGTATTCTCTCTCTCTCTCTCTCTCTTTCTCTCTCTCTCTCAATTCTTTGAAATGGTCATGAAAAGCTGCTGAGCAGCAAGGTGGTGGTCCCCCAAGCTTACCCACAGAGGTGCTGTCAGAGCCCCGTCCTGTTAAAACGCTTTAATTCTTGTAGTATGGTTGGCTTTCAGGCAGGGAATTTCTTGGCACCTCTAAGTGACAGGCTGTCTTGTGATTTAGCACATGTGACTACTATTGTCGACTTGACAGAATCTAGAGTCACCTGGAGACCGGCCTCCGGCTTGTGGGAAGAGAGATTATCTTGATTACTTAAGTGTTGTGCAAAGGCCAGTCTTGACTGTGGGCTAGACCATTCCTGGGTACGGGATCCTGGACTATATACATTGATCTGGGTAGCAGCGTGCTTCCACAGTCGTCTAAGTTCTGATTACCAATGCGATGTGATCAGCCATTTCAAGATTTTTTTTTTCCTGCTTTGCTTTTTTACTATGAACTATGAGCCAGAGCAAACCCAGTTTTCCTTAGCTTGTTTTTGTCACAGCTGCAGGAACAGAAACCAAGACCTTGCCCAGTGACCAAGTCTTATTGTGTGGTAAGGTAGTGATTAAGTTCACTAGGGTAGGAGCATAGTTTTAAACACAAGAATCCACTGTCCTTTCAACGGAATGATTTTTGATTCATTTAATTTTCAGAAAATTCTAGTCTCTTGTCATCTATTCCAGAAGCTTTCGGTAGAGGGCGGCTAAAGGCTCCCGGTGAAAAGCAGGCGCCATTGGAGCCTCAGTGGCCACCGCAACCAGCAACCACTGTGCTTGCAGAAGCTTGGGGAGGGTGGAGCCGGAGGCCGGGAGGCTAGAGCCAGAGAGCACCGCGTGGGAGGACTGCACAGGGCCAGGCGCGCGTGCGGGCGGTGCAGGGAGCGGTGCTGGAGGTTGCGAGGCTGTGCAGAGAGCTCCGGCGGGTGCATAAGGCAGAGAGGGGGCAGGACAGGGGCAGGACGTTGCATTGGGCGTTGCACTGGAGGTGCAGGGCTCTGGACATTGCACTGGGGGTGCAGTGCACAGGGCGGTGCGGGGCGCAGGGCAGCTGACAGCGTCATCAGGCGGGAGCAGCGCGCGCTCCGCCTCAGCAGCCACCGCATCGCGCAGCGCACAGCAGGTCCCGGAGCTGTGCCTGGAGACCTGCGGCTCTGAGCCGGCTCTCCCCAGGTAAGCAAGCCACCACGGCTCTCGGCTGGAGCTGGATGCAGTTCGAGGGTGCCCGGCGCTTTTGCCAAGTCCTGGGAGCCAGAGGAGCAGGATTACTCTCTGGGGCTGAAGATCAGTATGCATCCCAGGACTGGGAGAGGGGGACCAGCCAGCCTTATCATAACTGCATCCTTCCAGGAGGGGAGGGCGAGGTCGAAGCCTTAGCTCAGTTGGGAGAATGTTAGACTGAACACCTAACATTGCTTTGAAGGGGCAAAACCTCAGGGTCTTACCCAAGATTAGGGATCCCGTCCTAACAACAGGAGTTGCGGTTGGGGAAATTCTTTGACTGCAGGTATTCTAATGAATGCGGAAGATTCCATTGATTTAGGAAAAGTCTCCTAAAGAGGTATAGCGAGAGAAAGAAACATTCAGAGCCAAGAAGAAATGGCTAGGGGATTCCTGATGTTTGGACCCCAACCTCTAGACTTAACGCTCTGGAAAGGGACCAGCCCCAATGTCTCATTTCCTATTTTAAAGACCACGCTTGGGATATCCACGGGACTCCCCTTCTTCTCCCGGTGGGAGCTCAGACAAGCCTCCGCATCTAGTCCAGGCAGAAGAACGTGGGTCTCCATCAAAGGACAATGACAGCTGGCTGCCCAAGGGGGTTGGACTTCCCCACCCTGCTTTGCGATTCCATGTCCCAGTTCATATTCTTTGGGGTTGGGGGAATCTTTGGAACTGGACACCCCACATCTCGGTTGTTCCGTGCCTTCAAAGGTGGAACACAGTATAACTTGGGTGGAGGAATCCGTGCCCAGCCAGCCTTGTTTAGGAATTTATTTCACATTTTGGTTCTTGTTAGCTTTTAATCGGGCCCCCGTGCATACTAGTTTATACTAGCAGAAGTTTTGTGATTTGCTTAAAAGAAAAAAAAAACCCATAAAATATTATTTTAAAGGACTATTTTCTAAGTAACAGCAAAAAAGCTGAAGTATTTTAGATCTCAGATCAGTCTAGATGTGTTCTTTCCCACTGGCATTTGGGTTCGAGGAGGTGGAGTGGGTGGTAGAGAAAAGAGAATAAAATTAGAATAAATTTAACAAATTTGTATGGGAATCATACTTTAAAAAAAGAAATTGTTGTTGCCTAAAATTGCAAACTATTCGGTTTTAGCTGTGCCCTTCATACTGGAGAGGGCCCTGAGCCTGGGCACAAGAAGACACAACACCCCCACACCCCCATCCCAAATTTATCAGAGAAACAGAATATGGTACAGGTAGGAGGTCCATTTGACTGAAGATTTTACATTTAGTGCAGGTGACTGTCCCTGGAGAACCCAGGCAAGGAGTGGGGAGAGGCAGGGCTAACACAGACTGTAGCCAGGCTCCGAATCCTGTTCAGTTTTCTTGTGTTGGGGACCCATGTGCAGGGCTTATACAGGAACCCCCAGAAGCTTTTTCATGAGTGCTTTAGCAGGATGCTCTGGAGGCTTCAGACTCACAGTTTGAAAGGCAAGCTAGGCAGGGAGGGGACTCCAGCAGCTGGCTAGCAACCAGCCTTGTCAACAGAACTATTTCAGCCTGAGAAGGGCAGGCGGGGACCTTGCTACCGGCTTCCCATATGTGTCCCGTTTTCTACGGCACACACCATTCTATACTTCCCTAGAAACAACTTATTCTAGCAACAAATGATGGGCTTCCGATGGGGACGGACAAAACCTCTGAAAAAATAATGGGGCTCTTTTTATCAAGAAAGAAATATACCTTCTTGTAGTCAAAAATATATTGTAGTCCAACCAAGGGATGGTTGACATGTTGAATTCAGTTAGTGGCTTTAGATAAAAGGCATCCTGTGTCCAAGATGAACGCACCATGCTCTTGTACCAGGGAGTTTCTGTTTGACAGTGAGAGAATTTGGTTGCCTCCGGTGTGCTGAAAGTACTCAGCCAGCACTTCGTTCTCCACGAAGCTAACCAGTATCCCATTCTCTTTTGCAAGCCAGCTCCAACCTGCCTATTGATCATCTGTGCCTCTGGAGAGAGCACATTGGCCATGGACAGGTGTCCTTTTCAGGGCTAAACTGATTGCTATGACATTAATTGATTTGGGTAATGATTTTTCCAGGAAACAGCTGATCTATCAAAAGTGAAGATGATGGCTTCCATGTTGTCAAAATTGCTGATATTCACCCCCCCTCTGTGTGTGTGTGTACATGCAGGTACCCATGGGTGCATCTGGATACATGTGCACATGCTTGTGTACATCTGCACACATGTGCACACACATGTGCATTAGTTAGAATGGTGACCAGAATCATTGCCAAGGGTCTTCTTTTGCTGGCATTCTTACTTAACCTGGAGCTCAGGCGTTTGATTAGGTCATTGGCCGATGAGTCCCAGGGACCCTCCTGACTCTGTTGCCTCAGTAGCAGACATGAGCTGCTATGCCTGGCTCTTTTATATGGATGCCACGGACATGAACTCAGGTTTTCTTTCTTCCATAGTAAGCGCTATACTGACCGAGCCAGTCTCTTCAGCCCTGGTGGCCTTTTAAAAGTTAAGTTTACAAATGCCTTCACACAGCAGGCAAGAACATAATATCATCTGTTCGCTTCCAAATAATGCTTTAGTTTTTGATTACCTGGCAGGCAAGTTCTCTTCCTTGACCCGGTGAGACGTTTTTTGAAGGGATGGGAGCAGATGTCCCCTCTCTCTTCCTCGCTGTTGCTTCTGATGAAGCTCTGGAGAGAGATTTTGTACAGTCCTCGCCCTGGGGCAGCAAGTGCTGTCCTGTAAACCAGTGCTGTCCACTTGACACATGACAGGAGTGCTCCATGCATAATTCAGATTGGGCAATTAGTCACCTCAGAAGAGAAAGAGGAGCGGGGAAATCAATTTTAGTATTTCCATATTTAACACTTCATATATTAAAACCCACCACTTAAAGGTATAGTCAGTATAAAACACCAATACTCTTTTTTTTCTCTCTTTTTCTTTCCCCATTCTAGGTCTTAGACTCACAAGACATTTCAATACAGATCAGGTAGTCCGTGTGGCCAGTGGATGTTAAAAGCTGAAAGGGGCCCACAAAATGGCTTAGTGGATATGGGTTACCAGTACCAAGCCTATTGACTCAAGGTCAACCCTGAGATTTGCATGGTGGAAAAAGAGAACCAGTTCTTGCATCCTCTCTTCTGACCTCTAAACATTCACCTTCACACATCCCCCCACGCATACAAAATAAATAAAATGTAACAAAATATAAAATAATAATAATAAAGTTTAAATGTCAGGGACCATGGCCAATTTAAGGCCATTACAAATAAACAAATGAGTCTCATTGATGTGAGACCTGGCTCTTCTTTCTTTGCAGAAATCTGAGCCTCTTCACTTCTCTCTCTGTGTGTGCATGGGCCAAGTGTGTATGTGCCTGTGTGTATATATGCATACATGTATGCAGAGGCTAGAGGATCATGTCAGGAGTTCTTATTTATTGACACAGAGTCTCTTGCTGAGCCTGGAGCTCACTGACTGACTAGATTAGCTACCGTCAAACCCCAAGACTCCACCTGTCTCTACTTCTTCAGCCCTGGGCTTACAAATTTGCACCACGTTCTGGCTTTCTATGACACTGGGCATCAAATTCAGGTCCTGTTTACACAACAGCCCTGTACTGACTGAGCTGTCTACCCAGCTCTCTTATTTACTTCTTTGCCAGTAAATAAAGAGGACTAGCTCAAATAATTACTCTGATTCTATGAGAATTAGCTGTCTGCATCCAGTCTTCCTGGAGAGTCTGCTGTTGCAGAATAAGCACCAATTTCTGTCCAAGGTAAGGGCCTGGATTTGCTTAAGTCAAGTTTCACATTTAAGTTCCTTTACTGAGAAAGTACCAGCAAACTCATCGGTAAGCTCGTGACCACTGGGCAAGCAGTGGCATGCTATGTGGCTAGACATCCTTCTGTCTCTGACCTTTGCGTGCTGTCACCAGTCTGAATATTATCAGTGTTTAAAGCTGCTTATTTTTATGCCACCAGACAAGGTTTGTGTGAAATGTAACTCTCCACACTTCACTAATGCAACCTGCTTGTAACTTGAAGCCAAGTCGTGAGTGACTTGAAAGGGAGGAAGAAAGGGTGTCAGGGTGGTTCTGCAGGCCAGTCAGGGCTGGAGAGGCACCTCCTGATGCCATTGGGTTCTCTGGCTCAGAATTCATCATGGCGGACTTTGAAAGAGAACGGCGTTTTGTGTCAAAGGATTTCAGGCAAAAAAATTCTCAAGGCTAGTTAATGTCTGGAAAGGGACTATTTTTCTTAGAAAATGGGGACATTGGGGAACTTTCCACCAGGGCACATCCATATGCCCACACATCTGGGTACCTACAAGTCCACATTTTTACACACTGGCACACCTACATATCCATACACTTCCACACAGACATCCACATACCAGAAGTCTTACACTAACACACACTCACACCCATGTACACAGACACATACACACAACCAGACACTCACACATTCAAAATATCTACACACCCACATCCATGTACACACACACACACGAACAAACACACATTCAAAATATCTGCATGCTTATGCACACATGCGCGCACACACACACACACACACACACACACACACACACTCATAAAAGCACATACCACACTTCTTTCTTTAATGTCTCCAGAGGAGTAGGGTTCAGACATGCATTAAAACTCTAAGAATCCTTTGGGGATTCTTGCCTGTTATCCTTAGGTTTCCAGGTATTTGTATGTGTGTTTGATGCTGGGACTGAACTCAGGGCCTCCAGCTGATTTCTTATTGTAACAGCTTTGAAGCATTTGAGTTCAGGGTCAGAGCCCATGCCTCTGCATTCAGGGCAAAGCTAGGTAGAATCCACTCAGCTCTCTATAGTATTCAAATCCAACCCTTGAGAACAGTCCAGCTCAAGGTTGGACCTCCAAAAGCATAGAATCACTTTCCCCACGTGACAACCTAGCCTGGACTGTCCTATATGCATTCACCTGAGATCAGTAAGCTACCTTCTTGTCTCCTCACTAGTGAAATGGTGCCCAAGAGTTAAAGAGCAGTAGCTATAACGTACCCCTGCTGCTCAGTGGCTTGGCCAAGCATCTGGCTTCATTGTCTTGACCTTTGCCCCTCTCTCATAGGACCACTTTGGACTTCAATGGTGGTCATTAGATACAGAGAGCAGAAGGGAAGGTGGGGAGGAGGTGACCAGCGGATACTTGTTTATTGATAGGAGCAAGGTGCTCCGGTGTGCCGTGGCTCAACAACCTCAGATGATAACAACTAACGGTGTGTTTCAAAAAGTAAGGAGAATTATCCAGTAGAGTTCTTACCCTAAGCCAATGTCTGAGGGGAGAAACATGCTTAGCGTGATTTACAGGACACATACAAGTATCAGCACACAGCATGCTACATCCTTAATAGATGTCTGCATGTTTAGAACTGGTACTTTTTATATAAATTTCATTACAATTTTAAAAGGATGAGCTAGGGAGATAGCTTGGTCAGGAAGGTGCTTGCATCACAGGCACTGGGGTCTGTGTTTGAGTTTCAGGATGCAAGTAAAAAAAAAAATGCAGTGTGGTTGCATGGGCTTGCAGTCCCAGTACTGAGAAGATAGAGACCTGGGACTCACTGAACAGCCATTCTAATGTAATAGGCCAATGGGAGACCCAGTGTCAAAGGGATGGATAGCATTTCTGAGAGTGCTGTTTGGCTGTGATGTGCTCACAAGTGCAACTGTGCACATATTAACACACATACACCTCCACACATGCATGCACTTCCAATTTAATTAAAGACAGTGAATGGGAGGAGGATGTGTGCGCTCCACAGGAATCCTGCATGACTGAGGTAGTGAGGCCTGCATGAAGTGCTAGCAAGGGAAGAGGAAGTGTGGAATTAAAGGAGAGCAGATACGGCTGGGTGACCTAGATTTGAAAAGCTTCTAAGTTACCTATATTATCATGATGAGCAAGCATGGATTTTTGTTTTGTGTTTTGATTCCCCAGGAGGGTTCACCTGGGAAGGCTATTCCGTTCTTTGAATGTTGGTCTGAATCCCTCCAAATACGTGTGTGGCAAATTTCAGCAATTTTTAGGGAGGAGAAAATGAATCAGGGTTTTGGAACAAATATCTAAACATAATGCAAATGTAAATATGAGGGAGAATTCATAATAATCCCAGAGTAGGGAGGATTTTTCTAAACTGAGATACTAAAAAAGATTTAAGTCAGAGTCATACAAATTCTGCATTTCTGCATAAATGCTAACAGCAACATCAAAGAATAGCTCTTTGTGACCTGTTTCAGGTGAGCCTGAGTTTTTAATTGGGTGGAGTTTGTAGCTTAGACTCATCAGAATCCCTTGCTGGGCCCTTAGTTCTGAGACTTGGAGCCGAAATATAGTTTGGCAATAGAGTCCTTACCTCACCTGCAAGAGGCTCTGGGTTTGATTTTCACAACAGAGGGACAGACAGATAGACAGACAGACAAACTCCAAGCCACTGATTCAGCAGGTATGGTTCAGATCTGGCTGTTGTTGACTCCCATCAGCCATGAGTCGTTTGAGAGAAACTCATTGTGTATACCAGGTTGGCTTTGAACTCCCAAAGACCCACTTCAAGACACAAAAGATAATGCAGTATCATCCATTCATGCCAGGAGATGTCTGAGCAGAAGGTGAGATCATATGGGGTCCAGAGATACAAACTCCAGCTGCTTCGAACAGGCGAAAATATGCTTGCTGTCTCTGGTCAGAGTTCACAGATCAGAAGGAAAGCTGGTCACCCATCACACAGAACAGAGAATCCAATACCATTCTATATCAGGCAAGCTCGAGAAGTCAGCATTTGCATCCTAAGGAACATGTGAGGTGGAGGGAAACTGGTGGTGACTTTGGAGTGGAAAGTCCAAATGTAGTGAGGCTAAGATGGATTCCGTCAGTGGTTCTCAATATCTGTGATGCCTTTGGTAACCCTCTGTCTCCAAAAGCAATTTTATATTACAGTTTACAAGAGTAGCAAGATTTCAATTACGAAGTATCAATGAAATAGTTTTATGGTTGGGGCTCACTACAACATGGGGAGCTGTTATTAAAGGTTTATAGTATTACAAAGATGGAGAGCCACTGGACTAAGTCCTCTAACCTAGAAGTTCGATGCATAAGAGATTTTTCCTCTACACATAGGTTTAAAAAATGAGTTATTTTTTGCAAAAAGGGTCTTATCTGAGTAAGAGACTCCCCAAAGCAGATTTCTGTGCAGCTGACAAAGAGCAAACTGTCTCTCTCAGTAGGCCAGCCCCGGACAGACTGCCTGGACACTGTGTTCAGATTTTTCTCTCTAACTTCCCACCCCCAAGGTTGATCTCTCTCTACCATAGACCACTGCATTGTTACCTCGCCACAGCAATAGACCTTAATGTCTGCCCAAGGCTATCAACCTGCATGCTAAATGTTTCTTTTCCTCCCCAATTATACACTGGAAAGAGAGTGCCCTTGGCAACCAAGTCAGAACTCACATCAAACTAGTGTGAAGTGGTAAGCCTGTTATGAGCATAGACCAGAAGATATTGGAGTTTTTCTGTCTTATGTGGCTTGCATTTCCTGACAGGTGGTAGCA
This sequence comes from Mus caroli, assembly GCF_978045245.1. NCBI lineage: Eukaryota > Metazoa > Chordata > Mammalia > Rodentia > Muridae > Mus > Mus caroli. The sequence goes on along the minus strand of NW_028227270.1, from coordinate 68,763,244 downwards.
TTGTTTTTGCATTGGTAATGTTTGGGGAGATTTCAACAGTGACATTCAGAGACTCTTCTGTCCTGAAATTCTCATCTTTTAGAAGCAGTTCTAGCCATTCCTGAGACTCCTAAATGGAAACGTAAGTCAAGCTTTAGGGCAAAGGCAGCTTGCTCCATAGCCCTGACCGAGACTGGCAAAGGGAACCTAGGAACTGTAGAAACTGAAAGAAAGTATGGGCCTGGGGCTGGTAAACTGGATCTGAGGGTGAAGCTCTCATGCAAACATGAGGACCTGAGTTCAAATCCCCAAACCCACTGAAAAGCAAGATGGTGCCACATGCCTGTAATACCAAATGTTCCTACGAGAAGATGGGAGAGTAGAAAAATTCTCAGAAGCTCACAGGCCAGCTAGGGTAGTGGTTAATAGCAAAGAGACATGGCTCAAATAAAGGAGGGAGATCAAGACTGACTTTTGAGGTTGTTGTGTGTGCCTGTACCCTCTTTGTCTGTCTGTCTGTCTGTCTGTGTCTGTCTGTCTGTCTGTCTGTCTGTCTCTCCCCCCTCTCTGTCCCCCTTCCATTATATAACACTCTGCACACATACTGTATACAGGCATGCACATGCACACAAACTTTTTCTTTCTATAACATACAACCTCTGCACAAAACCGTATACACACACACACACATGCACACACACTAGCAGCCTTGTTCTTTTCACATACCCCCCCTGCACAATACTAAATACATATATGCATATAGACAAGTGGCCCTCCACACTATGCACACAATGCTTTGGAACCCAGAGCTCCATGCTGAGTGGCTGCAGGCCTCCATTGGATTGCAAGTCTTACTGGATTTGCTGTCTGGACAGTGCCTGGGTATAACATTACATGACTGGAGATTCTGCAACTAGTATCTTGTGTGGTAGACAGTGCTTCTCCACAGATGACTTGTCTTATTCAAAGCTGACCTCGTTTTTCTGGTCCTGTGTCTTCTTTCTCCTCCTCCTTGTGCATTTACGCTCAGGTGAACTTGAGCTGAAGTACCCCGTCTTCATTAGGCAGCAAGTCACTGCTGCTGGGAATACACAGTCTCACTTCCCGGTGATGTGGCCACTGACAACACCCTCAGACTCTTACTGAGTGTGTGCGAGTAGAGAGTAGTTGTGAATGCATGTTCGTGTCTGTGCTGGCGGGCATGCATGTGACAGTCGGAAGTCAAGTTCAGGTGTCATTCCTCAGCAGTCATATGCCTTGTTCTATGAGACAGGGTCTCCCACTGAACCTGGGGTCTGTTGATTCAGTGAGGCTGGCTGGCCTGTGAGCCCCAGGGATCAATTTCCCACAATACCATCACACTGCATATGTGTGTGGATTCCAGGGCTAAGGCTCCGTTTCCTCAGACCTACACAGCATCCGCTTTACCTCTTAACGACTTAACTTCACCTCTGCCCATCAATCACTAGTTGCTCTTGACCTCTGCCCAGCACTAGCTGCTGCTAATGCCCCCACTGTTTTCTGTCTTCACTCTGCACCTCCCTTGCTTCAGACCTTCTTTGTCCCTCTGCGGAGTGGTCAGGATCTCCCCACGAGATGTCTTTGTCTACTCCTGAGATGTTGGTTGGGCCTTCTCTTGCTGACAGTGTTCTCCCTATAGCATCAAAAAGGCTCCCACTACCTTCCTGTGCAAAACATGTGGCCTTGAACAAGATTAGACAGTGATCTTTCAACAGAGAGCCATGCGTGGGCCAGGGGACTAGCTCCATTGTCTTGCTATGGTGGTAATGACATGGTCCCCTGCTATTGTAGCTTAGGGATCACCCAGGACTCACTCATGGGGCTGGAGAGATGGCTCTGCAATTAAAAGCATGCACTGTTCTTACAGACGACCCCAGGGTGTTTCCCAGCACTGACACGAGCAATTCACAACTGCCCATAACTCCAGTTCTAGGGGACTCTAACATTCCCTTCTGGCCTCCAAAGGTACCATTACTTATGTGCTCAGACATACAAATAAATTTTTAAAAAGAGGTATTAAAGGGCCTGGGGTGGGGCATCCAGTTCACTAAAACACCTGCCACTACCACAGATTCATGGAAGGTGCCAGGGCAGGGGCCATGGGGACTAGGGCAGAGTTCTGTGCCCAGGGATTGTTGCCCACGGCCAGCTGATTAACCCACCCTTCTCAGCTTGTTCTTTAGAAACAGAGTGTAGATCCTTTCATGCCCCAAACAGACTGTTTGTACACACTGTCTGTGGGATGGCAATTCTCACCCCTCGGGGGCCCAGCAGTAGCAATGAATAGAGCAGATAAAAAGCCCATGAATAGCTTTTATAAAGCAGAGGTGCAATCAAACTTCAAAACAGGGGAACTGTGCAGGAGGCCAGGAAGGCGTGTGTGCTCTAGAGATGAGAAAGAGGAGGCCACAGGCCATCAGGGGTAAGACTGGGCTGTAAAATAAGGCAGCTGGACCAGAGACATCCTCACTGAGAAAGCTGATCCATGAGTACAATCCTGTAACCGACCAGGATGTGAGCTCCATGGAAGTCTAGAGAAAGAGCAGTCTGAGTAGAGGGAACAGCCAGTAGGAGAGTCCTGAGGCAGGAGCATGCTTGGTGTATCAAGGGAGCAGTGGAAGCTTGTGTGGCTGGGAAGAAGTAAGCTAGGAGCACAATGGTAGAAAATGGGTGTGTGTGGTATGCATAGTGTGTGTGTGTATCTGTGGTGTGTGTATGTGTGTGTATTTGTGGTGTATGTGTGTGTGGTGTATATGTGTAGTGTATGTGTGTGGTATGCATAATGTGTGTGTGTGTGTGTGTCTGTGGTGTTTATATGTGTGTGTATATGTGTGTGGTGTATGTGTGTGTGGTGTGCATAGTGTGTGTGTGGTGTATATTTGTTGTGTATGTGTGTGTGTGGTGTGCGTGTGTGTGGTATGTATGTGTCTGTGGTGTTTATATGTGTGTGTATGTGTGTGTGGTGTATGTGTGTGTGGTGTATGTGTGTGTGGTGTGCATAGTGTGTGTGTGGTGTATATTTGTTGTGTATGTGTGTGTGTGGTGTGCGTGTGTGTGGTATGTATGTGTGTGTGGTGTTTATATGTGTGTGTATGTGTGTGTGGTGTATGTGTGTGTGGTGTATGTGTGTGTGGTGTGCATAGTGTGTGTGTGTGTGTATCTGTGTGTGTGGTGTATATTTGTTGTGTGTGTGTGTGTGGTGCGCATGTGTGTGGTATGTATGTGTGTGTGGTGTATATGTGTAGTGTATTTGTATATGTGTTATGTGTATGTGTGTGTTGTGTATATAGTGTGTACCTGTGTGTGGTGTGTGTGTATGTGTGTGTCGTGTAAGGCAAATCATCAGCTTGTACTTTCAAGACGACACCACAGGGGTTGGTTAAAGAGTGTAGCATAATGAATGTTCTGGAGCCCAAGAGCCACATGAAACTGGCCATCTGGGCAACAGCTTCTAAATGCTTGGTACCAGATCTGAGTGCTCGCAGAGCCGGTAGCAGCAGTGGAGAGTGACCTATGGGTGTGTCTGAGTATCTCCTGAAGGTGTTGCTAATGGGGTAGATGGGAGGCTTGTGGATATAAGGAAGACTCCAGGTTGCTCATAGCAAGGAACTGGGAGGATCCTGTTGAAAAGAGCTGAGTGGTAGAGGATGCTGCAGGGGAGTCGGGAGTGGCTGTGTGGGAAGCTCGGCTTTGCTCGGAGAGGAGTCAAGCCATCCACGCCTTTGCCGCCTAGGGGGAAGGTCCTGGCCACAGGTCGTGAGGTCTGTGGCTGCTGGCATAGGGGTGACATCAAAGTCAAGTGAAGACATGCCACCTGTGTGGTGGTGGAGTAGCTGTGAGCAACCAGGGCAGACACACAGCTCTGGCCAAGCACACAGAGCTCTTCTCTCTTTCCTTCCCCAGCCTGGTGGAGCTGTTCTAAGAATGGACTGGGATTGCTGGCATCTTATGGCCGGTGGGGGTGGGGGTGGGGGTGCGGGTGGGGGTGGGGATCTGACGCCAGGCTTGCCCTGCACCTGGAGGGTCTTTATGTTTGTTGTTTCAGTTTAAGTGAACCACTATGGCTTCCCTGTGTCAACCTTGTGGTTTCCCTTTCTGTTCACATTAAGACCTGGTGGCTGGCCCACTCCCCCAAGTTTCCATAGGACCTGTCTGTTCCTGTTTGTGACTTTGCTGGCTGTCTTAGTTAGGGTTTTATCACTGTGAAGAGATGCCTGGTCACAGAGACTCCTATAAAGGAAAATATTTCACTGGGGCTGGCTTACGACAGTTCAGAGGTTTAGTCCATTGTTATCACAGGGCAGGAGGTGGGGAGTGGGGTGGGGACGACATGGTGCTGGAGAGGAGCAGAGAATTCTACCTCTGGATCCTGCCAGAAGCAGGAAGAGGTTGCCATACTGGGCGTGGCTTGAGCATCTAAGACTCAAAGCCCGCCTCCAGCGACCACTTCCTCCAACAAGGCCACACCCACTCCAACAAGGCCATACCTCCCTAATACTGCCGCTCCCTATGGGCCTATGGGGGAGGGGCGCATTTTCATTCGAACCACCACACTGACCTTGTGTGCGGTAACCATGGGAGGGCTCCTCCTTGTATTCAGAGCCTGTAGTGCCAATGTCTGTGTCTGCTGTTCTGTGCTGGACAGCTCCCATCCCCACCATAGAGTTCTCTCTTGGAACATTGCTCAAACATCCTGCTTACCTAGTCTTACTGCAAGTTCTTAAAATGGAACGGGATGCATTGCATTGACATATCTTAACCGTGTGGCCCCACACTGATGGAAACCTTCCATTTGGAAGTGTTTTTTAACATTTGGATTTTCAAATTTTTAATTGTGCCAATAGAGTTTAAATCTGTCATTGTGGTTATTTGTTTATTTATTGAAAATTGTTTATTTATCTATCTATTGTGTTTGCACTCTTGTGCATGCACAAGTCAGAGCACCAATTTTGGGGTCTTGGCTCTCTCCTACCATGTAGGGTTAAAGAATAAAACTCAGCTCTTAGTACTTGACAGTGGGAATCTTATCTGCTGAACAATCTCATTGAACCAGAAGGGAGATGTTTATTCATTATATCCCCCATCTCTCTTTCTCTTTCCTTCCTCCCTTCCTTTCCTCCTCTTCTTCCTTTTGCTTTCTTCCTGCAAGCTCCAAGGACCTTCTCTGCCAGTGTTCTTACACAAGGTGGAATGGTGTCCTAACAAGAAACTGGGGAGGAAGGATTCTCAACTGCACAGTCGCCCTTACCTGTGCTTACAAACTTGAGGATCCATGGGGGCATTTTGCTCTTCAAGTTGCTTAAGAGAACAATGCAGACAGATCTATAGATGCCTTGTACCAGCCCTGCAGAGGATTTATACATGTATTTTTTGTCTATTTCATTTTTTTTGAGACAGATGATACAACACAGATTGGCTTTGAACTCCTGAATGTCCTACCTTTACCTCCTTAGTACCAGAATCACAGATGTAAGCTACCACATTCTTTCTGTAACCTCATTTAAACAATTTAAAAGACAGGAGTAAGCAAGATGGCTCAGAGATTAAAGGTACTTCCTGCCAAACCCGATGACCTAAGTCCCATCCCAAGGGCCCATAGAGTGAAGGAGAGAACTGACTCCCAAAAGTTGTCTTCCAATCCCCACATGAACACCACAGCTCTCTCCCTCAGCATGCACAATAAATAAATAAATATTTAAAAATACAGAGGTGGTATTGGTTTAAATAATATAGGTATAAAAATAAGGATGGAGGGTTATCATTTTAACATGTGATCAAGGTCAGAATCATGTGTGAGCTGTCCAAATCAAAAGCCTTCAAATCCAGTACTGCCTGGTTTGACAAAGCCCAGATGTGCTAGCTCCCACTAGCTGGTGGCTACAATGCTTAAAAGCGTGAGCTGGCTTGGCTCAAAGTGCTGGGCCCAACAGTCCCCACTCCTCACCATCATTAACCCAATATAAAATTAGAGCTGCAAGAGAGGTGTGCATTTTCATTGGTCTTCTGGAGAAATTAGATTGGGGAAGCGGCTGTCAGACCAGATTAGATCTTTGCTGTTTATACCGTGTAGTACAGACAGCAGAGAAAGAGTGTCTGCGTGGCTAATAGCAACACTTAACTGACATTTCTTGCTAAAGGATTAGAAAAAAAAAACCTTTTGTATGTGGTCTTCTATATTCTTACTGTGGGAGAATCTTCACAACATAAAATCTGCCACATTAACCGTTTCCAAGTGCACAGTCTGATTACATCAGTACAGCCATGTTGCCAACACACAGATCCCACACAAACCCCCATTCCACCCTGCAGGTCCTAAATTCCACTCATTCAACAGCTCCCATTAACCCCACAGCCCAGTTCAGTGTTCTGCCTCTGTGATTTTGAACATGGCGTACATCCTCACAGATGAGCCCCCAGGCTCCGTGTTTATGTTTTTCATGTTGGTGTGTGTGCAGGCACATGGGAGTGTGCATGTACTGAAGACACCATCTACCTCATGTTTTGACACTGGGTCTCCTAGTCTGGAACTCTTCAATTAGGCCAGGCTGGCTGGTTAGCAAACCCCATGTCTCTTCTATTCCCATTTCCCCAGTGCTGGGGGGTCAGCCATCATATCTGGAATTTTTTTTAAAGTGTGTCTTGGGAATGCTCCAGTGGGCCATTCCCTCAGCTTCAGCATCTTTTGGCAACTAGCTTAGTTCATCTTACTCACACTGTCTTCTAGGTTGGTGTGTGATGTTGGAATTTTTCCCCCAACCCCGACCCAGGCTGAAAGATGCATCTTCTCCTGCATATATTCCATTTTGCTTATCCCTTCATTTGCCTGTGGGATTTGAAGGGCTCCCCGCTCTTGTGAATAATGGTGGCTGTGAGTTCCTGAGGGCCAGCAATCTGCTGGTGGCCCATGTTCTGGGAAGCAGAGTTGCTGAATCATCTAGTAATTCTGTATTTAGCTCTCTCCAAAGAGGTGGCGCCATAGTTTACCTCTGCCATCATAGGAAAGCATTCCTGCTTCTCTACATCATTGCTATCATTTGTTACTATCCTGTTTTAAAATGATCTCTCTCTCTCTCTCTCTCTCTCTCTCTCTGAATGTGAGTGTTTGAGTGTGTATGTGTGTGTGTGTGAGTGTGAGTGTGGGTACCCATGGGGGGGGATGGGATGTTAAGGCTACTTTGAGCTATCTAACTCAGACACAAGGAACTGAATTTATGTTCTTTGGAAGAGCAGCACAGACTCTTAAGTGCTGAGCCATCTCTTTGGCCCTCGTCTATGATTTCATTTTGTTTTGAACAGTTATCTTGAGTGAGTATAAAGCAATCCCTCACTGGACTTTGGGTTTCCATGTCTAATGGCTGGCGTCAGAACCTCTAAAGCGGGTGCACTTTAGAGAAATGTCTGTGGAGATTCCTTGTTGGTGCTCTGTCTGCTCATCTTTTGCCTTTTCAGTTGTAGATGTTCTTTCTATACTGAGGGTCCAAATCCTTCTGAGACTGTACATTGGCCCTCTTCTCTGGATTCCCCCTTCACTTTCTCAATGAAAATCCTTTGCTGGGCAAAGGTTGAATGAAACCTAACTTATCTACTTATGTGGGATGGTGAGGAGTCTTAAGTGGTTCAAAACAACCTCAAAAACAGAGAATAAACTTGGAGGCCTCATACTACCATTCACAAAGTTACCCCAAAGTTACAAAATTCAAAGCAGTGTGGCACTAGCATATGTATGTATCTATGTATGAAAGTATAATATGGGGTCAGGTAGGTGTGGTGTACCACTTTTCTGGGAGTAGCTCCAAAAATCCCAGCATTTGGAGGGCTGAGTTTGAGGCCAGCCTGGGCTGCACAAGATCCTCTGTCCATATTCTAATATAACAAAGAATGGCTTACTTGGAAAATTCATAGATGTGTTTTTAAATTTCCTGTGAAACCACCCCTTTTCCATGTTGTAATATCAGTCATAGCCACTGTTTACTTACCTTTTATGAATAGTTCTCAAGAGTGAACATTTTGGAAACATTTAAAGGAAACAACAAACTCAGCATAGGATGCCTTTAGTTCTGGTACTCAGGAGGCAGAGGCAAGCAGATCTCTGTGCATTTGAGGCCAGCCTGGTTTGCATAGTGTTTCTCAGGCCAGCTACATTTCCAGACAAGGGTCTGGAAAGGCTACATAGTGAGACCCTGCCTAACTAGAAAGGGGATACTGTTACAATATAAAGTGTTATACTGAGGGCAAGTGCCATGGAAGAGCAAGGTGAACACTTCTCAAGGGTGGCGTCTGCACCCTGCAGGAGACATGAGAACCTCTGAGCTCAGGCTGGGGATGCAGGAAAGGAATCCAAGATATTGCATGTTTTCAAATGCTGAATTCCTCAGGCTTTTTCATTTCGACTCCCCATCCTTGATATCCTTGCGTCCCAGAAAACACCTCTCCCCAGAATGCAAGTATCCTAGGGTACTCAGGTCCCTCATCTAAAATGTAGAGTGTTTGCTTAGGACAGCCACATACCTTTCTATAGACTTTCAACTGTATGCTCAATATAATGTCAATCATGTTACACTGTGTTGATCAGAGAAGAGAAACAAATGAATGAATATGTATACTATGTATATTAAATATAGACAATCTTTTTCTTGACATCTTTGATCTGAGGTTGGTTAAATCTGAGGATATAGACACCATGAGGGCCTGCTGTGTAATCTTTGTAGACAGGAGTCAGTCCTCAGGAGGTGAGCATTCAATCAGGTGAGAGGACTTGAGAATAGCCATTGAAATACCACCCATATTAACCAAAATTATGTTACAATAATGAAGTCCCTAAGGCAGGCTACTTTCTTTAGCCCATGGGTCTTGAGGTGCATGGTGGAGAGGTACATCTGGCAATAGCTTTCTTGATGGTGGCATCCAGAGGTGGTGTGGGGCATAGCATATATGCACATGTGACATGGTTTCTGTCCTTATAACGCCACCAGGTTCAGTTGTAAGGACCCACCTTGTTTTCACATTTTCCCAAGTTTCCATCTGTAAACACTAATGGTAGAATGAGTTTTACCCCCTCAAATCTTCCCCTCTGGGATTAAAACTTGAGGGATGCTAAAATCACACAATGGAGCCACAACTCCATTGGAAATAATTTACCAGTCACGTCCATACCCCAAACATGCAGTGTGTTCAAGGCAGCAGACAAATTGAATGAAAAGAAGTTGGGAACTGAGAACAATTTAGGGGGAAAAATCCAAATAATTCCAAATGTTGCAAACAACCAATGAATCCTCAGTCAGCAAAGTGTGATGGGAACAGTGTCCTTTCCTGCACAGATGGTCTGTCCTGTTGTCTACTCCTGTTTGAAATCCTGTCCGTGCTGTCCATAGACAGGGGCTGGAAGAAACCCAAAGACAAAGAATGGAATGCTAACTTCAAGGTTTAGAACAAATGGCAAATAGCTTTAGAGGATTTAAATACTGGGATCTATCTAATTCTACCTATCATCTATCTTCTATCTATCTATCTATCTATCTATCTATCTATCTATCTATCTATCTATCTATCTATCTATCTATCATCAATTTGCCTTCTATCTGTTTGTCTATCATCTATCTATCTATCTATCTATCTATCTATCTATCTATCTATCTATCTATCTATCTATTTTTCATCAATCTATTTTCTATCTGTCTGTCTATCTGTCTATCCATCTATCATCCCTCCCTGCCTCTGGTCCTTTCTCTGAATAAAGACAACCCTGCCACATGCACTGGACTCTGGGGCTTCCTGGACCCTTCCAGATGGTTTATCCAACACTGAATGTACACAGTATTTCCCACTCCTCTAAGCCCTGTAAGACTCTGTCCTCTCCTATCTTGTTCCTTAGTTGCTATATTTCTTTAACGAGAGCTCTACCTTCCTCGTTTCTCTTCCTTGTCTGGTCTATAACTGTCTCATACTCACTACTCTGGTGCTTCCTGCCGTGGCGTCCATCCTCATTCCCCAACTCCCCCTGCCACTTCCACCAGCGCATCTCTTGAGTGAGACTCACTATGTCTCCACTTAACTCCCAGTTTTCCAAAGTCAAACCTTTGCTCTTTGTGTTTGATAGCACAGCCAGCCTTCAGCCTGAGAGTCAGATGACAGAGCCTTCTGGATTCCCTAGAATTTTATGAATTGCTTTAAAACTTCGGATTTCAGGCAGGCGGATTTGTGAGTTCGAGGCCAGCCTGGTCTACAAAGTGAATTCCAGGGCAACCAGGGATACACAGAGAAACCCTGTCTCTAAAAAACAAACAAACAAACAAACAAAAACCAAAACAAAAACCAAAAAAACAAAAAACCAAAAACTTTGGATTTCAATTCTATGCTAATTCTAAGTGTATAAAAATGTTATTGGGAATGATCTAGATAACCACCTTATGTAATGGCACAGCCTTAGCGTCAGTTCCACCCCGCCTCCCTTCCCCCTCCCTTCTCCCCCCCCCCCCCCATGTCAAGATGTTCCACTTTCCTAGTCCCCAGCAGGCAACTGTCAGTTTTAATCAGGCTGTGGTCTGCGCATTCTCTCTAGCTCTTCTGCTTACCCTAGGAATGCATTTACTCTGCATGTGGCTTCTCACAGCGGGCTCTTCTGTTGTGAGTGGGAAGGCCAGTCCCATTATCTATTAGGAACACCATCTAACCTGTTGTATTTCATGTGTTATTATCACAAAGGGCTCATTTCCGTTCCTTTGGGTCTAGGAGCCAGTGTTACATATAGATGATTACTGCTTCCATCAGCGGTTTTCTTAAGTAACAACTTTACAGAGAGATAATTCACCCAATTAAAATAATTAAAACTTATGATTTGCTGCTTCTGGCCCCATCACCATCATCAATGGTAGAGGATTTACCCATACCCGACCATCCACCTCTCAGCCCTCAGTTTCTTCTCACCTCATCCCAGGGCAACCACAGAGAAACTCTCTTCCCCTGTCAGCACTGTAACAAACACCAGAGGCTATCAACGTAGGAAGGGAAAAAAATGTTGTTTTGGTTCACAAGTTTTAGGAGGTCCCTCCAACGACTGGTTGATAAAGCCCTGCTTTGAGCCTGGGTGATGTTTCATGGTAGGAGTGTGCGTCAGAGCAAAAGAGAAAGGTGGAACAGATCACAGACCCTCAGCCTCCCCCGAGCTTTTCACTAGACCCTACTTCTTAAAGGTTCCCTTTAGCACATAGCTCCTTAGAAGATGGGCACGAATCTGACACAGGCTTTTGCTTTGTGTTTGCACCTGAATTTCCTTTGCCGAATGCAAGCTGGGAAGGTCAGAGCCAGTACCTTGTCTTTCTCCCATTCTGAGGGAGGCACATTTAGTCTCTACCCTTAATACCATCCACACTGAGATTTTCACAATGCACCCTTTGTCTAAGGAATTTTCCCTTTATTACTGATATGTGTGTGTATGTTTGAGTGTGTGTGCATGCGTGTGTGTGTGTGTGTGTGTGCACACGTGTGTGTGTGTGTGTGTGTGTGTGCTATGCTTACTGTGACACATACGTGGTGGTAATCCCTGTCAGGCATCAGGTCTGTCCTTCTACCATGTAGATCCCAGGGATTGAACAGGCCATCAGGTTTAAGAGCAGTCTCCTTTCCCTGCTAAGCCAGGTCCCATTATGTCATTTAATTTTCAAGTATGAAGTAACATGTCATTTTGGTATAAATCCATTTGACTTGGCATACAATCTCTTTATATGTCAAGGGTTTCATGTCCCTAGTATTTGGTTGAGAATTTTTCTATCTATCATCAAGAGATCCTGGTATATAGTTTTCTTGGGATATATGTCTGGCTTTATTATCAAAGTAATATAATGTAGATCTCAAGAAAGAACAAGGAATAGTGTTTCTTCTTTAACTTTCCTGGGTAAAAGTTTATGAAGAATTGATACCGTTTGGTTTTTAAGGGTTTGTGGAATTCACTGCTAAAGCTGACTAGACCTATTTTTTTGTTTCTTTGTTTTTTTTAGGGTTTTTTGTAGGTAGCTTCTGGCTACTGGTTTAATACCTTGAAGGACCCTCATGGTTTTTATTTGTATTTTTTTGAGTCCATTTAGCCAACTTTCATTTTCTTCCTTTATATTATCTGCGCTGTTGTCACATGGAAGACCAGGAGCCCTTCATATTCCTCAGTCTTTATTTTTGTAAGGCCAGTCATACTGCCTCCCATTTACTTCTGATTTGAGTCATTTGACCTATTTGTGTTGCTATCTTAGCTAAAGAGGAATCAATTACTTGCATGTGAAATGAACCAATTTGAGGGACCTTTGTCTTTGTCCTTTGGATTCTCTATTTTTTTTTTCAGTTCCACCACAAATCTGTGGCCTACCTGCGCCCTCCCTGCCTCCACTTTCACCTTGCTAGAATTCACACAGTTCTTCACACCAACCCCCCCCCAGATGCCAAAGGACACAAATGTCCTGTTTTTCTCACATTTCCTGCTTTCCATATGGCCCTGCCTTGGGACCAACAAGCCTTTCATCCATTTGCCATCTGGCCAACCCCAGTCATCCATGAGATGTTCCCTGGGCTCCAGACAGAGTCCTATGCCCCAGTGGATCCTCTTGCCATCTGTAATTGTGTAATAGCATACGATGTGTGGGCCATACTGGATAATTCTTGTGTTTTGGGGCCCTAGACTGCTCTAGGCTTCTTTTGCGTAAACACCGAATTTGCAAGGTCTATGGGAGTATTTTATGGACATGAAATTGAACATGAGGCTATGCCCACCTCTCTCCTATTGAGCTTCACTTCCCACCCTTTGAGTACACGCTGTCTCAGGTACTTGCAGGCACAGTAGCTTCTTGGACTCTCACCAACCTGGACTCTAGCCAAAACAAAGTAGATATTTCTTTAGACAGATAAACGCTGGTAGCCATGGACACTAGTATGTTTATTTAGTATTGCTTCTTGGGGCGGTTGAATTATGAAGAGAGTTCAACATAAGGCCCCATGTGCCAGCAAATTCTTCAAACTCTTGTGGTGAGGACCAAGAGCTCTGGAGGCAACACTGAAGTCCAGAGTTAAAGACATGTTACTGTATAGTTGGGTCCTTCCATTCAAGCTGGAGCTATGTATTAATAACAGTAGCCAAGAGTGCATGAGAGTATAACCCTCCCAACAGTGAGGGCCTCCCACACTGAGGCTGGAAAGGGACATTTCAAATCAGATTCCAGATGCCCCTGATTTTGTTTTGAAATCTAAATTTCAGGACAATTTGTCATAATGCTGCATGCCTAGATTGGTTTTAATTATCTCATAAACATCTAATAGAATTAACCAAACTCCTGAGCAGACTTCCATTTATTAAGGTTCTATTTTAGTACTGATGTTTAGTTAGTCGTTTGGTAAGCCACAGTATATTCCATAAAAACTGACAACTTAATCGAATCAGTTGTGTCTTAGTTTAGGGTTTCATTGCTTGTGAACAGACACCATGACCAAGGCAACTCTTAAAAGGACAACATTTCATTGGGGCTGGCTTACAGGTTCAGAGGTTCAGTTCATTATCATCAAGGTGGGAGCATGGCAGCATTCAGGTGGGTATGGGGCTGGAGGAGCTGAGAGTTCTACATCTTCATCTGAAGGCAGCTAGGAGAAGATTGACTTCCAGGGAGATAGGGCGAGGTCTTAAGACCCATGCTCACAGTGATATACTTCTTCCAACAAAGCTGCTCCTCCTAATAGTGTCACTCCCTGGGCCAAGCAGATTCAAACCAACACAAGTTGTTTGGCGTTATCTAGCACATTCCAGAACACAGAAAACTTAGTTGACTCACTACATAAGCAAATGTGGAGGACATAGTCAGAAGATCATTAAAAAGCCCAGGATTCATGTTCCCTGGCACAAATCCATTTCCTGCCTCTATTTACTTACAGCTGATAGCTTTTTACTGGACTCTGAAAATTATTTTGGTCAGCCATGTTTGCTATTGTTCCACAGTGATTCAAAAACTAAGAAAGTGAAGTGTTAGCACGCTGTTTGCCTGCAAAAAAAAAACCAAAAAAACAATAGGCGCCATGTTTCACACGCTCGCATCTCATGTCAATTTTAGTTTTAAAATGTGGGTGTGGCTTAGTTTCCCCTGGTTTTGTGAAAGGAGTGCCTTTCTTTGTCTAAGAAGGTACAGAGGAAAGGTATTTGACGGTTTGTAAATGAAGAGTGTACATTTAAACTATTTTATTTTTCATTATGCACTATTGAGGATGCATGTATGTCTGGGTGTGGGTATGCGCCTGTGATGGGTACCAGATCCCCTGGAGTTGGAGTTACGGGGAATTGACATGGGTGCTGAGAACCACGCCTGGGTCCTCTGCAGGGACAGAATATGCTTTTGATTACCAAGCCGTTTCTCTAGCTCCAGAGAAAATATATTTACACATCTTTTATGGTCGTGGGTAATGCTTGCCAGGAGCAAAGATCTGGCTGGATTCAATCTTAGTAACAATTAATACGTACCTTCAGTCCTCTTACCCAGAAGACACAGTCTACACTATGCGTTGGCTGACACCCAAGACGAGGTGGCCAAGGCCTGCCTTGTGGCAGCCTGTGGGTGGCCATGATGTCTCTCCATGGTATATGATGTTGGGGACATAGGATTCTTTGTCCCTTGTTTCCAGTGTGGTCACAATGATAATGATACCAACTTCTTGAAAAGGTAGAAGATTTCGTGGACAGAGGGAAACATTCAGTGTACTCAACGCTGTGTCCTGGGAGCAGAAACATTCAACGCCGCACGCTGGGAGCCTCACTTTGCTTATTTATTCCTCTCAGAATTTAAAAAGAAAGCAAACCAGGTGTGTGTGTGTGTGTGTGTGTGTGTGTCTGTCTGTCTGTCTGTCTGTCTGTCTGTCTGTCTGTGTGAGATGAATGTGTGTGTGTCTGTGTAATGTATGCACTGTGTACATACATGTGCACATGTATGTTAGAGTATGCATGCACATATGTGTGCATTCACAGGATGGCCAAAGTTAGACATTGGGTATCTTCCTCTTTCACTCACCAATCACTTCTTTATAATTTAAATCTATTATTTGAGAACTCCATACGTGTATACAATGTATTACAGTTATGTATCCCCCCCACACTCCAAGTCCCCTGAATGCTGCTCCACTTCTGTTTCCAACTTCATGCTCCCATTTTTTTTCAATCTCTTGAATTCAATTTATTTTACGTATATACATATGAGTGCGGACCCATCAACTGGCGCACGCTCACCTCTCTCTTTCTCTCTCTCATTTTCTTTCTTTCTCTCTCTTTCTTGTTTCCTTTCTTTTTTTTTTCATCTCTCTCTCCCTCCTTCCTTCTACCCTCCCTCCCTCCCTTCAGTTAGCTACAAAGTAGACCTACTGCTTTAGGGGAAACTGAGGACTAGTCAAGAGAATTTGGGTTTTGAACTGTGGAAGTGGCTAAATGTAATTGCGAATTTTTTTTAGGTGGAGATAGTGAACACAAACTTAATCACTTCGGTTTTTTGTTTGTTTGTTTTTGGTTTTGTTTTTCAAAAAAAGGCAAAATCTGTGCTTTGGGGGTTTTCAAATTAACTCTCCCAACGTCTGCTTCCTCTGCTAGGTATCTCCTGGTCAGTAGCTGGAGTTCTGAAGCAACATGCCGGAACAGAGCAACGACTACCGGGTGGCGGTGTTTGGGGCAGGTGGTGTTGGCAAGAGCTCCCTCGTTTTGAGGTTTGTGAAAGGGACCTTCAGGGAGAGCTACATCCCGACTGTGGAAGACACCTACCGGCAGGTGATCAGCTGTGACAAGAGCATATGCACGCTGCAGATCACCGACACCACCGGGAGCCACCAGTTTCCGGCCATGCAGCGGCTGTCCATCTCCAAAGGCCACGCCTTCATCCTGGTCTACTCCATCACCAGCCGGCAGTCCCTGGAGGAACTCAAGCCCATCTATGAGCAGATCTGCGAGATCAAGGGGGATGTGGAGAGCATCCCCATCATGCTGGTGGGTAACAAGTGTGATGAGAGCCCCAACCGCGAGGTCCAGAGCAGCGAGGCAGAGGCCCTAGCCCGCACGTGGAAGTGCGCCTTCATGGAGACGTCCGCCAAGCTCAACCACAACGTGAAGGAACTCTTTCAGGAACTCCTCAACCTGGAGAAGCGCAGGACCGTGAGCCTCCAGATCGACGGCAAGAAGAGCAAGCAGCAGAAGAGGAAGGAGAAGCTCAAGGGCAAGTGCGTGGTCATGTGAGAGGCCTTTGTGCAGGAGCTGCTGCTCTCAGGGCCTCTCTCTTCCTCCCCTCTGTGAATCCCCACTGTCGTCAGGGCAGCATGTCTGATGCCCGTGTGTTAAACATTGCATTTGGCTGCGACACACCCTGCAATGTCCTTCAGAGGCATTCCACACACCCCACTAGCCCACCCCCCTCAGGAGATGCAGAACCTGGGATGCATCTTAGCATCCCAGGCAGCCGAGGCCAGTCCTGAGTGGGCTTTAGCCATTTGAAGATGAGGGGACTCAGAGCTGTGAACACAGGAGAGTACTGTGTGATGCATGTGACAGCAGGTTAGCCCATGTGACAGCAGGTTAGACCATGGCTACCGGTACCATCCCGCATCAGGCAGCTTAGTTCAGAAGTCACTAACGTCTTTGGGGGAGGAGTAGGCAGGCAGTCGAAGGAGGTGAGAAACCAGTTGGTCCAACATGGACCTGTGGATCCCGTCCATCACCCGTGAGTGGATTTTTAGTGGGATTAAAGACAAAAATACCATAACCCCCATCTAAGCGATACTCATGCTATTCCTACTGACACACACTGAGGGATTGACCCCCTCTTTCTCAAAGCCTTCTTAGTAAGCACCGGGTCAACCTGTTAGGAGTATACCCTTCATATGTAATGCCAAGGCCACTTGTGGCATGATGCTGTGTCAGAACTTCTTCAGTTGAGTCAGGACATTGTGACATCATGTAAACATTGCAATAACCACCCTGTGTGTGTGTGTGTGTCTCCCCTAAACTTTGAGGGTTCTAGAAATGTGAACTAACTTTCTTCAGACCTTTGAGGGTTGCCACTTCTTCCAGCCCTCTGATTTTTAAATAAAAGGAAATAAAGTAGGCGTGTTTTTAGACTCCCTCTTCCCCTCCCCCAAGATGGTTTTCCTGTCTTAAATAACTCAATGAGTACCCAGCTGGGAACCAGCCAACCAAGAGCATCTAATAACCAGAAGCACATCCATTTTTTTCTAAATGACGTGAGCATGTAGATGCTATGCGTTGCACCTTAATGAAATACTTTGAAACAGACGTCGTTCACTGTGTTTTTAACGATTTACCTACATCAGAAGTAGATTGCTAGAAAATACATCTAATTCGTAGTAAATCTTCTCCTCGTTCCTTGCTAAATGCTCTTAAGAGTTCCTCAGAGCAGCGTGCATCCCAGACACAATCCTCTCCTAAGGACTTTTGAGTGCACCCCGTATTCTTCAGAAGGAATCATAGCTACTGCTTGAGGGATCAGTGGCCACAGTGGCTGCAGATAGGTTGGGCTAATCTCTCTTTCCTGGGCACAGTGCCCACGGCTTAGTGTAATTTGCCTGCCATCCTGGAGTCCAGCTGGATTTTGATTCTTGGAAATTCTTACTTCCATAGTCAATGAGAAGGCTGGTCTTGGGTGCCAGCTTGACCATTCTCTAAGCCATCTTACCACTAACCAGTCCACAGGTAGAGGAGGCTGTAGCACTGTGTGAGCCTATACAGTACTCTCATGGCCAGCAGGCATGGCCAGCGGGCAGAGGTCCCAATGCTGGGGTGTTTTGGTCAGCCTCTTTCTTGCTCCACCAAAGCCTCCGAAGCACACTGTGTTCAAACACTCTTGCTTCCTTCAGACCTCTATAATTCAGTCTGGCCCTCTCTGCTCTGCCAATCATAACTCACCCTGGTGATGTGCTGAGGGCCAGGGAGTTCCCTCAGAAAACTGTATGCCTCAGCAATCTTACCATCTCCTTAGACCTCTAGAACAAAACCCTTGGGGTTACCTGGGCAAGCAGCCACACTGAGAAATGAGGAAACCCAGGAACCAAGCAAGAAGAGCTTGGAGCCCTTGTGCCCCATCCAAACCCACTCTGAGTCTCTTCTATCTTCCCCATTTGTTTCCAGTGGCCATTCTCTATCACAGTGAGATGGAGTTATGGAATTTTCTAGAATGTCTTCAATTTGTTGTTCCATTTCTCCTTTCAGAGAAAACATATCACCTTGTCATTTAGATTTGGGGAAAAGCGAGGGAAAGACCACTGCTCTGTGGATGATGTGACACATGTTATCTACACATCATATAGAATATATATATATATATATATACATATATATATACACACACACATATATATATATATATATATATATATATATTTATATTTATGGCCATCCCTTTGCAGTAAAATCCTGTCTGTCCTACCGACTGTCATCGTGCTTCAGACACAAGCATTGTGCCCCATGCTTCCCTATTTCCAGTGACCGCACATCAGGGTTCTTTCAGCCCTGTATGTCAGCTTCCATATTCCTAAGTGTTTCAGTCTTCATTGACAAGAGGATTTGCTACAGCTCCATCCACAGTCTTTGCTCCTCTCTATGCTGGCTGTGAGTTTAGAGGGTGGGAGGGAGGTTGGTGAAGCCTCCCTCCTTGGGCTTCATTCTGACACTACCTTCTATAGATTGAGCCAAACATTGGGTAGCTATCTTAACATCGCCTTTGGCAAACTTCCCTCTGACTCAAGGGCTGAGGACACAGTACTATCGGGCCAGTGGCTTTCAGCTTTGCTTTGGTCCCAGCCCAAGTCATGACGCTGAGACTCTTGGTAATACCCTACATTGCACATGGGACTGGAAACTTCTGACCCAGCCTCAGCTCATTATAAAACTTGAAAACTTGCTTTGAAGATGGCACTCTGGGGTTAAGCACGGGACTCCATGAGATCCCTAATCCCCATTGGTCCCCTCTCCATTCAGTGACAAGCCATGGGCACGCATCTAATGCATCAAGTCCAACACAAGAGCAATATCCAATTGTCCACTAGATCTAAAATTATATATATATATATTATGTAATTTATCTTCCTGCACTTTTAAAGCATAAAGTAGTAAATTGTACATATATAAATCTCTATATATCAATACGCTAGTATATTGGTTTCACTCTTTGTAACATTCTTTGTAGAAGAAGATGTACTAAATATTTTAAAATTGCGCTGTGATATTCCTCCCTACCCCAAGTTTGTAACGTGTCGCTCCTACTCAAGCTGTTTGGAAACACCCAAAGCCAAAGGGGCATATGGAACTCCTACAGGAAGGACACCTCCTGGGATTCAGTGGCTCACAAAGACCTTGTGTCATTCAAGCATCTGTGATCAGAGTGATCATTGGCCTGTGAGACGCCGGCACATGCTTCCACTGCAGCCCTTGCTGTTCCGGTTCCATTTCTGGGTGTGTCTGACGTACTCTGTGGTTACGAGGATCACCTTGTATAAGGTTCTAGCGGCAGCGATGGCCCCAGTCCACGGAACCAGTACAATAAAGCTCAGTTACAGCACCCTGGCTGGAGTTTGGGCATTTTTGTTTTGTGTGTGTGTGTGTGTGTGTGTGTGTGTGCGCATGGACCTGTGGAGGTCAGAGGTTAACATCAGGTGTCATGTCTCAGGAGCCAACTATTTTGTTGTTGTTGTTGTTGTCGTCACTGTTGTTTTGAGACAGTATCTCTCACCAGGACATGGGGATTGCTGATTGCACTAGTGTGGCTGGCCAGAGAGCCCCAAGGATCATCCTATGTCCCTCACCCTGTTACTCAGGCTCAACTTTTTAAACAACAACAACAACGAAAAAAACCTATGGGCTCTGGATTCAGATTCGGGGTCTCATGTTTGCATAGCATCCATATTAACAAGCAGCTATCCCTTCTGCCTCAGGACCTCTTAAATACACACACACACACACACACACACACACACACACACACACATATATAAAACAGAATGAAAACAGAAGATAATGTTTTCAAATCTAAATTGATGAGTTTCAAATGCTAGGGAATACACACACACACACATATGATATACATATTCAGATTATTAGGATTATTAAGAGATATATATTTTGCTCAAGCCACACACACACACTGTGGCATGGCATAGAGAGCTACAGAGAGTCAGGCTACCCCATGCATTGTCTGGGTTTTTATGTGGCTGTCCACAGATCTAAACTCGGGGCTTTGCACTTTGCTGACTGAGTGAGTCATCTGTCCAGCCCTGCACTTCAGATGTTTAAGGGTTGATCTGGCTGCCATGGTGTGGACCTGCTGCTCTGCCAGCAGCAGCCACATGGCCTTGGGGGAATTACAGGTTCTGAGCCTGTCTTGGACAGTAACAAGCTCCCCTGGGGGGCTCCTGGGAAATTTTCCTCGTTGCTCCTGGCCCTGGGTGGAAGTAGGGGCTGATGCCTCAGGCATGGACAGGGGAGGGAGAAGGAGGGTAAGACACCGACTAATCAGCAAGGAAGCCAGTTCTGCACACTCGCTCCCTTCAGGTAATTAAATAAGGACAAACCCCCTAGCAATTGCTTCTGGACTTGGGTCCTGCCACCTGTCCATTCTTCTTACTCCACAGACTGTTAAATAAGGCCTGCTTAAAAAACAAAATCCAGTAAATAGGCCAGAAATTATAGTCCTGACTCTCTCGCTGACCGAGTGACTGTGCTTGGCTTCTACTCTGCGCTTCTGCAGAACGGGGCTTGCCAGAATCTGCAGGGTGGGCATGGGATTCATTTAATGCTATACCCAAAGCGCTGGGTGCTGGCTTGCTGAGCCTTCCGTGGAAACAAGCATACATACGATAGGGAAGGTCTGCAGTGCAGAATTTGTTCTGTGCAAATACAAAGACACAGAAACTTTCCCATTTTAGAAGTCCTTTGAACAGCTTTTTGGTCATGCTGTCTGCACACCATGCCTTCCAGTTCCCTGTCTGCCTTTCAACCCGCCCTCCCCATTTCATAATCAATGATGCTTTATCCAGCCTTTCCTATCTATGAGCGGGTCCCATTGGTTTCCCCAGAGTGTAAAGAGATGCTGGTTGCTATTTATCAGACTCCCCTGAGCAGATGAAGTGTTACAAAGGGATCGAGACTCAGGAGCATCCCATCCCAGCATCAAGAGATGTCCTTCCAGTCTTAATTATATAAGATGCATGTACACACACACACACACATACACATACATGCACACACATGTACGCATGTCTGACAGCATGGAGGTTCATGTATCCCTAGACGGCAAGACACTATTTTCACACTAGTCATCTCCAGGCATCATTGGTGACTTAATCAAAGAAGACTTAAATTAGACTCACAAAACCAAGACTACATATGTACACATATATTATATGCATATTCACACACATACACACATCACACACACATCACACAAACAAAATGTTTTAATGGAAAAGTTTCCCTGGCTAGAGCTTAATTAAGTCAAGTAAGGACTTAGATTCCCCAGAACACTCAGAGAATTGAAGACTCCTCTTAATTGAGATTTTTTTTTTCCCTAATCACCTTTGAGTAAATGAGCCTTGCAATGTGTTTGGAACAGGGCCGCTAATTCCTGTTGGAGGTAGTACACAGCCTTTTCAGGGAGAAAGAGGCGGGGGGGGGGGGGAGAGAGAGAGAGAGAATGAATAATCTTAGGACTATGGCTGAGGCAGAGTCATCTGCTAATTCCTTCAACTATGGTTGGAAATGATGAAGCATCTCTTTAAATTGAGGAAGCCCACCAACTACATAACAGCCCTGCGCTGTCCCGGAGTGTGCCTTCCACATGCAACATCCTCCAGAGAGAGAGATTCTCCAGGCCAGAAGATGGAGATGGCACCCAGCCAGCCAGTCAGCCAGCATCAAAACCCAAGCCTTCTTTTCCTTTTCTGGCTGCCAGGCTGGGCTTTCCACTAATGGACGAGGACTCATCTCCGGCACGTGGTCTGGGATTGCTCTGCTGGGATCTGTCTTTTTTAGGTCACATTTTTACTGCTTCTCGCTACACTCCAAACTCCGGGCTGTCTGCTTCCATTCACACATAGCCCAAAATAGCAGCTCTCAGGAAGCACTAAATATAGGAAGCTTAAGACTGCCATTTACCTTCCCATTAAAGAAGCCTTCCTTTTGAGTTCTCTGTGGAGATGGCGTGTGGTGGACTCCCGCTCCCAGTGCATGAGCAGACTCCCCCCTCCTCATGTCAAAATTACCCTTGCTCCAGATACTGGGTCAGCCAGGACCAAGGGACATAAGTAAGGGATGGAGTCTTCCTGAAGGTCCTTTCCATCTGTCAGCAGCAGCAGAGACTGTAATGGGCATTGGGTGTCATCCCCCAGAAGGCCCATGAAATAGAAATCTCCTAGATAAGAGCTGGGGGTGATGGTGGTGGTGAGATTTTCTAGTAGGGTATGGTTATGAGGGTCTCCCTGTCTGACAACCCAGGGGACCTGGGGACTTTTGTCTATATTTTTCCAGCTTGGTTACAGGTAATGGAGTCACAGTAGACATCCCACAAGCAGAAGGCAACAAGAGAAGAATGAATGTTGGGTAGGTCATTATTCCATAGGGGAGCTTTGCAGGATCCCTGGGCTTTATCCTACTCTACTGCTTTCTTTGGCATTGTTAACGTGGCCACCTCCTCATCTGCTGGAAAAGAGCATCAGCTATAGAACTCACACGTCCCAACTCAAATTCCTAATTCCTATTCTGGAAGGGCGAGAATGGGCAACACGGCCGACTGTCCCCTCATTATCTGCTTTATCGTCTCTGTGCACAAAACCATGTGAGTGTGGGCCACACCTCCTCCTTATCTGCAAATTCTGCATGCTGAATATTCAATACAAAATCTAGTCACAGTGACACACACCTGTAATCCGGGCACTTGGGGGATGAGGCAGGGGGATCATCAATTGGAGGCCAGTGTGAGCTACAGAGTGAGACCCTGTCTCAAAAATACATCCTGAGAGAGAGAGAGAGAGAGAGAGAGAGAGAGAGAGAGAGAGAGAGAGAGAGAGAGAGAGAGAGATCTGCTCATGTGTGCCATCCAGACTGAGAGAGAGAGAGAGAGAGAGAGAGAGAGAGAGAGAGAGAGAGAGAGAGAGAGATCTGCTCGTGTGTGCCATCCAGACTCCCCCTAGTTGGATAGTGCTGACCACTTGGAAGGGACTCTTGCATAGCCAGTTCTTTGACCTACGTGCAAGCATCTCCTGAAAGCATTTTTACAGACACCCCAAGAGGACTATGTTCCCAACCCTTTCAGTATCTCTCAATCTGGTCAAAATATCATCACAGCTGGAAACTCAAATTGTTTTTCTGTTAGATTGTACCCACCTGGAATCCATAATTTTAACTGAGATATTCATTTGTAAAGAAAAGTCCGAAGTCGATGTAGAGTAGGATACGGGACACCCTAGGTGTGAGAATAAGAAACAGGACCTCATGTAGTAAGACAAGGCTGGCACCTGCATGCAGGCCACTCCTCTCATTGTGGCACATTGCATACCCATCAGGCTTCAGTTATTTCCAGTTTCTACACAATATCCATTTGCTGTGGATTTAGACAAGACCAGAAGGACAAAGTCTCATGAAAGAGTCTTGCTGCAGGAGGTTTTGTTCAATAAGGTCTTGAGGGCAAGAGGGTTCCTATCCAGAAGGTAGAAGAAAAGTAGCTTAGTTCCTTGTTAATGAAAGGAATGCTGGAGTAGGGATGTAGCTCAGTTAATAGGATGCTTGCCAAGTGTTAAAACCCCTGTATTCTATCCCCAGTGCTGATAAACTGGGTGGAGTCGTGAATGTAATCCCAAGACTCAGGAGGATCCAAAACCCAAGGTCATCCTCCGAGGCCTAGGGGAGTTTGAGGCCTGGTTAGTCTACATGACAGCCTGTTGTAGAAAATCAATAAAAACCAGAAAAGGCAGGGAAGAGGTAGGACAGTTGAAAGTAGGAAGTTCTGGGGTAGCTGATGTTGGAATCATGCTCAGGGGCAGACAGGGATTCTAAATGTTAAAGCTTGTCGCCATGGCAATTAGTCAGAGGATGGTGAGGCTGTTATTCAAAAGAAGAGTCCTAGATTATCTGAAGGAATAGACACTCAGCTTCCACATCATCTAATTCTGCAAGGCAATGTAATTAAATGCCACTTAAAGTTTTGCATAGAGTATCTATTTCATTGTGAAGCTGGAGGGAACAGTATGAACCCAGCTAGGAGCCATGGGTAGTCTGTCAAAGTCTGAGAAAGCTTGATTTCTAGTTCTTCTTTCCCTACAGCCAAAAGAAACAACGCATAGGAATGAGGAAAATGATCAAATACTATATTGTTGCCATTGCCCTGACCAAATACTTGACAAGAAGCAGTTTAAAGGGTGAAGGGTTTCTCTGGACTTACAGTTAGGAGTGATACAGTCCATGGGAGGGAAGGTGTGTTCATTTGCAGAAGAAGAGAGTTGGTCACATCACATCTGAAGTCAGGAAGCAGACTAAGTCAGGAAGTGCATCTAAGAAATGTGGCCATACTATCAACTCCTCTTCCTCCAGTAAGGCTCTACCTCTTAAAAGTTCCACAATCTTCCAATTCATTGCCACCAGCTGGAGACCAGATGATCAAATACAGCAGCCATTGGGGGAGCACTTCATCTTCAAACTTCAGCAGATACAAAGACCAGAGACAAGATGCAAGACTTTTTATAAATAAGGGGAATCATAACCAAGGATTTAATATATTATCCTTGTTCAGCTCACATCTGGGCAATTTGTGAACTTAAGTATCACCCAACAAGAGAGCTAAGATGCCTGGAAACTTGGCTGACTACTTACTTAGTGTTAATGAAGTCATGGTTATTGGAAGAGAATCTACAATCAATAATCTATATAATCTCTAGCAATAATCTATAAACTGATAAGTGTGGTCTTCACCCCTCATCAAGGAAACATCTCTCAACAGATGGAAACATTATAGAAAACCACAGCCTATATCACTTTTACCCAGTGCTATCTGTCCTTCTTTCAGTCTACTTCATGCATTACCACTGAATGGAACTTTCTTCATCTTGAGAAAACTTCAGTAGTCATCATTTTTAAGGAATTGCATGAATAGATGGTCCTTTGTTATTAAATTTCTCTTATCAGCCTTTGAATGTCAGTAGGATCTGTAGTGATGGCTGCTCTCTTATTTTTATGTTGTGTCATGTAGCTATTTCCGCTGGATTGAAACATTCTAGGCAGAAGGAAGGGGCCTTATAAGACTCAGGAAGTTCACAAAACTTACACGGTCTAAGAAACTCAGAAAGTTACAAGATTTGCAAGGCCTCTCCCCGATGTTATCAAAGTAGTAATAACTTCTGAGAGAAGGAGACTGACTGACTCATCAGTAGAGCCAACTGCAAGTTAGGCACATCTTTTCTGGTTTCTCAGCCAAGCTTCCATGGGCCTTTGAGTAATACAACTTCACTTGATTCACCCCTGCTCCTGTAAATACCCCCACGTGGTAGTTTTAATGAGAATGGCTCCCATAATCTTTTATACGTTAACATTTGATCCCCAGTTGGTGGAACTGATTGGGAAAGATTAGTAGATAAAGCCTTGTTGGAGGAGGTGTGTCACTGGGGACAGGCTTTGAGGCTACAAAAGCCTATGGCTGTCATTCTTAGTGTTCTTTCTCCCTGGCTCCTACTTATGGAGCTCTCAGCTGTTCCTGCCACCGTGCCTTTGTTCTACCCTCATGGACTCCTACTCTCTGAAAATGTAAGGCCCAATAAACTTTATTCTATGAGCTGTTTTGGTCATGGTGTCTTACCACAACATTAGACAATTAAGTAACTGAGTAAACCCACTGGCTGCAAACATGACAAATTAAAAACCTGGAAGTAGGGAGCCAATACTGGATGGTCCAGTGGTCCTCAGAAGAAGAGAAGAGAACCTCCAACAGAGGGGAGGAGGAGAAGGAGGAGGAGGAGGAGGAGGAGGAGG
This sequence comes from Mus caroli, assembly GCF_978045245.1. Classification (NCBI taxonomy): domain Eukaryota; kingdom Metazoa; phylum Chordata; class Mammalia; order Rodentia; family Muridae; genus Mus; species Mus caroli. The sequence goes on along the minus strand of NW_028227270.1, from coordinate 68,737,227 downwards.
AGGAGGAGGAGGAGGAGGAGGAGGAGGAGGAGGAGGAAAGGGCCAGGAGCCAACAGGATGTGGCACTCAGGAAGTTGACTCTAGATGGACCGAGAGAGAGAGAGAGAGAGAGAGAGAGAGAGAGAGAGAGAGAGAGAGAGAGATGGATTTTCTTTAAGAGCCTTCATGGGTGAACGCTGCATCAGATCCATTTTGAGCTTCTGATTTCCAAAACCAAAAGTCGGACTTGCATTGCTTTACATTGCTAACATTGTGGCGATATGTTGCAGCCAGCAAAACATTGCTACCCTCTGATTTAGTATGACATTTGTTCACAAACCCTTCAGTTAACAGACTGCCAGTTCCAAATCCCTCTGTTGCTTTGTGGCTCTTGCCCAGGCCTCTGCTCACGAGCTGTCGACACTATCATGCTGCCATGATTTCCTACTGCAAACACCGTGACTCTGTTCAGCCATGTGCATGTCAGACTGTACCTTATCTTCAGAGTTCACAGTCACCTTTCATCTTTATGGCATCACTGTTTCCTGCCACACCGGTCTGTCATGAAGAGACCAAGGGTTATTACCTTGCATTTGGGTGTCAGGTGTCCATGTTTAGTTTTTCACTCCAAGCAGTTCCAGGCTTTTCTGCTTTTTCTCCTTTTATGGTATTGCCCATTGTTTTTCAGATTCTTAGCTACCTATTTGGTGGAATCTCTCTCTCTTTGCAGAACCTTATGACCAGGAAGGTGACATTCCCAGGGTATTATAACAAGACAGACTGATGTTGTTATATGTGTGTGATTATGAATGATGTTTACTGATTTGTGTGTGTGGCATGAGTATGTGTGATACATACATATGCATATAAGTATACACATGAGTGCACACACAGACAAAACAAAGATGTAAGGGGTCTTCTTTCGTTGTTCTTTGCTGTATTTTTATAACACAGGGTCTCTCACCATCAAACTTCCAGGATTCTGCCTGTCTTTTCTTCCCAACCTTGGGGTTATAGACTCTCAGGTCCTCGTGCCCCGAGAGCAAATGCTCCTATTCAGTGATCCATCGTTAAAGCCCTAATGTTTACTCCTTTAAAATGCATTATTTCTGGTATACAATTTTATGAATTTGAGTGTTTCCAGAGTCCCAGAGTCTCTGAATCTAGGCTAGGAAACACTTCCAATCCCTACAAGCCGCTCTGAACCTGACCACGGAGCTACTGGATTGAACCGCCCTTTAACAAGATCCATGGTCAACACTCGAGCATATTAACTTCTGAGATGTGCTGGCTTAGAGGATTTAAGATATTTGCAAATTTCCTGACACCAACCGCCATCAATAAATCATGGCTGTTTTAAATTATTCTCTTTCATTTTTTTTCTTTTAGTTTCTAATTCATACATTCATGTTGTGTGATTTAAGAGAGAGGGACACATTTGTAGCTTCAATAAAGTAAGCCACACAGTCCTCAGAGTCAGATCAGGCCTTACTTAAGTCACTGTCAACTGTTTCCTCCCACTTGGTTAATTTCGATAATTAACTTGAGAAACTTCTGTTGAAATTGTTGCCTTTTTTTTTTTTTTTTTTGACCTAGTGTTACTGTATATTCCTGGTTATCCTGGAACTCACTTTGTAGAACAGGCTGGCCTCAAACACAGAGATCCCTCTGCCTCTGCCTCCAAAGCTCTGGGTAAAGGGGTGTGTGTCACCACGGTGCTGAAGCCGCCTTCTTGGTAGTGATGTTTCTACCCAGGCATGTTTACAGTCAGCCTGACTCACAGAAGCTTCTGTTCACGGTGGGCCATGGTTAACGGAGAGACTCATAATGAGTCAAAGTGTTAAGAATAAGTGACTGTTCCTTCCACGGCTCAGGGGAACATCGAAGAAAAAGCAAAAGAAAGATCGTATTGCTGGCGGATGAGAAGGGGTGCGGCGAGACACTGTCTTCCAGACATTCTGTGGCTGGTGTCCTCATTAAATCATAGTCCCTGCATAAGACTGGGGCCATTAATACTCCCTCATGGATGGGAGAAAGGCTCCTTGGGCTCTATTCCTCCCTGAGGAGCTCTGTAGTTACTGTCAGCTAAGGGGCAGGACACATATAAGCCTCAGAATACTGTGATGGCCACTTTGGTTGTCATTTTGACTACATCTGGAATTAACTAAACCCCAAAAGATGGCTAGGCACACCTGTGAGGGATTTTTGCTTAATTAAGTCATTTCTAGTGGGAACACCCACTTCTAATCTGGATTGTTGAGATGGGAAGGCACACCTTTAATCCAGGTCTTTGGAGGCAGGAATGCTGGTAGCAAGTCCATGCCTTCTATGGCATCAGAGCCTACTTCTTCGGGATTCTGGCTTAGAATTCTGGCACTGAAGACCAGCTGAGGCATCCAGCCTCACACACCGAAAAAATACTGGATTCCTCAACCTTCTAAGGCAGCCATTGTTGGATTAATTGGACCACAACCTGTAAGTCAGTCTAATAAACCCCACATACATATGGGAATATATATATATATATATATGGTGTCATTTCATATATATTGATTCCCAGCATCCACATGACAGCTCACAATTATCTCAAACTCCAGTTTCAGAGGCTCTGATGCCCTCTTCTGGCCTCTGCAGGTATCAGGCATACACATGTTACACAGATATACACGTGGGCAGGAGACTCATACATCAAGAACATCAAGCATCAAGCAGTAATCATCAAGAACAACAGCAGCAGCAGCAGCAACAGCAAAGCTCAGTACACCTTGGGGTGTACAAGTTAATCCCTGCTGGCACTGATAGTGGGCCACAGGGATGATTTTTGAGAATCTGTCTAGAATATAGTGGATTAAAAAAACAAACAAACAAACTCAGTGTTTTGTTTACATTTTGTTCTAAGAAGCATTTTAGAAACCCAAGAAAATGCTTAACAGCACAAGAAAGAACATTCTAATATGTGAATTTATTAGACACAACCAGAAATCACATTGTGTGTGTGTGTGTGTGTGTGTGTGTGTGTGTGTGTGTGTGTGTACTGGCTGGTTTTGTGTGTCAACTTGACACAAGCTGGAGTTATCACAGAGAAAGGAGCCTCCCTTGAGGAAAGGCCTCCATGAGATCCAGCTGTAAGGCATTTTCCCAATTAGTGATCAAGTCTGGGAGGGCCAATTGTAGGTGGTGCCATCCCTGGGCTGGTAGTCCTGGGTTCTATAAGAGAGCAATCTGAGCAAGCCAGGGCAAGCAAGCCAGTAAGCAGCATCCCTCTATTGCCTCTGCATCAGCTCCTGCTTCCTGACCTTTTTGAGTTCCTGTCCTGACTTCCTTTGGTGATGAATAGCAGTGTGGAAGTGTAAGCTGAATAAACCCTTTCCTCCCCAACTTGCTTCTTGGTCACCATGCTTGTACAGGAATAGAAACGCTGACTAAGATAGTGTGTGAGCCATGTTAGTGCTGGTCCTGCACAGGAGACTCATGGTCCTTGACTGTCAGCTGTTAGTTTCCCCCAAAGGATGCTGAGAACTGCTGATTCCACCAGGCTGATGTTAGCTCGTAGTGACTGTGGGCAAATGCCATTTGTGACAGTGACGTCACGCCTCTGGAGGGGAACGAAGAGAAAGGGTTATGTAGGGCTTTAGAAACCAGGATGGAATATTTAATTTTTAAAAGTTTGCTTTGTACGTAAGGAGTTTTGCCTGCATGTATGTCTGTGCCCCCACACAGACCAGAAGACAGCATCAGATCCCCTGGAACTGGGGTTACAAATGTGAGCAGCGATGTGGGTTCCTGGAACCCAACCTGAATCTTTCAAAAGAGCAGCTGGTGCTCTGAACCTTTGGGCCATCTCTCCAGCCCTGGAATCTGTGAATTCAAGGATCTCAGAAGGAGAACTGGCTAACGTTGGGCGGGAACCATGGAAAACAGCTTGGGTTGGTATGTCTGACAGGGCGGCAGGGCTTCCAGAGCAGGCTCTGGCTCTAAGGTGTTCATCTTGACAGCAGGGTATTTATAGTCGTCGCTTTATTAATTGAAGTTTTCACTTTATTTTTTTAAAGCTTTATTTTATTTATATGAGTACACCTTAGCTGTCTTCAGACACACCAGAAGAGGCATCAGATCCCATTACAAATGGCTGTGAGCCACCATGTGGTTGCTGGGAATTGAACTCAGGACCTCTGGAAGAGCAGTTGGTGCTCTTAACTGCTGACTCATCTCTCCAGCCCAGCACTTTCACTTTAAAGCTTTTACTGTGTACGTGCATGGGCGTGGACATGAGAGGACAACACTGTGCAGTTGTCTCTCTCCTTCCATCTTTGCATGGGTGGGGTCTGGGTATGCAACTCTGTTTTCTAGGTGTTCACAGCAAGCACCTTTGCCCCATGACTTCTCTTGTCAGATTCAGCTTCTTCCTCCTCCTTCTTGTCCCCCTCTTCCTCCTTCTTCTCCTCCTCTTCTTCCTCCTCCACCTCCTGTTTTATGGCTATGCGTGCCATCTCTGCAGCCCCTGCCCCATCTTATCCTTCTAGGGAGCAACTCCTACAGGAAGCAGATGATCCTAGTATCAGGTAGCTCAGAAGTGGAACAATGTCTTTGCCCTATAAGTACTTAGTAAAAGGAGTAAGTATGAGCTGAAGTTATAAAGAAACAAGATCCTTGCGTCTTTGATAGAGAGGCCCCTGGCTTCTGCTGGCATCTGAGATCTGATGGTGATAGGACACTGTTGTGATTTGCTGTCCTGCTGGAAGGACATGTGTACATCCGCCAGGACTAAAGGATACTCAGTCGCAGGAACACTGACCTCCAGGGCCTCCTCCGTCCCTTACCATCTGTGCTGTTTCTTTGCTGTGTTCTGGGGCTGAGTGGATTATTCTGCAAATGCTTGAAGGGAGAAGGAAGGCAGTTAGATTGGGGACCTTCTGCTGCTAACCAGCAAGTAGAACACTGTGTGTGTGAACACCAGTGGCGTGTGCTGTGAGGAGAGCAGAGATGCTTTACAGAGGCTGTGAGAGACACAGACTGGGCTCAGCAGGGAGCAAGCACGCAAGCCCTGGAGAGTCTGAAGTGCTGCTCAGCACCTGCCTTTGGGGCTGTAATAGAGGCTCCCAGGGGACTCTGCTTGTCTGCAAGGCTTCCAGGCTCAGCATCAAAATATGCATCCTGAAATACACATGTCCATTGAGATGCATCTTAGTGGATGCAGGACCATGCTGCTTGATGGATGATTCAAGCCTTTTTAACCTGTAAACCAGAAAGACAGTACAGTTCCCCCCCCCCCCCCGTTTTCTCTCTCTCCTCTCCCCTCCTCTGCCCTTCCCTCTTTCCCTCCTCATTCATCTTTTGATCCATTCTCACATATTTCAGGATGGCCTCTAACTCACTATGTAACTCAGGCTAACCTTGAGCATCTAACTGTTCTGCCTCTACCTCTCAAGTGCTGGTATTCCAGGTATGTCCCACCACGCCTGGCCATGTCTTGTTGGGGATGGCGCTCAAGGCTTTAGGCACAGTAGGCAGGCTCTGTTAACACCTCTGTTTTTTGGTTCATCTTATTTTAATTTAAAATATGCTTATATATATTCTCAATCTTTATATTCTCTAAACTGAAAAAAGATTAAAACACTAACCTACGGAGTGTTTGCTTCTCCATCTTTAATTTTGTAGAGCCCTTTGGATAACCAGTGGGTTTTGTTTAATGATACTGGCTCTGTTCCTAAGGAGTTACGTTTTAAACTCAATCACACTTTATTATTTTGTGTTATGATGTTAGGATCTCTCATCTGCATTTATGACTGCCTTCAGTCATCAAGTAAGTTCTTTTAAAAATAGATTTGTTATTATTTTTGTTTGTGTTGTGCTATTGTTTATATTTATTCTTGGGATGCACATCCCTGTGCAGTTGCCTGGAGAGGTCAGTAGAAGGTGTCAGGTCCCCTGACGTTGGAGTGACAGGTGGTTGTAAGCTACCCAACGTGGGTGTTAGAAACTGAGCCCAGGTCCTCTGCAAGAGCAGCAAGCTTTCTTCTTCTTTTTTCTTTCTTTCTTTCTTTCTTTCTTTCTTTCTTTCTTTCTTTCTTTCTTTCTTTTCTTTCTTTCTTTCTTTCTTTTTTCCTTTAAAAATTTTATTTATCTATGTATATGAGTAAACCGGTGTGTCAGACACACCAGAAGATGATCCCATTTTACAGTTGGTCAGTTGGTTGTGAGCCACCACATGGTTGCCTGGGAATTGAACTCAGGACCTCTGGAAGAGCAGTCACTGAGCCATCTCCCCAGCTCCACAGCAAGCCTCTTTAACCACTGAGCCATCTCCCCAGCTCCACAGCAAGCCTCTTTAACTACTAAGTCATCTCTCCAACCCTTACAGGGACTTCTTTAAACAAGACTTTAATGCTAGCACATAGAAAGAACAGAAAATGCTGGTTTTCTTATCCTGGCTGAGAATGAGGGTAGTGGCCATCTGAAAAGACACCATTGAACCACAGGGTCTCAGGGACAAGTGATTCACTGAGGTGACCTGAATGTGTGAGCCTTCCAAAGTGTACACCCCTCACCCCCACCAACCCATACATACATGTATACACATGGTTATAAATAAAAATAAATATTTTAATGCTTTTATTTATATTTTACATTTTCAACTATTTCATGGCTACCAAGGGATATATTTATTCTTCCCAAGTATCAAATACGCATACAACCTTACATTAATTTATTAAAATGAAGAAGTGTGCTAACGGCAAGCTCACCCCTCTTTTGCTGTTCTTCACGTGGTGACTTGGCAAGACGATCTCACAGCTCATTGGAGATTTGGAACTTCCTGCTTTCCAGTATGTACAAAATAACTCTCTCCCTCTCTCTCTCTCTCTCTCTCTCTCTCTCTCTCTCTCTCTCTCTCTCTCTCTCTCTCTCTTTCCCCCTCTCCCTCCCCCTCCCTCTCCCTCTCCCCCTCCTCCTTTCCCCTCCCTCTCCTTTCCTAGTGTTAGGTGTTCCAGTCCAGCAGCAGCAGAATAGGAGGCACCCAATGCAGGAATATAACTTCTCCATAATTACCATCTTTTCCTATCTTCTGAGTTGTAGCCATCAGTTCTGGGTGGTTCCTGCAGTGGGTAATCAACTTTACAAGGTCCAGAATCACCTCCCAGACACTCCTTTGGAAAAGTCCAGTTCAGGTGTGCTGGGCTTTCTGATGGAGAAACCACAGGATCCTGGATTCTTAGTTTGTTTGTTATACAGAGTTGAATAGGAAGGTGGGGTTATTGCAACCATCTGAACAAGGAAGAGATGCTGATGCATACAGATAAGTGAGATATATAGAAGGATAAAGGAGCTGGATTTAGCTAATCTCAGTAGGAGCAGTCTCTTAGAGGGAGCAGTCTTCAGGCTATAAATATCTACTGGAAGAAAGCTACTGCGGACACTTTCAGCGCACACTATCAACATTAGAACTCCAACCATGATGGAAGTGGGGCCGTTTCACATGGGAAAATGAGCCATGCTCATGTCAACAGCACACATTGACTCAGGACTCACTCCGGGCTCCCTCTGCCCGTTCATAAGACTCACCCTGTATATGCGTGGTGATATCACATGGGCTGGGGTCCTACACTGACTATAACGTAGAAGGTACGGTGAGCACCCGTGTTCATCTCTCTCTGTGCTTTCCTGACTACAATGGGAACAGCTGCCTGACACATTCTGACCATCTTGCCTTTCCTGTCATGATCGACTGTATTTCCTCAGAACAGGAGCCCAAATCATCCTTGCCATCCTTAAGTTGTTTTTGCCTCAAGAAAAATGACTAATCTTGCTCCCAATGATTGCCACCCTCTGGCGTTCCATGTGGTGAGAACTGAAAAGAAAGACTCATTTCTAACACATAAACATTGGAAAACGATAGGAGGTGACTTCTGGGAGTGCTTTATGGAAGGTTCTAGCTCTGCCCTGCTTATTCTCTCTTTGGCTCTGAGAGAACCTAGTGGGGAAACCCCCACTCAACTCCCAATTTCAGAGTGCACCCAAGAATCACGAACAGACCGTCTTGATGTAAATACATGAGGTAGTTTAATGGCAGAGCTCCGGGTTGAGACTTATCTCATGCAGGAGACAGTAGATTCGACCACGAGGCTTGGAAGCTAGGGGTTTTTATAGAAAAGGGGCTGGGGCTGGGGGAGGAATTGGCACAGTTTCATATGATTGGTTCATTTAAACATCAGCAGACTGTACATGCAGATAACATTTAACTTAGGTCAGAAGGGTGGGAGATAGGGAGGTGCCGGGTCAGTCCAGACATGCCATTCTCTTTATCTTTATGGCCAAGCAGCCTCAGGAATGTCTTAACAACGGGCCTGCCTGGGCATGTCCTGGCCTGTTCTGCTATGTTCTCAGCCCCAGGTTTCAAAGCTCACAAACAACTCTTTGGGCTATTTGACATAAATTACATGAATCACAGGTCTCAAGTTTTATTTTCTTTCAGCTTTTTATGTTTGTTTGCTGTACAGCCCAGCACACGAAGGCACAGAGCTTGGGACAGCCACAGCGCTAGCTGTCATGCTGGCATCTTTGCAGATCCCAGCTTTAGCCTAGGCCCAAGCTGAGTCACAGTTAAGCTTCTGACCCTCGGGGACTGCGAGGTGATTCATGCTCGAACTGATTCAATCATGCACAACTCAGTTTGCAACAACAGACAGCAAAATGCTGGCTAATTGTCAATCTACACCATGTTATTCATGCCCTCTTCATACAGTGCGGCTGTCTTCCTGCCTGGAAAGGGGAGGGCTTGCTTGGCTATGGCAGGATTTTTAGTACTCAGAAATTCAATGTGTTGAAAATATCACAAATGAAAAACTCACTCTGTGCCTAAAGCACAGCCTTGGGCCTTGGGAAGACAAGTGTGTGACTGTTCCACTCAGAACATCCAGTTCTAGCTGTGTCAGTCAGGTGTGAGTTGACCTGGGACACTCACACTGACCACAGGAAATCCTTTCCACCCATTTGCTTTATAAATAGGACTGATGTGAACAGCCCCAGCTCCAGTAAACCGAATCACTCTGGACCCACAAGGAGATTTGTGGGTCTGCTTTTGGTAGAGGAAGACGCTCATGAACACACTACATTCTAGGGAAAGTAGAAAAGAAGGAATTAGATCCAGAAGAAATAGAATCCTCTCCAAGATTGCCATGGGCTTTGTCTGCAGGGTATAGTGATGCCTGCTTAAGTTGTAACCCTACTGAGCGTCTGGATACACTGGTCCTGGGCGTTGTGTTGAGACTTTGAACCTGTGTACCTGCAGCACATGTTTAGAACAATCTTAGCACTGCTAAGGAATTGGGCATCTAGTTGCTACTTACAGCAGTAACAGGCTCCCCAGCCCTTAGCACAACTGACTCCATGATCGAAGGGCACTTAAAACCCAGGCAGTAAAACTCAGCACTTCGGCAGCACCACCTGCCAAAACTAAAACAAAGGCCTAACTTATCAGTATCCATAGCTCTGGGGAAATCTCTAAGTGTACTAATCTTGCTTGTCTTGTTTCTATAGTTCTGGTACTGGCTAACTGTTCTTGCTAACTGAACTATGTCAGCCCAAGATAGGATTTGGGGGTTTTAAAGCTCACCTGAGAAATTCTCAGGACTACATTGGGATTCCAGACAAACCAGTATAGTCACTGGCTGGCTAATAAAGATTTTTCTATTGGCATAAGCTGGTGTCTGAGTAGTCTTCTCTGGTGAGTAGCCCACAGCAGAGCAAAGATTCAGTTACAAGTATAAGGTTCTATGACTTGAGAGTGTTCTGGACAGCTCGAACGAATGACATTTCAAGATAATAGTTGTCTTGTGTGTTGCGCAGTATCCTGTGAACTCTGAGAGGTTCTATGGTAAATGCTGTTAAAAAACAAAAACAAAAACAAAACAAAAACAAAAAAACCAAGCCAGGCGGTGGTGGCACGTGCCTTTTATCCCAGAACTTGGGAGGCAGAGGCAGGTGGATTTCTGAGTTCAAGACCAGCCTGGTCTACAGAGTGAGTTCCAGGACAGCCAGGGCTACACAGAGAAACCCTGTCTGGAAAAACCAAACCAAACCAAACCAAACCAAACCAAACCAAACCAAACCAAACCAAACCAAACCAAACCAAACCAAACCAAACCAAAAAAACAAAAACAAACAAACAAAAAACAAAAAACAAACAAACAAAAAAACCCAGAAGTGGTACGTCCCATGCTCACAGTGAAGTACTACTGACTGACAGCTTAATTACAGCTTTATTATTTACCATTCATTTGGCTCCTACAGAGTATATATTCCTTCAGGGAATACAAAAAAATTATGTTCTAATTAAATAATAATTATCCATCAAAGATGGAAGATCAGAGGCCAAAGACTTCCACTCATCACAGCTATAAGCTCAGGAAATTACTTCAGACTCACACAAGGGGACACAGGTGCAGGCACACACAGATACACACAAATGAATAAATACATACAAATTTTTAAAAAATCAGGCCCAGGGTGTGGTAGTGTGCATCTGTAATCACAGCCCTCAGGAGACAGAGGCAGGGGCGAGATCATTGTGGAAAGCCTTTTGTGGTACCACTTGGCAGGAGTCTGACATTGGCTAAGGACAAAGAAGTGGGCTTCAGACAGGAATCTGACATTGGCCTAGGACAAGGAAGTAAGCTCAGGCAGGAATCTGATATTAGGGCAAGATAAGGCAAGAATCTAACTGTACGCTGTGTTAGGAAAGTAGGATAAGGCAGGAATTTTAGTCTTAGGGTGGAACTAGGACTCAGGCAAGGTTTTGGGCATGGACGAGGAAGTGGGCTCAAGTATTTCTGTCATTGTGATAAGCCCTTTTTAACAACTACCATAGGAATAATCAAGGGACTCCACTTGCTGCTTTGTTAGCAGTTCCTTATTGTATTGCTTGCTCAAAATACTTGCATGTAATTAAAATGGTATTAAAAAGTGGTTGGAAAATAAAAATTCGTCTTCAGTCTCAGAATTGACTGGGGTCACACTACAATGTTGTCTAACTGTCCTTTTTCTTTTTAATCCTCACTCCCACGCTGAAGAACCTGTTGACTGACTGAACGGGCTTGGTCAGATCATCAAAAGTTCCAGACCATCCTTGTCTACATAGTGAGTTCTAAGGCCTCTAGGACTACGCAGTGAGACCTTGCCTCACAAACTGAAAACACAAACAATACAAAGAAACTAGACAATTGACACTCACAATTTGCTCAGGATGACCATGGATGGACTTGGGCTCTTGTCCTCTGGTGACTGTCACTTGTGTCCCACTGGGGAAGAAAGGAGGAAGCCCAGAAACATTGAAAGTAATAGAAGAGAAAGTGGGGAAGAGCCTCGAACACTTGGGCACAGGGGGAAAGTTCCTGAACAGAACACCAACGGCTTATGCTCTAAGACCAACAATTGACAAATGGGACCTCATAAAATTGCAAAGCTTCTGTTAGCAAAGGATACTGTCAATAGGACAAAATGGCAGCCAACAGATTGGAAAAGAACTTCACCAATCCTACATTCAATACAGGGCTAATATCCAATATATACAAAGAACTCAAGAAATAGATTTGAGAGAACCAAATAACCCTATTTAAAATGGGATGCAGAGCTAAACAAAGAATTCTCAACTGAAGGATACTGAATGGCTGAGAAGCACCTAAAGAAATGTTCAACATCCTTAGTCAGGGAAATGCAAATCAAAGCAACCTAAGATTCCACCTCACACCAGTCAGAATGGCTAAGATCAAAACCTCAGGTGACAGCAGATGCTGGTGAGGATGTGGAGAAAGAGGAACACTCCTCCATTGCTGGTGGGATTACAAACTGGTTCAACCACTCTGGAAATCAGCCTGGTGTTTTTTCAGAAAATTGGACATAGTACTACCTGATAACCCAGCAATACCACTCCTGGGCATATACCCAGAAGATGCTCCAACATGTAATAAGGACACATGCTCCATTATGTTTATAGCAGCCTTATTATAATAGCCAGAAGCTGGAAAGAACCCAGATGTCCTTCAACAGAGGAATGGATACAGAAAATGTGATACATTTACATAATGGAGTTCTACTCAGCTATTAAAAACAATGACATCATGAAATTCTTAGGCAAATGATTTCTAGTTCCATTGAACTAGAAAATATCATCCTGGGTGAGGTAACCCAGTCACAAAAGAACACATATGGTATGTACCCACTGATAAGTGGATATTAGCCCAAAAGCTCGGAATACCCAAGATAAAATTCACAGACCACATGAAACTCAAGAAGAAGGAAGACCAAAGTGTGGATGGTTCTGTCCTTAAGAAAGGGGAACAAAATACTCACAGGAGGAAATATGGAGACAAAGTGTGGAGCAGAGACTGAAGGAAAGATCACCCAGAGACTGCCCCATCTGGGGATCCATCCCATGTACAGACACCAAACCTGGACACTATTGTGGATGCCAAGAAATGCACGCTGACAGGAGCCTGATATAGCTGTCTCCTGAGAGGCTCTGCCTGCAATCAACCAGCCTTTGGACTGAGCACGGGACCCCCAATGGAGGAGTTAGAGAAAGGACCATAGTAGTTGAAGGGGTTTGTATCCCCACAGGAAGAACAATATCAACCAACCAGACCCCCAGAGCTCCTAGGGACTAAACCACCAACCAAAGAGTACACATGGAGCAAACCATGGCTCCAGCCACATATGTAGCAGAGGATGGCCTTGTTGGGCATCAGTAGAAGGAGAGGCCCTTGGTCCTGTGAAGGCTCGATGCCTCAGTGTAGGGGAATGCCAGTGGGGAGTCAGGAGTGGGTGAGTGGGTGGGGGAGCACCCTCATAGAAGCATGGGTACGGGGGATGGGATAGGAGGTTTCCAAAGGAGAAACTAGGAAAGGGGATAACATTTGAAATGTAAATAAATAAAATACCCAATGAAAGAAAGAGGGGGAGGGAGAGAGGAAAAGGGAGAGTGAGAGGGAGAGAAGGAGAGGGAGAGAGGGAGAGGGAGAGAGGAAGAGGGAGAGTGAGAGAGAGAAAGAAGGGAGCTGAGCACTCCTCAGCTGTGGGCTGTGGTGGCAGGAGATTCTTCTCATACTCTCAGATTTCTACAGACACTGAAAGATGCAGAGAATTGGGTAGGGCTGTGAGGACCTGTTCCACTTCTCCCCATACCCAGGACCCTACAGACATATCTGAGACCAAGAGCCAATGACTTTTCCCTGTCTTCTGTTCAGATTTACAGCCTAATTCCAGCTCATGCAATTGGAGCAGCCAAAGGGACACTCTACATCATGCCCCAAGATTTAACAATGAAACGCTTTTTAAAATTCTGGCTCCTTTGAAAATGTCATTTCCTCTAAGGCTCAATAGTCCTTTGAGCTCCGTGTGTACAGCAGGTCTCAGCTATCTTATCAGTGTCTTTCCTTTCTGGTTGCTAAGTCTCCTTTCTTTGCTATTTTCTTAGTCCCATATCTCTCTTGTCCAAACTGGCTAAAGTCCTCTAGAGAATACCACCACACAAAGGGCTTGTGTGAACACAAGAGGTATTTAACTGGGTCTTTGTCGCTAAGGCCAATTGCTTTACTTAACGGAATGTTCCGGTCTTGTTTCCCACATTTTGCAGGATTTCCTTTTGGAGAACGGTTATTCACTTTTTTCTCCAGGGTTCCAAAGAACTAAAAAAAAAAAAAAAAATTAATTTCTTTTTATTAAGACCTGGTCAAACTTTTCCAATGTTCATTGCTACCTGGCTATAATCCTGCTAAACCCAGAAAGTTAACAGGTCACTTTGTCACAGTGAGCCTTCTGAGGCCCTGCTCTGGAGCTCTGAATGGGGCCAATGACTTTGGAGGAGCGGTGCCTGCAAGAGTCACCCTGGACTTGCTCGGAGTCTGTGAGTTGGGATTCAGTTCCTCTTATCCTGATGAGTGGTATTTAGCTGAGTGCCAGAGAGGCAAGGGAAGCTGGGATATCTAAAGTAGACCCTCACTCAGGAAGAAGAAATATATTCAAAACCTGTATAGCATCATATGTGCCCTCTTGGGCCAACTTGATCTAGTTCTTGTGCTTTTACATGGTAGATGTCCTACATTCTTGGCACACCCAACACACTGGGGTCTCCACTACAGCTGCAGATTCATCCACACAGCTGCATACACAGCTGTCTCACATATTCCGTACGTAGAATCTTACCCTCCTATACATTTCTTGGCCTCTGGATTTTATTTTTTGTCCCCCAAAACTCCTGTTCCAAGACAGTGCCACATGGCTAATGTTCTGGTATGCTGATAGTTCAAGCAGAAGCTGGACCCACCAAGAGGGCCATTACAAATGCCAGTGTAGCTGAATCTGGGCAAACATGTCTTTAGGCTACTCTGTCTGAGCATCGCTCCCCAGAACCATCTCTCCTATTTTTCCAGTGTAAAAGCATGTGCTTTCTCTTTAATGGCACCTATTTCTTTAACAATAAGAAGTGCTTTGTCTACAGCTTTTAATGTGTACGTCCTTTTTCCTCACCAAACTGTACATTTCCCCTATTTGTCTTCTCTTCTTTCTACTCTGAATTATCACTATAATTCTGGATAAATTCTGCAGACTAGCTAGGTTACCCACTCTGACCAACAGCTCCACTGTATCTTCACAGGGAACCATGGGCCAAGGGGATCCTGCTGGTTCATGGCTGGATTTCTGACTCATAGAAATGAAAGGCTAACAAATGGTTGTTTAGATTGCTCAGTGTTGAGTAATTGGCTCTGTGGCAATTAGTCTTCTCTTAGTCACCAGCCATGTGTCACTGGGATGCAATAGCTGGCACAGACTGATGGTGAAGCAAAATGAAAAAGTTTGGCTCAGGGTTCTAGAGTTTCAAGTCCAAGATTAGGTAATTCCAGTAGTCCCTTTAGGTCTTCTGGTAAAGACCATTCATTGTCTTAGTTAGGGTTTTACTATTGTGAACAGACATCATGACCAAGGCAATGCTTATAATGACAACATTAGGTTGGGGCTGGCTTACAGGTTCAGAGGTTCAGTCTATTATCATCAAGGCAGGAAGCATGCGGCATTCAGGCAGGCATGGTGCAGGAGAAACCGAGAGTTCTACATCTCCATCTGAAGGCCTCTAGGAGAAGACTGGCTCCCAAGTGGTTAGGAGGAGGGATTCATTGCCCACCCCCACAGTGACACACTTCTTCCAACAAGACCACACCTACTCCAACAAGAGAAATGCCCCCTTGTAATGTCACTCCCTAGACCAAGCATATTCACACCACTATAACCATGTATCCAAACCACACACCGAGATAATCTCTCTGTGCTGGTTAGTCAATTGGCACAGCTAGAGTCAATTGGCATAGCTAGAGTCGATGAGAAGAAAGTTTGATGAGGAATTATCAAGATCAGGTTTGTCTGTGGTGGCAGAGGATTGTCTTGACATCTGATTGATTTAGAAAGTCTCATCCTGCTCAACCAATCCCTAAGCAGTGGGGTCTAGAACAGTGTAAGAGAGAAGAAAGCTCTCTGAGAGCAAGTAAAAGAGAGATGCATGCATCTCTCTGCTTTTGACCATGGACACTAAGCTTTGAGTTCTTGCCTTTAATTTCCCCCCAAAATAGTGAATATAACCCAGAATTATACCAAATAACCTTTTTCTGTCCTAAATTGTTTTTTTGTTGGGGTAGTTTATCAGAGTAATGGACATCAAACTAAGGCCCTCTCTATTCCATAATCCTTAGTCACACCCACAAAGTTCCTTTACCACATGGACCAATGCATCTCCTGAATCCAGGATTAACATGTAGACCTCTTTGAGCATCATTATTCTGCCTTTTCCAGGGCAAATTCTTGGAACCCAGCACCGTAAGCTGTGGATTTGATGGCTGGTTTCCCCCTTGGACTGTGTTGTTACCAACTCATACTGGACACCGATAAGCTTCCAAATTTTCATCTATAAAACAGAGATGACATAAAAAAAATGATTCTGTCTTTATTCACAGGTTGACAGGACATGATAAAAAGTTTGTAGAACCTCAGTTAAAGTCCCCCCCCCAATGTAAATAAATACATAAAACTGTGGCACTCTGATGATAACATAGGGAAGAACAGTAGATAGCTGGGCTGTGAACACCCACTGAATAGAAGTGACCCCACCATGGGAATGGAACAGATCATGAGAACTGAAGTGGTCTCTGGAAACCAGAGCTTAGCATCAGAATGGAAGCAGCCAAAGGCTGTGTTGACTTTCTGGGGCATTGTGAACAAACCTGTTTTTCTCAGACAGGGCACCAATGCCAGACCAAAGAGACACTTGTACCCATGCCTGGTGTTGTGCACCAATGAGTGTATCGGGATTACTTATAGTAGCACAGCTGACTCAAAGGCAGCAGCAGCAACAAAAAGTTCACCCCAGCACGGGTGATAACTCACATCCCCGGAGCTTCCCGTACAATTAGTTCAGAGAGTCCCTTAGTCTCAGTAGTTGTCACTGCTCATACAACCTTGAGGGCAGGGCCTGGGAATTTACTTTGGGAGTCATGAGGAGCTGCCCTAAGGGAAGGAATGCTTCACTTTGGAGGAAATTGCAATTGCTATGCGACATTAGGCTCTGAGACTGCCTGCCTACTGTCTGGTTATTTCCTGACATCCATGAGTGGAAGCTGAGAAAGCCGGAAAGGGAGAGGAGAGAGGATGCTCACTGCTTTTCTTAAGACCGAGTGACAACATGCAGTCCTTTACTTCCATGTCCCTGTAGACATAGCTCCCACGTTCAACTGAACATTCCATCTTATGCTTGATGGAAAGCAGACACTCACCAAACACTGGGCATGGACCTACCTTAGCCATAGAGGAAGGTTGCAATGTTCATCCCCTTTGCAGACAAGAAGCCTGGTCAAGTGCAGCCCCTGTTCGTCTTCTGAGAAAGCTCAGAGGTTCCCCCCCAACCCCACACACACACACCGCCGCCCCAGTTCCTTTGATCCTGTGGGAAGAGCCATTCTAGGATCAGGCTTTGATTGAACGGCTTTCTACTTACTGAAACCACAAGCCAGCAATCAAATCTTACTCAACTCAGCAAGGCAGTAGAGAGATAATGCCTTCAAAGATGGCCACCATATCCCATCCTCTGGAACCTATAAACGCCAGATGAACATAACTTCCTATGGTTAAGGAACTTTGTTGTTGTGACTAATCTGAGCATCTTGAGATGAGGAGGTGATCCTGGGTTAGCAGGTAGGCCTGGGCCACATGCCAATGTTCTCAGCAAATGAAATTATTTCCAGTGGAGATCAGAGGGAGACTGGGACCATGAAGAATGGTCAGTAAGATGTGAGTTTGCTGAGTGTGCAGGCAACCAGAGAGGCCTTTACAGAAAGCAATGTCTGCAGTCTACATCATGAGGAATGGGAGGGACCGGTAATGAGGCGGAGTCTTCCCCAGCACCACTAAGGACAGACACATGGGTGAATTCTTGAATTTAATCCAGGAGGCATTGTCAGATGTTACGCCTGCAATGCTGTAAATGTTAGTCATAGTGACTGCAGAATTCAGCTTCACCCTCAGCATTTACCAACACTGTTCCTACCATGCAAGTTGTTAATTGACACAAAACAATTGTGCGCACTTATGAGGTCTTGCGTATTGTGACGGCTATTCCTGATTGTCAACTTGACTACTTCCGGAATGAACTACAGCCCAGAAATGGAGGGCACTCCTGTGATCCAGATCTTGAGGCTGGAAGGAGACACAGGCTTCTGACCTGGATCTTGACATGGGATGACAAATGTTTTCGATCCAGATCTTGAGGCATAGTGGCCATGAAAACCTTAGACCCAGGCAAGATAGTACAAGCCTTTAATTCCAGGTGACAGAGGAAAGCAGAACTCTGAGTTCAAGGCCAGCCAGAGAAAGAGCAAGTTTTAAATCCAGGCATGGTGGCACACATCTTTTTTTTTTTAACCACTTTTTTGTTTGTTTGTTTGTTTGTTTGTTTTTTGAGACAGGGTTTCTCTGTATAGGGTGGCACACATCTTTAATCTGAACCATACCTTCTGCTAGAAGCTTACAAGAGGACAATGGAAGAAGGAAGTCTCTCTCTTCTTCACCTGCTTTCATTTACTAGCCAGCACATCTGTTGGAACCTACTTCTACAGAAGACCAGCTGAAACAACTAGCCTCGTGGGACTGAGCAACTATTAATCCTTGGACTTCCCATTCACAGCTGAACATTGCTGGGTTAATTAGACTGCAGACTGTAAGTCATTCTAGTAAATCCCCTTAATAGAGAGAGACACTCTATAAGTTCTGTGACTCTAGAGAACCCTGACTAATATACATATAATGTTTAATAATTGCATTGGCATGAATTGGCACATTCATTGCTGAAAATGCTTGTTGATTTATGGTGAACAGTTCAGAATCCTTTTGGAATTTTCTGTCTTGAGGCATATTGTCAGGATACAGGTAGCCTCATAGGAACTAGACCACCAGAACTTAATGCTTCCTTCCCACAGTGACCTTGAACTTGCTGTCCAACCTCTCACATCTCTCTTGGTGATGATCTCAGCAGACCCTGGCAAGCGGCGCCACCCCCTTCACTTCTATGACATCATTTCTTCAGATTCTACAAATGAGTGACAGCGTGTACGATATGTATTTTGAAGCCTAGTTTGTCAACTGACTGCAATGTCCCTCAGGTCCATCCATGTTGCTGCTGGGGACAAGAATTCCTTGTCCTGGGCAGCCAAATAGCTTTCCTTTCTGCCTTAGTCAGGGTTTCTATTCCTGCACAAAACCAAGAAGCAAGTTGGGGGTGGTGGTGGTGGTGGCGGTAGGGTATTCAGCTTACACTTCCACACTGCTGTTCATCACCAAAGGAAGTCAGGACTGGAACTCACACAGTGCAGGAACCTGGAGGCAGGAGCTGATGCAGAGGCCATGGAGGGGTGCTGCTTACTGGCTTGCTTCCCTTGGCTTACTCAGCCTGCTCCCTTATAGAACCCAGGGATGGCAGCACCCACAATGGGCTGGACCCTTCCACCCTTGATCACTGATTGAGAAAATGCCTTACAGCTGGATCTCATGGAGGCATGTCCTCCAGGGAGACTCCTTTCTCTGTGATAACTCCAGCTTGTGTCAAGTTGACACAAAGCCAGCCAGTCCACCTTCTGTGCAGGTGCCGCATTTTCCTGATCCTTTATCCATTAGTGGACACCTGAGTTTCCTGAGTCTCTTAGCTAGTGTGTCGTGATGTAGGGCTGTGGTAATGAGATTGCGTCACACCCCAGCAGCTGTCCGCCCCAATTCTTTTTCTGTTTCCCTCTGTACTGAATGTATTCTCAGTCTCTCTGTCATCTAGAGTTTGTCTATGGTAGAGACTAAAATTATCAGGCATATGTGGCAGTGTGGGGCTGGCTATATGAGGCTTCTGGTCCAACACAAATGAGGACAAGGCCTCATGGGGCAGATCTTAGGTGTAGGCAAACCATGGCTGTGGGCACAGCTGTCAGAGACCCTAACAAGGGCAACAGCTGCAAGCTGCCCTGAACTGGTGAGAGGGTGCTTCTGCTGCCTCGCTTGACGGTGAGTGCCAAGGTAGTCACTGTGTATCTACAGGCTCCGGGGATTGGGGTGGGGGCAGCTCCAGGCTATTTCCTGTTGCCACACTGTAGGTTTCCAGGCCACTGGTGACAGCCACTCTCCTTACAATGTTCAGCGGTCAAATGTAATACCCCTCCACGCTGCCGCAACCACCTCTTATTGCGCCCCATCTGGATTTCAGCCATGTTTGTTGGCTCTCATCACACAGTCAGGATCCTGCAGTTCTGGCTGGGGTTTCTAACCCTCAAACAATTTCAGTTCACGTCTCCTTTCTGCGGTTTCCTGAAAACCGTCAGGGTGTCTTGGAGCTTCGATTACCATCCCTCCTATCTTAAACTGCCATCTCTTTTGAGGCTGAGTTGGGACATTCCGGAATCCAAAATTAATTGTGGAGAAATTGGAATCTTAGATACCGCGCACAAGGTCACCTCTGTGTAGGTCTATGAACCGTGCGCGTGCCTGGTGTCTGTAGAGGCCAGAGGAGGACATTGGTTTCTCTGGAACTGGAGTTGCAGACAGTTGTGAAATCCTATGTGGGTGCTAGGAATCAAAACTATATTTTCTGAAAAAGCAACCAGTGCTTTGAATAGCTGCGGTATCTCCTCAGCTCCCATTTTTATTATTTTTGATTGTATGTGGGCTAGGGACGGATGAATTCTGTAAATGTAAGTGCAGTTCCTGCAAGGGCCATAAGAGGGCGCTAGATGGCGCGGTGCTTTAGATACAGGCAACATCACAGGTGGCTGACGTGGGTGCTATGAACAGAACTAAGGTCCTCTTCAAGGGCTTTATTCAGTCCTAACCACTGAGGCATCTCTGTAACCCCTCAGCTGAGATCTTAAAGTGAGAAACACTCATCACTGGGTCAGCCAGGAAAAGCAGAAACTCTCTTAGCTCACAGCCACTCCCTTCTCCTCCGTCAAAGCAATGGAGTGATAGCCACGACTAAGTAAAATAAAGCTAAAATTCCTGTCAAGTCTCTACAAGAAAGAAATATGCAATGTGTTACTCCTGTCAACTCATAAAACAAACGACTAAATTATTTAAAAAAAAAAAGAAAACAGAATATGTATTACAAGATGTGACAACCTTTTGCTAGAGACAAATAGACACTCAGAACCTACCTCGTGACAGCATAGTGCCCTGGAGAGGGGGATTTTATTACTGTCCTATCTAGTTTCTTGCCAGATGGATGTTCTGGGTGTAGTTGTTTTATGTCAGTAATAGAGTTGTAGTCTCATAACTGATAATCGAAGGAAAGCTGATATCTTCAAGGAACACTTGTGACTTTCAGCAGAAATCATGAGAACCTGGGTAAAATGGTTGGCAATAACTGTTTCAGGTCACGAGTCATCCCTGTTGCAGGAGGTTGGAAAAACAATAGGAGATCTCTCTGGAAACCATATGTTTTCAAACTGCATTAAGAATTTCTATTGGAGTTGAGCTCAGAATCCTTGGCTCGGACAAAGATGGTAAAAAAAAAAAAAAAATCAATTCACTCAGAAGAAGGGAATTCATGCTGAAAAGAGAAAGCGGGCCATTTTGATTGGAGTTATTGTGAGAGACAGACAGGACCGCTCGTGGTTCAGAGCGCTTGCTGCTCTTCCGGAGGACACATTTCAGTTGCTAGCACACACGGCGCTGCTCACCAACAGCCGTAACTCCAGTGACAGGGGATTTGGTACCATTCTTTGGCCTCCATGAGCACCAGGAATTAGGCACACACGTGGTGCACATAAATCCATGCAAGAAAAAGCGCTCGTGCACATAAAATGAACAAATCTAAAAGAACAATAAAAATGTAGACCCCCGGCACTATAGCATTTGATTTGATTTGCAAATGTAGCCTGGTTCTCCCCTCTGAAAGTAAGAAAATGTTTTCTTTGTTCTTTATTTTATAGGAGCCCACGGTTGAAAGACTTTAAACTTTTGAAAAGATCTTGGAGTTTTACCAAGACTTTGGACTTTCGAAGAAAGTTTGAATGTTTAAAAGAGACTTTGAACTTGTGTTTAAAGTTTTAAAGACTGGGGGGACTTTTAAAATTTGGACTCTTTGTTTATGTTGTGATGTTTGTGTTAATGTGAGGTCTTCGAGATGAAGGAGACAGGAACATTTGTGGCGTGATGCTTGTGTGCCGAGTTGTTCTGGATCCTTTTATGTCCACTTGACACAAGCTAGAGTCACTGGAGAGGAGGGGACCTCGATGGAGAAAATGCCTATCTGAGATTGCACTGCAGGCAAGCCTCTAGGGCTTTTTCTCAATTAGTGATGAATGTGGCAGGGCCCAGCCCACTGTGGCCAGCGCCATCCCTGGACGGGTTGTCCTGACTTCTAGAAGAAAGCAGGCTGAGCAAGCCAGCAAGCAGCACCCCTCCATAGCCTCTGCCTCAGCTCCTGCTGCCAGGTTCCTGTACTGCTTGAGTGCCTGTCCTGACCTCCTTTGGTGATAAACAATGATGTGGAAGAGTGAGCTGAGTAAACCCTTTCCTCCTCAAGTTGCTTGAGGTCACAGAGTTTCGGCTCAGCAATGCTAACCCTAACTAGGACAGAAGCTCCCATACAAGGCCTGGGCTCTTAAGTGGGTTCTGGGAATTGAACTCGGGTCTTTACACTTCCAAGCGAAGTGCTTTACCCAGCAAGTCATCTCCCCAACCTCTCCCTTTGCTCCAAATACTTTTTGTCTTTAAGTAAGCAGAGGTAAATGAAATGTCCCTCACACATCCGTCCCTTCTTTTGGGACTCAGCTGCCCGCCGGAGGACCCTTTCCTGTCAGCTCAAACTCTTACCTCTTTGCCACCCTTTACCTAGTGAAGAAGACTATTCTCTGTCTGAGTCCGAACTGTGGCCCGGCCATTTCTGCGACCAGCGTACTCTCCCTCTTACAGCGCCTTCTGCCCTGATTAAAACCCTCCTTGGAGAAGCCCAGCTTGCCTTGCCTTGACATTTCTGATACGTTTGGAAAGTTCTCTGTTAATGTTCCCTCAAGTATCTTGTCCCTTTCTTACTCTTGGGATGTCCGTTCACACTAAGTATTTTGTATCCAAAATACCCAAAGCTTGCTCTGGTCAACTCTCTTTTAGAGCCTTTTTTCTTTCTTCCTTTGCACAGGTCACAAAAGTCTTAATCTCCACATTGTCTGACTCCTCCTATTTCCCATCTATTGCTGTTGCTGTTGAGCTCATCCTGTGAATTAAAGGAGAGAGAAAAAAAAAAAGCAGCTGGTGAAACTTGTTTCTGCGGCTTCTCTCTCTCTCTCTCTCTCTCTCTCTCTCTCTCTCTCTCTCTCTCTCTCTCTCTGTGTGTGTGTGTGTGTGTGTGTGTGTGTGTGTGTGTTTAGCTTTCTGCTCCTCTCAGAAATATCCTTTCTTCTGTTCCATAGCCATTTCCTCTGAGTTGAGACATTCTCCTTTGGGAGGAGAGGGACGCTTGTGAGGCTCAGCAAGTCAGCAAACGCCATGGCCTGGGAAAGCTGAGGCTTACAATATTTACCAGAGCTCCCCAAGATTATCACTCACACAGTAAGCAACTGCCTGGGGAGGAGCTCTGACCAGTTGAGCCCCTGAGAGGAGACTGAAACCTATGGAGCTGCTGGTATGTTGTGTGGAGAGGTAGTGTTTCCGTTTCGAAAGCTGCTCCCTGTGTTGAGGTGAGCTTTCTAGGGACGCAGCTGGCCTTGAGTTATCTCTGTTCCTGTAAGGAATCCCTCCCATACTCTTGTAGGTAACCCCAGTGAACTCAGTGGCTCCTCACCAAGTGAGACTTTTGTGTAGTCTTTTCCTAAGCCTGTCATGGTTTCCTCTCTGGGGTGAGGAGATGTGAGTGCTTGCCATATCTAATATTTCTCCAAGCGTTACTGTAACAGTTGCTTTAGACTTCATCTTCAGGTATTCATAGGTGTGGTGGTTTGAATATGCTTGGCTCAGGGAGTGACACTGTTGGGAGGTGTGGCCTTGTTGGAGGAAGTGTGTCACTGTGGGTGTGGGCTTTAAGACCCTTGCTCTAGCTGCCTGGGAGCCAGTCTTCTCCTGTTTGCCTTCAAATGAAGATGTAGAACTCTCAGCTCCTCCAGTGCCATGCCTGCCTGGATGCTGCCATGCTTTCTACCATGATGATAATGGATTGAATCTCAGAACCTGTAAGCCAGCCTCAATTAAATGTTGTCCTTCCAAGACCTGCCACAGTCACGGTCTCTCTTCACAGCAATGGAAACTCTAAGCCCTAAGACGATGGGGCTCTGTGAATCTTTCCTCTACCTCACTGTCACCTGTACCTGATGTATCATTCCACCATACAGCTCATTCTTCAGATTCTGGCAAGACCACGACTTCACACACACAGCCTGATACCTGTATCTCCACGCCTCTTCTCTGTGACCTCCCCAGTACTTTCCTGTGCCCACGGGCTTTCTTCTGTCTTCTGCCTTTTCTGTCTTCTGTCTTTACATAGTTGCTGTGCCTGTCTGCCTACCAGGCTAAGGTAAGAGGATCTCTGGAGAAAGTAAAATGAGCCACTAGGTTTGGCTCATGCCTTTGGGTTTGCAATGCTCTCATAGGGGAAAAAAATGTCTTCCCCGTAGAGGTCTAGGAAGGTCCTGCCTGCCATTGCTGGGCTGGGCAGCCAGAGCCATGGTGCTGCCTAGCACTTGGGCTGGAGAGACACAGTAGGGAGACCCTTGGAGATGTCCCTCTCTGACAATTGGTTGTCCCTTCTCTTGGTTCTTAGGCTAAAAAGCTCTACTGTAAGCTGGAGCCTCTCCCAAAGCCATTCCGTCTTAGAGTCCCAGTCACGTGAATCTAGAACAAAGGAGGCTGTCGACTCACCCCGTCTTGAGTGATGCTAACCCTTCCTGCCTGCCTCTGCTGACCTGCTCACACTTGCCTCCACGGTTTTCAGAGTCATCCATCCTGTATATTCTGTTCGCCCAGAATTAGTTATTGAGCCCAGTCGGGCGAAAGGAAGAAGCGACCCCTCTGTCTTCCCTGGGACTGATAGGCAGATTTCACTCTGGAGTAAATATCTGGTAGAATCTTTGCATGCATTTCCAGTGACTATGGCTCAATCCCCTTTTTAATCCCTTGAGAACAGCTTCATAATTACCCCAGCCCACCTCCAGCTCTCTAGCTATAACCAAGCACATTAACTTTTAGTGCTTCCTAAGAATTCCTATTCTGCCAAACAGATTAACACGAAAGAGCGTTCTTCCTGCTGTTAGTAGAGATGCTCTCAAAACACTCTTAAACACAAGCGAGAAATTCCTTAGGACAAGGATACATATGACACTGGAGGTAATGGTGCCAGGATGTGCACACTTATGCCTTGACTCTGAATTGCTGTGTGCCTGTGTCCAGGAGCACTGTGTGTACAGGTGAGTGTGCATGCACACACATGTGTGTCTGAGGGTGTCAATCATGGGTGCTGTCCACATTTTTGTCCCCAACAGGGTCTCTTGTTGGCCTAGTACTCACTGATTTAACTAGGGTGACTGGCTGGCCGGCGAACCCTGGGCACCTGCTTACTCTCATCTTCATGGCAATGGGATTACTACCACCTTGGCTCTTTTTCTGCATTAATTTTCTTATTTATTCATTTTACATCCTGGTCGCAGCCTCCCCTCTCCTCCCATTTTTCCTCTCACACATCATTCCCTCATCCCTTCTCTCCTTTTCCTTGGAGAAGGAGGACATCCCTGGGTACCAATCGCCCTCAGCACTGTAGGGCTAGGTACATCCTTTCCCACTGAGGCCAGACAAGGTGGCTTAGTTAGGGAAATGGGATCCACAGGCAGACAACAGATTTGGGCACAGCCCCTGCTCCAGTTGTTGGGGGACCCACATGGAGACCAACCCACACATTTACTACATGTGTTGTAGGGAACCTAGGTGCAGCCCATGCTTGCTCTTTGGTTAGTGGTTCAGTCTCTTGGAGCCCCTGAGGGTCCAGGTTAGTTCACTCTGTTGGTCTTCTTGTTGAGTCGCTACCTCCTTTGGGTCTCCCAGTCCTTTCCCCAACTCTTCCACAAGGCTCCTTGAGCTCCATCTAGTCTCCTGTCTGCAAGCATAACAAAGTATCATTAATAGTGTCAGAGGTTGGTTTTTGTCCACAGGGTGGGTCTCAATTTGGGGCAGTCATTGCTTGGGCATCCCCTCAATCTCTGTTCCATCTTTTTCTCTGCACATCTTGTAAGCAGGACACATTTTGGGTGGAAGGGTTTGTGTGTGGGTGGGTTGGTGTCTTATCCTTCCACTGGAAGTCCTGCCTGGCTATAGGAGGTGGCCACTCACCTTGGCTTTTTAAATGTGTGATCTAGGGGATTGAATTCAGGTCCTCAGCTTGCAAGGAAAGGACGTTGTGGACTGGACCATTACCCCACACATAAAATGTAAATGTGAATCTCTTAATCTAGAGAAGTCTGTATGCTTATATCAAAATAAAGGGTATGAAAACATTGTGAAATTAAAGCTTAATGTCCCCACACACTTTTCCTGTCTAGGTTAATGGAGAGGACTGCCTTTTTAATATAGCTTGAAAAACTTCAGTTAGGAGAGCCCTGACCTTCAGCTGGAAGACGACACACATTGCAGAGCCTGCATGGGTCCTTATCTACATTTCTGGGATTTAATAATGAGTTCATCTGTTATTCTTGGGTTGTTTTAGACATATTGACGAATGGACACACTGCTTATCCAGGATCTCCTCTGGCAGATTCAATAACAGCTTTCTCACACTGCTGTTCCAGGGAAATGATTCAGAGATTGACACTTTTTTTTTCCTTACTTGAAGGATGATAGGATGTTAAAAAGCATCGTTTTCATTTGTGTGAAAACTCATGAAAAACTTCCTTCTCCTTGGAATTGCTTGGGCTCAAGTTTGTTAACTGCCAGTCTATCCGGATATTAAAAGAGGTTGCCAGGGGTGTTTGTAATACCCAGGGGTTCCTATGTATAAACACATACTCTTTATAGCCATAACGATGGCATAATTATAGTTCATTAATGGTGATGATGTCAATTTTA